>NC_136063.1:358198235-358811000 GCF_964261635.1 Lissotriton helveticus | reverse complement strand
TTGTCCCACTGTCTGGGAGCAATACACAAAGACCAGCTGACAGCTACATCTAGTTATGTGACCCAAGAATAGGCTGCAGGCACCAAATAAGTAGGACAAGAAAATGTCAACTTTCTAAACATGCCATTTTCCGACTTGTGACTTAAAATCCAACATTTCCAGTACAGAGGACTTTTAATTACAATTCTTAAGACATCTAACTTGAACTGTGTACCTGCTCCCAATTGAAAGTTACCACTTATTAAAAAAACTGAATTAAAGATTATTTTCTACCTGGATGTGTAAAACTTAAAAATGAAAGTCCAACTTTTTAAATACAATGCACCCTGCCCAAGGGCTATTTAGAGCTACCCTCTGGGTGACACATGTATTAAAAAGGAAGGTTAAGGCCTGGAAAAAGTTTTATTATGCCAGATTGAAAAGGCAGTTTAAAACTGCATGCGCAACCTGCAATGGCAGGCCTGGGACATGTTTAAAGGGCTACTTAAGAGGGTGTCACAATCGGTGATGCATGTCTTCTTATAGCATTTAGCTTACAGACTCTGTGTACATGAAGTGCCACTTTCTTAGGGATTTACAAGCAAATTAAATGCTCCATTTGCGTTTTAGCCTATTTCTCCATGTTTAAAGATGAGAGCTCATGCACTTTAGCACAGGTTGGCAGTGGTAAAGTGCGCAAAGTCCTAAATGCCAATAGAAATGAGTTCAGAAAACAGGAAGGTGAAGGAAAAATGTTTGGGGATGACCCTGCAGAAAGGGCCATGTCCAAAAATTACATCAGAGAAAAACTCACAGACCTGCACCCCAGCAACCTACTATCTAAGTCCCTGGCTTTTGTAAGCCTAAAGGATATGTAGACCTCAACCCCACCCCTAAAAAAACCTCTTTGTTGGTTAAAATTTTTATGTAAAACATCTGAATTTCTCTTATCACTTACGGTTTAATTAATGTCAGAGATTTTGGACATGGGGTATGTTTTATCCATTAAAGTCATGAGAATGCATTTAGTCCCGTACGAAGAAGTAATGGGCAACCATGGCTTTGGCGACATGAACGAGAATGATCCAAGGCTTGAAGATCTCTGTGGCTTGAACATTCTGGTGATAGCAGTAGTGTATTCCAGCACACAAAAATACACAAATCTATGTGGATGTCACCAGCACATCCAACAGAGAATCAGATCGACCATGTCTGCATTGACAAGAAGTTCCGGAAGTCTCTTCAGAATGTGAGAGTGATCCGAGGAGTAGATATAGCGTTAGTCCATCACCTCCTCATGGCCAGGCAAAAGCTAAAGCCAGGGCCACTAGAATTATGCAATTGTGCAGCTGTGGTGCTTTTTGCATGATTATAGATGTGCTGCATTTGCCACATCTGCTGCGTATTCGTCAGATTGTAACAAAAAATATTGTTTTCTAGCTCAAATGGTTCAAAAGTTACTTCAAATACAGCAACATGCTTTGCTGCGCAGTGGAAGGTCCTATGCAAAGCTTGACTTTTCACCTTTCTGTTGCTTATTGTAATTTTTAGATGTTAACCTGGTACTAATAAGGTGCAATTAATGCTCAGACAGTTTTAGCAAGTGTACAAAAATGTCAAAACAATGAACCAATACTATCAATAAATGTGCCACATCAAGCCACATAATTTGCCTTTTCTTGCTGCATTAGTTATTCAACCCTGCTGCATAATCTTACCCTCCATTGCTGCATACTTCCTGTGGCCTTGCCTAAAGCTGAAGAAAGCCTGGATGGAACCGACAAATCAACGCCAGCAATATAAAACAACTATTTATTTATATGAAGCTTATAAAGCGCCTGGTTACACTAGCTAGTGTGTCCCCGCGCTGAGAGAGAAAAAACTGAGTGACAGACTGGAGAACAGAGTTCTGGGAGGCCCCTGGCCCGTTAGTTAGTTAGTGGGAAACAAGCTGGTTTTAAGCTCTTTGCGGAAAACCGCTTCACATGTTTCAAGTCGTAATCTCTGTGGGAGTTTGTTCCAGTGGGTCGCAGTCATGACTCTGAAGGATCTTCCCCCCATTCTAGCTCTGGTGAATTTTGGGACCTGGACTCGCCCAGTTCCACTAGATCTCAGTTGGGGCCTCGGGAGGTAAGGTTCAAGCATATTGTGAAGGTACGTAGGGCCCTTCCTCTGTAGGATCCGGTGTCCTACACAGAGTACTTTAAAAACCACCCGTTCCTTGATTGGCAGCCAGTGCAAGGTTGTAAGTGCTTTCTCAGCTGACGCTCTCTTAGGGAGCATCAGAATCAGGCGGGCCGCCGCGTTTTGAACGCTCTGCAACCTCTGTAAGCACTTGGCACTGGCTCCCAAGTACAAGACATTTCCATAATCCAGTCTAGATGTGATTACGGCGTGGATTAGAGTCTGTCTATCCTCAAAGATATGATTTAATCAAAAAGAGACTAGCTCATGGTTTATAGTAATTACAACAATTAGAAAGACTCAAGTATGTTTCGTCATGGGGTGGGAACACCTGGTGGGTGTGTTCATAAAGCCCTCACCCACCACCCTAGTTGGTGGCATGCTTCATCATCGGGCCCACCCAGTGACACCTAGCGTGTCCCGGGTGTGCTTCGACGCCTGACTACAGCGGAGCAGGTATATTGCTGAGTGTGCAGTGAAGAGTATTATGAAAGTGATGTTAAAACGGCTTGGCGGGGGTCCCAGTACCCGAGGGTAAATTAGACTTTAATACCTGGGCCTCCGTCAGCGGTTAAAAATAAGGCTGTTGGATGTTAGAGGCGAGTTACGACCTCCCACATCCGATGGGTCAACATGTTTCAGCCAGTGCCTTATGTATAACCTGGCTTTCTTCAGGACCTAAATTAAAAGTGAGTGTGATTAGACTGGTGGGTGTGTGATTCAGACTATGTGTCTACACACCCTAAAGTGTTTATCTATGTGTGAGATGGGGGATTCCCTTCTCAGAAACACCTGTACATGTAACATATATGGACAAAGACAACACATACAGGGAAAAAGAGAGTCACTCGGATGTATTATAATAAAAACATCTGATTGCCGTCACTAAAGCGGTTGGGGTGTAGGCTATAGGCGGCTTAGGTGTAATGGTATTGGTGGTACCATTAGGTGAGAATCGCACATATAGTTCGGGAGTGGAGTGGCTAAAACACGAATATCACATACACTGTGCATATGTGAAGTGCGGCGCAAGAACACGTTCTTACGCTAGTTTTAGCAGGTTCTGGCCTCAAGGTTGAGAGGTGGCAGGGAATTGACCCTAAGGAAAATAAAAGGTTTGACCACACCGATTAAGGAGACCTGTAGGGAAGAAAGCGCTTACCAGTGGTAGTGGTGGTTGTTTCTCATACTCACAGCTTTTCTGGGCAGAGCCTGCTCTGGACCTGTAGTGCCTCCTTCGCATACCGGTAAGGAATGGCCGTTTTCGCTAGGTCTTAAATACTGTGGTTAATTGGATAACCATGTGCACCTGGAGGTTGGGGGTAAGAGTAGAAAGACTCGGATAGCCGAGTCATGGAGCCGGAGGGAGCCCTAGCTTGATGCGTGCGCATGCGCAGTGCCCATCGGCTTGAATGCGCATGCGCGGGTAGTGTCTCAGTCGCGCTAGCGCATCAGGGTGTGTCTATTGGGCTCAGTGGTCTGTGCGCGGGGGAATAGTGTTCCGATCGCGCACCCGTGTCATTGTGGACAATGGTGCTACGGTTTACATGGACAGAGAGGCATTGATCAAGTTATAAGCATGCGCTATAGGGGGACCAAGGAGAGTGCAACTATAGTGCATTGCATGGAAAATGCTCGAGTTAAAAGGGGACAATAATCTTCAAAATGCTCAGATCTTGAGGGCTCTACCTCAAGGGAGGTGTGTTACCGGGGGACAGGTGACAAGTTCAGTAGGGTATGACACACCGAGATGGGTCATTGATATGTCAAGGAGTTCCAGGGGATGGCATCGTTGAGGCCCTGGGTCGCTGTTGAAAGGCGATATATCCATCGCTGTTCTTTGTTCAGTAGTTTTTTATCATTATCCATTGTGCTTTCTGGGACCTGTTCAATGACCGTCCAGGTTAGGTCGTTGGGTGTGTGACAATGAGTTATGAAGTGGTTGGTCAGTCTGCTGATGTTTTTCTTGCATCTGATAGTGCTTCGATGTTCTGTTATTCTGGTCTTGATTTTCCGTGTCGTCATTCCGACATAGCGGAGACCGCATGTGCATGTGAGTAGGTATATCAAGTTACGAGAGTTACAATTGGTGTGGCCACGTTGAGTCCAGACCTTGTTCGGCTCCAGATCCAGGGTTTTGGTGTGCTTTGTGAGGTGGCATACGCTGCAGTCGTTGCAGGGATAATGTCCAACGACCTTGGGGAGGCCCCATGCGTTCAGAATAGTATTGGTGGGTTGTATCGGTGGTGGTCTGGGGCGGGTGCTGACCAGGCGATCTTTCAGATTGTTGCATCGTTTGTATGCAAATCTTGGGGTATCCCATTGCCTCTGTCCGGAGTTGATTATTTTCCAGTGTTTTCTGATAATTTTTGTCACTTCATTGGACGCCTTGTTATAGGTGGTGACACAGGTGATGGGTTGGTTGTCTTGGTCTTTGATGACAGTCTCCAGTAGGGCTTCGCGTTTCTGGTTCCTTGCCCTCTTCTGTGTTTTTCTGATGATGGCTTTGGGGTAGCCACGGTGTTCCAATTTGGTGGCCAATTCCGTGGATTGCCTTTTGTAATCCGAAATGTTGGTGCAGTTTCTGCGTATGCGTAAAAACTGCCCATAGGGTAGATTCTCTCGAAGTGGGCGGGGATGAAAGCTTGTAAAATGAAGCAGTGAGTTCCTCGCAGTTGGCTTATAGTAGGTTGTCGTGACCAGGGTCCCATCCTTGACTGTGATGTCCAGGTCTAGGAAGGGTAGTTGACTGTTGCTGGCCGTGCTGGTAAATTTCAGGTATGGGTCCCTATCGTTAAGCCAGGTCATTAATCTGTCTAGGTCAGTTTGGGATCCCTGCCAGACCACCAGAATATCATCTATGTACCTGCGCCAGCTCAGGATTTGATGGATAAAAGGGTTGGTATCAGTGGATACGTGGGACTCTTCAAAGTGGTGGACATACAAACCCGCTACGCTAGGGGCGAAGACGCTGCCCATAGACGTCCCATTTGTTTGTAGGTAACGGGTGCCCTCATATTCAAAGTAATTTTCTTTGAGTGCTAGGGTTGCACACGCCATCACAAAGTCTCTTGGGGTGTTGTATGGCCAAGGGGCTGCCATGAGGATGTCATGGAGTACAGTCAGAGTTGCATCTTGGGGGAGGCTCGTATACAGACTCTCCACGTCCAATCCTACCAGTAGTTGTGTATTTTGGTTGAACTCCTTGTTATTTATGATCTGTAAGAGATGCTTGGTATCTTTGATATACGTGGGTGTTCTTTGCACTAGAGGGTTCAAGAAGAAGTCACAGTACCGTGACAGTGGTTCCAATAAGGAGTTTATGCCTGATACGATGGGTCTGCCAGGAGGGGGGTAGATGCCCTTATGTACTTTGGGTACTGTATAGAAGTATGGGATCCTGGTGTGTTGGGGGCATAGGTAGTCAGCTTCCTGTTTGGAAATGTGCTCAGCATCTGCCGCCCTTTTGACTAGTGCGTGGATCGTGGTCCGTAATTCTTCTGTTGGGTCATGTTCCAATCTACGATAGTTTCTCTTGTCACTCAGTAATCTGCGACATTCTGTGTCGTAGTCTTGTTTGTCTTGTAAGACGATGCCTCCCCCTTTGTCCGCCGGTTTGATGACAATCATGGGGTTGTCTTGTAGGCGTTGTATAGTCTTCCTGTCTTCCCAGGATAGATTGTTGAAGTGGTTAGTTGGGTTGAGTCTTTCTACATCATTGTACACAGCCTGTTCAAATGTCGTGATTTCAGATGGGATGGTAGAGGGGGGTGGCACAAACGTGGATTTCCGTCGGAGGCCAGTGACATTGGGGTTATCATTGGCTGGCTCCGTTTCGCGGGTTGGTTTCTCAAAGAAGGATTTTAGTTTGAGTTTCCTAAAGAATTGGGCCATTTCTGTATGTAACTTGAATTTGTCAAGTTTTGTGGTGGGGACAAACGACAAGCCTTTTTCCAGTACCGACTGTTCTTTGGTGGTTAAGGGTGTGCTGGATAGGTTAAATACTAATGAGGGTTGGTCTCTGGGCCTCATTGTTTGCTGGTTCCCGGTGTTGCCTCTTTCGTCTTCTGGCGAGTGTTTGAGCTCACTGGGTTCTCCTCCCCGCCCCAGTGGACTTGTGGTTGTTGTGGGTTTGATCTTCTTCTGCCTCGGGCTCTTCGGCCCTGTCCTAAAAAAGGAATGTGTGGCCCTTGGTTGCCTGTGAACAGTGGCATGGGTCCAGGAGGATACATGGGCGGGAAGCCATAGTAGGGATTTTGTATGTGACCGAAGTTGGGTGGGAAACCGTGGAAGTGTCCTTGTTGTCCTCCTTGCCAAGTGTTTGGCCAACGTTGTCCTCGTCTCCCTCGTCCTCCCCGTTTGTGTGAGCCAGTGCTGGAGTCACTAGAGACAGAACTGTCATCCCCTGAGGTGTTGGACATGCTAGTGTTCTTGGTCTGGTGGGTGTAATCATCTTCCGAGTATGGGTATACTTTAGCATAACTGAATTTTTTATGGTCTTTGTCGAATTTTTTTATTTTAGCCTGGGTCAAGTATTCCTTGTATTCATTTATGTCTTTGTTCTGATCGTCCAATTTCTTTTTGTAAGAGGTTATGGTGGCCTTGAAGTGGCTTTCTGTAGCTTGGATTTCGATCAGAAACGCCTCTGATAGTCGCTTGGCCGTTTTTATAATGAGGATCATCCAGTCCCGGGTGCAGTGCCAGGCGATCTGGGCCCAGTCCTTCCTGAAGGTGGGGTCATCAAGGAAGATCCTGGGTGCGTTGGTCACTAGAAGTCCCCTAGGAGCCGTGTTAGTTCTGAGATATTGAGTAAGGATTGTCCCGTGGAGGATAGTACGTATCCTGTTGCGCTTTTTTTCTGTTAAACTCTCCCAATCGGTGGTCTGTGCGATGGTACTTGCGATGTTAAAATCTGCTTGGAACGATGGGTCAGAGAGGATGTCTGCCTCGTCGTTTTCATCAAAGGTCAGACCATGGTTTTCTGCCATGGTGCTGGGAATGCTCTCGCAGCTGTGCGCTGCCTATGAGAATGCGTAATCAAGAGAGAGAGGGAGGACCAGATAGCTAGTCCTTGTCCCCGGGGTTATATATGATTTAATCAAAAAGAGACTAGCTCATAGTTTATAGTAATTACAACAATTAGAAAGACTCAAGTATGTTTCGTCATGGGGTGGGAACACCTGATGGGTGTGTTCATAAAGCCCTCACCCACCAACCTAGTTGGTGGCATGCGTCATCATCGGGCCCACCCAGTGACACCTAGCGTGTCCCGGGTGTGCTTCGACGCCTGACTACAGCGGAGCAGGTATATTGCTGAGTGTGCAGTGAAGAGTGTTATGAAAGTGATGTTAAAACGGCTTGGCGGGGGTCGCAGTACCCGAGGGTAAATTAGACTTTAATACCTGGGCCTCCGTCAGCGGTTAAAAATAAGGCTGTTGGATGTTAGAGGCGAGTTACGACCTCCCACATCCGATGGGTCAACATGTTTCAGCCAGTGCCTTATGTATAAGCTGGCTTTCTTCAGGACCTAGATTAAAAGTGAGTGTGATTAGACTGGTGGGTGTGTGATTCAGACTATGTGTCTACACGCCCTAAAGTGTTTATCTATGTTTGAGATGGGGGATTCCCTTCTCAGAAACACCTGTACATGTAACATATATGGACAAAGACAAAACATACAGGGAAAAAGAGAGTCACTCGGATGTATTATAATAAAAACATCTGATTGCCGTCACTAAAGCGGTTGGGGTGTAGGCTATAGGCGGCTTAGGTGTAATGGTATTGGTGGTACCATTAGGTGAGAATCGCACATATCCTCAAAGATACACAGAAACTGAGTGAATACTCAGTCACCCTCAGTAACAAGTTTCACGTCTTGCAAGAACAAGATGATGACAGAGACCCAGTAGAAAGTCAGTGGAAGAAGATCAAAGAAACAGAGACATCAGCCTGCCAGGATGCACTAGGTTCCAAGAAACACCGGCATAAAGAATGGATCTCCACTGAGACGCTCCGAAAAATACAAGACAAAAACAAAAAGAAAGCTGCCGTCAGCACAAGCCAGACATGAGCGGGAAAAGCAAAAGCTCAGGGCAAATACAACAAAACTAACAAGGAAGCAAATGAAGCTTAAGAGCAGACAAGTGAAGATTCATTGATGGTCTTGCCACAGAAGCCCAGGAAGCAGCAATGCATGGAAATGTGAAAGAACTCCACAAAATAGCAAAGAAATTCTCTTGCAGATACAGCACGCCACAAAGACCTATTAAAGACAAAGCCAGGAAGCCGCTTGGCCGCAGTGCGCTTTATAAATTTCTTTTTCATTTCATTTCATTTCATTTCAAGACTTATGAACTGCTGACCCAGCCTGTGGCACAGTTTCCAGTGGACACCGTGGACCCAGCCTAACGATCTGGACTTTGCAGGCGACCTGGCCCTACTCTCCCATATCACCACAAAAAAGGACCTGTTCTATCTAATTGTCTGGACGACTATGAACATCCACCATATCTTTTTTAATCACACAATTTTATGTGACATGGCAGTAAATCAATATCTCACATCTGCCAGACAGTGAACTGAATCACTAATTTAAACTCTGATTTGTGGTGCTGTATCTGCTTGATCAGACCCTCCCACAAATATGAGGGGACCTAGAGGTGAAAAAAGGTGAGGAAAAGTTAGCAGAGCCTCACTGGAGCAACACCATGGGAGTTTACAGTCTGGTACTCGCCTGTATCCTCAGGTTCTCATCATTAGCACCTGCCAACTTGAAAAATAAATAGATAGAGAAGAGAAAAAGAAAAAGAAAACCAAAATTGTGTTCTATATGATATGTGACCCTATAAGGAGTACCAGGATCTAGCATAGAAAACCCAGTGCACCCTATTTAAAAATGAGCTAGACCCACTGGCTATGCTATTTTATTCATTGCTGTGTGTCTGCTCAATTAAAACCAACATGTTTCATTGCCTTACAGAATTTGCGGCAATTTCATCAGGTTTAGGGTCAGTGTCCTCACTGCACCTCTTATCTCTGTTTATTGTACCTGCAAAAGACAGCATACCACATTTCTTCAACACATATAAAAGACATTGCATCAGGTTAAAAAAGGTTTATGATATCTGTGGGGAATCGAGGCATTTAGTGTGATATATTTACCGGGTAGTTGCCCTTTATTGGCATACCTGCAACCCCGTAAGAGAGACTATTTTCAAAACTGTAATTCTTTGTAGGTTCAGTATCATACGCTGCAACAAGTCAGTCTGTGTGAGAGAGATGAAAGATGTTTGAATATTCTTTACCCCCCCCGCATGTGCATGATAGAATCAGCCGTAGTCAAAGGGACCACTAGTCCGTCTGTGAACGCTGCTGCAAGCCCCACTGTGGACTACTCACTATATGTGTTTCCCGCTTGTGAGTTCATGGCACTCCCTCCTTGAAATCCCGCCATTTGTGCCTCAGGTTGGTGCCCCTCTGCATTTATGTAAGCGTCACCCTGTTAGATTGGCCCCCATTCAGCATCAAATCACTGGTTGCCAATGCATGTCATACATAGAATATCATGAGTTACAAGTGACTCTAGCACATATTAAAACATTCCATGAAGCTTTTAAAAAACCGGAGTCTAATTTACCCCTTGTTAATCAAACCTACCGGTAAACAGCGATGGACACCTATCGCACTTGGAAGCCAAACCTCTATCTGCCCCTCTTACCGATATACCGTGGGTGTCCGGCCACTGCTCAGCCCATAGTCATCCCCTGGCCATGGTGACCTTTATCTAAAGTAGCGGGTGCTGCAACAGGCTGTCGGGACCTGCCCTACCTCCGGTCTTGGCATGTGGTTACAGATTTAAAGTCTATAGCGGCGACCATCTTAGAGTGTGTATCATAGCCTGGCCCGGTATAGACGGAGTCTGAATATCTATCTCACCTTCATTTATTCAAAAACTCAAAAAGGATCTTCACATGTTGTCATATCCTCTCTGGGTGCCAGTTGGCAAATAGCAAAAACAAACATTGCCACTATGTATTTCACATAGCAGGTCTACTCGATGTAGTGACTTCACAGGCATCCTGCCCGTCATTTTAGGTACATTCTAGCTTCTTATAGTACCGTGGGGATATTTTCGTTCAGTTAGCGAAAAATATGAGAGGAAGACAAAGAAAAATCTCCCCAACCCTCCCCCCCACTCCTGATGGAAACAAGGGGGAAATGGGCTTGCTGAGACATATACTTTGTAATACAATTTATCTAGAATGGTGCCACTTTATTCCATTCTATAAGATTGTTCAGCCCATGTTGATCTACCCCCTCTTGGTATATGCAAAGGGCTTCTTTTGTGATTAATCTATTCTCCATGTTGTACTGATCCTCTAGTACCTTTTCTAGTACCACCCATCATATGTCCCTGGGATGATGTTTCTGTGTGACAAAGTGCTGGACCAATTTGATCGTGAGTTTACCTGTCTTGAGTGTACTCAAATGTTCCTGAATTCTGACCTTGATTTTGCGTGTTGTTAGTCCAAAGTAGTGCAAGTCGCAAGGACATGTAATTCTATAAATGACATTTGTCGTGTTAAAGTTGCAATACCTGTTCAAATGCCAAATGTTCCCATGCGTTAAAGTGACACTCTTGGTAGCAGCGGTGAGTTCACAAACTGTACATCCCCCACATGGATAATGTCCAGGGGGTATGCCAGTTTCTCTAGATTCCTGCCCAGGTCATGTGTGTGCAAGGCGGTCCCGGAGATTAGTGGACCGTTTAAAAGCAAACCTCGGTTGGGACATTTTCATGGATGAGGTGCTGAGCAGATGCCAGTGTTTCTAATGATCTGTCTGATCTTCGTTGAACATGGTCCCAAAGGTAGTGACCACTGAAATACAGTTGCTACTGATTTTCTCATTCCTTTCCAGTAGGGTATTCCTAGGCGTATCAAGGGCCCTCTTCCTAACTTGTCTAATGACCTTTTTAGGGTAAGCATGGTCCTCCAGTCTTTTGGACAATTCCTCTGTTTGTTCAACATAACTCTGGGTTGACGTGCAGTTTCTGCGATATCTCTGAAATTGACCCACCGGTAAATTATCTCGCAAAGCCCTAGGATGATAGGATCTGTAGTGGAGAAGTGAGTTCTTATCGGTAGGCTTTTGATGTACACATGTCATCAATTTGTTATCCTTAGCCTCTATGTCTAGGTCCAAATACGTAGCTGTATTTATGTTCACTGTTCAAGTAAACTTGAGACATTCGTCCAAGGTGTTAAGCCAGGTGAGGAACTTCTGTAATTCCTCTTCTGTCCCTGACCAGATGCATAGTACAGCATCAATGTGTCTCTTCCAGAGGACAATGTTCCTCTTGTAAGAGATCAGTGGAGTGATTGATGAAGTTAGATTCAAACTGGCCTACATAGATGCAGGCCAGACTGGGGGCAAAAGTAGGCCCCATTGCAGTCCCCGAGATCCGGAGATATAGCTGGTCTCTATATGCAAAGAAATTGCGTGTAAGTGCGATCTCCATGCATTGTAGCACAAACCCATTTGCATTCCCCCAGGGCGCGGGCTGCTGCCACCAGCCTTGCTTACTGGGGGATGCTGGTATGCAACGACTTAAAGTCGATAGTAACCAGGAACTGGTGCCCTGGGTCATATACCACGGTATCTAGATGGTGTGGTATCTTGTATGTAGGAAGGTTGCGAGATTACACATTCTCTCAAGAAGTAATCAGAGAACTGGGATAAAGGTTCGAGCAAATATTGAATCCCAGACATTATAGGGTGCCCTGGGGGAGGGCGCTGGGGCTTGTATATTTTAGGCACGATATAGAATGCCGGGACCCTAGGTTTAGTATTAATCAGGAATTCAGCCTCCTTGAATGTTAACCATTTCTTCTCTCTGGCTTCAGATACCAACTCAGATATAATACTCTGTAGCTCATTAGTTGGGTCCCTCAACAAGGGCTTGTAATGATGCCGTGCTTCTAGCAGCCTTGTAACTTCAGCCTCATAATCTTGTGTATTCATCACCATCACCGCTCCGCCCATATCGGCTGGTTTGATGGTGATGGAGGTGTTACTTTGTAGAGATTTCACAGCCTGCCAGTCTGTTCTGCTCATATTACTGTGAGTTGTATTATTCAGATTATGTTCCAGGTCTGTGGTGTCCTTAGGGCCTTTTGCTCGAAGATATGGACTTCAGGGCCTATTTGGTTGTTAGGTAGGCAGAATCGTGAAGGGTGTCGCAAGTTAGTACTCTCCCATACCCATCTTCAGATTCAACAGAATACCAAAAATGTGGCAATCACATCAGGAGAAATTGGCCTCAATGTCCGCAGGTGAAAAACAATAACATAAGTTCCAACATGGGCAGTAAAACTGCAGTCACTCTTGCAGGCGATGCACTGGAAGAGTTTGCGGCCTACACCTACTGCGACAGAATCATAGTGAAGCAGGGTGGCACAGATCCCTACTTCATGGCAAGAATCGGCAAAGCAAAGGCTGCCTTTATTCAGCTAAAGAAGATCTTGGAGCTCCAAGTTTGTAACTCTTCAAATTAAGATAAGACCTTTTAACACCAATGTAAAATCGATTCTCCTGTATGGATCAGAAGCTTGGAGGACAACAGTGACCACCACCAACAAAGACCAACCCTTTATCAACACCTGTCTGAGGAAATCCTCCAAATCCACTGGCCAAACACCATCAACAGCAACAACCTATGGCAGAAGATTTTCCAGCTCCCTGCTCAAGAAGAAATCATGTAAAGATTTCCCCTTTTTTTTTTAAAAACACAATATCTGCCCTTTGCTGTGACTCAGGAGGGATCCCACTATACAGTATTTCAATGAACAGATCTAAAAGGATAGGGACTATAGCCTCTTGGATTGCTTTTTATAGCTCCAGGGGGTCCTATCCGGGCTTGCCGCCTTTCCTAAAGCCATAGTTTGAAGGGCTGAGAGAACCTCTTCCTTAGTTATTTCTCTATCCATCTCTTGCCGCATTTTTTCGCTGAGCCTGTGGTGGTTACCAAAAATCTGCTCAGTATTGTTGGCAGACATAGGATCAATATTACCCTGCTGATATAAATCCTAATAAAATTTCTCAAGGTCTTAATGATATCCTTCTTTTCTGTACATAACACTCCATCATGTCCCTTGATTTCCATTATGTTATTTCTAGCTACTTTCTGCTTAGTCCATAAAGCAAGAACCTTACTGATGGTCTCACCATATTCATATCCCTCAGACTTGTGTGTTTGATGGATAGCTGCCCCCTTCTTAGTTTAATGGATATTTAATTCAGCATTTGTAATCGCTATCTTTTGGCATAATACCGCTTCTTCTCTTTCTTGATTTTGTCTAATTACCTCTATGTATTCTTTTTCAAGTTCTCCCAATTTGGATATCAACATATTAATTTCTCTCTTTTCTTGTTTTATAGCTTTCCCCACGAAACTGATTGTTTACCCCAGAGACCAGCTTTAAAGCTATCCCAGACTACGTTGCGTGAGGAGCTTTATTGATTGATCTCGTAGTATTCTATAACCCATTTTTGAATATATTCAAGATAAATATCGTTGAATAATAGTGATCTTTCAACTGTCCTTTTCACTTGTGGATGATCTACATTTGGAAGTATCAAATCCATAACTAGAGGATTGTGAACTGAGAGTAAAATGGGTAATTTTTTTTATGCCTACAGTTGAAATGAAACAGGATGATACCAAAAATTAGCCAAGCCTAAAAAATTTCTTGTGGGAATTTGAAAAATATGTATAGCCAGGATCTGTTGGATGTTTCGTCCCCCAAAAGCCAAAAGTGCTTGGTGAACATGGGGTTTTCTCCCTTGATATTTCTGAGTGCTACCACATCCCTTCTCATAGTGAATATTCAGATCCCCACAGAATATAAACAGAATGTAAGCAGGCCCAGCCATGATGCTAACTCAACTTATAGGTTGTTAAAAATCTGTGGATCATCTTCATTTGACCCATATATTGTGCAGATAGTCAGTCCCGTGGGGAGTTGTGCAATAGCCCATCTCCCCCATTTATCACCCAAAACCCACGTGGTGGTCCAAAACAATTTCTCACATGAATCGTAGCCCGTCTAATAGTTGAAGTATGTGTGGAGCAGGCTACCAGATTATACCCCCTTATGGCTAGCTTATCTCGGTTCCCCCAAGGGATATGCGTTTCTTGCTGACATATTGTTAGCATTCAAACCTCTTAATAATTCTGTGACTCTGTTATGCTTTAGTCTATGAGTAAGGCCACCTACATTAACCGAACAAATAGTAATCTTACCCATTTAAACTATTTAGGTTCCTCTGCCTTAATCGCCCATGCCAACTGTTAATTCTTATTTCATATTTCTTTTTTATTGCATCCTCACCAAAAAATGTTTCCCCCTTTCTGTTACCCTTCTACCCTGCATCCTTTCCACCACCCTCCCTTCCCCCTTCACCCTCCCTTCGTTCACCCATCCTACAACTGTACCCTTCATCCCCCTTTGAGTCCCACCCCCCACCCTTCCCATGTAGAAAGGCATTCAGACTACCAGTCTGTAGTGATGGTTACTGCCCCCTGACTCGAAAGTTTAACTAGCTGACAGTTAGGACAGGTAAAAAAAATTGAAAACATATATTTATAAACATAAGTTTTATAGCTCTATATTAAAAAAAGAGAGAAGAAAAGAAAAAGAATAAAAAAGTGACTGGAAAGCATAAGGCTCAATCTCAAAATTAATCAATCTATGATTTCAAGTCCCAGTTCTCGAAATATTCTTTCACTTTGATTTCTGAAGTGAAAAAAGCGAACATGTTCTCTTTTTATTATTTTTAGACAGGCTGGATGTAGCAGATATGCTTGCCCCCCTCGATCTTACACTGGTTTTATCATCTGTCGAAGACGCCATCATCTTTCTACCGTAAAATGGCAGAAGTCTGGCTAGACAAAGAAGGAATAATCCCCACAGCTGTGTTTCGTTGTTGGTCTTGCTTTGTCATATATTGCCTGCCAAAGTAAAAAATTACCAAAGTAGACAAGTATGGCGCGAGGTTTTGTATCGGGTTTTACAGGCAGCTTGAGATTAAAAGGGACACAATGGGCTCTTTGTACTTCCATTACCCAATTCCAGCCCTCCCGATCTGGGAATTCCTTGGATAAGATATCAACCATATACATCCGAGTGTCTGCCCCTTCCTTTCCCTCAGGTACGCCTAGGACTCGTAAATTATTTTGGCGTTGCCTGTTTTCATAGTCCTCAAGCTTCCATTGTATATCGATTATTTGCGCATCATGTGCAGTGGTGTTTGTACGTGTAGTTGCTACATCATTTTCCAGTGCTTCAGTATGAGCTTCCAGGGTTGTAAGACATTCATTCATAACAGTACAGGATTTTGAAACTTTTCTAACTGCCCCTTGAATCTTTCGCATTGTCGTCTTTACACGTTTGCTGTATTGGCGTGCTTCTTCCCGATGAGAGAGTATACATTGGATACTGAATCCAGCATTGGAGGTACTGGAGGAGGTACATTCATACCTTTAGCCGATGGTACTGCATTAGTATTAAGTAGATCTGCTCCCAGGTAGTCCCATCTTAGACTTTTTTTTGTGGACTGGGATGGGTTATCCTTCTTGCTGCTTTGCGCATTGTGGCTGTCATATCTCTTTTCCCTGTATCTGAATTTTCTTCACTAGAGTCCTCAAGTGACTCAGAGGCTTAGCCTGATACTGACCAAATACCATCAGAGAGTGAATAGAAGTCCTGCTTGCTATGATTCGAAGATGTAGCATGATTGGTAGCCATGGCCATAGCACCTCCTGGAGTATTGATAGGAGTAACAGACCCTAATATGGTGTGATTTTCTTGAAGTCCTGACCCCGCTGTAACACCTCCATTATTAAGAGCTCCTATCTCTGGTTGCAGGCAGGAGGGGGCAATTGGCGGGAGAGGAGGTTGAGTATGTTGACTAGATTTACATACTTCAATATCGATATCTGTATTCACAATCTATGTTTCATCTGATGCTAGGAGAGTTAGACCATCCACCTCCCTGATTCCAGTCCCCCTGTCCATATTATCCCCCCCGGTACTACACACCTGCTGTGTTTTCTTGCTGCTGTGGATGTTTTATCGCTGGTGTTGCTCCCAGTATTTCCAGAACCGTAGGCTCGGCTGCCGGTTATGCTCCACTCCAATTGAAAACATATATTTATAAACATAAGCTTTATAGCTCTATATTAAAAAAAGAGAGAAGAAAAGAAAAAGAATAAAAAAGTGACTGGAAAGCATAAGGCTCAATCTCAAAATTAATCAATCTATGATTTCAAGTCCCAGTTCTCCAAATATTCTTTCACTTTGATTTCTGAAGTGAAAAAAGCGAACATGTTCTCTTTTTATTATTTTTAGACAGGCTGGATGTAGCAGATATGCTTGCCCCCCTCGATCTTGCACTGGTTTTATCATCTGTCGAAGACGCCATCATCTTTCTACCGTAAAATGGCAGAAGTCTGGCTGGACAAAGAAGGAATAATCCCCACAGCTGTGTTTCGTTGTTGGTCTTGCTTTGTCATATATTGCCTGCCAAAGTAAAAAATTACCAAAGTAGACAAGTATGGCGCGAGGTTTTGTATCGAGTTTTACAGGCAGCTTGAGATTAAAAGGGACACGATGGGCTCTTTGTACTTCCATTACCCAATTCCAGCCCTCCCGATCTGGGAATGCCTTGGATAAGATATCAACCATATACATCCGAGTGTCTGCCCCTTCCTTTCCCTCAGGTACGCCTAGGACTCGTAAATTATTTTGGCATTGCCTGTTTTCATAGTCCTCAAGCTTCCATTGTATATCGATTATTTGCGCATCATGTGCAGTGGTGTTTGTACGTGTAGTTGCTACATCATTTTCCAGTGCTTCAGTATGAGCTTCCAGGGTTGTAAGACATTCATTCATAACAGTACAGGATTTTGAAACTTTTCTAACTGCCCCTTGAATCTTTCGCATTGTCGTCTTTACACGTTTGCTGTATTGGCGTGCTTCTTCCCGATGAGAGAGTATACATTGGATAACCGAATCCAGCATTGGAGGTTCTGGAGGAGGTACATTCACACCTTTAGCCGATGGTACTGCATTAGTATTAAGTAGATCTGCTCCCAGGTAGTCCCATCTTAGACTTTTTTTTGTGGACTGGGATGGGTTATCCTTCTTGCTGCTTTGCGCATTGTAGCTGTCATATCTCTTTTCCCTGTATCTGAATTTTCTTCACTAGAGTCCTCAAGTGACTCAGAGGCTTAGCCTGATACTGACCAAATACCATCAGAGAGTGAATAGAAGTCCTGCTTGCTATGATTCGAAGATGTAGCATGATTGGTAGCCATGGCCATAGCACCTCCTGGAGTATTGATAGGAGTAACAGACCCTAATATGGTGTGATTTTCTTGAAGTCCTGACCCCGCTGTAACACCTCCATCATTAAGAGCTCCTATCTCTGGTTGCAGGCAGGAGGGGACAATTGGCGGGAGAGGAGGTTGAGTATGTTGACTAGATTTACATACTTCAATATCGATATCTGTATTCACAATCTATGTTTCATCTGATGCTAGGAGAGTTAGACCATACACCTCCCTGATTCCAGCCCCCCTGTCCATATTATCCCCCCCCGGTACTACACACCTGCTGTGTTTTCTTGCTGCTGTGGATGTTTTATCGCTGGTGTTGCTCACAGTATTTCCAGAACCGTAGGCTCGGCTGCCGGTTATGCTCCACTCCGGTTTTTCTTTTCATCCAGTTTGAGCAGAACACTTGCCGCTTAAGAGTTTTGTTTTTTCCCACCTAGCTTTGGATGGGAGTCCGCAGATTTATTTATTTTTATTTATTTTTGACATTTGTACAGCGCTCTGTTACCCGTGGGTGTCCTGGCGCTAAGTGTTACTCCTGAGATAGAGGCAGGTTAGGGAATCAGATGGTAAACAGCCATGTCTTTAAAGCTCTTCTAAAGGCCATGAGGTCCGTCATTTTTCTGAGGGAGTGAGGCAAGGTATTCCAAGCTTTGGCTGCGCCCAGCACAAAGCTTCTGCCTCCCCAGCGCGCGCTCCTGATACGAGGCACCGTGATCAACCCCATGTCAGCTGATCTGAGCTTTCTAGTCGGACGGTACCAATGAAAGTACCGCCGAAAGAATAAGTGTCCCTTGCCTTGTAAGGACTTGAATACTAGGCATAATGCTTTAAAAAGAATTCTCTTTCACATTGGGAGCCAATGAAGCTTAACCAGCTCCTGGGACACGGGGACAAATTTTGGGATCCCCAAAATTAGCCTAGCAGCCGCATTTTGTAGTACCTGCAATTTATTGAGTACCCCCTGTTGGGCACCAAGAAATAGACTATTGCAATAGTCCAACTTTGCCATGACCAGCGTTGTGACCACTGTTTTTCTATCGCTGCCAGGGATGAATGGAAGGATCTTACGGATGGATTTGAGCAGGTAGGCCACCGAGGAAGATAGTGCATTGACCTGGGGACGAAAGGAGAGTTGATCATCGATCAACACCCCCAGGTTTTTCACCTTCGCTACTGGGGTGGGGGCCTTGCCCACCTGGTCTGGCCACCAGCTTGGGCTCCAGAAGTTAGTGTTTGAACCAAACACTATAACTTCGGTTTTAGCCGAGTTTAATTTAAGGCAGTTAACTGCCATCCAGTTTCCAACCGCCAGCATACAATCCTGGAAATTCCTTGCTACATCTTCTTCCATCCCTGGTAGTACAGACACCACAATCTGGGTGTCGTCAGCATATGATGTAAGATCAAAACCATATGCCCGGATTACTGGTGCCAATGAGCTAACATAAACGTTAAATAACGTAGGGCTCAAAGACGAGCCCTGAGGAACTCCGCAGGGCAGGATGAAGGGTTTTGACTCATATTCTCCTAAGGCCACACTCTGGACTCTGCCGGACAGGAAGGCTTTAAGTATGTCAAATGCTTTCCCTTGTACTCCGCAGGCCTTCAGACGGTCGAGTAGGATCCCAAGGTGGACCGTATCAAAGGCCGCGGAGAGGTCCAGCAGCACCAGGGCAGCCCTCCCTCCTGCATCGGCCACTGCTCTGATCTCCTCAGTTGTTTTAATGAGGGCGGAGTTCGTGCTATGGTAAGGTCTAAAACCATGTTGAGAGGGGTCCAGAGATTGAGTGGCAGCCAGGAAGGAGCTTAGTTGAGTGTTCAGCGCCTTTTCTATTAATTTAGCTGGTAGAGGGAGCCTTGCTATTCGGCGATAGTTATTTGGGTCCCTGATATCCAGATTAGTTTTTTTTAGTAGGGGCAAAATTGAGGCATGTTTCCAACAAGCTGGGAAACCTCCTGTCGCAAGCATTTTGTTCAAAACGGTCACCAGCGATGAGACTATAGGATCTGGGGCAATTTTTATCACAGCCACCAGGCAAGGGTCTGACAGAGCACCTGATTTTGCCGCTAACTATAGCCGCCTAATTTCTTCACCATTTACTGGCGAAAAACTATCCATATTTTGTCCTAAGGATGACTGCATAACGTTTTCTGAAGAGACCGCCTGGCTCTTCATCCTCTCCTGACTAGAGAAGGCTTTAAAAATCGTCTCCACCTTACCTAGAAAGAATCTGGCAAGATCTTCGCATAATTCAGAACTCGCGGGAATGGCCGCGGGAACCGGGTCAGCCAAAGCTGCCACCGTTGTAGACAGTTCCTTCGCAGAGTTCTTAGCAAGGTTTATGCGATTGGTATAGTACTCTTGTTTTGCCTTCCTCACCGTTTTTTTATATGTTAGGAGTTTGTTTAAGAAGCATTCTGTCACTTTCCCTGTATTCCTTCCGCCAAACACTTTCCAGTTTTTTACATTCCAACTTGTGATTTCTAAAATCTGGTTTATCCCCCAACCGCTTTGGGGGATAAACCAGAGCCCACTTCCCAGCGTGTCTTCCCTTTTACCCCCGTCACAACAGGAATCTTCAGGGCCATAACTGAGAAGCACGCCCAACGAAAATCTGAGCACCGCAGGCAGTGGTCCCTCTCCGCTCCGCCAATGCGCCGAAACCACCGGACAAGCTGGGTACGCCTTTGAAATCTCTGCACGGCAGAGCACTACTCCACACTGGGCGGGACCGAGGCAGAGCTCTAGGTACGAAAGCGCTACATCCATTCCCGTCTGTCCTCCGCTTTGCTTTTCTTCACCTTAATTTTTCTCATAGCTTATGACAACCATCAGTGCTATATGCTCCATAAATCTTGTCCGTCCCTGCCGCTATGATTTTTAGCTCAATCCATGGTCCGTGGTCAGAGAGCAGCAAATGGCCACCTCACTCAGCTGCCATCTTGCCTCTACCTCCTCACTTTTTCGATTCCTGCAGATAATCCTGCTTCGTACAGACCTATATCCCTCATGAATGTTGATACAAAATTATATTAAAAAATGTTTGCCACCAGGTTAGGGAGGATCATAGCTCATCTTGTCTCTCCATGGGAGTACGGCTTTATGCCAATGAGAGGCACAACAGACCACATCAGACGTGCTATATCCTTACTAGATATAACTGAGACAACTGGCGAGAAGATGGCTATGACCCTTGTGGACGTGGAGAAGACATTTCATCGTGTGGCATGGCAGTATCTATGGACAACGATGGTACAGAGAGGTTTTGGGCCCGGTATTTTGACAGCTATACACGCAATACAAGCAATGTATTATAGGCCATATGCTAAATTAAATATAATGGGGCAGGAATCAATCTCCATTGAGATTGCAAGGGGGATGAGACAGGGGTGTCCCTGCTCTCTAATACTATTTGCTCTGTATATTGATATTTTTATTGAGCAAATCCTCCACGAACAGATTATCGCCCGTGGTTAATTGTAATGGATATGAGAAATTTTTTTTGGCCTATGCCGATGACTTGGCAATAGTAACAGTGGACCTAGAAAATGCAATTTTACAAATCCAGAAACTAGCTGATGAATATGGTAGAAAATCAGGCTATCTCCTAAATGCAGGGAAAACCCAGATCTTATGCATTACCAAAACCCTGTGTAGTGATCCTCGAAGATTAACCGAGGTAATTTATTTAGGTATTAAGATTACCAGCAATATAGATGCCATCTAGAAAATAAATATGACACCCATAATTAACAAGATTAGCACGGATCAGCGCAGCTATCACTTATAGGGCGGTGCAATATTCTAAAAATGGTTATGCTCCCCAAAATTCTGTATATGTTCAGATCTATTCCAGTAAAAATTGAGGATCATTTCTTAAAGAGAGACCAGATAGCATTGTGATGTATTCCTATAGGTTCTGTATCGATCCCCCTATTCCTGACCCTATTCTGGTTAACAAGTTAACTAGCAGCCATCCCATGATGCAGAAAACCCCCATGATGCAGAAACCGTTATCTGATTAAGCCACACTACGGCACAGGAACGTGTTATCTGATTAGGTCATAACGCTTGCCATCTAATTAGACAAGCGATATTCCTCCAGCCCCTGATAAGGCATACGGAGTTCTCAAAACAAATCAAACCTATGACAACCTGGGAAAAACCCTGCGGCCATTGTTTTGATTTCACCGAGAACTTCAGCAAAAGAATGTGCTAACGACCAGGTCGTATGACATCCTTATTGACGTATCTATGTCCATCCTTACGTCAATCTCGGCACCTTAAAGGTATAAATATTACCGATATTGCCCTATGCAAACACACGCGGTGGTGACGAGATCGGAGCAGCCAGACTTGCCGAAGCCCAGAGCAGAGCAGACCCCGCTGGCGCAGCCCCGCCTTCCTGCCGCGCTGAGAACGAGACGCTGCTTTCTCCTGCCGAGAAATCCAGCTCCGGCGCTTCCGGGTAGCCCTCGCAGGCAGCCTGGAATATCGAGACCAGAGACGAGAGATACCATCCCTCATTCATCCTAAATTCCAGGTACAGAACTGAATAACCCCTCGCAGAGAATTCTGGAGTCAGTCACTTGGCAAAACAAACTTAACTTAAACTGCTACTTTCTATTCCCGCCCACGTATTAGGCTTAGGTCAGGTACATTTGGGGTAGGCGTAGTTAGAAACACCAGTTGAGTACGATTAGTCAAATGTATATGTGTATGTATCTATTTTATTCATTTTAAACCACCTTATGGCTTAGAAACCATATAAATGTTTTTACAGTATTATTTTATACTTCTGCTTTTAATGTATGCACTTTACTTAACCATAAGTATTGCAATAATATCGATCCATTTCTCTTGTATGAGAAAAGAGACTGATCAATAAATAACATCTTTTATTGAACACGCCCGTCTCTTCCTTTTCTCTACAATCTGGTGAGACTAAGAATGCACGTACTGACTGAGTAAAATAAGTCGTCTTTTGTTTTCACACGACTCTAGAGATACACTCTTGATTAGGGGAGAGCAAAGTTGTCATGTTCTATGGTTGTCAGAAACTAACAGCCTGATTCATGTACATGCCGTTTTGCGTGTCCCTAATAGCGAATCATAGCGATTCGCTATTGAGGACACGCAAAACGGCATTCATGTAGGAATTGCTACTTAAATAGCGATTCCTACATGTTCTTTATTTGCGAGTAGCAATTTGCTACTCGCAAATACTCCCCATTCATTCCTATGGGCCAAGAGGCCCATAGGAATGAATGGGGATTTGCGAGTAGCAATTTGCTACTCGCAACTAAGATAGCGATTTTAAGGGTGCCAGGGGTGTCCAAAGGACGCCCTGTAGCACCCCTAAAATGCACTTTTGGACAGGTGTAGCGCACACACATGTCCAAAGGACATGTGTGTGTGCTACATGCAACTTTGAAAAATGCTGTTAAAAGCATTTTTCTGAGTTTTTGCTATTTACCGACAGGTCTGACCTGTCGGTAAATAGCGACCCCAAAAGTCCAAAATCGCTATTTTGTTTAGTGTCATGAATAGCATTTGAGGAATCTCTATTAGAGATTCCTTAAATGCCATTCCACGCAAATATGCGAATTCTTACATAGCGATTTTTGCATTTGGTATCATGAATACCAAATGCAAAAATCGCACTCGCAAAGGGCCAGATTCTCAGAATCTGGCCCTTTGCGAGTGCAATTTACCTACATGAATCAGGCTGTAAATCCCTTCTTGTCTATCCAGGGAGGTTCAACTCCTCCTTGCCTATTCGAGAAAGTTTCTAGTGAACTCTGAGCTAGCTGGCAAACCCAAAACTTTAAGTCTAATATCGACAGTAGTAGACCTAGTTAACGTCTGGTCTAGGCCTATACTATTGAAGGTATTATTCCAATGCGCAGAGCCTATTGGGATAATAGGAACTACACTACATGGCGCCCAACGCGTTTGGATAAGGCGATAAAGCTAACGTAAGACATTTAGAGTAACTCAGTCGTGCTTTTTCACTCAGACCCCTTTTTTCCCATAATACTCCAAAGACGTCTGGAGTGGGTGAAAGGTAATATCCGCCAGACCTCGCAGGAGGAAACTCCTATGTATGGTTCTTGGTTTAGTCAACGTTGAAGGATACACTGTTCCAAAATATTGTGCATCTAATCTTTGTTTCCATAAGAACCTGATCTGCAAACAAACAAAATAACCTTCTGGACAGTACAATGTCAGACAGTGAAGGAGAAAGAGAGGCAGTTAGAATAGCAACTGAACTCGCAGCAGCTGATACTGCTATGCAAGAAGCAGACCCGTGTATAATAATCATCCCGGTCAACACAAGAAAATCTATAACTTTAAAACTTATAGAAAATGGACTGACACCTAGAGGTGGCACAGTCATATTCGTAATTGAGGCACACGAATATCGGCAGACAGAGGTATTCTACACATGGATAAACTTTCCAGCAGCTAATGCTGTAACAAAGGTCTTCCACTATTTCAAAACAGAGGAACCTCCTAATGAGTACACTCCTTTCGAGGAGGTGGAAGTACCACTTAAATTTCAAGAGCACCTGCTCTTGTTTAATGGCGCCCTAAAACATAATAATCACATCACCAGGCTCGGTCCCTTAGGTAGACCAGGAGCAACGTGGCCGGTCCTAGCCGGATACACACCACATCCAGACATTGAAAGAATGCCTGCACCAGAGCTGTTAACACAGCTGAAACAATTAATAAAATTACATAGACAATTAGTCCAATATGTGATGTGGACTTCAACAATCCAACCAGCAATTAAAATTCCACAACTGACCCCTCATCAGGGGAACACAAATAAAATTACACCACAGAACATACAATCCTGCCTAGGTAAAGTACCAGCTAAACGGGAACAAATACCATTGTAAATGTAAATGTAAATGTACAGGAATTTATATAGCGCAAATCACCGAGCAGTTTCTAAGCGCTTGCTTAGGGAACCCGTCCTGGTATTCCCCTGTGAGATAACCCCGGCAGGGTATCCGCAAGGTGAAAGCCAGGCATCCCACCACGAGGGGCCGTTGTGGAGATTAAGCAAGCTATTGCCCAGAGTCGCAGAGTGTGAACCCGTGAATCGAGGAGGCACCGGGGCGAGAATTGTCGAGTCCATGGACATTTTAGAACTCAAGACCCCGCCGAGCCGGGAATTGAACCCTGGTCCTGGGCTGACCTCTGCTTCCAGGTCTGCCTCCTCTAACCAGTGAGCCACACTTCTCCACAATGCTGGTTAGCACAAAAAATCACCCAAATAGAGGCGGTGTTTCCAGACACCACCCCGTTAGAAAAACACAGGATTCTGACTATCTGTCTTCCAATGGGAATCGCACCACACGTGGAGGACTGTGACACTTGGGGTACAGTCTTTGCTTCCATCTACACAAAAACGCACGGTGTTCCATCCATTTCGGTAATACCAGATGTGCTAAAACAAATTGAAGACGAATACGGTCCAGAACCCGCTTTAACTCTTGGTATGAAATTACTAAAAGACTTCAAGCAGGTCTCTGCTATACTATTAGCCAACATAAAGGGAGAAGCAGCAAACGTGGCGATCCGCCAGAGGTTAAAAGAGACAGATATAGCAGACCAACCAGCTGAAATTGCCAGAATTATAGAAAAGTCCTATGAGGAACTAGGTAGAGATAGTTTAGGTGGAATACCAGTAAAACCACAACTGATTGAAAGTCCCGAAAAAATATTTTTTAATAATAATTCAACATCACAAAAAAAGAGCTGGGATGGAAACAAACAATCCAATCCTAAAGAAAAGAAATTCCAGTCCAGAGGAAGGTCTCCCCGGCGGAGAGAAAAATCTCCGAACCAAAGACACAGGTCACCCCAAAGTGACCCCTCTGGGAAAAGATATAACCTTAGAAATAGGGATAATATAAAGAAGCCTGATAGATATCAAGACATTGATACACGTCCCTCTCAATCTTTTCAGGCTTCCTCGCAGAAATCGGAAAAAAGAGGACGATCAGAACAAAGAGAAGAGCACGCCAAGTCCAAAGACAAGGAACCTGCTCATCTAAAAAAGAAATTACAATTTCCAAAAAAGAAGGTAGCCAGTATTAAAGTAGTTAACAATGCCGAGAATACTGAGGACACAACTGAAAAACGGAGAGTGGGCTCAGACAATGCTAGACAGTGCAGCAGAAGTGAGCATAGCTCGCAAAGTCCTTATGAATCATCTGGAGACAGTGGACACGAATGAATATCTTCAAGTGGAAACTGCAGACACCAGAAACCTCACAAAATATATGAAATAACATTACGTATAGAGGGGGATAAGACTAGAAAAATAAGGGGACTATTTGGGATAATCTCTCCAAGGGCTATGACATCCTTCTAGCTGAAAAAGACTGGCGACCAGAGTTTGTCAGGGACTGCCCTCATGGCGAAGAAATAATTATGCCTGCCTTCTCAAATCATATCCCAATTCATAAAAAATACACACTTGCCAGAAAGTGGGCAGTAGCTCAAGCTCCTGCTTTATATAAAAATCTTGTAGGATGGGATGAGGACTCTCCTCCTCACAAAATCCAGTTAAAATCACAACCTACTGCACAAAGACAGTACCCAATTAAGCAAGAAGCTAAAAAACAGGTAAAAGAAATCCTAGATCAATTAGAAAACCAGGGGGTGATTGAAACTTGCACCTCACAAATGAACAACCCTTTGTTTCCGGTCTCCAAACCAGACAATTCATATCGTCTAGTTTTGAATTCTCTGAAGGGATTCAGTCCGTACGAATTATTGTTTGGAACTAGGATGTTAGTCTTAGATCTCGACAGTCAGACTTCAGTGGTGAAGGAAAAAAGCTTTGATATCAAAGATCGTTTGGCTATTTTGCAGGACTTAAACGAAACAAGAAAAGACCTGAGCAACATAAAGTTGAAACAGCAGCCAACAACCACTGAAGAACCACCACCTGTCCCAGCAAGACCTGTCTGGATTCCAAAAGTCGGGGATCTAGTCAGAGAAAAGATCGCGGTAAAGAAGGAATTTGGGCCTTCTTACAGAAAAGCAGTTCCTGTCTTGTCCATCAACGGGACAAGATCAGTTGTACTACCGCCGCTTGCTGGTAAAAAGGAGAACCGAGTTGTATCCATCGACCTGGTAAAACCACAATCATGTGGCCGATAACAAATAGTAGGCCAAGTGGACTCCCGATAAGTAGTAGAACACCAAGATTTGCTACAAACACAGAGGTTCAAACTAAGAGGCTAATCACATTCGAAACGCCTACAGAAGAACAACAAGGACTATGCAACAATGCAATGGAACTTAAACCTCTGAAAACCCAAATAAAAACATTTAGTACAGACACACCAACCTACAATGAAGTAACAAACGAATATGCAAGAAACAGTAATCCTGAGGCAATTGGAACAATTGACAGAACTGCATCCGGCTACTTCATAAACTTCGATGATTCCTCTGAAGGCTTCACTGAATCAAAGACACAGCCATCAACAAAAACCTTTAAAGACAAAGCTAAAGAACTTTTGAAACAACTGAAAGAAACATATCTGATTTCTCCATGGATTGAATTTTGGGTGGGTTTTGGTGCATTTATCCTCATACTTTGGCTCATCATGGTACTAACTTTGGGACGCTTCATTGAGGGAAAATATGCTAAAATGGACACAGCAAGTCAGAAAATCAACTTGATCCTCAAACCACACACATCTTCACACGTCGAGAACAGAGAACTTTCTTCAGTCAACTTCACAGCCAATCCTATACCTGGTGGGGTAGCATGGGACAACACTGACTACGAAATTTATGGTCCGTTTGAAATCCTGAAATATCCACACCAAATTAAGATCTCGTTGAGTGACTTTGTAAAACCAAGCTCATTTTCTGATGATTGGGACTTTGAAAGTATAAATAATATGATGTCTGACTTAGTGATGTCTGCTAAATTTACCAAACATGATTATTTGCAGGGTTCGACAAATTATGATAGTATGTACTGTTATAACCACTATGGTAACCATTTTCTACATAGATCTGCACAACCTAGAAATGTTTTAAATTATAATCAATGGGAACATTGTGCAACCCCTCCAAAAGGAAGCTCAAGAACCGTTTATGACAAATATTCATACTTTTCAGATTTCAACTCAAGTAATGCTGAAACATTTTATTTCAAATTGTTAAATAAGACAGGGACAAAGACCATGATAACAAACACGAAATTGATATATTCAGACTCATTCTTTGAACAAATGAATACTTTTGGTTTTGATTATTGGGACAAAAATGTTGAAGTAAAAAGTGTTTGGGGTACGAAAGAATGGCAAGTACAAGGTATAGAATCTTTGTTTAGAGCCCGCATGATCCCAGAACAAATTATATTTTTAAATGACACTGTTCAACAAACTACCTGTCTTGGCCTAGCCAAAATCAAAGACTTAAATAAACCGTCTATTCCAAAACCAACAATGAACAGCAATAGCTCTACAGATGAAGAGATAGACGTAAATTATGTATTAAACCAAAACAGAACACATCCAGATTGGAAACAGTGGTTGATCTGGCCCACAGATACCAATAACTGTCAAGACAGATTCCTGAACAAAACACAGGGGTTCAAATTGACCAGGCCAGACCCTAGATATTCACAAAGACAACACCTAGGGATAATAACCACCTACAGTGTGGGCAAATTATGCCTTCAATGGCTACAAACTTCCACACTGGCAGAAATTAAGCAACACCTAACTTTACTTACTGATGGTGCTGACTTGCGTGATTTCATTATGGGACCGCGCAAACAGCGTCAAAAACGTTTCATAGCAGCCTCTGTATATGCAGCATACAACGAGGCCTGGAAGGTTACTCAAATTGAGACAGCAGAAAGTATTCGGGAAATTGACCGTATTAATTTGGAAAAATCACTTTCTGTAGTGGACAATGGGTTAATGACTCTGTCCTCCAGAATTTTTTCTTTGGACAGCATTGTGTCTTCAGCAATCGACATATTATCGCAAGACTTACTGTTGTTACAACACGGTCAGTCTCAATTGCGTTCTATTGTACAGCTTGGCTGGACGTTACAAAATCTGCGTTCAGGCTATGTGCCTTGGCGTTTAATCAACACAACGTCACTATTCAATATCTTTAACCGTACTGATAAACAAATCAGTATGGCACAGAAGGGTGCTGATTATACAATCCTGAGCATTGAGAAACTCGAGAGATTACCAGTGACAATGTCAGAACGACCTGTCAGTGAATGGATAATACATGGGATAATTAATATTCCAATATCTACCTTCAGGTTTCAATACTGCCAAAAATATATACAGGCTGGCATGTACGAAAAATTGGGAAAAGGGTACATTAAAACAACATGGAACTTGCCCTATTCACATGCATGTGTCAGTAATAAAGGACAGAAAGTGTTTCTTAGTGGCAATAATTGTGCAATGTCACTAAGCGGTACACTTCTGTGTAATGGAATTTGTTTGCATGGAGCCTGTGAAGGGAACTCAAATAACCTTTCATGTCACCAGCTAGGCGCACCTGCAACAGAGATAGAACCATTCTTTCAAAGACTCTATAATGGGAGTTACGTTCTAATTGTGGACCACAGATGTTGTAGTCTTATGCCCGGGACTCCTTATCTCATAACTACGACTGCGAAGGTCAAGTGCTGTGGACGCATATTGTTCCCCAGCTCCTTTCCAGACAGGGAGGCAAGGGCATGGCCCAACTTGAAAATTACTTCTATTCGAATAGATACTTTAAGCAGAATGAAAACAGTGCTTCTTCAGACGCCGACAAGGCTCACGTCATCAAAAGAAACGTATGATCTCCTAGTCGCAAGGACGACTGCAGAGATTCACTCATTGTTATCAACTAATTCCCCCATACATTTCGCAGAAATCCTGAATGAAATCTTAAATATTTCTGATACCAGTGGAGTCTCAAAAGTATTTAAGACAGTATTTTCGATGGCATTAACACCATTCAAAGCCATACTGGGTATTTTTCCAGATTTCGTCCATTCGATTTTTGGCGGACTTCCCCTCATTTTGGGACTAATTGCAGGAATCCTATTCTTGGTCCTAATATTTCGTTATGGGAAACCGTGTCACAGACAAAACACCTGCGACAAGGGAAGAAACAATCCGAGCCATTGGATACCGGGACCGGATATCAAAAATCCTGGGACTATCCCGGCTTAGAGACCTGAACATGACTTGGTTTCTATCATTTCGACCAATGTGGCATCGATGTGTTTTACCTGTATTAAGGTGCTTGCTATGCGGAGAAGAATGCGTGTTAGACACCTGTCTGACGCTACAATCGGATGCGCCAATGGATGCAGAAACATTGTTGAGTCCAATAAAGGCTCATGCTTTGTGCTGCCCTCAACGGCTACCAATCCTGATGATGGCATTCGTGGAAGCTTCACCACTACGATTAAGGGGTAGTGAAGTTCAAGATGAAAGCAGCATTGATCAGGTACGACCTTCTGTCAGCAATACTAATCAAAACGTCAATGGAGACAATCATGCGCACAAATGCATGGTTACATCTTTTTCCGAGTTAGTGGAACTCTCCCAGGAAGCTGTTGACAGCTTTTTCGACAGTCTAAATGATATGATGTTCTCACCAGAGCAGAAATAGAGACTTTTGAGCAAGCTCGCACACGGCGTTTCCTGAATTTGGCCTTCAACTACAATAATAAAATACCATGAACAATTTTCCCTCCAGTTCACGGACAGCAATTTTTTTTCAGCAGCCCCAAAATATTTTTACGAATTTTTCGGGACACTTATCTTCTGCTTAAAGTAAGAACTATTCTTAGAGAACTAAGATTTCTATTTTTAGATACTTTATAGACATTTGCTGCCCGCTGGTATGTTCATAATTATTTTATTCTGCGATGGAATGGTCTCGAACCTTTTTTCTGTATTAAGAGCCATTTCATGTGTAAATTCTCATATACCAATTAGCAATAATGTATACAAATGCTTGATTACTTTAGCATTATTCTACAGCTTGAGTGCATATAATACATGTGACTGTTTTTTCCGTATATTTGATAATTTCAAAATGCATTTTATGTATTTTGGGGTGGTAAGGTATACACAATACTCTACAGTATGTTTTACTATGCCTAGATTCGTAAATATGTCCATAGTTAGCGTGGAGTGGGTGTGATGTATTCCTATAGGTTCTGTATCGATCCCCCTATTCCTGACCCTATTCTGGTTAACAAGTTAACTAGCAGCCATCCCATGATGCAGAAAACCCCCATGATGCAGAAACCGTTATCTGATTAAGCCACACTACGGCACAGGAACGTGTTATCTGATTAGGTCATAACGCTTGCCATCTAATTAGACAAGCGATATTCCTCCAGCCCCTGATAAGGCATACGGAGTTCTCAAAACAAATCAAACCTATGACAACCTGGGAAAAACCCTGCGGCCATTGTTTTGATTTCACCGAGAACTTCAGCAAAAGAATGTGCTAACGACCAGGTCGTATGACATCCTTATTGACGTATCTATGTCCATCCTTACGTCAATCTCGGCACCTTAAAGGTATAAATATTACTGATATTGCCCTATGCAAACACACGCGGTGGTGACGAGATCGGAGCAGCCAGACGTGCCGAAGCCCAGAGCAGAGCAGACCCCGCTGGCGCAGCCCCGCCTTCCTGCCGCGCTGAGAACGAGACGCTGCTTTCTCCTGCCGAGAAATCCAGCTCCGGCGCTTCCGGGTAGCCCTCGCAGGCAGCCTGGAATATCGAGACCAGAGACGAGAGATACCATCCCTCATTCATCCTAAATTCCAGGTACAGAACTGAATAACCCCTCGCAGAGAATTCTGGAGTCAGTCACTTGGCAAAACAAACTTAACTTAAACTGCTACTTTCTATTCCCGCCCACGTATTAGGCTTAGGTCAGGTACATTTGGGGTAGGCGTAGTTAGAAACACCAGTTGAGTACGATTAGTCAAATGTATATGTGTATGTATCTATTTTATTCATTTTAAACCACCTTATGGCTTAGAAACCATATAAATGTTTTTACAGTATTATTTTAAACTTCTGCTTTTAATGTATGCACTTTACTTAACCATAAGTATTGCAATAATATCGATCCATTTCTCTTGTATGAGAAAAGAGACTGATCAATAAATAACATCTTTTATTGAACACGCCCATCTCTTCCTTTTCTCTACAATCTGGTGAGACTAAGAATGCACGTACTGACTGAGTAAAATAAGTCGACTCTTTTTTTTTTCACACGACTCTAGAGATACACTCTTGATTAGGGGAGAGCAAAGTTGTCATGTTCTATGGTTGTCAGAAACGAAATCCCTTCTTGTCTATCCAGGGAGGTTCAACTCCTCCTTGCCTATTCGAGAAAGTTTCTAGTGAACTCTGAGCTAGCTGGCAAACCCAAAACTTTAAGTCTAATATCGACAGTAGTAGACCTAGTTAACGTCTGGTCTAGGCCTATACTATTGAAGGTATTATTCCAATGCGCAGAGCCTATTGGGATAATAGGAACTACACTACAGCATCTTTAGTAATTATGTCTGGAAATAGTTTAAAGTCCGGCGGTCTCTTAAATTTGTAATATTGTCACAAGTTCGAGGAGGATGGTCTGTTCCCAATATTAGATATTATCATTATGCATGCTTCCTACAACAAATGGCTTTTGTGATCCTTCCAGGTATAGGTAACAGACAATATAATATAGCTGGGGATCTCCCTTCGATATATGAGCTAGCTATAGGTATAAACGCTCAAGGGGTACTTCTTTGGCAAATAGAGCCACGCTACTATAAAAAAAACTACATTTAAGGTGCTGATAGCAATTTGGAAAATCTGGAAAAGGATAGTCGGCCTTGTGAAAATTCCTATATATAATATATATACTCCATTGTGGCTATCTCCCCTTTTCCCAATATCAATGTATGATAAGCTGGCCAGGCAATGGGAGCAGAAGGGAATTCTGAGGTTGGGGGACCTTTATTTAATTGAACAAAGACTGTTGTTCTGGCAGTTACAGCAAAGATATGGTATATCGGATTGAACACATTTTAAATATAGGCAGTTTACGAGATTGAAATGTTATTTTCTCGATCTCACTGTCATTCGCCTATATGTTTCTCATGTTTCTTATTTTTGCTTAACTATTATGTTTTCTGTCTTTATGATGTAAATATATATGAAATATGGAGTTATAAGCTCTTGCCTAATTAGACGCCAGAGGTAATTATATGTGAGAAGTGTTTATGAATTTGTTTTATTCTGTAAATCCTCTCCATACAATAAAAAAAAGGAATCATGAAAAGATAGGTAACATCAAGCACCATCAGGCAAGCCATGATATGGAACCCTCAAAGAAAAGGAAAAGAGGAAAGCTAAGAAATACCTGGTGCCGATGCCTCGAGGATGACTGCAAGGAGATTGGTTACACCTGAAGGCAGGTTGAAAGAAAAGGCCATGACAGAGATGACTGTAAAGTCCTGGTTGATGGACTATACCCCAAGAGCAGTAGTAGGCATATGAAGAGAAGAAGAAGAATTCATTTAGGGAGACTTGTGTAATCTGCTGCAGCACTTTAAAATACATCTGCTATATGTTGTGATATATTTTTGTGGCACCTCCTGGAAAAAACACTATTTTACTCCCGGTTTCAAAGCAAATTCTATGAGGGTAGACCCCTCAATCATTTGGGACACTCGTACTTGCTTATGGTGCTTCTGAAATCATCCCAATTTGGTGTTACATTCCATAATTTTCAAAGCTCACCAGCTTCCAATGAGGGTGGATGCAGTTATTTATACACAGCGTCGTTTTTGGTTTTTACTCTTAAAGATGTTTGCAATATTCATCCTTTTCCATTTATGTAACCACATATAATTCTTTCTATGCAGGGCGATCATTTTCACAAGGCAAATCGAGGCAATTTTCCTATGAATCAAACTCACCCAACCGGGAAGACGTATGCAGAAAGATTCCCTGAAAATGATCCTTTTCACTGTTTTTCTCTGCTCATGTTCACGTTACTACATGGGAGACGGACATTGGGGGCTTGAGTCTTAAAACAATGATTATGTCTTCTCCCTGAGTTTTATGAGTTTTTTTTTATAGATTTGGTAGCTTTTGAAGGTCAGAACATTTGCCAGGTCGCACAAGGAAAATTCCAAGAGTCATAGGGTCAAAGAATAGTCCTAGAAAACTTTTGCATAAGTTAATGTATAAATGTATGTTTATTCCAACCAATATCTGTAGATGTTATTATTTTTCTGGGATAACATGTCTGCCTTTTTCTAGGGTGAAAGGGATTCAGAGACGAGCTTGTGCATACACACAAATGTATACGTTTGTGGGGGTGCACAACGTTACAGGACATTCCAGCCCTGGAGTGCCCTGCTCAGAGATCTACTTACACGAAAATGTGTGTGATTAAATCCTTTTTACAAGCGGAAAACCAACTTTTTGAAGTCCAAAAATGATTCTCCTGCTTTGCTAACCGGGCCACTAGATCAGTTTATTACCAGAACCAACGAGGCCATTAATTTAAGTATTTCATTATTGGAGCGGAGGGTGTCACAGGATCTGGCAATCGCTAGGAGATCCTCTCTGGGCCCCCTAGCTCTAATACAATCGCCACCTCAGTCGATTACATCGATCCCGGTCCTTTTGCAACCTAATGCTATCGCTGAGATCCATTCTATCCCAAATATGGTCGACCTGTCAGCTACGAACATCATCTCTGACCTTGATTCTACGGGAAACCTCGAGAACTCCCCAGATCTACAGCTATTGATATCTCAAGATCCTTGTCCTGAGATTCAGTTAACGGGGGCAAAGGAAGGAGCAGTCCCCAATCAGGTCACCGACTTAAAGAAAGGCAATCTTACGAACTACCAACCTGCTAATACCAACAAGAAGGGGGTAAAACACTATTCCATCACAGGTCGCCTCGATTGATTCCAACCTGTCATCTACTAACTTATTGGAACATACAGCCAATTCAGAGCCTATGGCAAAAGTAGGGGGTGTTTGTACTTTGAGTGATGATAATTCCCTGCTTCTAGCAAATATTAGGGATCTACTTCATCATGTTTTGAAACCCCTAGAACTGAGCATCATGGCGATAGAAAAACAACTTGCCATTCTCACTCAGAAGCCATCGACTCAGCTTAGCCTGGCCCGAGCAAAACCTGGTACGGGTATATCAATCTCTTCCAGATCAGGTGCCTTAGGGGCACACTTGGTTAGTGGAGCTATGGGTTCTATGTCATCAATAACTCAGCCCACTCTAACCAAGTGTAAAAAGCCAGAAACTTCATCGTCAACTGCCCCTGGGAGTGTGCGCATAATTGAAACTACGGCCACCCCTTCTTCTCAGCCTACTGTTGCCCAGCCGACTCCCTCCTCCCAGCCCATTGCTACTCAGCCCAATCAGTCTGCCCCCAACAAGGGTTTGTCTCACATTTCCAATAAAAGGCCTATCACCCCACTTTTGCCCCAGCAACCTGTAGTATTCTTACATCTTATTTATGTATACATGCTTTCTCCGCTACTAGTCCAGCTTGTAGAATGTTACAGCTATGATGCACTATAGAATGTTGGGTCTCAGTGGGCTGAGGTTGACAGTTGGCATTGACCACGGGTTGGCAGTCTATTTAAAAAAGTACAGACACAAAATGGTAAAGTGGATGCCTTCAGACTATATAACCCCTTTACAGGTGGCAATATCACACTCACAGCCCCTGTTTACCTTGTTTTCTTTAAGTCTGCAGACGTTTCTTTTAGCAGTATTGGGTTTCTTGTGACTTTCAAGGCTTCCGCTTGTTGACTGATTGCTAGATGTTGTAGCACGCCTGTTCTTGAGCTGTCTGGTGAAGTGGACTCTGGTGGGGCAACAGGCGTGTCTTGTCTCTTGCTTGTCAGATTAGTCTTTTTCTTAATTACGCTTTTTCTTTTAGTTGGTTTCCTTCTTGAGAGGTTTCTTTTGCTTGGTTGCTTGAAATAAGTTGCACTTCATCAATAAAAGTGGTAGGTTCGTTGATCCATCGTCGCCATAAATGATGTGGTGATCAGGTCCACACGGAAGATGATGTAGAGATATTTATTTGTAGTCAAGTAGTTAGGATGGTAATAACACCCCACCAGGAACATCCAGCATGATGCTCAGCCCAATGCCAACTGTCAACCTCAGCCCACTGAGACCCAACATTCTATAGTGCATCATAGCTGTAACATTCTACAAGCTGGACTAGTAGTGGAGAAAGCATGTATACATAAATAAGATGTAAGAATACTACATCATAGTGACCATTCTTTTGCGGGGGGTGGAGGGGCATCCCCATTAGTAACAGATTTGATTGCCTGGAAATGGTCGATTGACCTTTGGCCACTCCTGACAGGGCTAATCTTACCCAGGGGGACCAGGGGACAGATGTAACGATTGACAGTATTCTAGCTCCCAAACAAGTAACTTGTATAGCCCCAGTTTTACATACCGACCCAAATTCCATTATACTTTTTGCAGGTACCCATATTCTAAGCAGAACCCCTGATGTAGAGGTAACTCTCTTAGTGCCTCATCGGGAGCCTCCTGAGGTGTCTATGGGTGATAAGCAGCCTGCCTCTGATATTCCGCCCGCCCCACAACGAGACAGGGCTGCTCATACAGTAGCCGTATCGGCGGGGATAAATTTCGTCACCTGGAATATAGCAGGTATTACAGGTAAATTGAACACCCCTTTTTGGGAGGAATTTATTGGGGCCGGGTATGACATAATCTGTCTTCAAGAGACGTGGTGTCAAGATCCTATCCACGTTGAGGGCTATACTTCCTACTGCCTTACAGCATCAAATGCCCCATCAGGTCGAGCCAAGGGCGGCCTATTGATGTTAATTTCTAATAAGTTGATTGACTTTAATATCAAAAGTTACTTTTTAATTGAACCACATAGTCAGGTGCTACGGTTAGAGGCCAGTAAATATAGAGACCTAATTATAGTCAACTTTTACAATAACATCTTTGATGCTTCCAGGGGAAATATCTTGGGAATCACCCTGGAGGACGTCTATGAAGGCCTGTTCGATAGTAAAGGAGGTAAGGCCCCCGGCCCCGATGGAGTCCCTATAGATCTTCTTAAATCTGAATTGACTTTGTGGGCACCCATTTTGGTGAGGATCTTTAATGCTGCAGTTGAGGGATGCCCACCACCATCTTGGGGCCAGTCGGTCATCATTCCCATATTCAAGAAAGGCAGTAAATCGGAGGCAGGTAATTATCGTCCCATCTCCTTACTTGATGCTTCAGTAAAGGTGATGAGTCGAATTATGCTGCAGAGGCTGGAAACCTGGGCAACTGAAAAGGAAATTTTAACTAGGGTCCAATTAGGAAAGGCATGGGGACATTAGAACAGTGTGTAAACTTAGATCTTTTAGTTAATAAATACACAAAAGTTAAAGAAGGGAACCTGTTTTTATGTTTTGCGGACTTGAGTAGTGCGTTTGACCTAGTTGATCACTGTATACTATGGCAGGTCCTGACAGACGCTGGAGCACCAAAGGAGATTGTACACTTTTTGGCCAGGCTATACGAGAGACTGTCATGTAAGGTGCGCTATGGATCCTCAGGTGAATGTACCCCTTTCTTCAAAGTTTCAAGAGGCATCCGACAGGGTTGTGTTCTGGCCCCTCTTTTATTCTCTCTTTTTATTAATCAAATTGATCTTATATTGTGTCAGACCCCTGCCGATGCACCTTTGATTGGAGGCAAACCGGTGCCAATTTTATTGTATGCGGATGACGCTGTGTTATTATCCCGCACACAGATTGGCCTACAGCGCCTCATTGATAAATTTATGCGTTCATAGAGAGTAGGAAGTTACTTGTAAATAAATCTAAAACCTTTGTAATGTCCTGCGGGATGAAAGCTAAGAAATCCAATCCCACCTTTTTTATTGATAAGGACAAAATGTCAATAGTTAAAACGTTTTGCTATCTAGGAATCACCTTTGCTAATAATGGGTCATGGCAACCCGAGTTTGATAACATCAGCCTAAAAATGGAGAGATCCACCAATAGCATCTTTAGATTCTCATGCAAACTTGGGGTGAGGAGCATTAAAGATATGACGATCATTTATAATGTAAAATGTGTGTCCTCAGCCCTATATGGTGCGGGGGTTTGGGGTCATAGTGTTGGATCAAATGCACAGAGAGACGAAAATAAGTTCCTTAGAAAACTGTTATGTGTACCACCCTCAGCATCAGTGGATCTGATCCATGAAGAAGTGGGTATAGAATTCATTTCGGATGTGGCAGCATTACGCCCTTTGCTGCCCTGGCGCTCTATCTGGGCCAAGCCGGAAACTGAATTCACCCAGGAGATAATCCTTGACTGCCTCAGACTGGATAATTTCACACGAATATCATGGCTTAAGTACATACATTATTGGTTTCACCTCCTCTTTCAGTTTGACACTTTTCTTGACCCCAAATCCGTGGTATTAATTCCCAAAAAAGTCATCAAACAAAGATTTCTAAGCTTTAAAAAAGAAGGTCGTGCAAAGGTGTCCGGAAAGTTGTAATCTGTGATGTTTTTTCGGGACCTTAATTTACCTATTGGTTTTCAATCTTATCTCTCTGATGTCACTCGTAATTCCCAACGGTTTGTTTTAACTCGCCTACGATTGGGTATCGTCCACCACCTTGTTGCATTCCCCACAATGAATTCAAGATCTGCTTTAGCGTGCCCTTGTGACAATGTCTCTCGCCAGAGCTGTTGTCATTTCTTATTGTTTTGTAAATTTTACCATTTCTTTAGGGTAACATATTTAAAACCCATCTTTTTAAGATTCAATGTTCGTTCTACAAAGAATGCTTTACATCTGCTTAGCTCCCTAGAGAACCAGGATATTTGCTTCTTTGTAGCGACATACATATTAAAATGTACAGCTGCCAGGAAAGCCATAGTTTTATGAGCCTTATGATATTCCGGACTATGTCCCGTTCTACTATGGCTCCCTGTCTGTATATTTTATTAGATATACAGCTGCCAGGTTAACCATAGTTTTATGATATCCAGGATTGTGTTTTGTCCTATCTTGGTTTCCTGTCTGTATACCTATTTATTTATTTATTTATGTGTAACTTATCGTATGTACAATGTATGCTATATGCTTTTTTAAATTTGGTCTAAATAGCTTTTGTACTGTATATATTCAAGTTTGGTCTTATTATGCTCTTAGAATCTCCGCCTACTATGCATCCGATGGTTCTCTTCTGATCGCTTTAATTGTCATGTCCTTGGTGCCTTATTTTTAGCAATGTTTGTCATATTTGTATGTGTTCTGCTTGTATGATTTGTGTCACAAATCGAATAAAGCTTTGAAACTAAACGATTTTCCAGTCGTTTTAAAAATACTATTTAAACTTGCGTACCAAATTCATACAAGAAGATATCTTTGTCATTTTGACCATACCTATTTTCTGTGAGGTATAGCTCTTGCAGAGCCATTTTGCCAGTGTTACTAAACTAATCTGTAACCTAAATTGGCACAGAATGTATGATGTTTACGTGTATATTGCAAACGAATACAGCTTAACAACCATTACGAAGTTGCAACATTTTCCCAAGATTTGTGTTAAAGTTGAAAAAGGTCCAACTTTGTAACTTCGCACTCTACTGCTTCATGACCATTCTTAAAACGTACATGCAAGTACTGGCAAATGTTTTTATTTAAAGTGAAAGCAATGACAAACATATTTTTAAAGATTATATTGATTTTTTTGGTAATAAATTGTTCTTGGAAGAAGTATTTTTTGCAGATGTTTTCATATGTTGTAGCAAACATGAAGCATATATTTGTACATTTTTAGGGAATGAAAAAACGTATGGATGTTGACTACTAAGGCAATTTTCTCGTTTCAGGCTTGAAATCCTTGGGAATGACGATTGCACAGTGCTATGAAGAAGTTGGCTTGCTTCTCCTCTTTCTATCCGTGGGGGTTTCCATATTTTCCGCACTGGAGTATGCTGTTGAGCACCAAGTCCCAGATACAACCTTCACCAGCGTGCCCAGTGCATGGTGGTGGGCAACCACATCAATGACCACGGTGGGCTATGGAGACGTCCGACCAGACACTACCATTGGAAAACTAGTGGCCTTTTTGTGCATATTATCAGGAATTTTGGCACTAGCCTTACCTATTGCAATTATCAATGACCGTTTTGCCGCCTGCTATTTTACTCTTAAAATAAAGGAAGCGGCTCTGCGACAGCGAGAAGCCTTGAAAAAGCTAACAAAAAATGCAACACGTGATTCTATTGTCAATATAAATTTAAGAGACATATATGCTAAAAGTATCATGGAAATTTTACGGCTCAAAAGTAGAGAAAGAGCAAGCACTAGAAGCAGCGCTGGGGATGACCTCTGGTGAAATGTTTTTAGGAAGGCTTCACTATAGAGTTGTATGGCCTAAGAAAGAAGGCAGAAAGCACCATCTTTGGTACTATGTCTCCAGGCCTTCCCAATGTTGAACTGGCTCCTTTTCTATCAATCGCTTGTATAGGGCATAGGAAAATGTTATTCCGCACAGCATCTACCCACTATAGCAAAGCCTCAATGGCTCTCTGATACCGACTCTTCCTCAGGCTTAAAAAAGTAACTCAATCAATTCAAAATAAAATGTTGTCCTGTACTTTTTCATAGTTCCTTATAGGTTTCATAGTGGGAGATCGTCTTTAAAATGTGAGCGGCCATTGTATAGTCCTGATAGTTTATCCACTTTATTGTTCCCTAACAATCACAAAGAAATTCTCTGACGTTCTTATGCTGCCTTTTCCGGATGTCCTTTAATATTTCCAATGCCTTTTCTAACTGTGGAGGAGAGAGAAGAGTCATGTGTTCTAAAAACGTTATGGTTATGTTGACATAATGGCTTTAGAGAACAGGAAGTTAAGTGATACAAAATGACACACTACTTGTAGAGCACAGAATTGATGTATCCCAGAAAAAGCGTGGGGGTGAAGAGAGCCAACCATAATTTAAAAATGGTTGTGGCAAAACATAGCCCTTGGAAATCAAGGTTTTAATAGGATGCATCGGACGTTTGGTCAGTACATGTTGTGACTGTACAATAACATTTGTTTAGTTGCAAGTATCAAAAAGTAAATTATTTTTTTTGACGTTATTATAAAACGGTTTACCTTAAGTGTGTGGACCTCATCTTGCTTCGGTGTACGAATTGTAGTTACCTATGTTTTCATTGCTGATATGAGTAACAAAATCACTGGCTAAGTAGAACTAGGAGAGAAGATAACAAGTGACATTAGTCAAGATTCTGTAAGACTCTAACTCAGCTATCCGCAAGCACCGATGAGCTTCAGTATCTTTGAGGTACCATTATGGATTCATCCAGTAGCTTGGTCGAGTTGGAAACCTAACACTATAATAGTGGCTTGGGGAATTAGAACACAACATAAATAGAGGTATAACGATCAGTAAATCAGGGCCACACAGAATAAAAACAATTAATTAAGTAATGGTTTGTCATAGGTTTTAAGAAAATTATATGCCAAATGTGCCATGTTTCTTTTAAGCAGGACTAGGATGCGAGCTAAACATCCTAGGCTAGTGCAAGGTAAGACATGACAACAGTGTTGTGGAGATTGAGCCTGATGTCCAAGAAGGAGCAGCTGACAGGCAGAGTTTCATCACCGCCTTGCCTTACTCGGATTGACTTGAGAGGTGACCACAGTGCAGACGTCATGAGTGGATGACAAGGCTGTGGGCAGGACTAGATCCTTGCCTAAGTTGAAACAGGACGTGAAGGTCTCAAAATCTGACAGTATCTCTCCATTATGTTCTCCAGAATGTTTGTTGCATAAAAGTTCTCTTCAGCAGCTTTACCACAGAGTACAACAAAGCCATACGCTTACAGTCAAATATTCTTTAGGCGTCAAAAAAGCAACAGACAGAAGCAGACACTACCTCAATCCAAAAATGGAGTCTACGTCCATTCAGTTGTTTGGCAGTGGAAGAATTCTTGTGGTGGTGGATTGTCCAGAAAGTAACCAGCAAGCACTTTCTCTTCATAGCTGGACTCCACTTTTTAAATGTTACAATAAGGGTTCTTTTAAGGAATTGTGGAGCATATTAGCAAGTACCTGGTTAAAATTATCGCCGTTTTAGCGGCAGGAAACTGCCGCTAAAACTGCAATAATGGGATTGCTAATATGCATTATAGAATTCCAATAGAAGCCCAGGTTAGATGTCCTGCACATCTAACCTGGGCTTCTATTGGAATTCTATAACGCATATTAGCAAGCCCATTATCTTGCTAATATGCCCCCCTGTATTTGTGTTATTTTGACAAAATCACCAACTAACAACGCTCTAATTGATGTCTGCCCTAGTTTTAAGAAAGAACAGTCATTGGTACTGGTCAGGTGCCTGTTCTATATTTCTACGAAAATATTTTGAGAACTCAAGGCCAGACTGGCTGCACAGGGCATTGAGTGTTTCCTTGGGATGCTGGAAGGGTGGAGAAGTGCAGCAGATTTCCTCGCACCCCTGCAGAGTTCCTTGTGTATGTAGCAGTGTCAGGAAACAATAAAAGTGTCAGTATAACTCTAATGATTAAAGTGCCTGCTGGAGAGATGGAGGTTTGTCTACTGGCAGTTTTAACTCATCTAAGGTAGTACAGAAGGCTAATAGGCCGGTTGCAAAGAACGTGTACCATGCAGATCATAGAACAGTATTTTATGTGCCTAGCCTAGTGTGCTACTACTTTTGTCACAGAGATTCTTGTGTTACTGTGTAGTTCATAAGTTACAATCGAAATCTAGCACAGTAAACTATGAACTGCCATCATAGAGCTTCATGCAAGCTGCATGGAACCAGATAGAAAGTCATGTTTTTTCTCAGTCTGTCATCATTATGTTAATGTTGCTAAAATGGGGTTGTTTGGGTAGAAATACATTCCTATTTGTAAAGCCAACCCTAACCACTTTGTTACATTCAGAATCATGTGTTTGTGCTTCTCCCGACCAAGCACTCTTAACAAATGCCTATAAGTATGGATGACATGTGAATCCTACGCCTTGTAGTCCCCTTTGTCTTATGTAACACTTGCTATATACTGATTTACACATGTATGATTTGTTGTCTCTGTAGGTGTGTGTGATGTAAAGTGCATGAACACCCTACACTGGTAGGAGAGGTGCTATAAACAAATGAAGCACATGTGAGAAAGGGGCTATGGAGAGATGAGAGTCTCTGTTGGAGGGTAATAGTAGGGGAATCATTGAAGAGCCCCTACAGAGATTGTTGCGTCCTGGTGCACTGTAAGGTCATCATTCACTGTGCTTTAAAAGCCTCATTCCTCTATATGGTTATGAAACTCCTCCGTGACTTGCAATATCCTTATATTGTGTGGCAAGGGGTACTTTATCCCTTATATAATCCCCTTTTATTTTGACAGCTTTTATCTGCATACACGGTAAAACATAACACTAGTGGGTATGTACTGTGGTAAGCTGAATTATTCAAGCAGAAAAGGGTGTATGGAGCAAAGTGCACAGAGACAGACATGTATAGAGATGGAATTGTGGTACGATTTATGATAGTGATGGGAAGGAAAAGTACATATGTCGCAAAGGCATAGTTTAAACAGCAGTGGCAGCATAAACCAGCTAGGATGTTCTGCCTAAGCAGGGCAAGTCATCCGGAAACTGAAAATTGCTGTAAAGGTATAGCGATGTACAGGGCAGAGTGCCTGAGCCAGGGCTTGGGGAGCCTGAAACTCAGTGAACAGCATGCATGGGCCAGTGAAGGGTCTTAAAAAAGGGACCTTATCAAAGTGGAAGGATGAGCTAATTCATCAGGGGCAGTACAATGTGGTGGGAGCTGTAGAAGGAGACGTGATATGGTGGGGCCTCTGTCACTGGACAGTTGGATCGTCACCTACTGCCCTTGTTACAGTTGGACTGAATTCCTAAAGTGGAAAGGTCCTGTTGCAGATGTTCAAACATCATGATGTATTGTTAATATGGCAAGCTTTATGGTGCATTTCGCCTGGCTTTCAACTTACCCACCCCTCCAAATTACCCCTTTTATACTGCTGTTAAGTTATGCAAAGTCAAATCCAACATATTTAATACTCAAGAGCTACGCTGACACAAATATAATGGTTTACCTGCGTAAGTCTATATTTTCATTAACAACAAAATGTAAAACTTCAGTCATACAGTGTATAAAACAGTCAGAAAATCATCAAGGTTTTCGACTTTGTGAAATAAACATACAGTAATTAACATTAAGACGTGAAGTACTCAAAGAGAATAAAATAAAGTTAACATAATTGTTGAACTGTAACAGGATAATGTCAACAAATTGTGGTATATGCAAACTTACAATGTAAAAAAATTGATTTTGCTCTCAAATAATATCTAAAAAATCAGTCTGAGCATGCTTGTTCCTTTATCAGTACTGATGCGGTTCTAAGCTGTTTGATATGATCAGCTTTAAACTCTGGCCTGGATTACAGATAATGAATCAAGAGTTTGACGGTCTCCTATTTGGTTTATATGCCGATAGAGTCTAATAGAGTCTAACATGCACCGTGGGGTGCAGGCCCTAGTACGAATATTCTAAAAGTGTATGAGGTTGACCAGAAAATATATAAAAACGCTCTTATGAGGTTAAACACATACATTTCTCTAGCAAATCTCAGAAAATGATTCAATCTTTAAAGGTTTTAGCTGCAAGGGAAAGGCATTCAAAAGTGTGCATCTTTTATCAGTCAATAACGCCAAGAAATTTCTGAGGGCTAAAAGCGTGCTTCAAACTCGCCAGCTACGTTACGTATGGAAACACATGGTTGATGGGTTATTCTTTACTTTGCTACCAGAGTGTGGTGGAGCAATGGCACAAAAGCCATGTTTTAGCAGTGTAACATTTCATCACAATGAGTTAATTTTACGAGACTAAAAAGCATTCACACAGTGACAGGCAACTATTACAGCTTTCCAGGAATACCTTGAACCTTGTTGTGAATTCTAAAAAAGTTTGACATTTACTCCAAGTTTAGGAATATTTGTACATAATAAAATGTTTGAGAATCTATGCCTAAAGCTATAATTAATTGAAAATATTTTCATATTTCATTCTTGTTGTACGTTGTTGACGATACTGTAATGCTCAATTCATTAGTCAAAGATTATTATTGCTTTATAATGTGGGAAATATATCACAATTATTAATATTTACAGATATGCACTATTAATTCTTTTGGACACTCACAGTAAATAATATATGCACTGTTTAGCTTAAAACTGCCTTAAAATGACCCATCTTGAAAATAGTCAATTTCCGCTGTCAGTTCATGGAAATCACATGGAGTGCAATTTCTAGTAAAAAAGTAATTTTAAGGATTAAAGATGTTTACTGATTTCAAACACAGTTCGCTCCCTCAATATTCATAACCGGAAACCCACTTGGTAGTGCCAGATTTGTGAAATAAAACATCTTTAGGATGCTAAAGGTAGTTCTTACATCAATAAAAACTAGTGTTTTTGAAACCAATGCATTATTCTACTATATGAGTTGCAATGACAGAACTTTGCTAATGGATGCTGTCTTATCATGACTCTTTTAGTCCTTCATCTTCTGTTGTAGACCTCTTTCAGACTTCCAGCCCCTGCATTCCCCCACCTTCTTTAGTGTGTTCTCTCATTACTTCTGAAGCTGTATATCTCTGTCACTCTACAGGCACATGCATCATGTCTATTTCAGCCCTCCACCTCCTGCAGTACTCATCTTTCCGTCATCCTCTTCCACTATGACTTTGTCATTCCCATATCCTGCTTTCTTCAAATTTCAGACCTGCACTTAATTCGGTGCCTGTCAGTCCTCCATGTCACGCAATAGTACTCTGTCAGCTTTTCACCTCCTGTATTGCTTTTTTGAAGTCATTCTCCTGTTGCAATACCATCACTCCTACATCCTGCAGTATGTGACTTTCTGTCCTCCAGCTCCAACTGTATGTCAATTTCAATTCTCTCCTTCCTGTAAGATTTCTCTGTCAGTCATCTGTATCCTGGATCCACCTCTTGCAATATATCTGTCAATTCCCAGCTCCTTCAGTATGTGACTTTCAATCCTCCAGCTCCAACTGTATGTCAATTTCAATTCTCTACTTCCTGTCGGATTTCTCTGTCAGTCATCTGTATCCTGGATCCACCTCTTGCAATATATCTGTCAAGTCCCAGCTCCTGCAGTATTTCACTTCCAGTCCTTCACCTCCCACAGTATATCTGTCAGCCCATTCCTCCCACAGGCTTACCTAACTGGGCGGCATATTACCAACAAAGTGGCGAAGAGAGGTGTTAGCCGCCTTGGCTTAACGCCTCCTTTCGCCACTTCGGAAACTCTAGGCTGCACCATATTACCAAGGATATGGTGCAGCCTAGCATTTCCCCCTGCGATGGCGAAAGGTTTTACAACTTAACGCCAATGCAGGCAGGGAAGGTTTGTTTATGTACAGGAAGGTGTTCCTTCCTGCACATAAACAAATCTTAACTGCCATTTTGTAACTTACATGTGTCCTCTTCATGCAGCACACATGTAAGTTACAAATTGGCATTTTTTAAAAGAGGTTTGTTTATGTACAGGAAGGGACAATTTCCTGTACATAAACAAACCTTGGCATTTTGCTTTTTCCATGTGTGCTGCACAAGGCAGCACACATGGAAAAAGCAAAAAAGCAAAAACGAGGAGAAATGAAGTATTTCTCCTTGTTTCGCCACCTTGAGAACAGGTCTTTCCTGTTCTTAAATTCGGCGCTGCCACCTATTATCGCCTCTCTTGATAATAGGTGGGAGCGTCGAAGTGAATGGGTGTTGCGGTGGAACACCCACCGCAACACCCACAGCACGCCCCCTTTCACGATGAGTTTATTGTGAAAGGGGCCCTATTACCAAGGCAGTGTTAAGTCAATTAACGTGGTTTTAAGCCACGTTAATTGACTTAACACTGCCTTGCTAATAGGGCGATGCAAATATCGCCGTGTTATGGGCATAAAAGTGCCGATAACGCGGCGATAAGGGGCTTGATAATATGCCCCTGGATTATTTAACGTTCATGCATGGTCTTGTATATGGCTCAAGTGCACTAATGACATGAAAGTGAAATGTCCGATGTGGTCTGTAATGTGTGTTTATTCCTCTAACGCATATGCCAGAAAGATACGACTGCCAACCAATGTTCTCTAACTGAGATGCCGGTTAAAGGCAAGAACTGGCGTGATATATGAAAAAGAAAAGTGCCTTGGTCATGTAGGAAATCAAATGTTTATATATTGTCACCCCAAGAGTGTTCCTTGTTATTTGACAGGCGTCAATGATTAATAATATGAAAAGCATCAAACGCCAGAAATAATGTGCCATCACAGCCACTAAGGGGTCCATCATGATGTCGGGCGGATTGCCTCCGCCAGGCTGGCGGTAGCCACCGCTGGCCTGGCGGAGGCAATCCGCCCGACATCCATTGCCAAATTCCCCCCCGCTACATTAGGATGGCGGGGGGGACCGCTGCGGTGAAAATCACCGCCCGCCTGTTTACCGACCCGGTGGCCTTGCGGCCGGGGCGGAATATATTTAATATGGTGGAGGTGTCTGTTAGACACCGCCAGCCATATTACAATGGGCATTCTGTCACGCCTTTCCGTGGCGGCATTGCCGCCACGGAAAGGCAGGCGGTCTTTGGTTCGGGGGCCCCCTGCGGGCCCCCCTGGTGCTGGCCGAGGTGTTCAGTGCAATGGGGGGGTACCTGTGGTACCCCCCCGCATTTGCATACTCCAAGCAGCAGGCACCGCGGGGTGCCTGCCGCTTCCTGTATGCAAATGCGTGCATTTGCTTGTCAGATTGTGGCGGGCGGTGCAGTGAGCACCGCCCGCCACAATGTTAGAATGAGGATTGCGCCCGCCACTGTGGCGGGCGCATCCTAATGCACATTTCAGGACCCCCGCCCTTGAGGCGGGCGGTCCCGTTTCCCGATAGGGTGGCGGGCGGCATCCTAATTGCCCCCTAAGTATCCAAAATATGTTTTCACTATGTAGGTTCAGCTAGACTCTCAATGAACATCTTTAATTTATATTGTTGCTTGAGAAAATGCTAAAAAATAGTTATTTGCTACCCAGTTTAAAGATCACATTTTATGAGTGGAATATGTTTTTGACAACTTTTGTGAAAAAGTAACTTTGTACAAATGTACTTTCTGGTGTCTGAGTGAACGGCTGATTTAGTTTGCCATTCATCTCACCTCCAGAGGACCAGCACATTTCTGACTAGATTTAATCACACTCTTTTCCAGAGGACAGTGGCCAGATGTAGGAAGGCTATTACCGGTCAGTAACGGACAAAATTAACGAATCTCGGCCGTTACCGAGCGGTAATAGGCTTTTCTGATGTAGGGGCCGAAAATAAGGATTCGGTAATTTACCGAATCGGTAATTTAAGGAATTGGTAAATTACCGATTTCTTAAATACCGATTCGGTAAATTGCCGATTTTCTAATGTAGGGAGCACTTAAATGAGTGCTTATCCCATGTTAGGATTCGTTATTTACCACCAACTACAAGTTGGTGGTAAATAACGACAACCCCCCAAAAAGCAATTTTATGCACATTGCTTCAGTGCCATGTTGAAGACATACATGCCCTTAGGGCATGTATGTCGGCAACATGTGCACCCATACACAATTGAGGGGTGCAACAGGGTGTTAAAGTGACACCCTGCCACCCTTCAGTGTTTTCCCCTATTTACCGAATCAATATTTACCGATTCGGTAATTGCCATTCATTCCTATGGGCCTCCAGGCGGTAAATACCAAATTTTACAGATTCGGTAAAATTTACCGAAAAATTACCTACATACTATTTACCTATTCTTAAATACCGAATCAGTAACATTCGTTTTTTCAGAATAGGTAAATAGTATTTACCTACATCTGGCCCTTAGTCTCTAGGACCAGGAAGGCTGGCATTCTGTCAGCAACTGGATGCTTAACATGGATGAGCTATCTGACAGGAACAGTTAACTGAACATAAGAAAACTTTCACAATATCTCTTTTTGACTTTGAGATGCTCAGTGGGGCTGACAGAATCTACTACTTTGAATAGGCATGGACCTTTTTGTTTTTCTGATGCCCGTAACACATTCTTGGCCTTGGCAGAGGGAGGAGACCTAATTAAATAGGAAATTAGATATAGAGAACTCGTTCAGAGAGAGCCTAAGCTCATTTTGAAGGCAGAAGAGGGTAGTCATTTTATATTTAAGGCTACTAGAAAGACAGTAAAGGATAGAGCCAAATGGAGATGAGTAAAAGGTAAGACATTAGAGAGCATTAAATAGGAAAAATACTCCAGTCACTTGCTAGTGCTCAGGATGAAACAGGCAATACGTGAAAAAAAGGAAGGTCTTGATATAAGAAAAGGACAGAGGGTCTCCGGAACTGGCACAGAGGGACATGCACTGCTCTCCAAGGGGCAAGTGGTTGCCCTCCTGTTTGCCTGCTCCAGGGACACAAAATATCAAAGCACAATTGACTCCCTGAGGAACCAGTTATCCACAGATGACTGTACTCTGCAGAACCCTGGTTGGACAGAGGTCTAGTGCCTAGAGCTTTGTGTGTTTATCTCAATAAATTAAAAACAATAAGGAGGCTGTATAGGTGGTGATGGCCTTGGTGCTGTCTCATTTAGCCAACGCCATCCACCTGGGCCTCCTACGGCCCTCAGTAGGCGCCTGCAGATGGCCCAAAATCAGGCTGCCAGACTTATATATCGACTCCCGTGCTGGCAGTCAGCCAGACCGTTAATGAGGCAACTTCATTGGCTCCCTGTCACACAGCGCGTTATTTTTAAAACTGCCTGTATGGCCTTTAAGACTCTGCATGCTCGTAGTCCAAAGTTCATTCAAGACCTCCTGCCCAGATACACTCCCCCCCCGCAGCTTACGCTCTGCCTCGCAAATTCTCCTTTCTGTCCCTCGCTTCAAGTTCCAACGCAAGGGTGGGCGAAGGTTCGCCACCCTTGCCTCTAAACTGTGGAATTCCCTTCTCCTGGAAATTTGTTCCTCTACCACCCTCCTCCCGTTTAGGAGGCATCTTAAAACCTGGCTGTTTGCCCAGTCCATGGCCTAACTCTACTTAGCCGTCTAAGTCGTACTCATATAGCTCTTGTCGGTTAGCGCCATGAAACCTCTGGGTGTGCGAGCGCTTTATAAAACCTTGTTAAGATAAGATAAGATAAGGGAGCTACCCGTCATCACTTTTTGACTGACCTATTTTTCCAACTTTTGTCGTAGCTTTTTTTGTGATATTACATCTCCTGGTATGTTAATGGTGTCCCCTAAGAAGCCAGTAAGCAGATGTCTGTGAAATACCCTAATTTAGTGTACCTATGGTGCTTGGAGTGGGATCACAACTCTAAGACTTGCAAGGTCTCCCATGCCATGAACCCCAAGGTGCTGTGGAAACATACCCTGAAGCTCCTCACTGCCCTACGTCAGACTAACCTGATCTGGCAGAAGTTCACATGACTGCAATATCGATGATCATTGTCACACTCCAAGTTAATAGGTAGGTCCCACAAATGTAAGAAGTTCCCTGTGCAGGAGCAAGTCATCAGACAAGGAGTTGGAACTTTGACGCTCTAGGCCTCACTCTGTTGTGGAGCCTGTGCCAGGGTTCCCTCTGTGCCTCCCAGAGTTTACCAGAGCTGGAGCAACCCCCTCAACTGAGGGAATATTAGGAAGCCATGCACCCCCTATTTAGGTGACCAGACTGCTCTGGAGTGTCTTTGGGCCCCATTGGCTCAGGAGGGGCAATTACTGGATCTCCACCAGCGCAGCTATCCTTAGCACTATTTGGGCCCCTTGTATTCAGTGCTGAATCCAGAGCGGCTCCACCCATTAGGCCTCAACCTTCCTCAAATCAATTGCTCCTTGTGCCGCCCACATCCCACTGAAGTGCAGGATCCATCATCATACTCCATCATCAAACCTGACTCCGACACTGAGTCATATGGGCATCATCCAACACCACCTCCGTTGCCGACCGGTAAAATGCGGTCTGAAACAGAGCCAGTACCTTTTTCTTTTGACAGGCCTGGAGTGGGTGACGATTGGTAGAGGTCTGAGGACTGTTAGGGTTACCATAACCCCCTTGATGAACCAGAAGACAACTGTTATAGGGAACTGGCAGACACCAGTGGTTTTGATACTTCACCAGATACTGGCCTGGTCTCTTCCCCTACCGTGGAGGCGGGTGCCTCATTTGCAATGGTGGTGAGTAGGGCGGCTGATGCCATGGATCTTCAGTTGCTCTCAGTGGCATTCAACTTAAATGGGATGCTTCAGCCGGGATTCTTCCCTTCCGAACTTCTACTCCCATTTAATGAAGTCCTTACGAAAGTCCTGGTTTGGGCCTGGTTCAAGCCATGCACAGGGGCACCTGTGCACAGGACAGTTGTCAGGTGCTCCACTGAACCCCAGTTTCCTCACTTAGCATTTCACCCTTGAGAACTTGGTGGTCCAAACATCTACATCCCAGGAAAATCCCGGCACATTCCCTAACACTACTATGGGTAGGATACCCCAAAGGCTGGACACCAGTGGTAATAGGATGTTCTCTTCTGTGAGCCAAGCACTGCAGTCGGGAAACACAGCATATCTTTTAAGCCGATATGAACATTATGTAAGGAATTTGGTTGCACAAGTGCTGCCCATAGTCTTTGAGTGAGCCTGGGCCATGCTCACCCATGCCGTTGCTGATGGATGAGATGCAGCAAAGGTCACCATCAGGTGCAGGCTGGACATGACCAACTTACTGGGCAGACCAATTATATCATTCTCAGCATCATGGCCTCCTACCCATTTGTATTTTTGGGATCTGCCGTGGAAACTGAAGTTCAAGTGATAACAAAATCTCATTGTCCCTAGAGGAAACATTTTGAATAATCTACACTTTATACTAATGTCACATTCATCATCATTAATCCAATAGTACAGGGCAAAGTATGCATATATACCAGAGTCTATCAAAAGGGTATAATTTATTCAACTGAAATATTTTCTTATCACTTAATTCCTGGCAACGGACAAACTACTGATGTTCTTTAGTCAGTTAACAGTAGTATAAAACACCTTTTGCTTAAACTTATGGACAATCCAAACACCATACTCATGGAAATTAAACACAATATTTCATCAAATTTGCAATCAGTGTAATCAACATATATGCAAAACGATGTTGAGCGTCAACGTTTCAATCACCCAGTGGTCTAAAAGATCCACGGGACCATCTTCAGGACGGAAAAGTTGCACATTTACATTTTTTAGAATACTTCCAGAAGAGGTAACAAGGAAACTTGTCCTCTAGTTAGTTTTTCAAAAATGATGTCTTGTGACTCAATTCGACATCTCACCACGTAATTCTTGGCAATAGATAGTGTATATTTGCGTAATTCTTGCAATATAACAGCTTTTACTTGCTTGTTACAGGAACCAGCTTGACCTGGTCCGTAAACGCCCGTCTCAAACGAAGTTCAAGTGGGCACAGCATATGGGGAGTCTCCGACCTGGTCCATTTCTCAGAGAGAACTGCAAAGGACGTGCAGTGGTTGCCAATGAACCACAACTGGGTCAATGGTAGACCCTATTCCCTTCCCCTACTAGTGTTGGCTATAATGTCAGATGCACCATTGTTGGGATGCAACAGCTCTTTGGGAGATATGGAGATTGGCGGGCTCCTAGGAGGTTTGGGAGATCCAAATGGCATTGAAAACCTTTCTTCCTTCGATCAGGGGAAGGCTGGTGCTGGTGTTAATGCATAACTGCAACAAACAGTGTGGGGTAGAGTCTTGCTCCCTTTTTTAATGGACCCATTTCTCTGGACATGGCTGGAATTTAAGGGCATTTTTCTGGTGTCAACACCTAGCGGGCTCTCTGAGCACACAGAAGGATGAACTAAATCTCTTTCAAGAGTTAGCTGAGCCCTGGTTTCACCACCTCTAAGAGCACACAATCCCAGCAGTTCTGTGTGCTGAGTTTCCAAGCGGATCTCGATCAGAGACACTTGTTACCCGTTCAGCCTACACCACACGCTCAAGAAAATCAGGAGCAACAGGATTCAAGTTCTTCTCGTGGCCCTGGCTTGGGTATGGAGAGTCTGGTATCCTGAGCATGAGAATTGGTCCTTTGAGCAACGTTCCCTTTTGGGAGGATTTTTTGTCACAGCAACATGGCAGGGTAATGCACCTTCACCTCTGCATGCTCTACCTTCTCGTTTGGAAATTGAGCAGCAACAGTTGATAGTCTTCATACTTTCTCCTTAAGTCTGTGATGTTATTCTGCCAGCTAGGCGTCCCTCCACCAAGATGGTATACACAGGTTGTTGGAAAAAGTACATGGCGCTGTGTGGATTCAAGGGCATTTACCCTCTTTCTGTACTCTTATCCTTCGGTCTATTGTTTGGTCTTTCTCTGGACCAGCAGGGTTCTGCTCTGGGCACTGTGAAAGGTTACCTGTCTGCCACTTCAGAATTCTTGTGGTTGCCATCCAACCTTCTTTGTTCAAGTCTCCTTTTGTGACTAGGTTTCTCAAAAGTCTACATTATATGTTTCCTCCCATGCCATTCATCATGGCCTAATGGGATCTCAACATCGACCTGACCTTTCTCATGTGTGAACCTTTTGAGCTGCTACACAACTGCTTACTTCATTTGCTTACCACCAAGAATGCTTTTCTAGTGGCCATAACATTGGCAAAGAGGGTCAGTGAATTGTAGGCACTATCTGTGCGCCCTCCTTATATAACATTTTATCAAGACAACCTGGTTCTGAGAAACCGTGCCTCCTTCCTTCTGAAGGTTGTAACACCTGTTCATGTATCCAAAAACATCACCTTGCCTGCCTTTTTTGCCCAGCCTCATCTTCCTAAACAAAAAGATGGACTCCACCACCTGTACCCAAAAAGAGTGTTGTGGTACTATCTTGATAGCACAACAGAGTTCTGGGTGCACAATCAACTCTTTGTAGGGTATGCTGGGGTGAAGAAAGGAAAGGCAGTTTTTGTCCAGGACATTGGTCATGTAGCGACATGAGTGTCCATACATTCACAAAATATTACTGAGAGATGGCCAGGCCCTTCATGATGGGCCTTTTGCCCATTTGATCCTGCAGGACTTTTTGGTCTAATCTGTTTCACAGATCAGATGACAAGTTACTTACCTTCTGTTATTCCTTTTCTAGTAGAGACTCCATATAACCACAGATTCTCACTGAATCACTCTTCAAACGGAACTGTGAACTGATTCCAGTCTAGGGTCACCCTTGTGAGGGGCTTAGCACTGCACACCACTGTCAGTATACCTCATGGCTCTGCACTTCTGACATGGAAAATCACAAGAAAAGAAACTGATATCAGTGCACTAGGGCTGCAACTATATATGCACTGCACACTTCACTGCTGCAGATGTCGCCAAAGCACAGCCTAATGACACTACGTACCGGTGTAAAAACGGGCACTGCGTAGGAATTTCAGAATCCATTATGATGCCTGGGGAATAATCTAAGGTAAGGAATCTGAGGATAAATAAAGTCTCTACAAGATAAGGCATGATTAAACATTAATTAATGTGTGCTGCCATTTTTATTTGTTAATTTTAATGTATATTTAAATGTTTTAATTTTAATGGTAATTTTAGTAGCTTGTTGTTGAGTATATAGATGCATAATGATGTAAGTTTATTTTTTAATGGCAATTACATTTTATTTGATTGTTACATATATAAATGTTTAATTTTACAATTGTTGTTTAATTTATTTAGTGTTGTATTTCTTTTAATGTGCAGTTTAATTTTTACATGTCTGTTGGTAATGTCCATTTTAATACTTTGTTATTTTTTTGTAGGGGACTAGGATGTTACGATATGAAATATATAATATTTTTATTTATATATAATCGATTAATTGGCAATTAATTATGTATAGTTTTGGTGTTGAGCTTATTAGGTTAAATAGTTCTTTTTGTTTCAATGCCTAAAAATGTAATGGAAAGTCTTTTTAAAATTATGTATGTGAAAATATTTATTTCAGTAATCTTTATTTTATGTATTATTTTAAATAAATATTTTGGTGCTTGTTTGAAAATGTAGTACTTTTTCATTTTTGTCTGTAGGGATGTGAATTTTATGATAAGAAGCTTTGTTGTATGTTTTATAGTTTAAAGTATTTTCTTGTTTATGTTCAATATTGTAGTGTATATTTGCTCTACCTGATATATTTAAATAGTTTTTGCAATTCATTCTAAAATATTTATAATAAATGATGAGGAATTGTATTCATATATGTAATTCCTCTGAAGACCAACTTTTCCTTCCTTTTGTTAGACTGCAGTGGGAATAGTAAATCTAACCCCTCCGAATTCGAACACTTTCCCTACTGTTGCTTGGACTGGAGTGAGAATTGTAAATCTAACATTTTTGGTCTAATACTTTCCCAGCTTTTGGTTAAACCATATTATTAATGTTATTATTATTATTATCATTATTATTATTATTATTATTATTATTATTATTATTATTATTATTATTATTATTATTATTATTATTATTATTATTATTATTATCATTATGATTATTAATATTATTATGTATTCAGACATGTTAATATTTATTCATTTGTATTAATATTTATTTTGGCATGCTGCTTTTATTTTCAGTAAAGTGTGTTTTTAGGGGGCTTTAATATTGTACTATTTACTGAAAAGGAGCATTTTGCGGACTATCTCTGGGAGTGAGAGATGAGGAGTATTAAGCCAGCTAGCTTGACTAATATATTCTTAGACTGTAAGCCCACCACTATATACAAGCCATTCCTTGGTGTCATCCTAGGAGGCCATATTAAACAACTATTTCTGAAGTGGAGATATAGTATACTTTCGGTTAACTGCTTGACAGTAAACTGGGTGGTTGGTAAAGCCTACAATGGAAGATACTGCTCATGTAATCAGGAAAAACAGACACTACATCGTTTTGCCTTTTCCTGCTCAAGGGGGAAACGACTAAAGCCAATATGCAAGCTACCGGCTTTAAACTGTACTCCACCGCACTGATTATGAGTTTGGCAATGAGGCGTCGGGTCCGCCCTGCTGTTACACAGCCAAACCTGTGGTTGGGCATCCTGCCAGAATAAGCATGTTTCTTGTTTCTCGCAGACTTTTTTTCAAAGTTCCCGCTGTGGTGCCTCAGAAAATGGGCACTACAATGGGAACGCCAAAAACAGTTCCTGCATGGCATGGACTGTAAACTCCATGCCCGGAGGAACTGGGGTGCAGGCACAGAGGGGCACATGCCTGCATGCACCCCATGGTCCGGAGGCACAAGAGGGCCCTTGAGGTCCCCCTTTGTTTTCTCACCACCTTGATTTTCATAGAGTAGGAACCACCATGAAAACTGTAGTAGAGAGGAAACTCATAATATGCTTTGTGGGACCAACAGTGCCAGGGAATGGTGGTTCCCTGGTGGCTGTGGGGGGGCAATGGCATTCCGACCACCCTAAGTGTAATAGGATAGTCGAAGACCGCCACCGGTGCGCCCCTGAGTCAGACACGTAATCGAGCACTTAGAGTTTTGCGCAAAGACATAAGAGAAGCAGTCATCATTGCCTTATCTACATTTTTAAATATGGATATAGTTAACCAGCAAGGATCATATTCTCCAAAGGGAAAGTCTAAGAAGAGAGCTTGTAAATGTAGGCATGCTCCAATGACAGGAGGTCCACATTTTACAGGCTCTGATCATTAGTGTATATTGTACCCTCTATAAAAAATTAGCATTCAATCACCACTATGCACTCACACTTTTTTCCGATAGGATGGCAATGCTACTCTCTTTTGTGAATTGGATTTAATGCTAGTTTATTAAGCCTCCCATCTCATTTTTAGTATAACATGTATCATGAAGATGTTGTGCTTATTTATTGTGTGTTTTATTGTGGTTTGATGGGTACTATGTGATCTGAAATAAAATAATGATGATTATTTAATGTACTAGTCAAATTAAATATTGCATTTTGTAACAGAGATATTGATAACTTCTTTTTTGTTATAGTTTATATTATTTTTATAGTTTCTTTAGGTGCAGTAGTATTGCTTATATTTTTTATAATAAAATGCATATATCTTTGCATTTTATTTAATTTCGAATTTGCATATATAATTTAAAATTGGAAATAATGGTGTTTTTTATGTTAATGCAAATATTTACATTTGGTTACAGTTTTTGTTGTTTGCAAAATTTGTTTACAATTTATATTTTTTAAGTTTTCATTTTTTTTAAATTAAAGGTATTTCAAAAATTGTGTAATTATTTGTCTTTTAGTATACATATCTATGTAAACTTATTACTTTAACCCCTTCGATGCGGATGACAAAGCCAGCTCGTCATGGGCGTTACCTGCGCTACGCGGATGACGAGCTGGCTTTGTCACAAACCGCGCGTTTTTCAAAATTCAGCGCACAGCGGGAAAACCCGCTAGCGCGGTAGCGGTTAAAGTCTTTGGGCCCAATTCACAAAGGCAAAATTACATTCTTGTGTAACTTTTCTACTTCTTGGTATTCACAAAGGTAAACATAGACCAAAAGTCTAACTTTACTACTTTTCAGTATTTACAAAGGAACCTTAGACCAAAAGTCTAACATTAATACTTTTCTGTATTCTCAAAGGTAAACTTAGATCAAAAGTCTAACTTACTACTTTCCAGTATTCACAAAGGTAATACCAGACTAAAAGTCTAACTTTACTAGTAGTAATTTACCTTTGTGAATACCGAAAAGTAGTGAAGTTAGACTTTTGGCCCAAGTTTACCTTTGTGAATACCGAAAAGAATTAAAGTTAGACTTTTAGTTTAAGCTTACTTTGGTGAATACCGAAAAGTAGTAAAAAGCCGCAGCAGGCACACGTAAGCGTGGTGGGGCAGGGCAGAGTGTGGCAGGGGAGAAACCGATAGACAACGGAATAGGTAATTATAACTATTCAGTTGAATGTTGAATGACTGAGATTTCAAGTATGGTCAAGAATTATAGGTTCACCCCACACACAATGAAAGCAAAAACACAGTTTGAGCTATTTAGGAAAAGGAAAGCAGGCACTTTACTGTGTCATTTTTGGGTTTTGGACAAGACCAATAATATGGGGTGTATAAGGGATAATGTGGTAAAGAATAAGAGGGAAATGACAAAGATAATTGGGAACAAGAAGTGGTATGATGTGCGCAAGGCAGTAAGGAGTACAGTAGTGGATATAGGCATTGTTGTGAGGATAACATCTCCTTGAAAAGGGTCTTTTTCACACCAGCCCAAATATTTACAGTCCATGAAAGTGATTAAAGTCTACAAAAATGTAATCAAGAAAGAGAACCATAGGGTGTGGAATTTAAGTCATTTGGCAAAAGTGACACATGGGGTGAAAAAGACTGAGGAATTGGCCAAAGCTGATGAGACTTTAGCAGTTGGTGGAATGAGAAGTGTCAGATTTGCTTGCAAACCCAAGTACTCGGATGATTACATGCAGTAGTAGTACCAGTGAGCTTAACTCGGCATCACTCTCGGATCACTGTTTATAATTTGTGCTCTACTCTTATAGCTAAGTGTATAAGTTGTATATAGTTTATAGTTTATGTTAATTTGTTATGAGAAGGGAGATGTGTGGTATCCTCCCTAGTATAGAATGCTATGCCAACATTCTCCATGAGCGTTCCCTGCATGGAATGAAGAAGGAGAGGGTGGTTGGATGTTGAGTGAGGGATGAAGCTGGAGAGAAGAGGCTGGGGTGAAAAGATGTAACTTTTTTAGAATACCTAGGGCCAGATGTAGGTGGCCCAATACCGGTCGGTAACGGCTGAAATTACCCAATTTCGGCCGTTACCGACTGGTGTTGGTCATTTGGGATGTGGGAGACAGAAAATCGTCCGATTCGGTAAATTTACCGAATCGGTAAAAATACCGACTCGGTAAAGTTTCCGAATCGGTAATTTTACCGAATCGCAACGGTTTGCGATTCGGTAAATTTACCGAATCTGTAAATATACCGAATCGGTAAAGTTACCGAAATGGTAAAATACCGAATCGGAAAATAAGAAGTGGTAAAATTGAGATGTAGGTAAGCACTTAAATACCGAATTTGCTTGAAATTCGGTATTTAAGAGTCGGGATTTACCATGGATTGAACTCAGGTGCAGCCTATAAAAAAGGTCCCAAAATGCAATTCTTTTTTCACAATGGCGGCATTCTATGTCATTGCGAGACGGCTACGGCTACGGGAGGAAGGAGAGAGGGAATGGCAGAGACAGGAGCAGGTCTACAGACAGAGGATCACCTTGTTCATGCTCACAGAGGCAGAGATACTCCAGAGGTACAGGTTGGACCCAGACACCATCTTGGACCTCATCAGGGACCTCCAACCACTGTTGGAGCACACTTTCCCAAGGGCACACGCTATTATTCCACCCCATGTGCAGGTGCTGTGCAGCCTACACCTGCTTACGTCTGGGAGCTACCAGAGGTTGCTGCGGTAGGTGGTGTGACCCAGAGTTGCCTGTCACGCTTTCTCCACAAATTCCTTGATGCCATGTTACAGAGGATGGACCATTATATAACTTTCCCTACAACCCATGCAGAACTGCTCCAAACAAAAACTGACTTTTATCTGATGGCACATTTCCCCAATATCATTGGCTGCATTGATGGCACCCACATTCCCATTTGTCCCCCTGCTGGCACCGAATACATATATAGGAATAGAAAGTCCACCCACACCATCAATGTGCAGGTGATCTGCAATGCCAAGTGCGCCATCACTGACCTTGTGGCAAAATTTCCTGGGAGTACCCACGACTCCTTCATATTTCAAAACAGTGGTATCTATGCACTGCTGACAGCAGGTGAATTTGGTGGAGGATACCTCCTAGGTAAGACACAGTGTGCGACCCCATTAACACCTATTGCAGTAAGAAGTACAGGTATGCATGTGAGTAATGTTTTCCCATTTCCTTTTAGGAGACAGTGCATATGCCCTCCGCTCCTTCATACTCACCCCCTACCTCAACCCCTCAACACCCAGCCAAAGGAGATATAACAGGGCCCACAAGAGCAAAAGAAATATTGTGGAGCGTACCTTTGGTATTTGGAAGAGCAGGTTCAGGTGCCTGCACAAGAGTGGAGGTGCACGGCAGTATACCCCCATCACCTGTTGTAAAATCATTGCTGCCTGTGCTATGTTGCACAACCTTGCTGTGAAGGGCACTGAGGTGGAGTTGTCAGACTATGAGGATCATGATGACGGGATTGCTGTGCCTGAAACACAACCTGCTGGAGTGGCAACACCAAGTGATGGCAGATACAGACGTGAGGAGATTACACGCAACTATTTCTGAGTAAGTAATGAGACACAGACAGGTTGTGTATGGGACCAACGTATTTTAATGGTGCCACAATGTTCAAGCACTTAAGTGCAACAGAATAAACATTATACACGTGGGGACTGTCTGTCCCGGGTTACTTCACCCATGACCGGTACTTTCACCTGCGCCCGCGCTTCCCTGAGCCACTAGGATGTTGTTCGCTTTGTTCAGCGTGCCCTGCAGCTTCAGCTTGGCGCCTGGTACTCCTCCGTGTCTCCACAATAGCGCTTGTTATGCTGCTCCGGCTACTGGTGTCATCAGCCTCTGCCACGTCCAGGGCAGGATTCTGTGCTACCTGCGAAATCAGCATTGCCTCTAGTGCAGTCGTTATTCTGGCCATGCCCCTGGTGACCTCAGCTGTATTCTGGGTCAAAGCCTCCTGCATATTTACACCCCTACTGCATAGCAGGGATGTGGCGGTGGCCAAACGATTGATAACCGCATTGTGGGCACGGGCGTCACTGCGCCTTGTGTGTGACAGACTATCAAGTTTGGAGCATAGCTGCGTAATTGAGTTGCTCCTCTGCTGCATCCCTGCTGCCATGTCCGTATTTGTTTTTGCAACCTCTTTATTTGCCTCCACAATGTCTCTCATGCCCTTCCCCATGTCTCCCATTTGCACATTCAGGATGCAGAGTTGGTGTTGGCAGGCTTGGATGGATTTGCCCTGCATCCTTTGAATGCGCACCATGCGCCCCTCCAGCCCACGGAACACAGTGCCCTCACCACGTCCACCTGCACTGCTGGGTCTGCGTTGTCTTCTGCGAGCAGTGACTGTCTCACCTGTGGACTGCCGTGCTGCTGAACTCACATCTACTGTGATTTGAGCCTCCCCCTCACCCTCTGCTGCCTCCATTAATGGTAGTGAGGCCACGACATGCCTCCTGGCTGGTGGGGTTGCAGGAGTGGACTGGAGCAGTGATGGTGAAGTTTCTGGTGAGAATACCAAGGGAGGGGATTGGGAAAGCTGTGGGGAGTGCAGCAACTCTGGGGTCTGTACAGTGTCATCTTCATGTGAGATGCCAGTCGTGTCACCTTCCTCTTGCGAGGCTTGCACTTGGCTTGGACCTGCTTCCTCACTCTCCTCCCTCGCTGGTGCAGTCCCTTCTGTGTCAGTGGGTCCACTGCCTGTTTTGGCCCCTAGGTATAAATAAGCGTATGCCAACTGAGTGCTACTGTGTCACAGTCACTACAATAAATGCTTTACACATTTCACTTTCATTTATCTGCATTCATTTCACTAACTTGCTGATGCCTGCGCTGTTACACATGGTCTGACATTTGCTGACTACATTTCCCATAATGCCTTGCTCCTGGATAGTGATAGCAGTACTGGACTGGGGTTTGCTTGTCCACAAAGGGTAAAGGGAAGCAGGTTGGTATGGGGTGTAATGCAGCACATGCGTCTTACCTTTTTTTATTGCAGCTCTGGCTGAGCTGTCCACATCTCCCAGTCCGCAGACGCTGTCTGCCTCAATGGTTGAGGCCACCATCTCCTCCAGGTCAGTCAGGGGTGGCGCTGGGTTCCTGCCTCCACCGGTTAGGCCTGCCTGCTTGTGGATTTCAGCCATCTTTTTTTTGGTGAGGCTCCTGAGGTCATAGAATCTTTTCTTGAGTTCCTCAGTATTCCTGGTCGTGACTCCCATAGAATTCACTTTTTCTAATATTGCCTGCCAGATTTTCCTTTTGGCAGACTCGGGAACAGTGAGGGAGTGCCTGCCAAAAGGTTTGTTGTGCACTCTCACTACCTCCTCCACATGTACCAGCAGCTCCATTCTGCTGAACTTTATTTTCCTCTTTCTTTCAGCCTTCTGGCTTTCACTGCTGCTTGCCATTTTTCAGTTGGTAAAGTTTCAAACAGAACTCTCCCTGCTGCTCTGTGGCTCTGCTCAGCTCTGACTGCCTCTCCAGAACCTTCTAATTAGTTGCAGCTGCCTGGGTAGCCACTTCCTGGTAGGGAGGGGGAGGGTGGTAGCACCTGATTGGCTGTTTTCTTAAGTTTCACTTTTGCTTGCTTTCCGATTCGGAATTTACCGAATCGGTATTTACCGATTCGGTATTTACCGAATCGGTATTTCCAATTCATTCTTATGGGCCAAGGCCCATAGGAATGAATGGGAAATACCGATTCGGTATATACCGAATCGGTAAATACAGATTCGGTAAATTCCGAAAGTCAGATACCGATTTTTACCGATTCGTTTTTTTCCCTACATCTCATTTACCGATTCTTGAATACCGAATCAGTAAAATTCGGTATTTAAGAATCGGTAAATGACATTTACCTACATCTGGCCCCTAATGATTTAGTGTGTGTGATTGTAAAATTGTTTAAAAATAAACCTATTCACAAGTTGGAATGTAAGGATAGGAACGTGTGCAAGAAAATAAATATTATTCTGGTTGTAACTCAAAAGTCTACAAACATAATATAAGTATAACATTCAACGTCACCATTTTCAACTGAAAAAGAGTGAGCCCAACTTAATTGCACACGCTGTCTTTGTATGTGCACCTGAACCAATTACAGCCATTGCTATGTTATGATAAGCAATGTGTACATTATCAATGTTATGTAAAAGTGTTTCAACAAGATGCATTTTTTGATACACACACAGTGAGAAGGCTCTTACAAAGCACACACATATAACCGCCTATACATGAAATGTGTGAGGCATGTGAGGACACAACACTGAAACAAATATAAACAGAAATGTTGCAATATAAAGATTACATCATCATCCCCAAATGTGAAAAGATCACTGCTCAAATAGAAGATAATCAACAAAACATAATTCTGGATGGTTGTAGTTGGAGTACTAACCAGATGCTCATACCCATAGTCCACATGGATTAGAATTGTACTTGTGCCACAGAAGGATGCGAATAACAGTAACCAACACATGCATGTGCACCTTTTCTCCCCCTGTGTATACCAATAAGTGTTGAATAATATGACACAGGCCAAAATAGCCAACTCATGTTAATCTGCCACAGAGAGGCCTCACATGTGTTGAGTAGGAGTGCATCGACATCTAAATTATTTTGCACATACAAGTTTTGCACAGGGGGAAGACCAGTGAACCTGCATGCTAAACCTCCCCAGGGAGTGGTAAATGGGAGATATATGGTAAAAAATGATTGTTGTTAGCTTGTTCTAAGTAATCTGCATGATGTGGCACACTAAGCAAGAAGTAAATTCCACTTAGGATGGACGTTGTCCCATCAGGTGTTATGTTCTGCACATGTATAATGCACACAACAATGCAGACTCCCTTGCACAATGGTGCAAGGGTATTTGTGTTAGTGCTTTGCAGCAGTTTAGGTCACAACACAGGCAGGGAGCAGCATTCTGTAACAAAAGGTCAATTTAATCACTTACCTCCCCACTCTCTTTCACACAGGGTGCTACAGTAAGGAGAATACGGTGTGTAAAATCAAATACTGAGCCCCACTTACAGTGTCTAAAGTATGGAAATGGTTCCATACATAACGCAAATGTGAGGAAGACTTACAGTTGTCCATAGACTGTGACAATGCAACATATAACTACAAAGTACTCTGGACAACGTGTGAATCATCTACTCACCTAACACAATGGTACCAACTCATGACAAATAAATAATATCGGTTTGGGCAATCAGGAGAAGATGGCGTCCGGCTAGAGTGACCGGTCGGGAGCTCTTAAGCGCTTAAAGGTATTATGGAGACATGCTGGCCACAAATGTAATTATCAATTGTGATTTAGTAGCATAAAACGTACTTACCAAGTTTTGGAGGAATGGAGAGGGAGAGGCAGCTGTGTCAGTGAATCACAATACACGGAGCACCCTGTTCGGAGTGTGGGCAGAAACCTCAGAAGCGCGACGGAGCTAATGCAGGGCGGTCGCTAGAGTCTCCTTTCAGGGCAATCTGGGAAGTGTGATCGCGGCATTCAGTGGGCCGTTTCTCCGACCAGAAGCAAATGGTGCACCTCAGAAAATCGGGAATGTGGCAGCAAACCCAGCCGGAGGAGGAGAAGGAGAGGATAAGCGTATGAAGAGGGTAAGCAGGACAGTAGGGAGACAATCTTGCATAAACAGTTTCAAGCCCTGGGTGAAGATAAATTGCTATTACCTAGTGGGTAGCAGGGGGGGAAATCTATAATTGGCAATCCCTCAGAGCCACCAATGGCAAATAGAGGTACAAGTTACTGCCTCAGGAATAGGAAGTTTCTTGTAAAACCCCCGATAGCCGCCCTTAAGTCCAGCATTGCACCCTTAAGTACTAGAAAGAAGGGAAGGAAGCAGGGCACGGCCGCAACATTTCCTTCTAGAACTAGAGGGAAACAAAATAAAGGGAGAGATTCAGGTGCAGACTCAGAACCCAAGTTCCCACTTCTCTGAGATTATTTTTTAAAGTGCAAGTACAAGAACAAACAAAAGAATGTCACGAAATACCACCTACCAACAGCAAGCACCCTGTATGTAATCTTATTAAAAATAAGGGTGAGGGTAAGGTGGGCGAAATGGAGAGAATTGCATCACAAGTAGTGGTAATAGAGGGTAATATAGCAGAAGAGAGCCAGTCACTAAATGAAAATTAAGATAACTCAGAACAGAGCGTGCGACAACCCAAACCTCCTCAAAACATGACAGGAAAAATACTAGAAAGCATGTTAGATACTTCGAAGCTATTGACGGAACGGTTCCGTCACGCCCCTCAGGTGGGCTGTGCTCATGACGGAACGGTTCCATCACGGCCCGCTCGCCGCGTCTGCGCGGCACTGATTTCGCGCCTGCGTGGCGCGTTTCATTAAGCGGGCGGGGCCGTGACGGAACCGTTCCGCCTCAAGCACAGCTCACCCGTGAGCCGTGATGGAACGGTTCTGTCACCCACACAGGTGAGCCGCGTGCCCTCCCGCGACCGTTAGCGCTGCGGTGGAATAGCCACCACAGCGAAGGTGTTAATAGAAATGGGGGCCAAAATCTCAGAGAAAAATAAGCTAAGATAAAGGAGGCGTGCGAAATATTGGATACTAAACTGAATGCACTAGGGGAAAGAGTCACAGTAGTAGAGGCAACAGTAGAAACTTTATGTAAAAAAGTAGAACTACATCAAAAGGACATTAAAGTACTCTAGTCAAATGAAGGAAGCCTCAGGGACAAGCTAGAATCCCTAGAAAATCAAGCAAGGAGGAACAGTTTAAGAATTCTGAATGTGCCAGAAGGACTAGAAGGGGATGACATCAAAAAGTATGTAATCTCGCTGCTAGAAGACAACTTCCCCTGGACAAAATCAGCTACATTAGTGGAAGATATCCAGAGGGTGCACCGAGACCCTTTTGGTAAAAGCAAGATGAGGAAATCCCTGTGGAAAATCCTGATACATTTTAAAACATTTGCCCTCAATGAAAAAATCCTGAGTGGAGCCCTAAAGAAAGGTACCTACACCAAAGACAATTGGTCATTCAGAATCTGGTCAGAAATTTCTAAGGCAACACAGGACAGGCAGTGGGAGCTAGGCCAGCAGATGCAACACCTAAGGTCCCTAAGCGCAACAGTCCAGATGCGCTTCCCTGCCGCCCTGAGAATAATGTGGACTGACAAAATGTAAACCATCAAAGAGCCCAAGGAGGTTGAGTGATTCTTGGAACAAATGTGAGCGCAACAGTAAAAATAGAATACAGAGCTCAAAAAGGGCATTCAATACTGCCCAGTGAAAATAAGAAGGAAGCTTCTCCGGAGTGGTAGGGAACAATAAGGATCAAAGAAACAATGAGGAAAAAATATGTGCACATGGATGGGGAGCATAAAAGGGAAAAAAAAAGAGCTCTCACAATGCAAAATGAAGGAGAAAGGGACCAGTAAGATGGCAGGAAGACCCCAGCTTCAAAAAGAAAAAAGAAATTAAGAAAGATCCAGTAGTAGTTAATATCCTTTCCTGGAATGTTAACGGCCTCAGAACTAAGAGCCGTGGAAGGAGAATCTTCGAATACCTGAAAACAATAGATAGCGAAATCATAATATTGCAAGAAACACATCTCCTGAAAAAGGAATGGGAAGAAATAATAAAGAATCAACGATGGCTGGACTCATATGTTTCCACAAATCAAGAATGCTGCATCAAGGGGGTAGCTATATTATTTAAAAAGTCTCTTAAGGTAAGGATCGAATCATCTGAGGTGGTCAGGAAAGGGAGATGGGTGATAGTAAGAGTAAGAATATTTAATAAACGGAACACGATTGTTGGATATTATGGACCCAATACAGATGACCCAGAACCACTACAAAAGATATATACACAACTACTAGCGGCCTCATCCACAATAATTATGGGGGGAGATTTTAGTATAATTTTAGACCCCAAGGTGGACCGACTCCCAACTAGAAAGGAGGTAAATCTCATAAAAATGAGAGAATGGTTAGGACTATGTATGAAAGACTTGGGTTTCACCGACATCTGGAAGGTGAAAGGAGATAAAGTCCAATGTTTTACTTTTCAAAACAAAAAATTAGGGATTTCATCTAGAATAGATTATTTCCTGTTGGATAGGAACCTAATTAACGGCACACAAAGGGTAGAACATCTGCCAGCCCATTTATCTGACCATTCTGCAGTCCTGTTAAAACTGCAGATGAGGCATTCTACTGCACCTCCAAGGTGGACAGTCAATCGCACAACTTTGGCAGACCCCCAAAACATTAGAAGCTTTTATAACAGAAACAGAGGAATTTTTCTGGGCAAATAAAAAGGGTACCTCGAGGCAAGTTGCCTTGGACATCTATAAGGCGGTAATCAGAGGGAAGATACTAAGCATCGCAACATATAAATTTAAAAAATCAAAGCACACAATCAGTGAAATAGAGGATGCAATAAAACTCTTAGACACACAATTAGAAAAAGAAACTTAAACATCAGAGATAAAAAAGAATAGAGATTAAAAGGAAAGCAAAACAAAAAAGAATCCCTTGCAGAGACCCTGGAGAGTATAGTGAGAGAAAAATGGGAGGCAAGTAAACTATCCGACTACGAATATGGAGAGAGGAGTAGTACGTTGCTGGCCTGAAAGACAAAAAGAGATCAATCCAGAAACAAGATTGCAGGTATCCAGCTTAGGAATTCTGCAGGAATAAGTTCTGAAGATACAGTGATTCAGCAGGAGTTTGTGAAATGTTTTGAAGTCTTATACAAAGAAGACATTACATGGAATGCTCAAACAATTAGCATTTGTTTTGAAACCTGGGAAGAACCCTGGGAAATGTGAGTCATACAGGCCTATTTCCCTCCTCAACTGCGACTACAAGATATTCATGCAGATTATGGCATAAAGGCTAAGTAAAGGTGCAGGATTTTTAATTATTATAAATCACAAGGGTTTTGTGAAAGGTAGACAGATTCAGGAATTGACACCTGAGGTAATAGGTGCAATAGACAAAGAAAAAGACAAAAATATGCCCCTGTCTATCATTACTTTCCATGCAGCTAAAGCATTCAACAGGGTCAACTTGTCGTTCCTGAACAGCATTCTGGAAAAATACAAGCTGGGGAAAAACTTTCAAGAAATGGTCAAGAGGTTATATAGAGATTCTATGGCCTAAATCTTAATTAACGATAACCTTACAGATAAGATAAAGATTAAGAGGGGTACAAGACAGGGTTGTCCCCTGTCCCCTTTGCTTTTTAATTTATACATTGAACGTCTAGATCACAACCTCAGGAACAACCCAGAAATATCCCCTTTCTCCTATCAATGGTGGGAGAAAATAGTTGCCTTATACGCAGACGACCTACGGATTTTTACTAGCAACTTGGAAGGCTCATTTAAGACTATAGAAAAAACCCTTGAGCAATTTGGCAGAGTCTCTGGATATTTGGTCAATCAGTCAAAAGGAAATTATGGAATGGAACACCTACAGTAATAATCAACTCCTAAGGGAGACAATACAATATCTGGGTCTAGAATTGGTCAAGGATATAGATAAAATAGCTCAAATACATTTAAATAGGATTTTTGGAGAAGTTAGAAAATTACTTAAAGTCTGGGAGGTGTCTTACCTTGACTTTCATGGGAAGATCAAATATAATAAAAATGGCAATCTTACCAAACTGTACCTACAATTTTAGCTCAATTACACTAGAGTCCAAGAGGGAGTCAATAAAGAAAGTACAAGGGGTACTAAATAGCTTTATATGGTCATCAAAAGGGACAGGAATAGCTTGGAAAAAGTTAAGGAGGAGAAAAGTACAAGGTGGGCTAGCAAGCCCAGACATGTTAAAATATTATAGAGCTTTCCAGTTCAAATATATGAGGGTTCTATTAAACGAATATGAGTTGTATCCCGTCTACCTCCAAGCAATGATTAGTGCAGAAGGAAACTACCTATACAAATTTGGACATCCGAAGTTTTTTTAAAAGATCAAACCAAAACTTATCTTGTCAGCAGCAGAATTATGGTGCCACACAAGAAGACCACTGAAGATACCGTACTACAGTGAATATGCTCCTTTAAGGGACTCACCAAGGACTCCAGAATGTCTCAAGGATAGACACGCAATCCCATTAAGTCAAGCAGGAATACTCAAATGGGGTCGATTGATAGCAGACAATAACATCATCGAATGGGCCCAACTGGCAAATATAACGAATGGTACTTTATCAAAATTTTAATTCTATCAACTTTCAAGTTGGGTGAAAACTCTAGTAGAATGTAGAAAACGAAATAGAGAATTGGAGATGAAAATGCAAGAATATGGGACTCTAAAAAAGAAGTCTCACAATGGTATTGGGCCCTTATACTAGCTGGCGAGGAGGACTTCATAACACCAGACCCGACCTGGGGAAAGATCTGCCGACCCTGGATGTTCAAAAAACATGACAAGTATCTATGGAAAAATGTTGGTCTGTTGTAAAATCTACTGCTCTAAGGAGAAATCATTTATTCACCACACATAGAGCGTATTGGTCTCCGAAGAGGTTATCCAAATTCAGCAGGCAGAAAATGAAAAACTGCCCAAAATGTGAGGAGGAGAAAGCAGACGACTTGCACATGCTGCGACAGTGCCCCAGCTCGAAAAGTTGTGGCACGAAGTGGGTAAGGTATTAGAGAGTCTACTAGAAGGACCAATTGAAGTAAGTATTGACCTAGTTATATTTGGGGTGGGCCTAATAGAGGAAGGCTTACAAAAGCTCAATAAGAAGCAAGAGAATCTACTCTTCCTGTTAATATTTCTAGCCAGAAGAGAAATTTGTGTTAAATGGATAAGTTCCTCGCCACCTACACATTGGGAATGATTGGCATCGATCCACAGGATAAACAGGCTGGATAAAAGTGGGAGACACAGTAAAAAGTATAATTTTTGGGGAATCTGGGAACAATGTAATCAGTTACGATAATGCACCAACTCCTAATAATAGATGTACAAAGTCCAATGATTATGCAACAGCAATAATTAACTAGCAAAATGCTTGCTTAAGTAGCCAGGATGGCTAGCTCTCGCCCTCGGATTACATTTATTGGTAATGGAAATAAACGGACCCTAACAAATAACGGAGAGAAACTCCCCGAACCAGATCCAAACATGAGGGGCAGTGAAGGGTCGGAACAAGAGAGTTAAGGCTCCCCGACAACTCCATACACAAACTATTGCAAAATGAGGACTAAAAAAAAATAATAAAGAAAACAAATAAATAATATCCAATTAGACAACAATAATACATTTAATTAATTAGTAAAAGTATTGTCTAAAACCACTAACAAGCCCTAACTTTCCTACACTAGCTATCGTTAACACTAGCCTATACAACCGTATCTAAAATGTAAACTATCTTAACCACTATTGCACATGACAAGCTAAACTGCAACCCCCTCAATACACTTAGCTCAGTATAATACAAACATCCACAACATCCTACAATATACTGACTACACACAGAAGCCTAAACAGAAATATATTTTTGTGGATTTCCTTTTTTATACATTTTGTAGATTTCTTTAATCAGATGTATGACCGCTTTTTGCAGTCACAAACAGGAAATCGCCTCGTTTGCGGCCGTAAAATTGGTCTGTGCAATGTGCAAACCATATTTTGTGATGCAGTAACTTATTACCGACTCACAAAATAGGGTTTGCGACTCACTGTTAGGAAGGGACGTGCCAAGGGCATCCCTTCCTATTAAGTAGGTGCACTTCTATGTACGAAAACATGCACAGTTTACCAATTATTTCAAAAAGGTGGCAAGCCACTTGCAAACAGCCTGTAGGCCCATAGGTATGAATGGGAAGCCATTTCTTAATTGCAACATGCAATTTGCGATTCGCAATTAAGGCATGTTTAGAAATCGCTATTTTAATAGCGATTTCTACATGCATAGGCTTTTGAGAGTCCCTAATTGTGATTCCTTAAGGACTCGCAAAAGCCTACTTTGATGCATGTGCACCATAGACACCAAAAGTAAACAACTAATATAGAAACGGGACCAAAATCTCCTCCAAAATCTCTCTGCACTCCAAAAACAAACAGCCCCTACTAACAAACACTAACAGAAAGCGAACGTAACATGTACACTTCCTGTTATGCAGTAATCCACACATATTGCATCATTTCCTGGGTGTAGCCAGCACATTCTCACCATTTATGTAGTTTTTTCTGACTCATTGATACACAAATGTACATTGTCTGATGCACTGCATAGTTGCACTTATGCAGCAAAGCTAAGGGCCACGCAATGGCGGCAATGAGTTGGTTTGAGCAGCACAACAGAGAAAATGCTCCAGTTCTGACCAAAGCAACAGAAGATATGTAGTGTTTCTGACCTGCTACCGGATGCAATGCTCCGGGACAGCAGATAATGAATGGCTTCTGCTGGAACAAACATCTTAGGCCCACTTATATGAGTCAAGGACTGGGATGGCACCTCTTGGCAGGGCAGAATGACAGATGGCAGAGTCCAGGTGCCGAAGCAGGGTGGTTGGAAGTATTTTATGTCCTAGAGACTTCATAACAGGAGGCCCGCCAGATTGCCCTTGGAATCACTCTGGGTTCAATGAATGCATGTGCAGTCCTTATCCCCCAGCCAGGGGAACAGCAGGCAGCAGGACAGCACAGCAAGGCAGGCCTCCTAAGTAAGTGTGGGCGAAACGCGCAAATTCGCGGTACGCAAATTAGTGCGAAAGCGAATTCGCGATCCGCATAATCCGCAAATTCATGAGAATTTGCGGATTTTTTTTGCCTAGTCGCGTTTTTTTTTTTGCGTATTCGCGTACCGCTTGCAGCGCACCGACCGCGAAGTTGCCCATGCGGTCATACATGGGGGCGGCCATCTTGTGCGCGTGGCGTATTTCCGTTTCTGGGCGCTATTGGCAATCTCGGGTTGTGTGCGGCGCGCTATTGTGAGTTTGCGCGTGTTTTTGCGTGCTCGCGGGGGAAATATCGCGCGAACTTACCCACGCGGTCTTCAATTGGCGTGGCCATCTTGTTTTTCATTCATTGCTATGGTTCTGGCCCTGGCTTTTCTATCCTCTTTCAGTCCTTTGTTTCTTTGAACTTTTTTTTGCTCTTTTTTGCTCATTATCTATCTCTCTATTTGTCTAGATCTATATTTTGTGTTTTTTTTTACTTTTTGTTACTTTAATAACTACTTTTTTTGTTTAGCTCTCTCTTTTATTGAATTTATTTTTTTCCCCCCATTCTTTTCTTCTTTCGGCCATGGCAAAGGGAGCCGGCAAGTCAAAGGGGAAGGGTCCCGCACCCGGTAGCCGGCTCCGTTGTGGGCGATTGAGGGGAGTGGATGTAGTGGCCAGGGAGGTTTTTACCACGGTGGAGGTGGCAACCATGATATTTTTTGTTCAGCGCCACCTCCCTAAGACCGTGGCAGCAGGGGGCAGGCCCGGTCAAGGGTATGGCCACCAGGAGCGTCAGCAGCAGTGGGATAAGGTGTGCCGGGCCATGCGGAGGGAGTCGGGGGTCCGGTGCACCTACGACCAAGCGACGCACCGATGGGCTAACGTCCTCGACTGGGAGCAGGATCTGCTCCACCTGCTAGGTGTGGAGATCCCTGGCCTTGGTGAGTAGCTATTTATTAACTACTTTGTATTCTTCTGCTCTGTGTTATATTGCTAATATATGTTTTTCCCGAAGAGCAAGAATGCTGCCTATTCGATTACATTGCAGGTAAAATAGTGTTTAAATGGCTTCTGTGATTGCAGGTGCTCGCCTCCTCAGTGGCATTGCTACTATGCTTACTTGTTTGCAACTTTGTGCTCATTTGGCCTGAGAATATGTATGAGTGTAGTACTTTGCAGAACTGCGTAATGCTAGAGAGACTAGAGACTCAAGTCTAGTCCTTCCTTTGTACTTCTGCTGCCACAAAGAAGAAGAGATAGTGATGGATTGATAGGTTGAGTATATTATGACTTGTTATTAGTAGTAGGACATTTTTTTAGGGCTCTGCAATCATGATGACGGACTGTGTTTGTCACGTCCCGTGCTGCTGAGTGCTGGCAGTCGTAGTAGAACCTTTTTGTTGTTGGTTTAGTTAGTGATTTACATAACTTTCCAAGTAGACGGTCTGCGAATCCAGCAATACTGTACTAGTAGTATCCTCTTAGTTGACCAGATCAGATAGGTCAATACATGTAGTGCAATTGTTGCTAATTTGTTTCTCCGAGATAATTTTAGATTGTGGTAAAAAAAATCAAATATTTCAAAAAAACAATCATCCATGTTGTGTTTCTTTATTTCATGATCATCAGCACCTCCCAGGGGCAAGGCGACTAGCACCATTGAGACTCTGGTGGAAGAAGGTGGACAGTCACATGATCGGTCCCTTGCAGGCTCTTCTGCTGGCCACAGTAAGTTGTTCTATTGTTATATTAATACTTATACTTCCCAAATTTTTACAGCTCCTATTCATTACAAACTGTTTCCTACTTCTATTTATTACAAAATAGTCTTTGATCTTCTTCTAATCTAGACTACTTTCTACATTCTTATCCTGCCTCTACCATCACTCTCTGTGCTACTACTATTTACGATTATGAGTCGGTCTGTGTAGGTAGCTAAGCTTGCCCAGTCGGCAAACGGTGTTAAACAAAAATCTGATCCAGCAATAGCTCTGGGCACTGAGTGCAGTCATCTGGGTTGCCCTTGCTGTCTATTCCAGTCTTCTTATTATGAGTGCTTTGACAATTTCCAACAACAAAATTTCAATGTTTACACCAAGAAAAAGGTAGCAGTTGCCTTTTTGATTTGCTAGGAGCACATACCATACCGCTAGTGTTTCAGGGACTATTCTGCACATAAATAAGTATGGACAAGAGAAATAGGACATTATTGATGATAGGTGCAGTTCAACTTTCCACATACCACAGTCCGAACAGAAGTTGAACCCCCAATCTCCTGACCGACTATCTAGTGTGTCTGACCAATGATTTTACGATCCAGAAGAACAGAAGAAGACTACCGCCGAATCCCGGCCTATCGGAGTCACTGAAACATGACTGCCAAGTGCAGTAGTTCAAACCCTTCCGCTCACTCACTCGTGAACAAAAACCCCACAGTGTTTGTTAGTTTTAAAGTTTTATTTTCAATTAAGAAATGGAAAAAATATTTCTTTATTTTTAATAGCATAGTATTCGGAGTGAGCACTGCTGATAGATGATGTTAAAGTTTAAACAACATTCCCATGAATCAAATGACTTTAACGTAATAGTTAACAGACACATGAAATTATTACAATAACTGTGCGGGAGCCCCCACCTTCATTAAAGTACTTAAAGTACTGCTGGTGATGACTTACTAGTAGTTGATGAATCTTCCTGTTGGCAGAAGGGCAATGTAATCTTCTTTCTGTAATTAGAAAAATGGTGCACGTTAAGCAAGCATTCATCAGTTGGCCTAAGAAGTGTAGCATTTAATGGAATAAGCATATAAAAAGTTAACACCCTCCCCAAAACTGTTACTTTTTTCAATCCCAGTAATAAAAAATGTGTTATGTAACATTTTCTTCCATTACGAGACAAAATAGGGGGTTATGTATGGCATCTGAAAATATGACATGTTTTTTCTAGACGTCACAACATCCGATGCGGCACAGACGACCACCAGCGCCGAGGCCAGCAGTGCGGAGGGGTCCACTCTAGGGGCGGATGCGGCGGCGCCACCTGGAGGAACTGGGGGGAAGGCTCAGCGGCGGCGGATGGTGGTAAGTTATTATACTCCTTACTTATTGAAATTTTTGAGTAGGCTCGCAAAGGAGTGTATGATGTACTGTACAGTACACAGTACACTAGTACAAGTACACTGTACTGTTAAGAACAGTTAATAATTTAGAACTTCTTTTTTGGCTATCACGTAGAAGACAGTCAACCTTGACTTGTAATAGCATTAGCGGCGGTACTTCTCGGGTAAGCAATGGCCCCCTCTATTTGACTTCAACTCAGCTGGAAAACGTTTATCATGAAGCCAAGTCATATCAGATGTACTTTAGGGATGTGAAGAACGAAAAGTGTCTGGGGATGCACTTGAAAAGAATACTGGTACTGGCACTGGCCAACAAACTGTGAGAACTGTGTGTGAAGCGAGTAACACTGAACCACATCAACCATCATGCATGAGGTAATTCAGCTGTGACGTGTCAGCAGGGTGTTCCAAATCCCTTTGACTGTTTAAGATGGCTCCCGTGGGCCGTGAGCTGACGAGCTTTGTGAGCACCTGCGTGCTGAGAGTGGCACTAACCCTGAGGAAACTGCGGCAGCACGTCCAGCGACCTATGAACATTTTCCCCACTGATGAAAGAGGAATCTAGAAACACGTGTCTGGGGATACACTTGAAAAGAATACTGGTACTGGCACTGGCCAACAAACTGTGAGAACTGTGTGTGAAGCGAGTAACACTGGACCACATCGACTATGAAGCATGAGGTAATTCAGCTGTGACGTGTCAGCAGGGTGCTCCAAATCCCTTTGACTGCCACCAGAGGAAGTGACTGTCCCTTGCCCCTTTTTTAAAGACTGTTGGGGGGGTGGGAATTGCGTGTTTGGGAAAGGGGACTTTTGGACTTTTGGACATTGGTTGGGGTTAGGCAGAGGTGTGAGTTGGGTTAATTTATTTTATTTTTTGACTACATCAATATATTTCTTAATAATTATTTTTCATACCAAAACATAGTATACGCGTTCATATTATTTTGTGTGGGGGTGGGCGGTAGTTACTGGACGTTTGGTTTCTTCCAACTGACCAGCATGAATGAAACATCTAGTCCTGAAATGTACCAAAGTGCCAGTAACCGAGTTCGTGAATTCAGTAGCCCTACTATTACTTTACTAGTAGTACTGGCAGTCTCTACTCTCCTCCCAGTGCTAGCCCATTATTCTACCTCTCCAAAATGCTTATCTTACCTGTGATTTGTGTTTGAGAATAGGGGTAGCCACCGGGCTGCCTGCATGGCAAATGGTGTTTAAGGTTGGTTGTTGACTTGAATCCTCGACGGATGAAATATCATTGTTGTGCTGGTAGTAGTAGTGGTACACAATGGCAGTAGCAGCATATGAAAAAAAAGGAAATGAAACATTGAGTGGCCTGAGCGTAGCATTAGAAACAGTACGATAGATAGTACGCTACAGAAAAGTGCCATGAATTGTAGCCTAAGCAGTGCTAAAGTATTCTAAATATAAGTACTAGTTTCATGGACTAGGGCTACTATAAGAAATGTTATGAAGGCAAAGGATACTTAAACATAAGAATTAACCATTTGATTCGTCATGTGTACGAGCATGATGTTTGATGCTCAATCCACGATGTCATACATGAAATTCCATTTTCCAACATTTTTCTGTTGCTTAGACCTTATCCTTCCCTGCAAGTGTGTGGAATTTCTTGTTGTCATTTAGTCTTACCTCAATGAAAAACCACACAGCCCGGGGGAAGAGGGTTAGGGTTTTTGAAGATTGGATGGGAATGGGGGTTTTTGGGAAAAGTTTTGTGGAGAGAAGAAAAACAAACACTGCATGGACAAACAACAAATGAAGAGAAACAAATGTTTGGATTCAAAGATATCCATGAATCTTTTAAGGGACATAAAGGTAGTGCACTGCTGCATGCATGAAGTTGTTTGCTAAACAGATGGTTAGGTTACTAAAAAGTTGTACTTACTACATCCTATAACAATTTGACATTGACACTAGTACAGGGCTGCATTAATTACGCAGTTTCACTTTCTTTTTTGCCCTCATAGAGAATAAACACTTATTATTAGTACATTAAGTAGTTATAAAAATAGCAAAGAAACGCATGAATTAGCTGGAGAGATGACTTTGAAGCAGAGAACAAAGAAACGCACCTAGTCACATTCGTAGAAGTTCAAGTTTACAACAATAACATTTAAAAGATAAGGAGAAGTTAAGTGAGAATACTGTAACTTTATGTTGTAGTTGTCCTGTTAAATTGGTGAAGTTGCATGCATCCAGCTATTCCTCTTATTCGCGATATACTCCTCCATTCCATCTTACGCTCCGTCGATCAATATTGGTGACCAGACACACTGTCCACTGGCTTCCTGATGAGTAATTGCGGATTGCTTGGTAAGTCAGAGTTCATCGTTTGTTCCATGGAACATGGTAAAAGCCGTCCTGTAAATTTTGATGGAAAAAAAAAGGAAGTGAACCAGTTAAACAAATCTAAGGTACGCTGTGTAGTGCAAAAATAACACTTTCAGTTTTCAGAGCTGACATTCTTATTATATACAATCATCACTTCAAAAGTGCGTAACCTGGTTCTCCTTTACAAGGATGGTAATATTAACTATGGTTGAATTCTGTGGATCCACCATGGATTTTCTTTAAAAAAATTGCAAACAAAATTAGATATTCCCAGGAGTGCTCCCAGACCCCTGAACCCAGTCGGCAAAATGTAGAACACCCCAAGTAGCCCCCCAAAAACATGCAATACTGCGACGGGGATGGGGCCTATTTGAAAATCAAGCAGAAAGCGCACTTTGAAATTAGGCCCAAAAGACCCCTTTTCCACCATGGATTTTATTCAAAACACTTGCAATGATTATTAGACATTCCCAGGAGTGCTCCCAGACCCCTAAACCCAGTCGCAAAAATCTAGAACCCCCCCTAGTAGCCCTCCGCACAAATGCAATTTTGGAAAAAATAGAAAATGTCACCTCAGATTTTCCTCAAACCACTTGCAATCACAATTACACATTGCCAGGAGTGCTCCCAGACCACTGAACCCAGTCGCAAAATGTAGAACACCCCCAAGTAGCCCCCAGAAAAAATGCGAAAGTGCTAACCCTAATTTAAAAATCGTGCCAAAACGCACTCTGCAACTATGCCCAAACCCCCCTTTGCAGCCATGGATTTTCTTCAAACCACTTGCAATCAACATTAGACTATCCCAGCAGTGCTCCGAGACCCCCATACCCCCCAAAAACCTAGACGCCCCCCAAACAGCCCCCCAGAAACAATCAAGTGAGCAAAAACGGAAAAACTTTTTCACTGTGGATTTTGTCCAAAACACTTGCATCCGATATTAGACCTTCCCAGCAATGCCCCCAGATCCCTCAACCCACCCGCAAAAAAGTAGAATACCCCCAAACAGGACAAAAGCAAAAATGGAAAATGTGACAATTAGAACATTTTTGGCCTACCAGTCAAAATCACTCCAAACGCACTCTGCAGCTCGGCCCTAACTCCCCTTTCCCACCATGGGTTTTCTTCAAACCACTTGCAATCAAAATTAGACTTTCCCAGCAGTGCTCCCAGACCCCCCCAAAAAACCTAGAACACCCCAAATAGCCCACCAAAAACAAGCAAGTGAGCAAAAACTGAAAAAAAAATTCACCATGGATTTTATCCAAAAAACTTGCTTCCGATATTAGACCTTCCCAGCAATGCCCCCAGACCCCTCAACACACCCGCAAAAAAGTAGAACACCCCAAACAATGAGCAATGAGACCAATTGGACTAAAGAATGGTGGCCCACTTGCCTGGGTCCCCTGCCCCCTCCTAGTCGGGAGGCAAAGAATCTAGGAGTCTGGGTGGACAATAAGCTATCTTTTGATAGCCACATAAAGAGAACTGTAGGCAAGTGCTTCGGAGTGATGAAGACACTCAACCGCACTCTGGACTTGTTGCCTCTCAACTCCAGACGGACTATGACGCAGGCACTTATAACTTCCCGGATTGATTACGGGAATGTTTTACTCTTGGGCACTTCAGAGAAAAATATAAAAAAATTACAGGTCCTACAAAACTCGGCCGCTCGCCTAGTATTAAGACTGCCCCGTAGAGCCCCTTCACGACCCTCGTTGGCAACTCTCCATTGGCTGCCGATCAAGAAGAGGATCATTTTTAAAGCTCTGCTATGGTGTCACAAGATCATCCATAATAAGGCACCTGCCTATATGTCGGACCTGGCTTCTCTATACGAACCTAACAGAACCCTCAGATCCCAAGGGACAGGTCTGCTCACAATTACCCGTCCTAAAAAGGCCAGAATGGGCGGCAGATCCTTACGCACGATGGCAGCGAAGCACTGGAACCTCCTGCCTTTGGACATCAGATTGGAGGGCAATGAGACCTCCTTTAGGAAGAAACTGAAGACTTGCCTTTTTAATCTGTGATAGGCTCCTCTCTCCTCAATTCTCACTCTCTCCACAGCGCGGGGACACGCCGGGAGGCGTCACCGGGCGCTTTACAAGCTCTTTTAAACTAAACTAAACTAAACAGGCCAAAAGCAAAAATAGAAAATGTGACACTTCGAAAATTTTCGGCCTACCAGTCAAAATCACTCCAAACGCACTCTGCAGCTAGGCCCTAACTCCCCTTTCCCACCATGGATTTTCTTCAAACCACTTGCAATCAAAATTAGACTATCCCAGCAGTGCTCCCAGACCACCAGACCCCTCCCCAAAAACAAACCTAGAACCCCCCAAACAGCCACCCAAAACACGCAATACTGCTGGCCTCAGTGTATATTGTGCCAAAAGCTGTCTGCAACTAGGCCCAAACCCCCCTTTTCCACCATGGATTTTCTTGAAACTACTTGCAATCAAAATTAGACCTTCCCAGCAGTGCTCCAAGACCCCCGACCCACCCCCACAAATCTAGAACACCCCTAAACAGCCCCCCAAAAACATGCAATGCTGGTATATTCAAAACATGGCAAATTGCGCTGTTCACAAAAAATTGCTGTTTTGAGCACTTCCACTACTTCGATCCTCTTGAAACTTACCTGGACACTTGTTCCAGAAATTCCCAACAATCTCAACAAGTCAGATCAAAATCGAACCACTGGGCTCTTTGAAGAAGAAGAAGAAGAAGAAGAAGAAGAAGAAGAAGAAGAAGAAGGTCTACGACTAGTTTTCACTTAGTTTTCACCCAAACACACGCACCCGCAAAACACCAAAAAAGGCCAAAATGCTGCCAATTCTGGACCAAAGAACGCCAACCCCCCCCCTAAAACCTTGCCAACATCATTATGAACGAGCCTGCATTGGGCCCTGAGCCCTAGACTCAGCGGGAACCGTACCAACTTAAACCCAAAATCCCTAGTAAATCGCACTGAACCCTAAACCCTAGATATGCTTTGTCTGGCTGTGTCAAAGAGCCTAGGTATGCTACATCAGGATGCTTCACTCAGTGGGGCCTGCCTTGACCGTCTGCATGGCCTTGACGCAAGCATGGGCCAAAAATCCGTTCCGCTCAAGAATTTGCGATTTTTCGGTAATTTCGCAAGATTCACGAAAAACCGAAAAACAGCAAATTTCGCAAACATAACAGATGTTTGGCCCAGGCTTGAGCAGTGCCATGCAGACGGTCATGGCAGGCACCACTGAGTGAAGCAACCTGATGTAGCATACCTAGGCTCTTTGTCATACAGACAAAGCATATCTAATGGTATGCAGCAAGCCACATAGCCCCAATTTTGCATGAACTGCTGTCTGGAGTGGACTCTGCCTGGCATAACAACAGCAGTACACTGCCTCGCCCTCGACCACTACATACCACGAATAGACAGACATGTAGTTCTGCTGTAGTAGTTGTTGTAGACTGGTTAACCTGTTTGCCACTCACAAATTGGCCATAGTTCTTCTGTAAACCGACGCTGATGATCCATCCATCCCATTGAGTGACAGTAAAAAAAAAGATATATTATTTAATCAATCATCATGGTATATTGGCAAGTGAGTCCTCTCCAAGGACATTTTGCATATTGTAAAATGCAACATAGTGGCCCCTGAATTTGAAGTACAATTTGAATTAAACAAGGTAAAAAAAACAGAGTAGTTGACATGAGTTACAATTACTGTGTAAAAGATTAAATGATAACTAAGACAAGACATATGATTCATTTCATGCACAAAAAAGCATGATTGAGTTGTGAACTTGTGAACCTCAGGAATGCAGACTGCGGCACCTTCAAATCAATAAGGAAAATAAGATGAAGACAGTGCTGCTGATGGACTTGTTGTGAGAATTTTGTTGTGGTAAAAGTTGCGAAACAAAGAAAGACACACAGGACTAAAAGTAAATAAGGCCGAAAAAAAAGGAAGTCATTTTCAGGCCTCGGTGTCAGGGAAGTAGAGCTCGTCCTCAAACTCTATGAATTGAGACGGGAGTAGGTCAGCTAACAGAGAAGAACTTCCATCACCTAAGTCGGTGTCCTCTTCTTCCTGCGTGCATTAACATATTTTGCAATCTGGTGGTATAAAGTGCTGATTCATCTTGATCAGTGTTAACCTCTCCACATTTTTGGGCGAGAGGCGAGTCCTTTTTGAAGTTACAATGGCACCAGCAGCACTGAAAACACGTTCAGAAGACACGATTGCGAGTGGGCAAGACAAATAATTTAGAGCCAGGTTGGTGATCAGTGGCCATAGAGGCCTTTTTCCTATACCAATACAGCAATGGGTTCTGATTAACAAAGACCTCTGTTGGGTCATCCAGATAGGCCTGCACCATCGACTCAAGGTTCTCCACGGTTGCTCCACTTTGCGTACCATCTCTGGCCTTTGCAGCACTGGAATGAGCAAGCCCTTGATGAGTTAGCCAATCCGCTTCCGACAATATTATGGCTGGGCCTTGGTGCAGGTAAGGATGATGATACGGTTGCTGCTGGTGTCGTTAACGGCTGAGAGGGAAAGTGACTCCCTTCGGCCACAGATTCAGAGGTGGAACTTGACGCCGGATGGCCTACTGATTCAGTTGTACTTCTGTCGGCTCCTTGAATTTTCTGCCGCTCTTTTTTGAACCGAGTGGCTGACACAGCTAGCCAATGTTTGTACTTTGAAACATCTGCTTCATCAAAAGGAATGAATGCTTTCCTGGCCACTGCCTTTTTGTACCATGGATCCAGAATAGTGGCTCAAATGTAATGTTGATCTGTATGTATTGTTTTAAGCCTTTCATTGGCAACTAAGCGGCTTAATAACCTCTCCGCCAACTGATATGCGTCTTGCTTTTCAGCATCATCTCGGAACGCTGAAGACACCGCCTTCAGTTGGTGCTCTAGCAAGACCAACATTGGGATAGCTTTGCCCAAAGAACAGTCCTCCCTGCTGACTTCACGTGTGAAGACCTCAAAAGGACGAAGCATGTCTGTCAGGCTTGCAACTAGCTTCCATTCCTCCAACTCTAGCCTCATGTCTTTCATAGTAGAACCCAGTTTATAGACATAATCATTTATTACCCCCCACTGCTCAGACAGACGCTCAAGCATGTAAAAGGTTGAGTTCCAACATGTTGCCACCTCCTGGATGTGTCCTTTGACTGGCAATCTACGTTCCTGTTGAATGCTCCTTAGCTCCTTCCGGGCCTTAAAAGAATGGCTGAAATGTGTGCAGATTCTTCAGCAGGTGGTCAGTAACTTGCTGACTGTGTTTTCTTTTTTCAAGAAATCTTGCACCACAATGTTAATACTGTGCGCCAAACACGGCACTCTGAAATAGCCACCTTGCTGCATGGCCTTAACTATATTACTGCCATTATCCGTGGAAACACAACCAACTATGCGATTTCTTGGATGCAGCCATTCAGAGACCTTCCTATCAAACTCGTCCAAAAGGTTAGGTACAGTGTGAGTTTTCTCCATGGCAAACATGGCTAATGTTGCATGTTTCCAAGTAGCTTGAAAAACTGTGTCCGGGTCAACACCTGGATTTGTCTTTTCTCTAACCCCTGCAAAAGAGACCCAGTGTGCAGTGATGTACATGTAATCAAGGGCTAGGCAACTGGTCCACAAGTCTGTTGTCAAGTGGATAGCATGAACAGCACTCTTCTGCAAAGCTGCCCCAATCACCTCCAGCACATCTTGATGTAGTGCTGGAACCGCAACTCTGGCAAAATAGGACCAGCTAGGAACCTTCCATTTAGGGCAGACTGTTGCCACAAATTCTAGAAAACCCACCCCTTCCATGAAAGAAAAAGGGAGAAGGTCCAGCGCTAGCATTTTAGCCAGCTTTATATTTTAGCCAGCGTTATACAGTGGTTTCGTTCAAATGGCGCATCCGACCAAAACATGCTTCTAATGGTGGGCTGGACCGTTTTACGAGATGATGATGATGCAGACTACTTCAAACCAGTTAAGCTCATTGATGTAGTTTTTCGCATTGGTGTCTCTCCCAGACTCTTAGTGTGCCTCATACTTGTTGCAGGGGTAGAGGGTGTGGGCGCTACTACTGCAGTGGTGCTGCCAGGGGTACTGGTTGTACCGGAAAAAATGTCGGTCGGTTCCTGACTTCCCCCCTGCACAATCAGCCCCTCGTCAGCATCAGATGCAATGTGAATGGATACATTTGGATCAGTTCTACTTTGGACTTCCCAGATGTTTCTTAGGTGTGCATCCCACTTGATAGTGTGGTGTTTTTTGAGATGACCTCTCTGGCCTCCGGTATCATAGTTGGAACCAAGCTTACCCCGACAAATACTTTACAAATCGAACAAATGACCATGTTTTCCGCCTTTTCGCTAACAGTAAAGAAGTCCCAAACTGGGGACTGGAGATGTCTGCTGGTGGTGGAGGTGCTACTTTGACTTTCAATGCCAGATGAAGTGGAGGATGGGCGTGGCTGAATTTGTTTCTGTTGTTCACTTACAGCACCACTACTTGAGGTAATGGAGGTTGAGCTGGATGGAGGTCCCTGCCGGCCCTTCTGACTAAAAAATATGAAAGCTGTAGGTCGTGTTGGTGTTGTAGTTAACTGCGTTGGTGGTGGTACCAGTGCCATGCCGCCCACATCCCGCTCAGCAGCCATTCGGGATAGGGTGAAAATGTCTGTCTGCTGCATGCCCGCTGGGGCTGGAGTGACGACTGTGAGGACTGGGTCGTCGTCAGACTGTTCATCAGCAGCAGAAGACACCACTTCTTGTTCGTCGTCATTACCCATAAGTCGAAGCCTTGCGGGAACCTTCCTTTTAGGCTTAGCTACCTTTGTCGGCTCATGGCATGCCTCACTCTCAGACTGCATTTGTGGGTCCCAATCAGGATCAAGGTCATCAGAATGAAGGGGGCTTGAAGAAGAACTTGTAGTACTAGTTGTAGCCCTCCTTGACCTTTTTCTTGCTGGGGATCTGGAAGACAATGGATCATCATCAGGAGGAGTGGCTTCCTCGGATGATACCTCCGCTTGAATATCAATTTCCTGATGTGCCCCTACTTCTGGAGGAACAAGCGTTATAGGCAGTTGTGCCGCTCCATGAACCTCTAGTTGCACCTCTCCATGCGCCTCTCCATGCGCCTCTCATTGCGCCTCTCCTTGCGCCTCTCCTTGCGCCTCTCCTTGCCCATGTACTTGCGCTTGTACTAGTTGCACCTGTGGTTGTCGTGGGGGCTGTGGTTGTTGAACACTCGTCAGCTGAGTTACACCCGGCGTTGATTGGATGGTACTTTCTTGTGATGAGCCAACATCACTGGTCGATGGTGATTGAGAAAGTAAAGTGGCTGCCTAAGCAGCACTCATGGTCTTGGACCTAACTTGGTGTGGTGGTAGTGAGCCCAATGAAGCGGAGGTGCAGCTTCCAGCTTGGTCCCCGGCGGACACTGCTGCTGCTGCACACGTAGTTTTTTTCCCCCCAAAAAAGGTGTTGGTGGGCACAACAGTCTCCTTGGTAGGTGGTGCCACTTGCTTCTTCTGCTCTTTCTAACTGGCAGTGGCACTGGCAACTTTTTTCGCTGAGGCGCTACGGCCACCTTTCTTTGTGCCCATCTTCTTCAGATGTCAGAACAGCAGGCCGCAGTTGCACGAGTTGCATAGTTGTCTTGTCTGTGGCCACACGTAACGTCATGTGACGTTGTGCTGCACACACCGCTTCAGGACTTCTTCCTGGCACCGGTGGTTCTCTTGTGCACCTAAAAGCAATGGAAGCCAGAGGAACATCAGTTAAACAACCCAATAAGTCGAAAACCATACAAAAATCACCACAATCCAATGCCATCCATGCCCTCAATGATGTTTAAATTCAAGACACACCACAAAAAGACTTGGTCCATCCAACACTCACTACCCTTGGGCCTAATGGAAGACAGCAAGGCAAACTGGGTGCAGGCCTGAGCACACTGCCTGGCTTCAAAATGGGCCCTTGACCCCCAGCCACATAGTAAAAAAAATCACAGAAACAGTTGTATCATGCACCCATGACTAACCCTGGGCCTACTGGATACAGTGGCTACCCACAATATATAATTTTTTTTAAGTTGTGAAAAAAGTTTTAAAACTGTAGTTGCAGCAACTGCAATGCCCCAAATAAACAACACCAACTTACTTGTAAAATCTCAAGTCCAAAAGTGATCCAAACTCCAAAGTCCAAAAAGTCCTCAAATAGAAATATCCTGAAGCAGCCACAACAAGCAATCCTTCCAGCTCCAGATCCAAACCAAAAGTGACCAGGACATGGACAAAGCATTGGGAGGAGCCTGCTGGACAGGAACAGGAAGTTGGAGACTGTGGGGCACTTCCTTCCTCCCACCCCCCACCAAAAATGGACTCCTTGCACCAAAAAGGGCAGCCAAATGTCAATATGAGGAGTTATTCTGATCAAAATCATCATTTTCAGAAGGTTTATGCTGCCTCCGGTAGATTTCTTGTACAGAATTGCAATTTTTGCAATTTTGGGAAAGCAAGCTGTTCAAATCTTCCGCCGGAAGTCAACCGCGCACCACATCTACGTGTTCGGCATTGTTTACTCCCACAATACCTGATCGCGGGCCCTTATGACGTACTCGCGTTATCAAACTCTCGCTGTGCAAGATGGCGAGCCGCGATGACGTAATTGCGTTCGAAAAACTCTTGCGCGATCACACAGCAATATCCAAAATGGCACAGCACACGCAAACCGGGAGAAAAACAACTCGGCGGACTCAGAATCACGGTAAGTCAATGCCACGCGCGATATTGTTTTTTTCAAGCGCGACCAAGCAAAAAAATCCGCAGCTTGCGAATTTGCGGATTTTGGGGCAAATTAGAGCGATTCGCGTACCGCGAATTTGCCAAAAATCCGCGAATTCCGTGAACGAAACTGATTTTACTCCCACGCTTACTCCTAAGCTGATTCTCAGTCACAGTGATATGTGCATTAAAAGGTTGATCCTGGGCCCTCTGCACTACTCTAAGCCCAATCTCTCTCTTCCAGAGATATGTCCAGGTCCTTTCTGATGTATCACTGATTCAACACACACTTAGGGAAGCACAGAGATAGACTGTCTCTCCCATACTCCAGGTTGTGTTCCAACCAGCTTGTAGGTTTGCTGGACTATCAAAGTTGGTCTGGTGGGATTCCTCTACTCGTCATGTTTTTTGCAAGGAGACATGTTCTTACCCACAAAGGAACCCAAGGTCCCCCATGTTATACAGCAGTGCAGGCACTTCAGCACTCAGTGTACACTCACACCACATTCAATGACCAGTACTGTGAGCTGCATGTATTATGCTACCATTAGCATACTGACATGCAGCACACAAACTCTGACTGTTCAGTACTACAGTACCTTTGTACTGAACTAGACTGTGTCACTTTGAACACACACTACCAGCAGACACACATTAACCATGTGCATACTGTTCCACATTTGACTTGTGTGTAGTGTATATCTTGCACGGACACATGTATTCAGCACATAATTTTATCACACACACACACTTCCAGATCAACCTGATGTTGGGCAGGGGTGAGTTGAATAAACAGCAGCAGAACTTTAGAAGAGATGAGTGAGTCAGTAGGCTTCAATCCATTGCCCCAGAACTGCACGATTTGCTGCCACCCCATGCTTGTTATGTTTTACTTTTGGGGAAAGCAGTAGCATACCACAACTACAAGGGTAGGTCTTTGTGTGGCCCTCCTGGTCCAAAAAGACCACAACCCATGACACAGGCCTATGTCATTGCACACATGCATATTCCAAGTTACCCTATGGTAATATAACAGCATTAATGATCCAGACAAGAATACAGTTGGGCACTCTGAGCAGGGCTGCACAACTCTTACCATGCAAAGGATGTTTCCAACCCAACACCACCACTGCAAATGTTTATGTATGTCAACAACCATTTGTGCTTGCATTTATGTTTTGGAACTCAAAAGAGGTCTACATAAAAAACAAGATTTAGTAGCCCTAGATCCAGAAAAGAGCATCCTGGGACTGGTTTTGTGGTAATCAGCCAGGCTATTTGCATTTGTCGCACTAAGTGGGAAGGTTATTCCTGGATGTGAGTTCTGTGCTCATAATGCCGCCGGATTCAAGAAAGCCTGGTTATGAGGGGTGATACACAAAAATTGGTCACAGGATGCATGTTATTGGTCCAGAGAGGACCTGGCTTGGCAGTTTGGGCTGGAATATTCCTATGGGGAGTAGGGTCAAGACTGATTTGCATATGGCTGGGTCTAAACTGGAATTGCATGGTAAGCAAAAAATAAGCAAAAAATTATGGATTAAACCCAGTTCTGTGACTAAGGGTGAATGTTTGTATTTGTTCAGCATTCCGTCCATCATCTCTTCTTGATGCATTAATACTTCGGCAGATTAGTATGTTTAGGTATGGGACTTTGAGCCTCTTTGGTAAATGTGTATTATATCAATTGTGGGAAAATGAAGACCTCATATCAAGTTATGTTAAAACAACTTATAAAGCCTACAAATACCAATAGGTGTCTCGGCGCTCATTGCTTAAGAAGGCAGGGCAATGGCCTAGATGTAAAAAGCCTACTTTTTTGAAGAGCCAAGTTTTGAATTGTTTCCTAAGTGAAAATAAAGTAGGACTGGCTCTGATCTGAGGGGGATGGCAGTTCCACAGCTTAGCAGTTACAACCACAAAGCTTCTTTCGCCCCAGTTAGTTCTTTAAGTTCTTGGGACGACAAGCAGGCTAGCACCTGACAAACGCAAGGGTCTGCTGGGAGTATATATCTGCAGCATGTTCCTATGAATTTCTGGCCCTGTATTGTGGACCTCCTAATAGGAAAATACACAACACTTTGAATGTTGTTTTGCTTCTAATAACCAATGAAGTTGTCTACCCACCTTGGAGACAGACTTAAATTTAGGTGTGGAGAAAGCATCCTGGCGGCTGCGTTCTGTACCAGCTCTAACTTATTTAAAACCATTTTCTGTGCGTTAATCAATAAACTGTGGCTTTAATCAACTTTGGACATCACCAAAGTGGATGTTATCTTTCTCCTGGCATCTGATGGGATGAAAGGGAACAGTGTTTTCGCCATTCTAAGAACATAAAAGCATGAGGGGACCACCGTATTGACATGACATTTACAAGACAGCTTGTCGTCTTGGACGACACCCAGATTCTTGGCTTTAGTAACTGGGATAGGGGGCGGTCACAGTTTGTCTGGCCACCAGTCATGAGACCGAGCAGGGGATACATTTCCAAAGACAATTGCCTCAGTCTGTAGCCCTGTCAAGTAGCTCTGGAAAGGTGTTACACTTGTGTTGTTTGTGGATCTCTATACATTCATGAATTCAATCTTTGCAAATGACATTTAGACATCTAAACCTAAGGCTGTGCGTTTGGCCATGATAGATGTCTCCCATGATCTATGGTGGTATATGCTGCAACATTGGTTCCAACAAAAGTGGTGCCACTCTGCATGCTAGTCTACCATATGTCAAACACACATCAAGTTGAAGAATACCTCAGTTGCTGATTTATTGGACGAATTGTGATCCATCATTCACTGTCTGCCACATTTAACACACTTGGATGCAACAGAAACAGTAAAGCAGTATGGCCGGGATGCCGCCGCCCCCTCCCAACACATATCCCCAAGGATGGGAAGTCGGACAATAGTTGAACTTTTGGAAGACGGGAGGGAGTCACCCTCCCGGCCGTATTTATTAAAATATGAAACAAAATTTAAAACATTAAATAAAAGTTTCATCATTATGCATTATGTACAATTTGTCATTAATCACATTTCGATATCCTGAAAAATGCATACACTCTAGTTCAAAGTGTACATCCTAGCATTAAGGGCCAACGGCAAGGTCTTAACCGGTGTCAGATCCCTACTACCAAACTCCCGCCGTCACTGTGTGAGCGGCGCATGCGCAGAGGGCTGTGCCCTCATTGCCAACTGTAACTTCCCTTGTCGTGGTGGGGGCCCCCTTTCTACTCAACGCCATCTTAAGGGTCGTCCGAGTTCCCGTATGAGGTCTCTGTAGGAAGGACAGCGTGGACTCTCCCCCCCAACCCCACACTCTCTATCCGCCGTCGCGGATATCCGGCCCCCGGGAAATTAGTAAGGAGGGGCATATAACCGCCTCCCCCCCTGGGAGGGGCCCATGGCCATCTCCCCCTAGGCGCACCATCCTTAGTGGGTGCCGCCTCCCCGTGGAAGGGGCCAATGGCCGTCTTCCCCCGGGCGCTCCCATCCATTGTGGGTGGCGCCCCACTCTAGGGACCTTTCAATTACTGCTCACCGATCATGACCTTACCGCCCGACAAATAAATAGGACAGTTGTTTACCTACTAAAAGAAAAAATTTCACATCATTTTACTGTTATCACTGAACTTTTCCTGCAAGAAGAAATTTCTCCAATGCAAACCAAATCTTTATTCTCACAGTTCCATCATACACTCTACCAAGGAAAAAAGGCCTATACTTTCATCACTCAGAAACCTTTATTTTCCTCCAAACTTTTGCTATCAGGGGCTGGTGGGTGGGTCAAAATTGCTGCTTGTTCCGTCGAGGGCTCACGAGCAACGAGTGGGTGCAGCCTTCCGATCCGAGGAACAAGAGGACGATCTTCTGGATTCCCGCTCCTTTATCCTTCTGCGGGAGGGCGTGTACCCGTCCCCGGTATGCCTACTGGGCGTGGTCTTCCATCGAGGTGTCTAGGACAACCCCTTTCGGGCGGGGGAAGGCGCGCCCCGGCCACGCCGCTTTGGGCATACCAGCCGGGCAACGCCCACCCCGCCCAAAATGGTTTCCCGGGAGGTTCGGGCACCCATCCATACGTTCGGGGGGACCGAGCGGTCGCCCCTTTCCATATGGCCGGGATGCCGCCACCCCCTCCCAACACATATCCCCAAGGATGGGAAGTCGGACAATAGTTGAACTTTTGGAAGACGGGAGGGAGTCACCCTCCCAGCCGTATTTATTAAAATATGAAACAAAATTTAAAACATTAAATAAAAGTTTCATCATTATGCATTATGTACAATTTGTCATTTATCACATTTCGATATCCTGAAAAATGCATACACTCTAATTCAAATTGTACATCCTAGCATTAAGGGCCAACGGCAAGGTCTTAACCGGTGTCAGATCCCTACTACCAAACTCCCGCTGTCACTGTGTGAGCGGCGCATGCGCAGAGGGCTGTACCCTCATTGCCAACTGTAACTTCCCTTGTCGTGGTGGGGGCCCCCTTTCTACTCGACGCCATCTTAAGGGTCGTCCGAGTTCCCGTATGAGGTCTCTGTAGGAAGGACGATTCAGAAAAGGGGTGGTGATGAACAGAGTGTCTGAATTAAGCAGACCACTCTTACCCAGTCCAAAGATCAGGGCTTGATCCATCACCGTTATTTATCTCACTGCCCCATCCCAGCTCAGAACCTGGCTATATGCAAATTAGTCTGTCCCTGGCCCAGTGCATCATGGGAACAGGGCAGACCAAACGACCAAGCCAATTCTTCACCAGAAAGGAGACAATCTACCGGGGACCGGTTTCTGGCATTTCAGCCTCTTCGGCCCGGCTTGCTTGAATCCTGATGGAGCAGTGAGAAAGGGACTCATGTCTGAGTATACCCTGCCACACCTATAGTGGCCAAAAACGATTCAGAAAAGGGGGTGGTGATGAACAGAGTGTCTGAATTAAGCAGACCACTCTTACCCAGTCCAAAGATCAGGGCTTGATCCATCACCGTTATTTATCTCACTGCCCCATCCCAGCTCAGAACCTGGCTATATGCAAATTAGTCTGTCCCTGGCCCAGTGCATCATGGGAACAGGGCAGACCAAACTACCAAGCCAATTCTTCACCAGAAAGGAGACAAGCTACCGGGGACCGGTTTCTGGCATTTCAGCCTCTTCGGCCCGGCTTGCTTGAATCCTGATGGAGCAGTGAGAAAGGGACTCATGTCTGAGTATACCCTGCCACACCTATAGTGGCCAAAAACGATTCAGAAAAGGGGGTGGTGATGAACAGAGTGTCTGAATTAAGCAGACCGCTCTTACCCAGTCCAAAGATCAGGGCTTGATCCATCACCGTTATTTATCTCACTGCCCCATCCCAGCTCAGAACCTGGCTATATGCAAATTAGTCTGTCCCTGGCCCAGTGCATCATGGGAACAGGGCAGACCAAACTACCAAGCCAATTCTTCACCAGAAAGGAGACAAGCTACCGGGGACCGGTTTCTGGCATTTCAGCCTCTTCGGCCCGGCTTGCTTGAATCCTGATGGAGCAGTGAGAAAGGGACTCATGTCTGAGTATACCCTGCCACACCTATAGTGGCCAAAAACGATTCAGAAAAGGGGGTGGTGATGAACAGAGTGTCTGAATTAAGCAGACCACTCTTACCCAGTCCAAAGATCAGGGCTTGATCCATCACCGTTATTTATCTCACTGCCCCATCCCAGCTCAGAACCTGGCTATATGCAAATTAGTCTGTCCCTGGCCCAGTGCATCATGGGAACAGGGCAGACCAAACTACCAAGCCAATTCTTCACCAGAAAGGAGACAAGCTACCGGGGACCGGTTTCTGGCATTTCAGCCTCTTCGGCCGGCTTGCTTGAATCCTAATGGAGCAGTGAGAAAGGGACTCATGTCTGAGTATACCCTGCCACACCTATAGTGGCCAAAAACGATTCAGAAAAGGGGGTGGTGATGAACAGAGTGTCTGAATTAAGCAGACCACTCTTACCCCGTCCAAAGATCAGGGCTTGATCCATCACCGTTATTTATCTCACTGCCCCATCCCAGCTCAGAACCTGGCTATATGCAAATGAGTCTGTCCCTGGCCCAGTGCATCATGGGAACAGGGCAGACCAAACTACCAAGCCAATTCTTCACCAGAAAGGAGACAAGCTACCGGGGACCGGTTTCTGGCATTTCAGCCTCTTCGGCCCGGCTTGCTTGAATCCTGATGGAGCAGTGAGAAAGGGACTCATGTCTGAGTATACCCTGCCACACCTATAGTGGCCAAAAACGATTCAGAAAAGGGGGTGGTGATGAACAGAGTGTCTGAATTAAGCAGACCACTCTTACCCAGTCCAAAGATCAGGGCTTGATCCATCACTGTTATTTATGTCACTGCCCCATCCCAGCTCAGAACCTGGCTATATGCAAATTAGTCTGTCCCTGGCCCAGTGCATCATGGGAACAGGGCAGACCAAACTACCAAGCCAATTCTTCACCAGAAAGGAGACAAGCTACCGGGGACCGGTTTCTGGCATTTCAGCCTCTTCGGCCCGGCTTGCTTGAATCCTGATGGAGCAGTGAGAAAGGGACTCATGTCTGAGTATACCCTGCCACACCTATAGTGGCCAAAAACGATTCAGAAAAGGGGGTGGTGATGAACAGAGTGTCTGAATTAAGCAGACCACTCTTACCCAGTCCAAAGATCAGGGCTTGATCCATCACCGTTATTTATCTCACTGCCCCATCCCAGCTCAGAACCTGGCTATATGCAAATTAGTCTGTCCCTGGCCCAGTGCATCATGGGAACAGGGCAGACCAAACTACCAAGCCAATTCTTCACCAGAAAGGAGACAAGCTACCGGGGACCGGTTTCTGGCACTTCAGCCTCTTCGGCCCGGCTTGCTTGAATCCTGATTGAGGAAGGACAGCGTGGACTCTCCCCCCCAACCCCACACTCTCTATCCGCCGTCGCGGATATCCGGCCCCCGGGAAATTAGTAAGGAGGGGCATATAACCGCCCCCCCCCTGGGAGGGGCCCATGGCCATCTCCCCCTAGGCGCACCATCCTTAGTGGGTGCCGCCTCCCCGTGGAAGGGGCCAATGGCCGTCTTCCCCCGGGCGCTCCTATCCATTGTGGGTGGCGCCCCACTCTAGGGACCTTTCAATTACTGCTCACCGATCATGACCTTACCGCCACAGACCGGATGGTTGACCGACCATCCGGTCCCCCCCAACTCCTCCTATAGGTCATGCTTCCTCAAACCTCTCAGCCATGCAACCCAGTCTCCTATGAGTAAATAATTCCCCTCCCTGGACAGTTGAACCCCATCGTTCAGATACATTTGGTCACCCCGGATACACCCATGTGGAATGACATGCAACTGTGCAGAACGGAACAATCTACCAATCTTATTATTGACCCGTTTAACTGAATGGTTCAGAGCTGACACCGAAAGGCCCCCCTGCCACCTCCTTCTAGGAATCATGTGGGACCAGGCAATCGTGCACCCCGGGACTCTTTTAGCCAACCAGCTAACAGCCGACAAGATTCGTTCAAGTAACACTCGTCTACCCAGTGTCACCAAATCGTTGCCTCCCAGGTGTACTATGATTACAGATGGCGGTGACCTATGCCGCCGTAGAAGTCCCTCGAAAAATGACTCAAATTTGTCAAAAACAAGCCCTCCTTTCCCATGGAAAGCCACTCTGAACCCGTATTCCCCAGGTGCGTGAATCGCGTCACCTTCCTTGAATACGTCACCGGCGCGCCTCACGTATGAGTGGCCCACGACCCATGCCATCCTCTCCCCAGTTTGTGATCTCTGACCGCTGGTCTCTCGATGCAGGGTCGACCTCCAATTCCGCCCTGCATGGCAGGCCCGCGAAACTGCAAAGTAAACAAAAGACAGAAAACGTGAGTGCATGTCAATTGATCACTTACAACATGTGCAAGCGCACATACCTCTTGAAGCAATTCGAGGACCAACGGCCCAATCGTTTCACTTCCTCACCACTCTGACCCCCTGGCTGTAGCCTCAGTAGCAGCCCCTATCCTAAAGGAGTGGGTCCCAAAATCGCACGGGCCCATGCCCGCGTCAGCGATTGCCAGTGCCAGCACCCTCTGGAACTGAAATCTCGTCAGTGGGGTGCCATCCTTGTGTCGTAGCAAGCTCCCCCCCCCAGCGGCTGCTTTTAGCGCCAAATAGTCTTCCACACATTTCAACGGGCAGACGGGGGACCCACGCTTGCGCTGTACAACCACATTATCTCCCGTAGCCCCCTGGTCAGTCTTGGACCTAGCTATCATGATTACCATCGAATCACCCCTTATCTGGATGTGATCCCTGCACAAACCTCCCTCCATATCTCTCTTGTTCCTTGCGACCAGCTCGCTCACCCTCATGGCCCCATGGAATGCCAACGTGAACGCTGCCCGGAACAGAACTGTTTCGTAATGGGAGGAACATGTCTCATCCAGCTTTGCTAAAAGCCGAGACAGTCTGTCTAAGCCAATCGGGTGCCTTGTATCTTTCTTGCAACCCTCAAGGCGCTGCCAGCCGCGAAGGGCTTTCTTCACCAAAAAAGAGCCTGTAGGGTCTTTTATGCCGTGTACCTGGGCCATGAAGGAAATGGCCGCCCTATGCCTACCGGCCGTTGCCACTGATCGGCCCTCCCTGTGTAGTGCTACCAGGTACCCCAGGACGGATTCCTCCTGACCCCAATTCCGACTCCCTGCAGGACCCAAATATGTGCAATAGGAACGAAACGCTCCTTCGTATGCTTTCCTTGTCCTGAGGGCTAGACTCGCTGCCACGAGGTCTTGTAATCCAAGGCACCGATTAACCACATTGCTTCTGGGAATGGAGCTGCCTCCGGGTCTGCTGTGGGCAGATAACCCCTGAATGCCTGCATATGTGAACGAGAGAGTGCATCAGCCGCATGGTTCAGTACACCTGGCACATGTCTTGCCCTGAACAGTACATCCAGTCTCATGCACAGCAGCACAATCTCTTTCAACAACCTCAGGATCATTTTGCAGCGTGCTGCCTGTCGGTTAATGCAATCAACAACCGTCATATTGTCGGACCAAAACACCACTGAGCGACCCCTGAAGTCGTCAGCCCATGTCATCAGAGCCACCCAAATTGGGAATAACTCCAGGAACCCAATGTTTTCTGTGAGACCGTTGGAGTGCCACCATGTCGGCCATGTTTGTGCCGACCATCGATCACCTAAGATGGCGCCAAAACCCACGCTCCCTGCCGAGTCGGTCCATAGACCTAATTCCTCCGAAGACTCTGGCGGGGAGGTCCAGACGACTCGACCATTGAAGTCCGCCAGAAATGCCAACCAAATACGCATATCCTGGCGAACCTCTCCAGACAGTCTCGTACGGTGGTGAGCCTCTTTAAGACCACCCATAGCTTGCGCGATAGAGCGTGAAAACGGGCGGGCCATAGGAATCACCCTCAAGGCAAAATTAAGCTGACCCACTGTTTGTTGTGACTGGTGCAGGGTCACTTTCTCCCCCCCGAGGCATTGCATCAAGAAAGCCTGGAACTTGATCACTTTTTCAACTGGTAGTCGGAAACACCCCTCCACAGAATCGAGCTCAATTCCCAGAAACTCCAGTGAAGTAGATGGTCCGACCGTCTTACCCGGTGCCAACGGGACACCAAATTCATTCATGAGGATGCAGAAATCATACAGCGCCTGTGCGCACATCGTATCCCCGGCTGTCCCCAAGAACAAAAAGTCATCCAGATAATGCATAACATGTCTATGCCCTTTAGCCTCGGTAAATGCCCATTCCAAAAAACAGCTAAACATCTCAAAATATGCACATGAAATTGAACAACCCATGGGCATGCATTTATCCATGTAATAACTTCCCTGAAATGCAAAACCTAGCAGGCGCTGATCCTGCGGGTGCACCGGAAGCAACCGTAACGCTGATTCGATATCACATTTCGCCATCAGCGCCCCAGGGCCTAGGTGGTTCAACATGGCCACGGCATCGTCGAACGATGCGTATCTTACTGAACAAACTTCTGGGTCGATGGCATCATTTACCGATGAACCCCTAGGAGCAGAAAGGTTATGTATGAGTCTAAACTCCCCCGGATCTTTCTTCGGGACAACCCCTAAAGGGGAACAGATGAACTCGGCCACAGGCGGGCAAGAAAAGGGGCCAGCCACTCGGCCCATCCCAACCTCTTTTGCTATTTTCTTTTCTGCCACACCTGGGTTGTGCCGTATCGATACTTGGTTTCTACAAAAGGAGTTCCCCCGAACCTCCCCCGCCGGGATGTGGAAGCCATGTAAGAATCCCTTCCTCAACACCCCAGCGGAGACATGATCAGGATATTTGTTTAACCACGGAATCATAACCATGAGATCAACGGGTGTAGGCAATCGGTCACGAAGGTCCACCTCACTCCTGCTTAGGGCCACCTCTTCCTCCCATCCCGCCATTTTTTGATCTACATGCATTCTCCGGGTGTGAGGAATTCCCACAGCCGGCACACACATGCTTAAACTTGCATGCCCCCTGCGGTCTGTTACAATTGCCTCGATTGAAGCCCCAACAGACCCCTCCTTTACCACCATTCCCGCCAACTCTGGGCTGATAGCCCCCAACTGTGCCTGCTCGAAAGGGCACCCCGGGCTTTTGGCGGGCCCCTCCGGACCCGCTCCCGCCTGGCGAGGACGTACCTGTCGCCCCTGGCAGGAGTTGTTTGTGCCATGACACCGAGTCCAAACAATCCCAAGACAAAGAAGCATCTTATTCTTTTGCTTTACGGAACTTCATGTCATAGCCTTTCCATTCTTCCCCCTCATACATTGAATACAAATCCATAATGCGATTCTGATAGCAAACCAACTCAGTCATAACCTCAGGTTTACGTTCCCCCATAACTGCGGTAAATATAGAGAAGGCCTTAACCCAGTTCGTCACTGTCTCTTCCACCCTGAACTCGGCCATCTTGGCGCGCCAAACACTAGGGTGCCACAAATCTTTCTGTGTTTTAGCATACTCCATCTCACGATGGTCCGTTAACAATGAAAACATGTTGACATACTTGCCTCCCCATATTAACTCTTTCGTGGCCAAGGAAATGTGCTGTGCAACCTTTTCCCGCCTCGAGGGTATCGAACCCTCCCCCACCATCGGCAATGCGAGCTTACCCGGATCGGCTGTTGTTGCCGCCGTCTTCTCTTGACCAGCTGCTGGTACTCCCGGCACCACCTGTGGGGGAACAAGAGGAACACTCGCCTTCACGCCATCTCTCGCTTGCCGCAACTGCCTCATTAACACTCTGGCTTCTTCAGCCGGATCTCCCGGGGTCGCTGTGCCCCCCACCTTTGTTTTGAGCCATGCCGTCAATTGTGCGGCCAATTCTGGGGGTATTTCATCGTCCTCGACAGAGGTGATCACAACCGGGATCGGCTGGCCTACATCAGGGGTCTGAACCGGGTTATCCACCGGTACGGGGGGGGCGAAAAGAGGTACCTCTGTAACTGGGACCCCCCCGAAACCGCCCTCTCTTTGACTCTCTTTCCTCCAACCTTGGGGGCAACTCCCGGCAAGGCCGGGCCTATTACCTTTTTCGGCTGACCTGGGTCGTTCAGTGCAGCCAATTGCTTTTTCACCTCCGCCAAACCTCTACCGAGCGATTGGACTTGACCGAGCTTTCGGTCCATACAGGCCATCCGGTTCGACAATAGGCGTAACATCTTCTCCGTCTCAGAACCCTTTCCTGTTTGCTTGCTAGGCATGGTTTCGAGTCCTCCGCCTTTGGTCGATCCACGAGGTCCTGAAATTTGTGGCGAAACTGAAAGAGAAAAAACAGGATTACCACGTTCAAAATTGCTGCTTGTTCCGTCGAGGGCTCACGAGCAACGAGTGGGTGCAGCCTTCCGATCCGAGGAACAAGAGGAGGATCTTCTGGATTCCCGCTCCTTTATCCTTCTGCGGGAGGGCGTGTACCCGTCCCCGGTACGCCTACTGGGCGTGGTCTTCCATAGAGGTGTCTAGGACAACCCCTCTCGGGCGGGGGAAGGCGTGCCCCGGCCACGCCGCTTTGGGCATACCAGCCGGGCAACGCCCACCCCGCCCAAAATGGTTTCCCGGGAGGTTCGGGCACCCATCCATACGTTCGGGGGGACCAAGCGGTCGCCCCTTTCCAATCTCTGTGCTGCACTGCACTGCTTAAGTGAGGAAGGACAGAAATGTCCCATATCTATGTAGATAAGGGAAATTCTGGCCTCTCCCTTTCATGCAGTGCACTCCATCACATTGGCCTGCTGCGTTGATTTGTTCTTAGTTCCATATATGGCCCCATGTGTATGTATAACAGCTAGGATATCAGAAAATATACATGTGGAGGCCTCACCTAGTTGAGTAGATATACATGACTTTATATGCACCTTGACTTTGATGAATGGACCACAAAATGGATGAGTTCACAATACATATTTATTGGATGATAGGCTGACACAATGTATGTTATTATTTCCATATTTCTTTATTTGATGAAGAAGAAAATCTGCAATGATTTGGTCCAGTTTCACAGGACCTGCCAGTGCGTGCTCTATATCTGCATCACTTTCATCCTCCTCTACTTTGCTATGAGGAATCTCTGTCTCCTTATCCATGGCACATTAGCTTCCAGACAGATTTTGTGCAATGTTGCACTGACTAAGTTGACCTTTCAGACCATAAAAGGCAAGTAGTGGAGTCTTCTACCAGATGTGCCTAGGCAGCGGAAACAGGACTTTAGGATCCCAAACATTCTATCCACCACATTTCTAGTTTTGCAAAGAGCAGAGTTTTACTTTTTGGCTCTATGTCTGTGGATTTTGAAATGGCTTTAGGATCTATGCCTGCAAACCATATCCTTGGTTACCTGAAAAGTAGAAAACAGTGAATCATGTTACACCTTGTTACTTACACATAACTAACTATGTTTGTTTTATGTATGCAGGCTGACTCATATATTCCTTCAACGTTTGACAGATATGTCATAGGCCCTGTTGACCATTCCTTTACACATGTATGTTAAACTTATATGTGTCATTGCACATAAAGTCCATGGTGTAGAAAATACAACACATCAAAATACTAACTTTCATGTTTAGCAAGGGGATTACTATGATAAGTACTTTAGAATGCTTTTATCAGCTATATGAGATTTGCACTCAATAGGTATGTGAAATATGAAATGTATGATCAGATTATCTTACACACATTTAGGTCTGTGTAGGAAGCATCTTTGTCCACCTGTTTGACACTCACGCATACATTTGTCCTCTTATCACCTTTGATGTCCTTGCTTACCTACATAACAGATTTACAGCCTTAGATTAGTGTACCTATAATAGCAGGGGCATTTGCTTAGTAAATGTTATAAACTTTCAACAAGTAACATGGGTATTTTATTTGGCTTTATTAATACATTAGCTAATGCTTTTTTATGGCAAGTTTCTTTCTGATCTTAAAGTGATAGGTATGGCAATGTAGACCTTTTTTGTATGGGTACAACATGATGTAGATATAAGTACCTTTAGACTACAGACATGTACGCAACACTTTATGTGATCACGTTTGTATTTGTTTTTGCCTTGTAGGTGAATCTGTGCTTATATGCCTTGATTCTTACATCATTTATTTAGCATGAGAGGGTTTAAATTTGGGGTATGGGGACACTGTGATGCCTTACCTTGTTTTTCATTTCACCTAGATTATTTCCTAGTATATGGTATCTGTCACAGCCTATTTATTGACTGTGTCATTTTTACATTGATGGACTGAGATGCAGCAAATGTTGACATCTTGATGCAATATATGGTTCATCCATCACATTGCTCAAGGCTGGCAATGTGGCTTATTATCTATGTGTATGTTCGGACCTAGAATGTTAGAATGCCGAAACATAGGTGAGCTTTGAAGTTTTGGTATCACATATGTACCTAGAGTTGACATTTACACAAGATTTGATGCTACCTTTTTAGTGCATGACATACATGGAATTTAGAAGTTCTTTCTCCATTTGTGTTTCTGATACTTTGATCAGCCTGCAGATATGCTGACATGTGTGACACAAGCTTAAGATCACATGATTTGTTAAATAACCATTATTTAGTGGAACATTCACAATTGATCCAGACTTGCACTACTATTCCTCATACCCACATCTCAAATGTTGCAAAGATGTATCCTTTCTACTGATATTGTACTTAATTGTGGATGCCATGATTTGTCTTATGATTTGTTCAACATTGTAGAGCTTCTGGCTGTGTCCACTCTCACATTGTGGAATGACACAATACTTCTCAGAGTGTGATTTCTTCTACTTCCATTGCAGGATCAGTGAGGGAATCCCATAGTGGGAAATCATTGACTACATGTTGGAGTAAGTTACTCCCACTATGTGCATATTGCATGAGATCCAGACACAAACACCGAGATGGCTATTATGTGATACATTACAGCTTCTTAGTTGGTATAATGTATATTTCTACTTCCCTTATCAATCTGCATATGTGCCATTCTGAAACCTCCCATTGATGGTACTATGGCAGAAAATGTTTGCATTATGTGCAAGTCAGGACATTGATAAACATTCCCAGATGGTACACCATCGTCTGGACATTGACATTGATGGGGTAGGTGTGGTTGCGGTTTTCGTATAGGTGCGATGTTGCTGCAGGGGGCACAAATTGGACATGTGTACAATTTATGGCACCAAGCACATGTGGAAAACCAGCAATGGTGTAGAAGCCTTGCATGGTATCCCATTGTTGTTGGCTTTTTTGCGGGAAATAAGGTACTACTATGGTGCGAGTTTTGCAATGGCATCCAACACGGATGGGAGAAAAGCAGAAAATGCTGCCTGTGAAATGCCTGCCAGTTTGGTTTGGAAGGATCCTGAGGCCAACATGTGCAACACAGCCGTCAATGTTATGTGTGGTGGGATGGCATTGGTTCTAGCAGGTTCTCTCTGAAGACTTGGAGACTGATTTAGATCTTGGTGGATCTGGTCTTACTGTTGCTTTTGCGTCAGTTTCTCCGTCTACCTAATAGGCTACCACCTGCTATGCAGGTGTATGGACAGTAATCCGTCCAAGTGGCTCTTTCATTTCAAGAATTTTCTACCCTCATAGATGGTGCCATAGACAAAAGCAGACATCAGAACGGGGCCAGCCAAGATTGCCGCCCAGCCAATCACGATGTGCCTTTCTGCCGACATAACTGTGGCTGGTAAACCTCCACACCTAAGGTGGCGTGTTGAAGGTACCTCGTTTTCTTTTTCCACCTCCCGTTCCAACATGAACCCGATTGTCCAAGTCCTTCCTTTGCTGCTGCTGCTGCTACCTGACCACGTATCTGATCTACCATGTCACTGCCAGAATCAAAGGTTAGCTTCTTTTTTACCTGTTTGCATTAGCTCTGGACTTGTGCATTTTGAAATCTCTCCTGCAAGCAATATTTTACTAATGTATAATGCATATGTGTATAATGTTGTTGTTTCAGAAGATATCAATTTATTTTCATTTCACATTTGGTGCAGGCTGCCTTCATTATAATGGACACTTAAACAAAAATTGCCAGTAATTAAACATTTTAAATGCACCACAGAAGAGTGTTCAATTAATTTTCATAAACTACCACATTATGAACACATTATTGGAGTACGTTAAATTTGCTATAATGTAGAAATTGCACTATACAAAGTAAAATATTTTGTTTTTAAAATAAATGTAAAATACATGTTTGTTCTAAATGTAAATCATTTCATATATTTATAAAGTGAATATTTTCCTTTGTATACTGCATTTTAGTGTTCTCTTTAGTTTTTTTATGCTGTAATGCATATATGTTTATTTTGATCACTTATCAAGTTAAAATAACCACAGTTATATTAACACTTAAAAACATAAAATAGAAAATAACATGTTTTTTTGGTGTAAGGTTCCATTAGCATGGCAAATGATGGAATCAAATTTTAATGTCCATTCAAAATTGTTATCCCTAATGTTTGGACTGTACAATTATGTCAAACTCCCTGTATTTTTTGTAGTATTTGAAAGTAAGAAAATGTATTTCATACTCTCATCATTAACATTTTAAATAATAAATTAATAATAATGTTAGGACAAACTTTGTAACATTAAAATCTATTTATTCATAAATGAGGTACTTCTCTCAAAGTATTATTTAAAAAAAATTCATAAAAGGACAACAAAAGGGTTTCCACGTCCAACAGAATGTCGTTTTGAACCTCCTAAACATTCTGCAATAGGGCAAACTCCATATGCAGGGGCATCTATTAAGCACAGAGCAGGCACCTCAAGGATCTTTCTTGGGAGGGGTGAGTGTGGGTTTGAGAGGGGTTAAGGACAGGTAAGAGGTGGATTCAGGAGGAGGAGAAAGAGATGGAGGGGTGGGAGAGGATTAGGTTTTGGTGGTAGTGGTAATTGGAGTGTGTAGTATGCATGTGTCTGTATGTTTGCCGGTTGCATGTGGGTCTGGTGTATAATGTGTATGTTTGGATGTGTGTTTTACCAGGTTCTTGGTATTTAGGTGAGGGGGTGAGTTTGGTTTTGGTTGGTGTTGTTTTGAATATAGGTGTGCTTTTTTGTCAGTGTGCTTGTTCTGATGAGTGTGCTGTCGAGGTTGTTTTTCCTTGTTGTGATGCATGTGGGTGTGGTGGTGGGTGTGGTGCTTTTGAGTATGGTGGTGGTTGTGGGCATGGTGGTGGTTGTGGTGGTGGTTAGTGTGCTTGTGTGTGAGGTAATGGTTGTGGTGTGGTGGTGGTTTTGGTGCTTCTGGTTGTGCTGGCGTTTGTGGTTGTTGTGAGTGTGGTGGTGGTTCTACTAGTTGTGGGTATAGTGTCAATAGTGAGTGTATGTTGTTTGTGATTTTGGTTGTGTTTTGTTGTATCTTTGTGTTTATGTGTGTCTTTTGGTGTGGGTATCTGCAAAGAAGTGAGTGTGCTTGAGCTTGGGGTGGGAGTTGGGATTTGGGTTGAGGAAGTGACCTGAGTTAGGGCAGAAGGTTGGGCTTGGGATGGGAGGCTGGGGGGAGTGAGGAATCTATATTTGCAAGCGATCTCAGCATGTCAGACATTGAACTGTGGCTGGCATCCAGCAATGTAACAATTTGTTGCATTTGGCAGATGAGACCAATGACGCCATTTACTACTGCAGTCTGGCCTACAGAGATGGTGCATAAGAGGTCAGTAGCCTCCTCACTCAATGCAGCCAGGGTGACAAGAGCAGGGGGAGATATGCCAGTGGAGAAGGAGACCCCAGCCCTTTCAGAGGACTGGGTTTGGCCAAGGGGTGATCGCAAGAGGGAAGATGAAGATTGACTTCCGAGTGGTGGTCAAGGATGAGCTTGGTACAGTTCCTGTAGGGTCTACCACCACTAAGGGATGGCCACTTGTGGAGGCCTTGTGGAGGCCTCCGAAGATGATGACGAGCTGGTGGCCTCTGTTCCAGTCCCTCTCCATGCTACTGTGTCCTTCGGTGCTAGATGTTTCACCACCTGAAACACAGTGGCCAGCTGCTTCCCCGTCATCACCTCCTCCTGAAGATGCTGTAAAGACATACACAATAGTTTTATTGTATCTGTAAAAATAAATGAAATAATTTGTTTTCTCAGAACACTTCAAATTTCACTTGCTTCAAGGCTTTTGAACTTTGTTTTGTTTATCATTATCTCCTGCATGCAGGGAACTCTTTCAGAAACCATTTGCCCATATTTTGTTATTTTCAAATACAGCTCATATATTATTTTTGACCTTTCCCCCCATTTTGTTTGTGAATTATTCTTTATTGAAATTTTTCTCGTTTCACAATGAATTTCTCATATATATCTATATAAGTTTTACAATATTCAAATTTCTGTCAACCTTTTAAGCATGACTGTATACCATACAATTTTGTATCATATCAATTATTACAGTTGGCGTTGTTCATGTAGGCATTATCATTATGATATACCGTTGTTACATGTGAGTGGGAGTTGCCCGTGCTCCTTTTGTACAGAACTATTCCATTTGTTGCAAAAGGGAATACTGAATGTTAAAAAAAGGAACATGTTTTAAATTACCTTCGCCATCCTTAATCTATGAAGAGAGATAGTGTAGATGGCATATCTACTGCCTTTCTCTTATCTACCATAAGTGGCAGGTGTTTAAGTCATATTTATTAATCGGGGTAATGTGTGATACCTGTGTGTTTGGGGGTAGTGTGTTTCCTGTCTTCATTCCCCTTTCTTTCTTGGTGCCTGGTCATGGAGGAGGAAAATGCGCCTATGCTGTTGTGGCGTGGTCTCTATATATGTTTATACATGGGGGTCCACAGGTCAAATGGGGATTGTGCTGTTCATTATCATATCTAGTGTGTCTTAAGGTGTTGGCGTGGCTAATCTGGATTCAATGGCAGTAAGGTATGACCTCCATTCTGGGCAGGTGGTTCCTGTTGGTGTATCTATATGCTGTTTTTGCGAGATTTATATCTCTGCCAGTAAGGTTCTACAAATGTCCTTAAGCCATTGAGATGGGGGAGGCACTGGCGCTTTCCTGCAAATAACTAATCTACATTTTTCTGTTACTAAGGCTAGGTCCAGGAATTTGTTTAATGCTTTGTATTTGGGCAGGCGTTTACTATTTCTAACAAGAAATGTTGCACTAGTGCTTGCACTGGTGTTTCTGTAGCTTCGGTCATGATCCCTGCCACTTCTTCCCAGTATGTCACTATTTTTAGGCATGACCATACCATGTGCAGGAATGTAGACCTCGGTTGTTGTATCGTTTTATAGTTATCTGATGAGCAGGGGTACATTTCAGCGATTCTGTGGGGTGTGAGTTAGTTGTCAAGTAAATAATTAAATTGGGTGTACTTGAGTCTTGCATTTATTGAAATGGTCTTAGTGTTCAACAAGCATTGCGCACATTATTTGTCGGATAGAGTTAGTGATAGTTTGTTTCACCAGTAAGTCCCTAGTGCTGTTAGCAGTGGTGTTGTATCTTGGTGTAGAGATGTGTAAAGCATTGTAATTGCCCGGCGGGCAGTGCCAGGGGTGAGCAGTGTTTGTAGAAGTTTAGATGTATCTGATTCTGTATGTGTTTTGTTCCATATCATGCTCAGCTGGTTCTTTAACGAGGCGTGCATTAAAAAGGAAGCTGATGGTATTCCATATTGGTCTACTAGTGTGTCAAACTTGATCATTATAGAGCCAGTAAGCATATCTACCCAGGTTGTAAGTCCTGCGCGGTCCCATTCTGCCATTTCTTGACTGTGGACGTGTTTGGTGTAGCCTGGGGCAACCCATAATGGTAATGCTGTGGCGTATGGAAATGGTTGTTGTTTCTTATGCACATAATGGTGCCAGAAATGCTTGGCTATAGTCATTAGTAAGTTACCTGGCCTCTTAGGTATCTCAATGGCTGTGCCTAGGAGCCATTCTAAAACTATGTTTTAATGGGCCATGGGTGCCCAGTGCCGCAATTCACATGTATTTCAGCCTGCAACCCATCGCATTGGCCATTGCAATTGTGCTGCAGCGTAATAGTATACGTAGTTTGGGGCTCTGAGACCTCCCTAGTGGCGCGTATAGTTTCGTCAAAGATAACTGCTTCCAGCCATTGTCCCTTATAAACATTGTCAGTAGTGACTTAAAATCCTGAAAATATCTTGTATTTGCATAGGGAAGACTGCAAAAAAATACAGTAGTCTGGGTAATAGGAGAATCTTTGATATAGCAAGACAACCCATAGGTGATAGCAGTAGGCCAGCCCAAAAGTGTAGAGAAGATCTGGTGCTAGCTAGTACTATGCCCAGATTTCAATTCATTTAATTCTGAGGTGAGTGGTACACTTGGATGCCTAAATATGGAAACGTCTCACAGCTCAAAGGTAGCAGGGTATTTGGAAGTGCATTCCGCTGTTCCGGGTTCAAATGTGTCAGTGGGAATAGGAGTGATTTGTCCCAGGTGACCTTTAGACCTGAGATTTTACCAAATTGCACTACTGAGCCCATCACTTCTGGTAAATGTTTTGCATTTACACAGGTAGATTAATGCATCATCTGCTTATAACTATACCATATGCTATATATTATCTACTTTTAAACCCCAGACTTGGGTGTGTGTACGGAGTGCATATGCCAGGGGATCCACTGCTAAAGCAAATATAATTGGTGATAGGGGACAGCCCTGGTGAGTGCCCCCCTATATATTGAATGGCGCTGAGATTTCTGTACCCGTGCGGACTCTTGCAGTTGGAGAGCTGTGTAGCAGGGGTACCCATTTCTGGAAGCGTGGTCTGATCCCATATCCTGACAGTAGTGCTTGTAAATAGTGCCACCCCAATGTGTCAAACGCTTTCTCTTTGTCCAATGATGCCACCCAACCCTGCATCTTATGCGTCTTTGCCCAGTCCATTACCATAAACAACCCATGTAAGTTTAGAAATGTGCTCCTATTTGGAATTAATCCATTTTGGTGTTGATGTATTAGTAATTGTATTAGGTCGATTAGCCTATTTGCCAGTACCTTACCCAGTATCTTGTAATCAGTATTTAATAAAGACAATGGTTGGTATGAACCAAGGAGTAAGGGGTCCCTATCTGGTTTAGGGAGTACCAACAGTACCGGCTCTCGTGAGGAGGTGGGTAGTATGCCTCTATCATATGCATCTGTATACATGCAATGTAAGCATGGGGTTAATTCTGTTTGGTAGTTCATATAAAATTCTGTTGGCCATCCGTCTGCGCCTGGTGTTTTCTTTCTTGCCAGCTGTTGTATGGCATTTTCCTTTTCGTTCAGCGAAATGGGGGATTCGAGGTCTGTGAATTGTGCTTGTGGTATTTGTGGGGCCTCAATGGCCTCAATAACAAACTGTATATGCTGTGTCCACATTTTTGGGGGCACTATAAGAGGAGTAGAAGGTTGCATTTTTGCCATATTTTTTGCTTAGTTTCTACATTCAAGTGTGAGCCTAAAGGGATCGCTAAACCCATATATGGCAGTCTCTTCGGGAAGATAGCCCCTTCTTTAGTCAATTCCTGCTGTTTACCTTGACCATCAACCCCAAGCCCACCACTTTGTGCTGAACGTACCTCTTGATGTTGCACCACTGTGTCTTGGACGTTTTCCCTTGACTCAGATTCTTTACCTCTAAGAGAAACTACGTCGCATGCCCCCCACCAGTCCTGCTTACCCTTTGGGAGCTGTTCTTGTTGACTCCTTCCTGGACGTTCTCCATCCCCCACTCCACCATCGTAAGTATTCCATTCCAAAGCAGGCCCTCGCTCTAAAAGCCTGCTCGCCTGTGATGAATACGCTGAAGATTCAACATTAAAACCACTGCGCTCAGCGGCCGCTCTGCTATGTGCTCCATCAATGCCTGTCGTCTTCATATTCTTACCATAGACAGTCCGCCTGCTCCGGATCACTTCTTCTTGCCTCCCTCTAGAACAGAAACTGTCTCTGGTGGTCCTTCTATTGTCAGTGCTTTGATGACTGTCCCCCATTTTGGTATGTTCCACCCATACCCATTGCCCATCCAAACAGTCTCCAGACTCTCCTAAATCATGACCAAAACCCACAGGCGCTTTTTGGCTACTGGGAATAAATATTCCCTGTTGAAACATGTATTCTCCAAACCATTAGCATGCATGAATTCTGTATAACTCTCCTGTTGAAAACCCATAGCCTCCTGCTGGACACAGTCACCATCCCAATCATCTAACCTCTCCAGGTCATTATCTTGCCTGTCCTGTGAAATGACGTTTAAGTTCTTAACCATTTTAAATTTACCAGCTGCTGACATGTTCCTTGAATCTTTTGGGGCCCTTCTGTGAACAAAATGCGGCACCTTACCCGCCCTCCCCGCAACCACCCCTGATGGTGGCGCTGTATCAGGGACCTCATCTCCGCTGCCACTTGAATAGTCAACTAACGCCCTGGCAGGAATATCCTCAGAACCTGAAAGCATAGCGGCCCCTTCCTGTCCTTCAACCTCACTTTCATGTAAACTCTGTACCCTCTGAGGTACACTAAAAACCGGAACAGGTTTGGGCCGGTGCCCCTTCAAGGAAGCTGCTCCTGCTCCTTGCACCCCTTTGCCTTCTTCCACCCTCAGCTCCCCTTGGGCCCTTCCCACTGCCAGCGCCGCCCTCCTGTCTAGGCACTCAGCTGACTCACCCATCTGTCCCGAACACCAGCTGGACCCTCTCCTCACAGTTGGAGACCATGCCAGCGCTTTTGCCTGCCTCGGTAGCGGCTGGCCTCCTCTCCCAGACGCCACACGATGTACTTCCGCAGAGCACGCCCTCCGCACACCTCTGTACAATATGAAAAAGAGATGTGAGTTTCCTGCGATCCAGCCACCACGCCACGAACTGCATGCCGGAGCTCTGATGGTCGGCGATCGACGTGCTGACCTGTAATTAACCCGTTGCAGTGTTTGTCTGATGTCCGCGCTGGTGCCGGCGCCCGAGCTGGAGATACAAACATCCGTTGTTTTTATTCCGTCTTCAAGCAACAAAGGCTCGCGGACCAGAACCTCCGATTTGCTGCACTTGAACTGCTACACTTTCAATATTTCAATCAAAGGACGAACGGAGGCTGCTGTAATGAACCGGGCTCGAGTCTGTCTGCTGGGAAGGAGTTACAGCTTGGAGGATGCAGTGCCGCTTACAACATACTATCGCTGGAGTAAGCACAATTTGACAACGTGGGGGCAGAAGACCATTAAACTGAAAATGGCTTTGAACCAAGGGGGTACAGAGAGACAACATAGAGAAACCAGCTGAGAGACTGGCAGAAAAAACTGATTTCCTCCCAAAAGGTAAACGGGATGGGGAATAGTAAAAAGAATGCAGGGTAACCAGGAGGACTTAATGTGCTATAGGAAAGTGCTGTGGCAGGAACTGCGATATCGCCCTCTATCGCCAAACATTTCCCTCTTGTTAAGGCCCCCCTTACTTCCACAAACTCTAGTACACCCGTCAGGAGGCGGCTCAATAACCTAAGTGGAGTTAACCAGGGGACCGAGTAGCTGGAGGCCACACAACAAACTATTTCAACCTTGCAACCAATCTCAAATAGTGCCAGGAATGAGGGGATTAGCGAGAATATGGTAGTGTTAACGCTAGCCCCGAGGCATTAAATTGTACCCCGGACGTTCTGGATGCTGCCACCAGGGCAGAAAAGACCCATCGGGAGAATAAGGAAGCAGAGGCTAGTGATCACCTCAAAGAAAATGGCTGCCTTAGACAGATAGACCCACAGACTCCGGACTAAGCTACTGAAATGTTTTTTTCAGTCTCCGACGGGTCATTGTCTGGTACTGAAAATGAAGATGTCCTGGTTAGTTCTACTGAAAGTAGCAAGCAAGAGGACACTGAATCTGATTCAACAACTAGAACCATCCAGCAAAAAAAGAAATCTAGGAATAAAAGACGGAGTCAGCTGAAGTGGGATTATTCAGATTTTCATGGGTCATTCCCCTGGGGAACTCCCCTAATCTCCAGCTCGAGGAGAGCCCACATACAACCATTGGATGCCCGACCGAGCCATCACTGGCCTCTATACTGGATTCTATCAAGCAGTTTCATGAAGAAGCAAGATCTGACAGCCTTGACGCCAAGGGGGCCTCCAAAAGACTACAAGGCGGCATCAGGAAACTAAATAAGATCTGCACCAATGTTGGTGATCGAGTCTCAGTGGTTGAAGCTCGGACGGAGTCCTTGGAAACTGAAATAACTAATGTGAGGGATCAAGGCACATCTCATGCGGCTTGCTTAACTGACCTGATGTCCAAGCTAGAGGATCAGGAAAATAGATTACGGAGAAATATCCTGAGGTTGTTGGGGATCCCTGAAGGCGTCGAGGGCGAGGACCCCAGAGGGTATATTGTTAAACTGCTCCGCGCTGCCTTTCTATCAGAGTCTAGCTGGAATTGGGATCAAGAGGTCCAGAGGGCACACCGCTTTCCGTTCAATTTAAAGCAGCAACGAGATGGTAGTTGTTCCGGAAACAAGAAAACCAGGGTCTTCTTAGTCTTTTTTGGGAACTTCCTTTTGAGACAGTTGGTATACGATCAAGCCAGGCCGAATTCTCAAAAAGAAGTCAATGGAATAAAATTCTTCTCAAAGCCCGATTTCGGCCATGCAACAGTTGAACGTAGGTGGAGATTGCGCCAACTGATTACACCCTTTCAACAGCAAGGAGCCCAAGTATACATAATGAACCCGGCAAGGTTAAAAGTGATATTCGCAGGCACAGCACAAGTTTTTTTGTCTGAGATCAAGGCTGAGGAATATTTAAAAGACATTGCGGGAAGAAAAAGATTGAACTTAGTTCACCTGAACTATCCCAGTATGGGCTTTAATTGTCACTCTTTTTTATAATTGCTATACACTCATTTTTTTTTTCTCTCTCTCGAAAATTGTGGATCATGCGTGCAAAAATAAAAAAAAGGGAAAAAAGGGGGGGGCGGAGGAAAAAATAAACCACAGCCAAAAAAGAAGGCCGCTGACCAATTGATAAATTAATGTGTGACCTGGCGACTGGAACTCACACATGCTCACCATCATTCAGGTTTTTCCTGATTGCCTGTTTATGGGGGGGAGGGGCGAGGGGTTGGGGATCTGGAATACACACAGTGGTAGGAAAAGTGTTGCTTTGGCTTAAAACTTTGGTTGTTTATTTTTGGAAATGATATAAGAAAACTGGTAAGAATGAAGAGAGATAGAGATAACAAGGGGTCTGGGTTGGGAGCTTTGAGCCGGGTGGTGTGGCCGGGGGGGTTGGGTGAGAGGGGCAAGGGATGGGTGGGGAGGTCAGGAGGAGGTGGGGAGAGGTAGGGGAAGGCCTAATCAATTTATGTACTGTTTAGTTGTTGGTAGGAGAATGATTTTTAATGACAAACTCGCAGGGTTAATGCATTTAAAAGCTGATAACAAATATACTAAACAAACTTGTTTCGCATAACATCTGCAGCTTAAACAATCCTGCGAAAAGGCAAAAAACTGCTCAAGTCTTGCGAACAATGGGGGTGGGCATTGTATGCCTCCAGGAGACGCATGTCAAAATCCTTGTTGAACACTTTGGGCTATAAAGTTATTGGGGCAACCTCTCAAGGGGCCAGGGTCAAGGGAGTCAGGATTCGAGTGTCGAAAAGACTACCTTTAGTTGTCAACCAGGCAAAAAAACACTCTTTAGGGCAGTGGGTGATAGCAGGATGTTCTCTTCTTTCTCTCCCCTCTAACTTCATTTTTACAATCTGCTCTGTTTATGGAAGCAATCTTGATGATCCAGGGGTAATTAATGGACTAAATGAGGAGCTAGTTCACTGGCCACTACCCATAATACTATGTGGCGATTTAAATCTAAATTTGCCTAGTACCTGGAACTTGGATGAGTCCTGGAACTACAGGGGTGGGAAACCTAAAGTGTTCCAGGCTGTGATAAATCTGATTAAAACTCATGGCCTGAAAGACGTGGGGGCACATCTGAAATCTAACCAGGATGGTTTTACTTTCTTTTCAGCTCATCATTTGTCATTTGGTCGGCTGGATTACTTTCTAGTATTTTCTTCCATGGTTCACGATTGCGCTATTGGTACTGATGCCCAAGTCCATACAGACCACAATCCTCTTATCATCAATTTAGAGGGATTGGTAAATAGCGGGTCAAGTTCCAACTGGACCTTTGAAAAAGCCCTCCTATATGATAATAACTACAGGGAACACATGAAAGGCTGGATTCATAAGTTTTTAGATATAAATATTGGGTCAGCTTCAGTAATGATCCTGTGGGATACTTTATTGGTTAAAAAAAATATACAATATGAAAAAGATTAAACCTTGATGCATTTCAGAAATTTGCTAATTATTGTGCCTGATAATGAGTTTTCCAAATGGGATACTCCAACATATATGTGACAGAACAATCCATTTGCAAACGTCCCTTTAAGTAATCTATGTTTGTTCATTATTGATTTATCTTCTGGGCATAACAAAGTTGATGTTTTTGGGTATGTGTTACACTGTCACCAATATGTTGACATTCCTGCCTGTTTTGTTAAAAACTTTAAGCCTATTAAATACATTTTTCAAAAACAGACGGGCTTATATGCACATTTGTGAAGGAGTAAGACATCATGCAAATCTGTCACTTTTAACATAAATTAAATTGCATTTTTTTTTACTAAAAAAACATATTTTTAATATGCTTGCAATAAAAAACTGTAGCCATTTAAACTTTCTAGTCATTTTGGTTTGCATGCTCACTATTGTTTGTTTATAATATTAACACATGATCGCGATGTTTGGATGTTTGGAACATCCATTGTATCAGATTTAAGCTGCGTCACCTGCAATAGGGTTAACGTAACGTCGTTCACAATTGTGATGCAGCATCACACCTGACACAATGAAACAATTAAAAATGTTGGCCTGTTTGGTAAAATGGTCCCTTATAACATCAAACAAATTCATGTATAGTTTTTTCTAAGTCAACCATGTGTTTGTTCAAAGCAGTCCTTTGGTGGTGATCAGAAATATATTGGTATCAGTTTCCACAAAATAATATACAAAACACATCATCATACAACTTGTGCAAGACCTATATCTTCAAGAACTCTTCTTGTGTGTTAGACATTTGTCGACCTTCATATTGATGCCATAAATTCTTGCTTTCACCAAAAAAATCTAGACTAGGAGTTATTGGTTAGAAAATTCAAATAGCAAAATAGCAAAAATCATTTATTTGGAATGTAAAACATATGTATATATATATATATATTCACTGAAAAAACCATAGGTTATAGACCATATATAGTTAGGAATTAGCATTTACAAAACCTTGAAAATTCACTGAAAAAAACATAGATTATAGACCATATATAGTTAGGAATTAGCATTTAGAAAACCTTAATGAATGAGTGATGTCACTGACCATGTCATGAGTGATGTAATATGTGACGTCATCAGCAGTGCATTGCACGCGCAAGTTATAGTGAGTCCAACTAACTATAACGTGGGAATTTCAATGGTTTTATGCGAGTAAAACTTTCAGCTAACTATAACTGGTGTGAAACCTATGTTTTTTTCAGTGAATTTCAATGGTTTTTTAATAACAAATCTTTATAGGTATAGAAAGTGAAAAATTTTAAAACGAATTTTATATAGTATAAATATGTAAAAAAAACATAACCCGGGGGCGCTCCCGGGGCGCGTACCGGTGAACGCATGGGTAAGCGCAATATTACGGCGCGCCCTGGGGCGCATACCGGGGAACGTCCCGGGAACGCTATTGTCGCGAACGAAAACAACATCGTGACATATCGCGTACACGCGTGATGCGTCATATGACGCACAGCGTAAGCGCAACCGAAAGCACGCGAGCGTATACGATCGCGAAACGTCCTGATGCGCTTACGCTACGCGCCCGCGGGAGCGCCCCGGAGCGCCTACGGACGCGCCCAGGGGCGCGTGGCGTAAGCGCGTCGGATCATGTGACCTGAAAATAACACTTTTGATTGGTTGCTAACAGTTTTTTTTATAAAGAATGAAATCCCCACCCATTTCCTTCACTTCTTCTTTCACTTTTGTGACTGAAAGACCTGCCTGTTTTGCTCTTGGTTCTTTGTTAGATATCTTCAATTATCATGGCTGCTAGACCATCCAGCAGTGAAGATGACTCCGAAGAATTCATCAATGAAGAGCCTCCTCAGCCAAAAATAAAAGAACATTTCATCTGGAATTTATTTTCCATACCTGCTGGTCAAAAAAAGGTAAATACTCCAAAAGTGGAGTGCAGGATCTGTCACACAGTCCTGTCACGGGGTAACCCCAATAAAAAATATTCTTTTGGGAACTCCACAATGATTCGCCATGTGGAGAGAAGGCACCCCCAGAATTTTGCCCGAGAAAGTCTCAGGGCTCTGGCACAAAAGGTTCCCAGTGATGGGGCCTCTACATCAACCGGAGGACGAACACCATCGGTGAGGGGGAGATCACAAGAGCATGTTCCGAACATTCAGCCTGCATTTAACAAAGGTGCCCTTAAATGCAGATACTGTGATCAGCTACTTTCCTGTGGGGAGCAAAGTGTTCTGCTCATGGTACGAGCATTGGAGAACCATCACTGCCTTTACCAGCCCTAATTTTTTTAAATTTTTTTTTTGCTCCTGTTGAGCAGTTTCCATTCCCTGTTTTTGTTGTAGTTCTAAAAAAAGAAAAAGAAGATAAAAAACTTCTTTTCAGAACTACCTCCAATTCTCATCAAAGAGCTATATTCTTAAAAAAATGAAAAAGAGTAAGTGTAGTGGAGTGCATTGATAAATGAAAGGAAAATGAGTAAGAAAGAACAGAAAAGTATGAGAGGAGAAAGGAAGTGAAGTAGGGGGACTGAAAGAAGGTGAGTGTTGGGAACGAAAGTAAGGAAAAGGAGAGTGAACATGGGGAATGTGGTTATTCAAACAAAATGTAGAAAAGGAACGGGGGTGTGGAAGGGTAAGAAAAGATGCATTGCTGGAGTTGCATCATTTTTGTGACACTCTCCAGCAATGCATCACTTTTGCGCTTACAGATACGTCTGAAATACTGACGTATCTAAAAGTACTTGCGACATAATACGTCATATATTTAATATGACGCATGAGTAGAAGACTGAAGGCCTCATTTATGAGGCCATGCGTCACTTTTACGCCACCGGTGCGTCACTTTTTGTGACGCACCAGTGCTGTTAAAAATGCACCTTATTCAGTCATATTTACAAAGTGATGCATCTAGGTAGATGCGTCACTTTGTAAACCCCTGCACCACATTATACCTATGTCATGTGTAATGTATGCAAAATGGACATTTTGACGCAGGAAAGGGTCGTAGAGGTGACGCAGTAAAATCTGTGAGATATCACCACGTCACTTTTATGACGCTGTTGCGTCCAAATCTTGCACCTGTTTCACAGCAGGTGTAAGACTGATGCAGGCCCTTTCACATGGGGCCTGGCCCCATGTGAAAGGATGCATTGCTGGAGTTGCATCATTTTTTTGACACACTCCAGCAATGCATCACTTTTGCACTTACAGATCCGTCTGAAATACTGACATTTCTGTAAGTACTTGCGAAATAATACGTCATATATTTAATATGACACATGACTAGAAGACTGAAGGCCTCATTTATGAGGCCATACGTCACTTTTACGCCACCAGTGCGTCACTTTTTGTGACGCACCAGTGCTGTTAAAAATGCACCTTATTCAGTCATATTTACAAAGTGACGCATCTGGGTAGATGCGTTACTTTGTAAACCCCTGCACCACATTATACCTACGTCATGTGCAATGTATGCAAAATGGACGTATTGACGCAAGAAAGGGTCGTAGAGGTGACGCAGTAAAATCTGTGAGATATCACTACGTCACTTTTATGACGCTGTTGCGTCCAAATCTTGCACCTGTTTCACAGCAGGTGTAAGACTGATGCAGGCCCTTTCACATGCGTCCTGGCCCAATGTGAAAGGATGCATTGCTGGAGTTGCATCATTTTTGTGACACACTCCAGCAATGCATCACTTTTTCACTTACAGATACGTCTGAAATACTGACGTTTCTGTAAGTACTTGCGAAATAATACGTCATATATTTAATATGACACATAACTAGAAGACTGAAGGCCTCATTTATGAGGCCATACGTCACTTTTACGCCACCAGTGCGTCACTTTTTGTGACGCACCAGTGCTGTTAAAAATGCACCTTATTCAGTCATATTTACAAAGTGACGCATCTGGGTAGATGCGTCACTTTGTAAACCCCTGCACCACATTATACCTACGTCATGTGCAATGTATGCAAAATGGACGTATTGACGCAAGAAAGGGTCGTAGAGGTGACGCAGTAAAATCTGTGAGATATCACTACGTCACTTTTATGACGCTGTTGCGTCCAAATCTTGCACCTGTTTCACAGCAGGTGTAAGACTGATGCAGGCCCTTTCACATGCGTCCTGGCCCCATGTGAAAGGATGCATTGCTGGAGTTGCATCATTTTTGTGACACACTCCAGCAATGCATCACTTTTTCACTTACAGATACGTCTGAAATACTGACGTTTCTGTAAGTACTTGCGAAATAATACGTCATATATTTAATATGACACATGACTAGAAGACTGAAAGCCTCATTTATGAGGCCATACGTCACTTTTACGCCACCAGTGCGTCACTTTTTGTGACGCACCAGTGCTGTTAAAAATGCACCTTATTCAGTCATATTTACAAAGTGATGCATCTAGGTAGATGCGTCACTTTGTAAACCCCTGCACCACATTATACCTTCGTCATGTGTAATGTATGCAAAATGGACGTATTGCGCAAGAAAGGGTCGTAGAAGTGATGCAGTAAAATCTGTGAGATATCACTACGTCACTTTTATGACGCTGTTGCGTCCAAATCTTGCACCTGTTTCACAGCAGGCGTAAGACTGATGCAGGCCCTTTCACATGGGGCCTGGCCCCAAGTGAAAGGATGCATTGCTGGAGTTGCATCATTTTTGTGACACACTCCAGCAATGCATCACTTTTGCACTTACAGATACGTCTGAAATACTGACGTTTCTGTAAGTACTTGCGAAATAATACGTCATATATTTAATATGACACATGACTAGAAGACTGAAGGCCTCATTTATGAGGCCATACGTCACTTTTACGCCACCAGTGCGTCACTTTTTGTGACGCACCAGTGCTGTTAAAAATGCACCTTATTCAGTCATATTTACAAAGTGACGCATCTGGGTAGATGCGTCACTTTGTAAACCCCTGCACCACATTATACCTACGTCATGTGCAATGTATGCAAAATGGACGTATTGACGCAAGAAAGGGTCGTAGAGGTGACGCAGTAAAATCTGTGAGATATCACTACGTCACTTTTATGACGCTGTTGCGTCCAAATCTTGCACCTGTTTCACAGCAGGTGTAAGACTGATGCAGGCCCTTTCACATGCGTCCTGGCCCCATGTGAAAGGATGCATTGCTGGAGTTGCATCATTTTTGTGACACACTCCAGCAATGCATCACTTTTTCACTTACAGATACGTCTGAAATACTGACGTTTCTGTAAGTACTTGCGAAATAATACGTCATATATTTAATATGACACATGACTAGAAGACTGAAAGCCTCATTTATGAGGCCATACGTCACTTTTACGCCACCAGTGCTGTTAAAAATGCACCTTATTCAGTCATATTTACAAAGTGATGCATCTAGGTAGATGCGTCACTTTGTAAACCCCTGCACCACATTATACCTACGTCATGTGTAATGTATGCAAAATGGACGTATTGCGCAAGAAAGGGTCGTAGAGGTGATGCAGTAAAATCTGTGAGATATCACTACGTCACTTTTATGACGCTGTTGCGTCCAAATCTTGCACCTGTTTCACAGCAGGCGTAAGACTGATGCAGGCCCTTTCACATGGGGCCTGGCCCCAAGTGAAAGGATGCATTGCTGGAGTTGCATCATTTTTGTGACACACTCCAGCAATGCATCACTTTTGCACTTACAGATACGTCTGAAATACTGACGTTTCTGTAAGTACTTGCGAAATAATACGTCATATATTTAATATGACACATGACTAGAAGACTGAAAGCCTCATTTATGAGGCCATACGTCACTTTTACGCCACCAGTGCGTCACTTTTTGTGACGCACCAGTGCTGTTAAAAATGCACTTTATTCAGTCATATTTACAAAGTGACGCATCTAGGTAGATGCGTCTCTTTGTAAACCCCTGCACCACATTATACCTACGTCATGTGTAATGTATGCAAAATGGACGTATTGACGCAAGAAAGGGTCGTAGAGGTGACGCAGTAAAATCTGTGAGATATCACTACGTCACTTTTATGACGCTGTTGCGTCCAAATCTTGCACCTGTTTCACAGCAGGCGTAAGACTGATGCAGGCCCTTTCACATGCGGCCTGGCCCCATGTGAAAGGATGCATTGCTGGAGTTGCATCATTTTTGTGACACACTACAGCAATGCATCACTTTTGCACTTACAGATACGTCTGAAATACTGACGTTTCTGTAAGTACTTCCGAAATAATACGTCATATATTTAATATGACGCATGAATAGAAGACTGAAGGCCTCATTTATGAGGCCATACATCACTTTTACGCCACCAGTGCGTCACTTTTTGTGACGCACCAGTGCTGTTAAAAATGCACCTTATTCAGTCATATTTACAAAGTGACGCATCTAGGTAGATGCGTCACTTTGTAAACCCCTGCACCACGTTATACCTACGTCATGTGTAATGTATGCAAAATGGACGTATTGACGCAAGAAAGGGTCGTAGAGGTGACGCAGTAAAATCTGTGAGATATCACTACGTCACTTTTATGACGCTGTTGCGTCCAAATCTTGCACCTGTTTCACAGCCGGTGTAAGACTGATGCAGGCCCTTTCACATGCGGCCTGGCCCCATGTGAAAGGATGCATTGCTGGAGTTGCATCATTTTTGTGACACACTCCAGCAATGCATCACTTTTGCACTTACAGATACGTCTGAAATACTGACGTTTCTGTAAGTACCTGCGAAATAATCCGTCATAAATTTAATATGACGCATGACTAGAAGACTGAAGGCCTCATTTATTAGGCCATGCGTCACTTTTACGCCACCGGTGCGTCACTTTTTGTGACGCACCAGTGCTGTTAAAAATGCACCTTATTCAGTCATATTTACAAAGTGACGCATCTAGGTAGATGCGTCACTTTGTAAACCCCTGAACCACATTATATCTACGTCATGTGTAATGTATGCAAAATGGACGTATTGACGCAAGAAAGGGTCGATGAGGTGACGCAGTAAAATCTGTGAGATATCACTACGTCACTTTTATGACGCTGTTGCGTCCAAATCTTGCGCCTGTTTCACAGCAGGTGTAAGACTGATGCAGGCCATTTCACATGGGGCCTGGCCCCATGTGAAAGGATGCATTGCTGGAGTTGCATAATTTTTGTGACACACTCCAGCAATGCATCACTTTTGCACTTACAGATACGTCTGAAATAGTGACGTTTCTGTAAGTACTTGCGAAATAATACGTCATATATTTAATATGACACATGACTAGAAGACTGAAGGCCTCATTTATGAGGCCATACGTCACTTTTACGCCACCGGTGCGTCACTTTTTGTGTCGCACCAGTGCTGTTAAAAATCCACCTTATTCAGTCATATTTACAAAGTGACGCATCTAGGTAGATGCATCACTTTGTAAACCCCTGCGCCACATTATACCTACGTATAAAGGGACGTATTGACGCAAGAAAGGGTCGTAGAGGTGACGCTGTAAAATCTATGCGATATCACTACGTCACTTTTATAAGTCATACTTACCATATAATAAATGTAATTTTAATTATTTTTTTTTACAACACTTTGTATCTGTGAAAGAGAGAAGAAAAAATAAGTTATAATTAGTAAAATATGTATTTTAAATTCAAAGATACAAATGAAGAGGGTAAAAATCATAACACTCTATTTAGAAATAAAGTTAGAGTGAAGGACACAGAAAGGGAAATAAAGCAAGGTAGAAGGACAAAAAGAGAGAAAAAGAAATAGAAGAAGAGGAAATTACAAAGAGTAAGGCATATAGATTCACTGACAAAAAGAGAGAGAAGAACAGAGAAATTAACTGAAGGTAAGAAAGATACTAAAACAATGTGAGTTAGCAAAACTAAATCAGGAAACAGAAGTAAGTAAAAAGATAATGACTGAGACAGAAAACAGTCTAATTAAGGATGCATTTAGAAGAATGAGGATTAGAAGATAACTGAGAGTAAGTGAAGAACAGTCATAGAGTGAAAGGATGAAGGGAGAGAGGATAATATACAACGATTGAGGGAAATGGACTGAGGAAGTTAGTAGGTAGACACACTAAGAGAAAAACTGAGTGAGGTGGAGTACAATGAGTGAGAAAAGGAAATTAGTAAGGAAGCAAAAAGAAGGAAAGAGAGGAGAAGACGACTAAAACAGTGGTAGTGAGAGAAAATAATTTGGTGATGAAAGTAAAGAGAAGGACATTGAAAGAAAGGAAATGAGGGATAGTAATGGAACCAGAGTAAAAGAAATGGGATAAAGAACGATGAGAGAGGAGCAGTGAAGTTGTTGTAAAAGAAGTGATAGAAGGTAGATAAACACAAGTGAAAATAACACAAGTAGAGTGAGACACTGAGGACATAGAAGTAGTGAACGAAAAATAGGGAGAAGAGGTCAAAAGTAAGGAGCAAACAAAGATAAGCTAGGGAGAGTGGGTGATTTATAGTGATAGGGTGCAATAATACTGCTGAGTGAGTAAACAGGAATTACTAAAAGAGCAAAGGAGGAAAATACGGAAAAGAGAAGTAAAGCAGAGAGACTGAAAGCTGAAAAGTTATGCAACGGAAAAACGGGATACACACAGTTGAAATAAAAATGAGGGGTTTTCAAAGAAGTGGAGTAAGGGAACGGGGGTTACAGAGAGTGAGAGAAAGACATTATAAGTGAGTAAAAAGAGCTGAAAGAGGATGGAAAAAGGAAAATAAGTGTCAGAGAATGGGAATACAATTAAATTTACACAATCCAAAGTATAAAATAACTTGTACAACATGTTACATAGTTTATTTTTGCTGTTCTTAGAATATATTGAATTTCACTTAAAACAGTGAGTTCAAATTACTCATCATATGACAGCGGGAAAAAAAAAAAACCCAATCTAAAAGATTGTGTTTTAAAAAAAAACTTAAATACTGACACATGACAAATGTACGCTAAAGTTAGATTGACTTACTTTTCCTTGAGGCCAAATACTGTATCATGGTGGTCCTTTTCTCGTTGGAAAGTACTTTGCTGTTCACTTAAAAATCCATTTCATCAACTTTCTATAAGAAAAGCTCCAAAAAAATCTGAAATATTTTCAATATTTTCATATACTCCTTTTTTTCAGTCATGACTCTTTACTCATTCCTGCACCTTTCCATTTGGCCAAATAGTGTCAGATGTATGAGTATATATACACATTAATTCCAAGGCACTCTGAAATGACCTTTTTCCCGATGTTGTGAAAGAAAGGCTCTACAACATTTTCACAATATTTAAGTATTTGTAAAACCATCTCTGACTCACTCATGTTCATCATTTTGTATAATACCAACATCAATTACTAAGAGATCCACTTACAATACCTATATTACAAGTCAATTTTTTATATTGCCTGGATCACTTTTACTCAGAATATATTTTTAAACAGCAAAATAACTTTATAAAGCCAAAAGGCAAACGTTGTTTGAAAGTCAAATGAGTGTCGTTACATTGGGTCCAACCTTTAGAAGTTTTTAAATAGCATGTGTAATGCCCTGATGTTGTAGAAGGACCGTCATGAAAAATAATAGCTACAGTTGTAAAGGTTCTTCCTGATATCGATAACTGAGAAGCCATGAAATTTTTAATAGAAGTTGTCAATTTAGTTCCATCAGGTCTACATCGTTGGAACATTAAAATGACATAGTGACCATAATTTTGTAGAAATAATGTGGACAGCATTGCAGACTTACATTGGGTACACACCATATTGTGATCCGCTGCTTTAACTAGATTATTAAAAGGCACTGATTTGCAGTCTGGTAAAGTCAAATATATAAATCTTTCAGAGTCTATTCTAGTAGTACTTGATGAAGCACAATTATCACAGTCATGTTGCCATTGATAAGAAAGGTTAAAAATATTTTTTATATCTACTCCTTCATCTTGCAATACATCAAACATATACATTAAAAATTCCTGACAATCCTGCTGAATATTCTGTGAAAATTGATTTTGACCTGAACATATGTCTAGAAGATTTATAATTTCTGAAACACTTTCTATTTTTGCTCTATCACTACTACATTTCTCTAACACAGAATTCAATAAACAGCACAATGTTTGTTTCCGATTTTCGACAATCTGTTTTTGTAAATTTTGAAGAAAAAAACACAACATTAACTACTACATTAGCATAGCAGTTGAAACCAGAACTGTTTTCAAACTGAAATCCAACAACATCCTTAACAGAATCATTTTTCCTTCTGCTTACAATTACAGTTTCATCTACTTTTTGTCTTTTTGCTACTACCTCACTGCAATTACTCTCATTTCTTCTTTTTCGGCCTACCACACGTTTTTCAATCAGAGGATATGGAGGCAAATGTGGAGCATACTCTCTTCTTAACCTATTGTATTCTTTAACACAATCTAGATCTGCACAAATCTTTGTTTCATCACACTCAATCAAGTACAATCCTGATAAAGTTCTGACTCGTGATAATGCCACATATGCCATACCCTCTTTAAACACAGAACTTCCAATGTTCACCAAAGAGCTATCTACACATAAACCTTGAGACTTATGAATTGTCACCGCATATGCCAAACAAATAGGAAACTGTTTTCGGCGAACATATAAGTCTTTCACAAGCAAAAATCTAGCTGAACAACGACAAATTTGTTCTATTTCATCAATGCCATCAAATTTAATTTTTAAAATTTCAATTCCATCTCTATTTTTGTAATTCACAAAACCAACAACATGACCCATTGCTCCATTTACCAGACCTCTTTCAACATTTAAATTCCTTCTCAAAATGATACGACAATTCAAACACACATTCAGAGTCTTTTCAAAACCAACAGTTTTAGATATACTCTTCTCTAATGAATCCAATTTTGATTTCAAATATTCAGACAAAACAATTGTTGCTCCCATATGCTCTATTTTATCTGTAGCTTCCTGTTTCACTATCTCTTCATTTTCTAAATTTAACATTTTGTTGTTGAACATGGAACATTCTTTCAGAGTTGGCATCAAACATATGGCAGATTTCCTCTCGTTAATTTTCTTAAAAATATTCTCTGGAAGAATGTTTTCATTTGGGTACAAATTTGAAATTAATCGTCCATGTAAAGCTTCTTTCCCTTGCTCACTTAGTTTTCCGATTCTTACATCTTGTAAAATATTTTTATAATCTTCATCTTTTGCCTGCCGCATATTTTGAAGCAGTTCTGCATATTTGAATTTTAACCATATATTAACGTTTCCAATGCTCCCTAAGCACTTCCTGGTATCTTCATGCGTGAGCATTTTAAACACAGGTTGTCCTTTCACTGGAGTCAACTGCAGAAGATCTCCAAAAACAATAATATGTTTTCCTCCAAATAAGACATCATAGTCTGTTCTAAGAATTTCTTGCATTCTGAAATGCACAAAAGCAAGCATTATATTTGACACCATGCTTACTTCATCAATGATAAGAAGTTTCATTTTCTTCAGGACTCTCGAAACTTCGGAACACGCATCTCCAGATAGCTTGTGATACTCCAATTTGTTATCATGCTCCACTGGCAGCATCAGTAAACGATGTAAAGTAATCCCTTTAATGTTATGTGCTGCCAGCCCAGTTGGAGCGGTAACAACACATGACAGCGATGATTCAGTCCTTTTCTGCAGATAAGTTGCAATTGCTTTAATCAGAAAACTTTTTCCAGTTCCCGCTTCTCCACTCACGTACAGTTGGACAGCCTTAAATGATGTACATGAGCACTCTTTTTCTCATGACTGAATCCATGTTCAATCTGTTCTGTGACTTCGTCATATATCTGTTTTTGCTCAAGGTTTAGTTGTTTCACCAAATCTTCTAAGTTAACTTCATCATCTTGAGCTTGTTCCATAGCTCTTTCCACCTCATACATGGCAGTGGCAGCTTCATTTTGGATAATTGGTCCTCCAAGTGGATCCTGACTCAATGAAGCAGAAGTCTGACTGTCTTGAGAACTGTCTCTAGCAATCTCTGCAGCAATTGTGTCTTCTTGCTCTATTTCTTCGTTCAACATTTGCAGATAATTTGGAAAAACAGGACATTCTATGGTATCCTTGGTTGCATTAAAAGAATCGTTGTCACAGAGAAAATCTCCAAGTAGTTCCTCTTCTGTACGCCATGGCTTAAAGAGTTGCAAAAGAGATAAATAGTAAAATTCCCTTTTCTCTGAATTTTCGCAACTCAATTTTCGATGATTAATCAAATGGCCTTTTTTCTGTCTCACTAGACATCCTTCACACCCAATGATAGCATATATTCCATTGTTAATATCTTCTCTGATGGTTCTCTTATAAATATAGTTTTGCAGAACTTCATACAAACAAACGTTCTCAAGATGACTACTTCTATTTGGATAGTATGTATCCAACATGTTGGTCTTCAAAATATCTGTACTTTCTGGTTCTTTCTCCACCAAATACTCTATTTCTTGTAAAGATTTCAAAACTCGATTTCGTGTTGCAGCAAGACCTAAACTCACCCAAATGATGGTTCTAGATTTGGCATATAGACTTGCTGATGACAATCGATCAGAACATTCATATGCTCCAATTTCTCAATGCGACAACATCTTCAGACTGTAACTGTATAATTTCATGCTTAGACTCTTTTCATGTAAAATGTCCTCCCACATTTCCTTCAGTTCTGTCTTTTCTTTTTTTGTGATGTAAGACGTCACATATCGAGCCACAGCAATAGAGTTGTCAGCAACGAATTGAATATCCATGTTAGCATTCCACATGGACAAAATCACTGGGTTGTAGTCGTTGATGTACTTGGACTCTTCGTTTCTTTTTAAATTGTATGTATTTTTTGGTGATTTCCAGTATGTCGCAGAGAAGACATCAAATTATTTACTCTTTCTTTAGAAATCACTGGCCGTGGAAGGCGAAACGACATTTTGTGTAGAACTTGTCCTTGTTTCTGAATTTTCTACGACAGTACTTTCCACAACGATGGGATTGAAAGCGTAAAACTTGTTGCCTTAAACTGTTTTCTTCAGTAGTTTTCGGAACAGCACACGTTGAATACTATTCAATAAAGCTCATCACTGTCTCATCCGAATCTGTTCCAAATGTGGGTGCATCTTTAATCCACAACAACATATGTATGTGAGGAGCACCTCTCGCTTGATACTCCTTTCTCCAAAAGAAATCCAAAACCTCTCCAAGGGGAGGATTTTTTTTGTTGGTAATAAAAGACATCATAGCTTCAAATCTATGATTGAAATATCTGCATACATTTACTGGATCCAAAGAACACAGTTCTCCAGGTGTTTTGAATTCTATATTTTGTATATTTGCATTTGCCTCTCTTAGAAATTGAAGTAAGTCATCCCATGCATACTCGGCACAGCTAAGAGTGAGGAACCATGTAGGAGTTCCTAAGTTTCTTAGCATACATTTCAATTCCCCATGACGACGGTACCAATACTCGTTTGTACCACGCTGACATGCCATGAGATTCCAAAATATTATCTTGCAGATTCACTTTCTCCATAAAGTCCCTCGCCGAAACATTTTGCAGATGTGCTCCACTTTTCAGTATATGGTTTACTGCATAAGAAAGCCCAGACAAGTCACTTTCATACAGTAGATGAAACAAATAGGGAATGTATTGGCGAAACCTTGGATCTTCAGCATATAATCTTACAGTTCGATATTCAGATGCAGGAATTTGAAGTGGTCGATCGTCATATCGTCCACCTCGACCTGTTGGAAATAGCTGTGGAAAACAACGAGCTTCCAAACTTTCTTCCCATACACTAACGGGACTTTCTTTTGCTGCTTTCATTTGAAACAATTCAATTGCATTCCCCATTACTTCTTTGGAATGCAAAGGATGAACAGTGTAATATTCATATATTTCTTCACTTCTAGAGACATCAACTTTTTCAATTTGGCGACTGAACAATCACTGTCTTCATCTGCAGCTGTTTCCTCTGCTGCAACACATACATGTTTATAATACTCATTGTTTTTGACTAAATACAACGTTGCCTATTTGACTTTCCTAACATCCACTAAATCTTGCCAGATTTTTTTACTCTTTGTCGGAACCCCATTAACTAGAATAACTAAAGGTTCCTCTTCTACTTTTTCTATACCAATTGTATCAATATTTTTTTTGAAATCTAGAGGCAAATAAACAACTCTTCCCTTTAATCCTCTCTGCAAATCTGTAGGAGGCAATTTCCCTATCTTAGGCTCCATGCGAACAATTGCCTGAAAAGGGTGGACACATTGAATCAAAATAGACTCATATGTATTTAAATCCATCAATTCAGGGGGAATGTCTACCAACTCCAGATTATTATGAACAGCTCTAGCAGGCATTCTGTTTTGGTTTAATTTATCATAACAATATTTACAAATACGCTGATCAGAACTCAAATCAAAACAATTCTCCACCCACAAATAAGTACTCATAATTATTCATCTTTTCACTTTTTACGTATAAATCAACTAATCTAGTTTGATGCTTATAATGACTTCGTCGACAACACACACAAGTAAAATTCGGCCTTTCACTTGATTTCACCTTAAACCTGATAATTTCCTGCTCAAACTTTTCTGTACTTGAAATCTGTACATTGTCTTCCACATTACCTTGAATTGCTGTGTCAATTTCTACACTATCCTCTTTTTTATCAAAATAACACATCTCAATTCCTTCACAAATCTTCTTCACATCTAATTCAGTTCCGTGCAAAAGAGCACTGTTTAACTGTTTAAGCTTAAGTGCTGGACTTTTTGCATAATACAACATTCTCACTAATTTCCTCATTTTGGTATGATGCACTGCTAACATCCTAAAATGATGAAAAACACTCTGACAGACTTTTCTAGAAAGACAAGCCAGTGAATGGCCTTGCAAACCTGTCTTTTCTCTCACTCTGCAAGGATCTAAGTCTTGCAACAACTTCACTTTCTGCTTTAGACTTTTCTTACTATATGTACGTAAGAAATTACAAAACAAATCAAGTGATTCCTGTCGCACACTACAAACACGACTACACTTCCAAGTGTACACTGGACCCTTAGTACGTCTCCCTAAAACTTCATCAGTTAACACCTCTTCTGGTTCTCTAGGCACAAGTTTCTCTTTTTCAATCGGACAACCGTCTTTCACTTCATACGCTCGACCACTGGTGTCAACTGCATGCACTAAATCATTCTCCTGGAAGTAACTCTCCTCATTAAAAAATGGCTCACAACTTGAACTGTGCATCCATTCTCCAGAAAAAACTTTACAAAAATGTGTCCGATTAATTACTCTTTTCCATCTACTGTTTGATTTGAAAACATCAATTGTCTTCTTAAGTGTCCTAATTCTATTGATTATTAAAATAAATAATTTTTTCTTTACTTCAAAAGCCTGATCAACAATCTTCTCTACACTTTTCTTTTTGTTATGAAAAGCAGCTCTCTGTTTACCTTTCCTAATGTTTTTTAACAAATTTAAAACCACCCTATTGTGAAACATTCGTCTACGAATGTCTCTAAACTGATTCTGCCTTCTATTCCTATACATATTATTCTCTCCTGCTCCAGTTGTAGGATTCTTTGAGGTTCTCTCCTTCCTTTTCAAATATACTCTCTCATTTTCTTTTTCTACATGCTGTCCATTATTTTTTTTTTAAATACATATGTTCCGAATAAAAGACTTAGTTGTCTTACCAGGAGCTTGGTTCCTGTTTTTTGAAGTATTTGTTGTGGAAGAGTACTGTAATTACGTTGCTGTTTTTGATTTTTCTCGGTTACGTTGTTTTCTTGTCCTTTCCCTTGTGGGCATCTTTGCTTACTCTTGAAATAACGATTTTAATATGTGTTAAAGAAAAAAATAGCACATTATAGACCACTATTACCAAACAACAAAGCAATGACAAAAAGCAAACAATCTATTCAGGGTTACAGATCAGGTGAGGATTCTCCAGGGGTGCACAAAACGTGAGGCCTGTATTGAAGAGTATAGTGGAAGACAGCTCTGTCCACAAGTACAAAGAAGATGAGATCTGTGTATAAGTCCACTGCACTCTTATACACAGGCTTCACCACCTATGCTTCCCGAGAAAGGCCTCTCTCACTCTACAGTCTTGATCATAAACCTCACCTCCTCTGTCCCTCTGAACATGCCTCACCTCATCTGCACAATCTACTTCCTAATCTCAGGTAACACAGATGACATAATTGATCCTCATTTATAAAGCCATGTGTCAGTTTTGCGCTACTGAAGCGTCACTTTTTGTGACGCATTGGCATCATAAAACATGTGCCTTGCTGCACCATATTTAAAAAGTGATGCATGTAGGTAGATGCGTCATTTTTAAAACCTTTTGCACCACATTATACCTCTGTCAAGTGTAATGTACAGAGAGGGGTCATTTCTCTGCAAAAAGCCTCGTAATAATGACACAGTGAAATCTATAAAACTTCACTGCGTCACTTTTAGGAAACTATTATGTCAAAATCTTGCACCTGCCTCACAGTAGGGATAAGACTGAGGCAAACGCTTTCACATGGGGCTTTCCCCATGTGATACGATTCTCACACCTAAGCAGGAGTGCAGATGAGATGAAGACTCTCCAGGGGAGCACAAAACGTGAGGCTTGTGTCCAAGAGTGCAGTGGACAGGACTAAACTGGAGTAGTGTGCAAGAAAAAGATGAGCCTCATTTATAAAGCCATGCGTCAGTTTTGCGCTACTGATGCGTCACTTTTTGTGACGCATTGGCGGCATAAAACATGTGCCTTGTTCCACCATATTTAAAAAGTGACGCATGTAGGTAGATGCGTCACTTTTTAAACCTCTGCGCCACATTATACCTCTGTCAAGTGTTATGTACTTTACAATGATGTTACCTGTGTTAACTCAGTGTAGGAAGCATATTGAGTTTGTTTGCATAGAGGAATTGTATTTTGTAAAATAGTGAGGTTTCAGTAATGACATGGAATGCTTGTACATAGGACCTGTGCTGTGTTTCCTAAATGTGATGTCAAACCCGATTTTGAGGAAAATGAATGGCTTTTATATTTTTGAGTATAATGTGGCGCAGAGGTTTAAAAAGTGACGCATCTACCTAGATGCGTCACTTTTTAAAAATAGCGCAAAAAGGTACATGTTTGGGCTTTCCTGGGGAGCGTAGGTGGTGAAGCTTGTGTCTAAGAGTGCAGTGGACTAGGCTTCATGAAGCCTATCCCTGACTGCACTCTTAGACACAGGCGTCAATTTGACTCTTTACAATGATGTTACCTGTGTTAACTCAGTGTAGGAAGCATATTGAGTTTGTTTGCATCGAGGAATTGTATTTTTTAAAATAGTGAGGTTTCAGTAATGACATGGAATGCTTGTACATAAGACCTGTGCTGTGTTTCCTAAATGTGATGTCAAAAACGATTTTGGGGAAAATGAATGGTTTTTACATTTTTGAGTATAATGTGCTGCAGAGGTTTAAAAAGAGACGCATCTATTTTTTTTTATTTTCCCCAAAATTGTTTATGACATCACATTTAGTAAACACAGCACAGGTCCTATTGTACAAGCATCTACCTCACAGCAGAGATAAGACTGAGGCAAACGCTTTCACATGGAGCTTCACAATTTTACAAAATACCATTCCTCTATGCAAACAAACTCAATATGCTTCCTACACTGAGTTAACACAGGTAACATCATTGTAAAGAGTCAAATTGACACCTGTGTCTAAAAATGCAGACAGGGATAGGCTTCATGAAGCCTAGTCCACTGCACTCTTAGATACAAGCCTCACCACCTACGCTCCCCAGGAAAGCCCAAACGTGTACCTTTTTGCACCATATTTAAAAAGTGACGCATGTAGTTAGATGGGTCACTTTTTAAACCTCTGCACCACATTATACTCAAAAAAGTAAAAACCATACATTTTCCCCAAAATAGCACAGATCCTATGTACAAACATCTGCCTCACAGCAGGGATAAGACTGAGGCAAAAGCTTTCACATGGAGCTACACAATTTTACAAAATACAATTCCTCTATGCAAACAAACTCAATATGCTTCCTACACTGAGTTAACACAGGTAACATCATTGTAAACAGTCAAATTGACACCTGTGTCTAAGAGTGCAGTCAGGGATAGGCTTCATGAAGCCTAGTCCACTGCACTCTTAGACACAAGCCTCACCACCTACGCTCCCCAGGAAAGCCCAAACATGTACCTTTTTGCGCCATATTTAAAAAGTGACGCATGTAGTTAGATGCGTCACTTTTTAAACCTCTGCGCCACATTATACTCAAAAATGTAAAAACCATTCATTTTCCCCAAAATAGCACAGATCCTATGTACAAACATCTGCCTCACAGCAGGGATAAGACTGAGGCAAAAGCTTTCACATGGAGCTTCACAATTTTACAAAATACAATTCCTCTATGCAAACAAACTCAATATGCTTCCTACACTAAGTTAACACAGGTAACATCATTGTAAAGAGTCAAATTGACACCTGTATCTAAGAATGCAGACGGGGATAGGCTTCGTGAAGCCTAGTCCACTGCACTCTTAGATACAAGCCTCACCACCTACGCTCCCCGGGAAAGCCCAAACATGTACCTTTTTGCACCGTATTTAAAAAGTGACGCATGTAGTTAGATGCGTCACTTTTTAAACCTCTGCACCACATGATATTCAAAATTGTAAAAACCATTCATTTTCCACAAAATAGCACAGATCCTATGTACAAACATCTGCCTCACAGCAGGGATAAGACTGAGGCAAAAGCTTTCACATGGAGCTTCACAATTTTACAAAATACAATTCCTCTATGCAAACAAACTCAATATGCTTCCTACACTGAGTTAACACAGGTAACATCATTGTAAAGAGTCAAATTGACACCTGTGTCTAAGAGTGCAGTCGGGGATAGGCTTCATGAAGCCTAGTCCACTGCACTCTTAGACACAAGCCTCACCACCTACGCTCCACAGGAAAGCCCAAACATGTACCTTTTTGCACCATATTTAAAAAGTGACGCATGTAGTTAGATGTGTCACTTTTTAAACCTCTGCGCCACAATATACTCAAAGATGTAAAAACCATTCATTTTCCACAAAATAGCACAGATCCTATGTACAAACATCTGCCTCACAGCAGGGATAAGACTGAGGCAAAAGCTTTCACATGGAGCTTCACAATTTTACAAAATACAATTCCTCTATGCAAACAAACTCAATATGCTTCCTACACTGAGTTAACACAGGTAACATTGTAGTGTAGTTCCTATTATCCCAATAGGCTCTGCGCATTGGAATAATATCTTCAATAGTATAGACGTAGGACTGTGCTTAACTAGGTCTTCTACTGACGATATTAGACTTAAAGTTATGTGTGCCAGCTAGCTCAGAGTTCACTAGAAACTTTCTCGAATAGGCAAGGAGGAGTTTAACCACCCTGGATAGACAAGAAGGGATTTAGTTTCTGACAACCATAGAACATGACAACTTTGCTCCCCCTAATCAAGAGTATATCTCTAGAGTCGTGTGAAAACAAAAGACAACTTATTTTACTCAGTCAGTACGTGCATTCTTAGTTTCACCAGATTTTAGAGAAAAGTAAGAGACAGGCGTGTTCAATAAAAAGGTGTTATTTATTGATCAGTCTCTTTTCTCATACAAGAGAAATGAATCGCTATTATTGCAATACTTATAGTTAAGTACAGTGCATACAGTAAAAGCAGAATTATAAAATAATACTGTAAAAGCATTGATATGGTTTCTTAGCCATATGATACTTTAAAATGGATAAAATAGATACATACATATATACATTGACTAATCGTACTCAACTGGTGCTTCTAACTACGCCTACCCCAGTGTACCTGACCTAAGCCTAATACGTGGGCGGGAGTAGATAAGTAGCAGTTTAAGTTAAGTTTGCTTTGCCAAGGGTCTGACTCAAGAATTCTCTGTAAGGGGTTATTCAGTTCAGTACATGGGATTTAGAAGGCTGGAGGGCTGGTATCTCTATCTCAGGACTTGATATCCCAGCTGCCTGCGAGGGCGGCTGGAAACGCCGAAGCTGGATTTCTCGGCAAGAGAAAAGGCAGCGTCTCTCTCAGCACGTCAAAAGGGAGGGGCAGCGTCCGTGGGCTTCTGCATCAGCTGGGCTCCTCGGCAAGTCGTGCTGCTCCAATCGCGTCACCACCGTGTGTTTGCTTAGGGCAATGACGGTATTATTTATACCTGAAAGGTGCCGAGATTGACGTAAGGATGGACATAAATACGTCAATAAGGATGTCATAAGAACTGGTCATTCTTACATTCTTTACTGGAGTTCTTGGCTAAATCAAAACAATAGCTGCGGGGGATTTCCCAGGTTGCTGGAGGTTTGATTTGTTTTGAGAACTCTGTATGCTTTCTAGGGGGGCTGGAGGGATAGTGCTTGCCTAATGTGATAGCATGCGCTATGACCTAATCCGAAAACGTGTTTCTGTGCCGTTGTATAGTCACTAGTGATTTATTAACCGGACAAGGGTCAGAAATAGGAATATCGATACAGTTCCAATAGGAAACACATCACAACATCATTGTAAAGAGTCAAATTGACACCTGTGTCTAAGAGTGCAGTCGGGGATAGGCTTCATGAAGCCTAGCCCACTGCACTCTTAGACACAAGCCTCACCACCTACACTCCCCAGGAAAGCCCAAACATGTACCTTTTTGCACCATATTTAAAAAGTGACGCATGTAGTTAGATGCGTCACTTTTTAAACCTCTGCGCCACAATATACTCAAAGATGTAAAAACCATTCATTTTCCCCAAAATAGCACAGATCCTATGTACAAGCATCTGCCTCACAGCAGGGATAAGACTGAGGCAAATGCTTTCACATGGAGCTTCACAATTTTACAAAATACAATTCCTCTATGCAAACAAACTCAATATGCTTCCTACACTGAGTTAACACAGGTAACATCATAGTAAAGAGTCAAATTGACACCTGTGTCTAAGAATGCAGACGGGGATAGACTTCATGGAGCCTAGTCCACTGCACTCTTAGATACAAACCTCACATCCTACGCTCCCCAGGAAAGCCCAAACATGTACCTTTTTGCACCATATTTAAAAAGTGACGCATGTAGTTAGATGTGTCACTTTTTAAACCTCTGCGCCACATTATACTCAAAAATGTAAAAACCATTAATTTTCCCCAAAATAGCACAGATCCTATGTACAAACATCTGCCTCACAGCAGGGATAAGACTGAGGCAAAAGCTTTCACATGGAGCTTGACAATTTTACAAAATACAATTCCTCTATGCAAACAAACTCAATATGCTTCCTACACTGAGTTAACACTGGTAACATCATTGTAAAGAGTCAAATGTATTTCTTTAAACATGCACACATTCTTTATTCCTTTTAAAAAATGTAAAAGCCATCCTTTTTCCCAAAATCGTTTTTGACATCACATTTAAAAAACACAGCACAGGTCCTATGTAGAAGCATTCCATGTCACTACTAAAATTTCACAATTTTACAAAATACAATTACTCTATGCAGTAAAAACTTTTTACCAAGCATTATCAAAAAGCATGACACAAAGCAACATTAAAAAAACACAATTTGCTTCCAAATCTTCTCCATAGAGTATACAAGTCTCTATGTATATTAAATCAATCATAACTCACCTTTACAAATATTTTAGGAGATTCAGAACAGTGTCAGATACACACACTAATATTTCTTTAGCAGAGCAAAAGGTATGTTCTCCAGGCACTGCAAACCATAAAGGCACAGAAAACCTCTAATTCTACACACATATTGCTCATGGTAACCAATCAAATCTCTTCCTTCTGTATTTTCAAACCAACACCCTTCCCCCCCTCAGCCCTTTCTACCTGTTACCATAGCAACTCCCTCCTCACTGAGCTCCCAGGGTTAAAAGTTTTTTCTACAATGTTGCAAATCACCTCAGCAAGGATGTTTGACCTGCGAATACACCAGCTTTTCTGGTGCAAGGTTTCTTTAAATGACTTTTTTTTAACCATTCAAATTACTTCTTACACAGAACACAACCATGCACCCTAACCTTCAGTTTTCAACTATCTCATTCCACCAAGCATTGCTTGTGATTCAAGAGCACTGAAACTCCACAGGTTTTTTTTTGCAAACTCCTATTGTTCCAACTGCCATTTCTTTTCCACACTTCATCTGACTGCATCAGAATCTCCTCTCACCATGTATTCTGTCTGGATTATTGGACATAGCTATATCCACTGGGCTCAAAGGTATGCAGCTACCAGAAATGTTCACAACCTTGACTTACCAAATGTGAAGATTAAATGGATTGGCCAGAGAGGATTGAAATGTCACCAATTGATACCATTGGTGAAAACCTTTTTGCATTTGCCACACCCTGACCTTTTAATTGTGCACTGTGGAGGAAATGACTTGGGCACTTTGACTGGGGTAGATCTGGAAATGCTTTTAAAGGACACCTTTGATCAATTGATGGCACTTTTTCCTCAAACTGCCTTAGTATATTCCAATATATGCCAAAGACAGAAATGGAAGTGGTCCAATCAATTTTGTCCACAATTTGAGAAAGCACGGAAACATGTGAATAAATCTGCTTCTGCTTACATGAGAGACTATGGAATGGGTTCAATATACAATAATAACTTGCGTTACAACATGCAAGATATCTACAGGGGAGATGGTGTGCACTCTTCAGATGAGGGGAATAGAATATTCCTCCTGAATTTAAGACTGTGCATTGGTACCTACTTGTAGGTACCTAAATCAGCCACAGAACCCAAAAGCCCTTTTCAGGGCTACCCTATCTCTGATCACTTCAAATGATTATCTTTTTCAAACTTTTTTCACTATTTTTCACCATAGTGCGCTCCCCGGTACGCTTCCCGGTGCGCGTACCGGGCGCTCCCCCCGCGAAAAATAAAACATTTTTTTTTTTTTTTTTTGCCTATTTGGGCCTCCTAAGACCCCCTCACAAAACATAGAGGGTCAAGGAGTGCCTACGATGCCCCCTTATACCCATTCCCAACGTTCTTTGTCCTCCATTTTCTGTCTTAAATCTACCGAAAACAAAATGGAGGACTGCCGTAGCGCTGCCGGTACGCGTACCGGGGCGGGCACCAGGAAGCGCTCTAAAAAAAATGTAAAAAGTTAATTTACATAAAAACCACTGGAAACACTTTCACCAAATATAGAATAGCTCATACTACATACCAACCCCTACCATTTTTCCAAATTCGATGGAATTCCATTGAGCCATTTAGCCTGTAGACCTCTTCTCTATGATTGGTTATGTACATGAATATAAATGAAAAATGAGAGGGAAACACGGCCATTTTGACTACAACTACTTGAGGTACATCTTGAAAGGATTTTCGCATTTTGTCTTCTTCACCTCTCTGTAAAGTAAGTTGATAATTTGTAAGGGGCACTTTAAGTTAATTTGTAAAAACGTTTTCTGATAGTTATTTACTGTCCCTCTGCTACAGTTATAGATAGAGATAGGCTCCTCTGTTATATTTATGGATTGACTTAGGCTTCTCTGCTATAATTATGAATTTACTTACGTTTCTTCACAGGCACTTTTTTATATTTCTACTTCCTGCCTGTTACCATACACTGCCCAAAGTTAACTTCACTGTTAAAAAATCAAAACTGCCTGTATGAACTTAAACCCAACAGTGCCATATTTCTACAGATTTTTTTTTTTAATGCAAATTTCAGCACAAAAATGGATGGAGAACAGAACGTTTCCTTTGAAATTGTCCAAGGGATGAACAATGAAGAAATCATTGAACCCAATGACTTGGAATTCATGGATGAATCACCGGACCATGAACTTCTACAATGTGTAGAATCTGTGGATTTGTTAATTCAATATGAGGACGTTTCTGACAGTCAAATGTTGGAAGTTATGTTCACTCAAAAAGAGGACATTTCGGACAGTCAAATGTTAGACGTTATATTTAATTTGGAAAATGAATCTCAAAAATAAATGTATATTTAATCATTCTAAAATTGTTTGAGACATTATTCATTTTTATATGTAATTCTTAAACTAGTACCAAATTGATTATAATGTAAAGTCAGACTTATAGTATACTGTGCAACTTTTTTGTTTTACATAGTAATGTTGCTCATAGATACTTCCTTTCTCCCACTATATTATCTCCAATTTGTATTTGACATCTCTTTTTCATCTCCTGCCTCCATGTTCTTTCTGCTTTCCTGACAGACTATGGTATGGATTCTATATACCACAATAACTTCTATAACAACATGCAAATTATCTACAGAGGAAACGGTGTACATTGAATTTAAGACTCTGCTTTGGTACCTACATGTTGGTACTTAAATCACCCACACAACACAACAACTCTATTCAGAGATACCCTACCTCCAAGCACTTTAAATGATTATGTTAGTGTTTCACTGAGTTTTCCCCATGTGTGGGGGTGGGGGAGGTGTGTGTGGGGGATGTGCGGGGTGTGTCTGTGAGGTGTGTATGTGTGTGTGTGTGTGTGTCTGGGGGGATGAGGTGCATAGGTGTGTGGGGTATGTGGGTGGGGATGTGGGTGTGTAAGGTGTGTGTGTGGGTGTAGGTGTGTGGGGTGTTTGGGTGTAGGTGGGAGTGTGGGTGTGTGAGGTGTGTGTGGGGTGTGTGTGGGTGTGGGGGGTATGTGTGTAGGATGTGTGTGTATGTGTGGGATGTGTGTGTGTGTCTGTGAGGTGTGTGTGTGTGGGGGGGAGGTGTGTGTGTGGGATGTGTGGGGTGTGTCTGTGAGGTATCTGTGTGTGCGTGTGTGTGTGTGTGTGTGTGTATTGGGGGGGTGAGGTGTGTGTGTGGCTGTGTGGGATGTGTGGGTGTGGGTGTGGATGTGTAAGGTGTCGGTGTGGGGGTGTGGGGTGTTTGGGTGTGGGTAGAGGTGTGCGTGTGTGAGGTGTGTGTGGGGAGTGTGTGGGTGTGGGGGTGTGGGGTTGTGTGCATGTGGGTGTGTGTGGGACGTACTTGTAGGTACCTAAAACAGCCACAGAACCCAAAAGCTCTTTTCAGAGCTACCCTACCTGTAATCACTCAAAATGATTATTTTACACTATTATTTTCACTATTTTTCATCAAAGTACGCTCCCCGGTTCGCTCCCCGGTGCGCGTACCGGGCGCTCCCCCAGCGAAAATCGAAAAAAAATTACATTTTAGTTTTTGTCCCGCGGGACCCTTTTATGGCCCCCACATCAAACCTAGAGGGTCAGGGTGTACCCTGCCCCCTTTTGCTCATTTCCCCCTTTGATATTTGCCACCTCTTGTGTCTCAATCCTAACGAGACACAAGATGGCGGCCGCTGCGGACTGTTTTGAATGTTTACAGACACCCGAGAACCAATCAGCTTGCCGTGCGCAAGTCGCGTGGCTCGGCCGGAGCGCTCCCCGGTACGCGTACCGGGGCGCTGCCATAGATATATAATTTTTTTTAACCTAAATTACTCAAAATCCTCTGGAGCACATATCTTGAGACATAGCAAAGGCACATCGGTCTACCAGTCCCTACAATTTTGCCAAGTTTGGTGAAAATCCATTCAGCCGTTCGAGCTAAAAGTGCGACAGACCGCCCTATGGAAATTAACATGGGAAAAACACGTTTTGGGACCCCCCTTTTATCTCGGCCCCCGCTTGACGAATCCCCCCCAAACTTTCAGGGAAGGAGCAGAGAGCAGCGAGGCAAAGCTGTTAAAAAAATCAGGCTGATTCCTCAACCGGCGCCAAAGTTATTCCAAATAGAATGTTGCGATTTCCCTATGGAAATCAATCCTAACTATAACTACCTACTGGCGACCGCCAGTAGGTAATATATAAATGTATATACATATATCTATATATACGTATATATACATGTATATATCCATACGTGTATATATATATATATATATATATATATATATATATATGTATAAATATGTTAATATGTATATATATATATATATATATATTTATATATATCCAAAACCAGAGTTCATTAAAAAGCGCTCTCAGAGATCAAACCAGGATGTCCAAATCAAACAACTTATTACTTCATAAATCTAGATGTGATGCGTTTCGAAAGTCAAGCTCCCTTGATCACACAAGGTGAAAGTTAAAAAAAAACTCATTACATACATGTTGGTAACAATAGTAGATGGACTGAATATACAATGAATCCAAGCTAACAAAAGTGAAAATGGACACTATCTTAAAGTTGTAACCCGGTCAGTTCAAAGGGCCAGACGTTACAAGCAATTTAGTAAACTGGCTCTGCCCGTTAAAAATCATACATATAGAACTCATCAATTTTGCACAAATTCCACATGACAGAATGACCAGTGATAATATGTTGGGACAGCTGTTGCCCCCGTAAGTTAGGCATACCAAGTGGTGTGTATGCCTAACTGCGTCCTGAATAGAAACTTGATTCTAAATTGCAGGTTGAGAGGCTGTGCGAAAAGCACACGCTCCCTTTTGCCCTTCCTTCTAAGTAAAACCTCCTTTGTACTGTGCAATTGCAAGTAAAACCCCACGGAATTGAGAATTCATTTTTCTCCACATTATTTGTTATCAGAGCCTTGGTGTGGAAGTGGAGGGACCATCAATACTATCCCTGTTGCTGAGGTAGTTTCGGAAAAGGTGTGGGTAGCTCTTTACTTTGTGTGTGTTATCGCTAATCAAGTGCTTCCTGCTGCCATAAAATGTCTAGGAAACACTAAATAGTTTTATCTGTTGTTGAAACTACAGGGTATTTAGAGACCTTCAAGATTCTATTGTCATATACTTTAAGCTGTGCCTGAATGAAATTTCCAATACGTCGGCAGAAAATTAGGCCATGATTGTTCTGTTCGGTCACTGCGGGCTCGCTATGTGCGCAGAAGTGGGAGCACCAGCGCGGAAGAACTTAGGCCACACATTTGCCTCTCCTCCGGAAGTGACGCCCCCGAGAGTGCACTTCCATTTATTTGATCTGCAGGCCACGCCTGGCCTGCGGATGTAATGCGGCAGGCTAGCAGAAACTAGACTACTAACTATCACATCCCTATTGAACTCAGCCCTTGAAAACTAAACAATTCAAACAGGTCAAACAGTTCAAACTGACAGACACATAGTTCCTGGTACTAGCGTGGATCCTCAGGTGCGGAAGCTGGATGTCAGCAACAGGCAAAATCCCGCAGTCGCTGGCTGGACGAGGATTCGGTCTCAGACTGTATCCCTGGGGGTAGCCACGGAGTCTCGTGTTGTCAGAGGCTGGGTCATCTGGACTTGGACTGGACGGTGGCAGGGTGCTGGTCTCCTGAGCCTCTTGGTCTCCGCTGATCCTCGGCCTTCCGCTGGGGGTCGCTTGAAGTGGGGTAGCTGTGCCGTCGGGTTGGTCATCGGAGGGTCTCGCGGGGTGTTCTGCCGGGACTTCCTTGAACCATGAAACGTTTCAGGACACTTCTTCCCCTCCGCGTTGTGCAGTCCCCATGGATCTATGGTTGTCAATAACTGTCCAGGTTCCAGGCTGATAGTTTGTTCTGAACTTCCCTCTGGGACGACGGTCCCAGAGGAGGACGGTGGCCCTTGTGCGGAGAGTTCTTGGTGTAGCCCGGCGGTGGAGGCTTACTTGTTGGTTTCGGCGAGCTCTCCGGTCTTGCGTGCTCTCAGCCTAAAATAGGGGTGGTGTCCACCCTGGGCAGGTGGGAAGTAAGTCTCTTCTTGGACCATGGAGCATCAGTGCCCACGGGCTCCTCTGAGTGGTGCAGTGAGGGGTGCACCGGTATTCTCTCAAGAATTCATGGAGTCTCTTTTCTGTATCCGCCTGTTCCACTACTGCTATGCGGAACATCTTGTTCAGTGTGCGCATGAAACGTTCAACATCGCCATTGGCTTGTGGCCACTGAGGAGGGAATCGTCGGTGATGGATTCCTCGCTGTCTCAAAGATGTGGCAAACTCTGCACCTTGAAACGGGGGCTCATTGTCGCTGCGTACCTCATGAGGGAGTCCAAACATAGTGAACACTTTTTCCAAGATGGGACCCACGTGGTGGAATGCTGTGGATGCAAGGGGCTCCACTATGGGCTACTTCAAGAAGGCCTCCACAATCACTACCGTGTGGTTCCCTCTGGGAAAACTCCCGAAGTCTATGCTCACTTTGGACCAAGGGACCGTGCACGCTTCTTCCATGATCACTAGGATCGGTCTCTCCAGGGCACTTGTCTGTTGGCACGGTGGGCAGCGACAAACATGTCCTTCGACCATCATCTCGAGTTCTGGGAACCAGACCTTTTCCAGCATGCGTGCCTTCATATTTGTTACCCCTTGATGTCCTCTGTGGACTAACTGGGTCGCCCTGTGTTTTAGGGCTTGGGGTATTATGAGCCTGGTCCCTCTTAACAGTATTCCGTCACTTGTTGCACTAAGTTCATTCCGTATCCCCCACATCTTCGTTAGGTTTTTGCTATCCTCTGGGCTCCAGGAGTTGGCTTGGTGAAGATAATTTGTCCTTGACCCTTCTTGGACGGCCCAGAGAGTTCTGACATACACTGCGTTGGTGTGTTGACGTCGTCCAGGGTCATGTTCTGGGGGCACGCTGCCTTGGATACCATATAGACGTAGTGCTCCACATCTTCTGTGTCCTCCTGTGTCTTTGGCGGAATAGGATGTCTAGACAGGAAGTCAGCGGGGTTTTTGGCTCCCGGTCGGTATACCACCTCCATTTCGTATGGGTGTAGCTGGACTGCCCATTGTTCGATGCGTTGGTGGGAATGTGGTGCTGTACCTTTGAAGAGGGGCACAAGAGGCTGGTAGTTCGTGACCATGGTGAATGGTTGCCCTTTCAGGTATAGATAAAAATGATTGCAGGCACACTTGATGGCTTAAGCCTCCCGATCAATCTGAGCGTACCTCGTTTATGTTGGTGTTAGGGACTTACTGGCGAATGCTCGGGCTGCCCATTGACCTGGCTCATGTTCTTGGGTCAACACAGCTCTGAGTCCCACTGGGCTTGCATCAACTAGTACTTCTATTTTCTTTTCCGGATCAAAGTATGCTAGCGTAGCTCCTCCCAGAGGGCTGCTTTTATGCCTTGAAACACCTCTTCTTTTCTTTGGCCCCACTGCCACGTGGCGTCCGCCTTGGTAAGGGCCCTCCGTGGTTCCGCTCGGGTGGCCAGTCCGGGGATAAACCTCCCGCAGTACATGGCCATGCCCAGAAAGCTGCGTATTTCTGTTGGTGTTGTCGGCGCGGGGGTGTCCTTGATGGCCTGCGATTTCCTTGGGTCTACCTGGATGCCCTCTTGGTTGAACATGTACCCAAAGAATTCAAGGGAAGGCTGGAAGAACTGGCATTTGTCTTTATGCAGGATCGCTCCATACTCGCGGAGACGTTTCAGTGTGTTGCAGAGGTGTATGTGGTGGTCTGTGGCCATCACTGAGTGGATTAAGATATCGTCGCTCACATTTAGCACCCCAGGTAAACCTGACAACCTTTCCGGTATTGTATTTTGGAATACTCCAGCTGCTGAGGATATTACGAAATTCAGTCTTTTGTATCTTCGGAGTGCCAGATGGGTGCTAAAAGTGGTGATATAGCGGCTTTCTTCTGATAGCGGGAGCTGGAGATATCCCGCGTTCAGGTAAATTTTTGAAAACCATTTGGACCCATTTACATCGGCGATGATGTCGTCCATCGTTGGTGTGATGTGGCGTTCCCTTCGAATGGCCTTGTTTGGTAACCTCATGACAATGCAGAGGCGTAGGGCCCCAGGCTGCTTTGGCTTTTCCGCGAGGACCACTGGGAACACCCAGGGCATAGGCCCTGATACTTTTTAAATGACGCCTTGCTTCCCCAGGGTTTCGAGCTCCTTCTCCTTCAGCGTCCGCAGGGGGAACAGAACTCTTCGGTGTTGCAGGGTAACTGGGGTGACTGTCTTGTCAATGTGTAATTTGATGGGTGATGGGGTCACATGAATGCGCCCAAGCCATTGGAATAGTTCAGGAAATTGACTGAGCAGCTCTTCCACCTGGTGAGTCTGGATTCTCCTCGCGAAGGAAATGAGTCAGAGGTCTTCTGCTAAGTGGCTACTCAGTGACATGGATTGTCGCTGTTACCTCAAGGTCGTCTGCCTTGATGGGAACTGAAATTTTCCCTTTAATGGCAGAGGTGTGTCCGCTCCGTAGGCGTAGATTTTGGTTTTGGGTGGCATCACTGGTGGACATGGCCGTATACGGCGATATTTTTGGAGGCCCATCACATTCACAGTTGCTCCGGTGTCAATGACCGCTTTTATTTCTGTTCCTGCAACCTGTATCATGCAAGTTGGTTGAGGCCTGCGGCATCGCTTGATCTCCCTCGCAAAATAGAATAGATACACCTCTTCGTCGTTATCTGCTGAGGAGTCTTCCGCCTGCTCCTGGTATCTCCTACCTTTCCTCTGTGTGTCTTTGGGTGGCGCTGATTCTGTTACTGACAGTTGTCGCACGGCCCTTTTCGGGGTCCTCTGGTTTCCGAAGTCACGACCCCTGTTGCGCCTCCGGCATACGTTAGCAAAATGATTGGGTATTCCGCAGTTGGTGCAGGTCTTTCCTTGTGCGAGGCAGACTTTTCCGGCGTGTGGTTCGTGTCCACAGTATCCACACCTTGGCTTGGACGTTTCTGGCTTTGGTCTTCTGAACGAGTCCTCTTTTTGCCTTGCTCGGAGGGCGTCCACTCGCTCCATTTTGATGGTGTTGGACCGTTTCCTGGGGCTTGATGAGTGCTTCGTCCATCTCATTCGCTCTGGCCGCGTACAGGTCATGTGATCTCACCAGTATCAGCATGTCTTCGAGCGCGATCTTCAGTTGGCACAGGATGAGGCATCTCAGCATCTTGTCTCGGCATCCTTGAATGAGTTGTGCCCTGATTTCTTTTGGTTGGTCATCCTCGGTGAATGTGCTGGCGAGTTTGCGGAGTCGGGCGTAGAACGTGTCCATGGACTTTCCATCCCTTTGGTGGGCTTGTCGTAGTTTGAACCGTTCGAAATCAGGGTTCAGTTGTGGATCAAAGTCGGCATCTAACGCAGTTACCGCTGCATTATAGTCAGTCACTGCTCCTGTGTTAGGCAGGTGCTTGAATAGTTTAAAGATTTCATCTCCAGCATAATGCAGTAGCAGGGATCTCTTTACCGCTTCATCTGTCTCCCGGGTTGCGACAAAATAGTTGTTGAGGCGTTCAGTCCAAAACTTTATTAAACCTTCATTTTTGGAATTTTAGAAACATCATACATTCGTACAAATTGTCCAGCACGAGAGTGAATTACATCAAGTGGGTCAGTAACCAGAATATTACAGGTAAGTCAATTGTAATGCCTACAAACACATGTTATATAAGTGGGTACACATTCTTCGGGGCGATGTAGCCATATGAAGAACCATCTTTCAACAATATCATAGCCAAAATAAGTTAATCATGTCATAACGTATTGTGTGTGTCACCTCACTTCAGTGCCACATCCTTAGCTTCTTATTAGTACATTAATGTCTATCCATTTTACCTTTGACAGGAGACATTGCTCTCGGTAGCCTCCTCTTGTACTCTCATTTCAGAGAAAGGTACTTCCACTGGTGTCGTCCTCTGATATAGCATGTAAGTTTGTAATGGACCCCAGATATCTTTCGGTCTGGAGTTCATGGGTTGAGTCTCTGCATAAATCCTACTTTGTTCTTGGCAGTGTACCATATCCTTTACCCATTCCTTGAATTTGGGGGCACGTCCTCTTCCCCACCTACTGGCTAGACGTCGTTTGGCCAATAGTAATGACACATCCAGAAATTTCCTGCTGCTTTTCGGCATCTGTGCCGTGTAGCCTAATACGAATATCAGTGGGTCTTTGGCAAAACTACTATCTAGCATTAGTTCTAGTGCGTCATGCACCTGTCCTCAGTACCTCCCCACTTGAGGGCATTCCCACGCCAGGTGCAAGAAGCCAGCTCCGGGTTGCCTACAGCATTCACAACAGTCCGAGTCAGCTTGGTGAAACTTGTATTTACGTGCAGGTGTGTAGTAAATTCTGTGCAGGAATTTATAGTGAATGATTTTGAATCGACAACTGGATGGTAGGTTCCCCGTACTTCCACAGCAATATTCCCATTGCTCATCAGTCACCTCCCTTTCAAGATCCTTATTCCAGTGGCCTCTAGCTGTGCCTGTCACTTCCTGGGTGTGAGTGCGAAGACTACTATAAATGTGTGAGACCAGGGGTGTGCCATCAGTGTTACATAAAACAGCATTTAAGGGGGCAATGCAGGTCGGTTCCTTTGGGTATTCTGGGAGTAGTGCCTTCATACCTTCCCTCAATCGTATATATAGTAAAAAACCTCCAGAGGGTTAGGGACGGATTCGCCCAAAAATTTCTCCCGAGAACGGAATTCACCTCTAATAAACAAATCTCCCCATGTAGCTATGTTAAGCCTTTGGCACATTTTCTGAAATCCTAGTTCCTGTAGTAGTGCTACCCGGGGATGATATGTAAGGGACATTTGTGGTGCATAGAGCAATGACACCCGCAATCTGTGTAGCATTCTCTACCAGGCATCCATCGTACATGACACCGTGGTCAGGGGAGTGTCCAGTGCACTAGCGGGCCCATAAACAATGCCATTTAAGGGTATGGGGTGAGCAATCCAATCTTCTACAGCTGTCTGGGGCATATACGGAGCGGGTTTCACCCAGTGATACAGATAGTGGGCCTGCGCACTAAGGTAATACGCCTCAAAGTCGGGTATATCAAAGCCCCCCTTGTTATATGGTTGTGCCATAACAGCCCATTTCAGCCTCTGTTGCCGCCCCCCATACTAGTCTAATCAGTTCAGATTTCAAAGTCTTTAAAAAAAAGGTTCCTGTGTAGTAGTGAATGTTAAGAAAGTAATATAAGAAGCGGGGTAATATGACCATTTTAATAAGTGAAACTCTGCCAGCCAGCGATAAAGGAAAACCAATCCATCGCGTGACAGTGTTGATTAGTTTCGTAATGGCCGTTCCATAGTTTAGCCGTATTGTTTCTTTTCTATCCCTGGAAATCTGGATTCCTAGATAATGCAAATCAGAGTGGCACCATTTCAGGGGAAAATCTAAGAGGAATTCAGTCACCGCGGGAGTTAACGGGAAAAACTGCGACTTTCCCAGTTAATGGCGACCTCGGATAATCTCCCAAAGGCGACAAATTCGCTCAACAGGGCATTCAATTTATTTTGAGGGTCCGTGACATAAAGTGTGACATCATCTGCGTACATTGAGATGGATATCTGACGCTGAAAGCATCGGAAGGTGCTATCCTGATGCAGTTGTCGTATTCGACACGCTAATGGTTCTATCGCAATAGCGAATAAAAGGGGGGATAGCGGGCATCCCTGACGGGTGCCCCTGGTTATTGTTAGCGGCGCCGAGAGGTGTCCATTTGCAAGGAATTTCGCCGTGGGCTCAGTGTATAACAATTGCACCCATGCCAGAAAGACTGAGGGGAAGCTCATCTTTCGTAAAACAGTAAAAACATATCCCGTCTAAACCCGGTGCCTTCCCGTTACCAAGAGACATTATGGCCTCTCTGATTTCATCCAGTTCTAGTGGGGCACTCAAAAATGTTCTGTGCACGTCACTCAGCCAACATAATGCCACCTCTCCTAAGAATCCGTCTAGATCTACATCCCCCGTGGATTGTGTAGTATATAAATGCGCATAATGTGTTTGTCAAAATTCGGTCATTGTCCCTACAGGCCTCCCCTCCATTAAGTTCTAAGATGGTGTTAGAGCCCCTGGCAGTCCGTGTTACCTCAGACAATGCCCTCCCCGCCCTTTCTCCTTCACCATTTTTGCGGGCAACCCAATATTTACTCCTAAATTTCGTTTGACGCATCGCCTCCTCATATTCTGACAATTTAGTTCTAATCTTTTGGTGTGCCATCCCTCCATCCCTTCCCAGCATCTGTCTTTCCAGTCCCTTCAGTTCACCCTCCAATTTATGCAGTGTACGTTGAATATCACGCAGTATCCCAAAACTTTTGGCAAGACACCAGCCCCGAACTGTGACCATGAAGACCTCCCACACTATCTCAACGCTATCTACCGTGTCTTTATTACGAGGGAAAAAATCCTTTATGTCTTACCCTAGTTCCTCATGAAAGACAGAATCTAGGAGGATGATCAGAATGGGTCCTAGCCAAATGTCTTGCAACGGTCATGCCAAGAGCCAGTTCTCTAGACAAAAAACAGTAATCAAGCCTTGCCCATGTTCCTGTGTAAGAGGTGAAGTGTGTACCCTCCTGGCGCATTGGGTCCAAGTACATCCAACTGTCCACTAGGCTGCCCTACTCCACAATGCCCTGTAGTGTCTCTCTCATCTTGGGATGATACTGTGCCTGGCCATCTGCTCTATCTAGCGTAGGTGCCACTGCTACATTGAAGTCGCCCCCCAGATGATGTGTCTAGAGCCTATATCCAGTATCTACCCCCATATCAGTGTGAAAAACTCTGGACTGTCTGGATTCGGAGCATAACAATTCACAATGGTAACTGTACCATCTCCCAATCTCCCCCACGGTATCACATAGCGTCCAGCGGCATCCACTGATTGCCCCAGGAGTGTGAAAGGGACTGATCCTTGTATCAATATGGCAGTGCCCCTAGCATAGGAAGAATAATTTGAAAATACTCTGATACCTGCCCATTTGCTAGCAAAAGAGGGATTGGTGTGAGGGGGTATATGCGTTTCCTGTAACAATACCATATTTACTTTATGTCTATCTAAGTAGGCCAGCACCTGTGTATATTTCCGAGCATCCTTAAGTCCTCTTACATTCCAGGATAGTACCGTATAAGTGTTTGTAGGTGGTTCACCCATCAGGACTAGGCATGATATACACGACATACAACCACAAGGTCCTTAATTGTAGCACCGTCCTTCATAATTCACTACTGCTCAGTATTCCTCCCAGTGCATCCAGAAACATCATGGCAAACTGAAACATTTCCCTCCGTTCCCCTCCCACTCTGAGGCTCCCCCAACATGCCAACAGTACCCTCCCCCACCCAGTTTCTCCCAGCAATGTAGGTAACCGATAGGAACCATCATCTCCCATCCCTCCCTCTCCCACTGAAGCATCCCAATCATGCCAGACATTTTCCATCACTCCCCCCACCCTCCCCTCAAAAGAACCATGCCACAAAATAGTAGGGGTATACCCATGGGGGTCGTACTCCAGATGGCGCACTTGAAACTGTGCTATAAGCTAAGGGGTCAACTATGTCTAGCAGCCCCCCAAGCCAGCAAGGGTGTCCGGTGGAAAGATCAAATCCTGTACTGCCTAACATTGCCATATATGAGCCTGGAACCCATAGTTATATGCCTTAAGAATAGGCCTATTTAACTATAAATGATATACTTTACAGTTTCCGTAGGCCAAGTTTACGCAAGTCCATGACATCTGTTCGCCTCATCGCCGTCGTCCCTTCATGGTAAGTTCTGTGAAGTATCAATGATTCGTTCCACGTCCGACAAAGGTTTTTGCGTAGAGTCATCTTCCTCTGCAGAGGCGGTCTTTTGTCATTTCAACTCTTTCAGGAATTTCTCTGCCGATTGTGGTGTCATGTGGATGCTCTGCTTACCCTGATGAGTAATCCACAGCCACGCCGGATACAAAAGAGCATAATACACCTGTTCCTGGTGAAGCTTTTGTTTCACGCCATTGAATTTTCTGCGTTCCTCTTGTACCCGAGCTGTAAAGTCCGGAAAAATGGTGAACTGAATCCCGGAGTAGTTAAGCTGTTTTTGGTCTCTTGCCACCTTCAAGACCACATCGCGGTCTCGACAATTGAGTAGGCGAGCTATTATGGGGCGAGGTGGAGCTCCAGGGTCGGGCGGGGTCCCAGTGATCTGTGTGCCCTCTCCACTATGAATTGTGCGGACAAGGTGCCCTCATCCGTGATTGCCATAAGTAGCTTTTCCACATACTGTTCAAGGCGACCCGTGTTTGTACTTTCTGGTATTCCTAAAATGTGGACATTATTGCGGCGACTTCTGGCTTCGATATCTTCATTCTTGGCATCAATTACTTGCAGGAGCTTGTCCATTTGGGTCAGTGCTGTTTTTAGTTGTTCCGTGACATCCTCAGAATCGGATATCCGCTGCTCCGCTTCTTTAAGCCTAGTTTCGTGACCAGCCATCTTATGGGAGATGCCATCAATGCGGGCCGTCAGAGCATCAACCTTAGAGGCTATCGTCGCAAACCCCTGCCGCATTTCTGTGAGTATGGTCTGTAAGTCCCCGCCAGCACCAGTACTTTTCTCCGGCAGAGCCTCTTCCTCAGCGGGCCCCTCTTCTGCTGGTGTTTTTCTGGGAGTCCGTTTGCCCTCAAACATGAGGCGTGATTGGCGAGAATCGAGATGACCCATAGTGTCTTCAGGCACGCAGACCGCAGCAGAATATCTGTATGTTAGAGCAGAGCCGCTCTAAAAAGAGCCCCGTAGTCCTGCCTCTTGTGTACGATTCGATGGCTCTCAGTGACCCCCTTCAACAGGTAGAGAATGAATGTCAATCTTGAAGTGGGGCACCAACAGTGCGGTCAGGTGTCTGCAGCAGTCAGCCACCAGTAATGAACACAGAACTCACGGCAAATGTAAGGACATGCCACCCTCCGGCACAGATATAGTATCCTCCGGTGTGTCAGACGCCGCAGTCCAGTAGCGGGAGATTCGTTTCTGCCAGTAGTGGGGTTCCCTCCCTATATCTCACTCAGCCCGGCCAAATAGGGTATAGTGTCAGTTGTGCTCAGCTACCAGTCTCTGGGGATGGCACTCTGTTCGTGCGGTTGAGTATATTTGATTATACTTCCTGTTGGGTCAGCGTGGTTATCCTGAAATGGCGGCCAGGGCACCCATTGCAGTGTTGCCTTCAAGTGAGCAGCCCTGTCTGCACAGGCCTCCCGACGCCACAGGCCGTCCGGAGCCCAGCGCACAGCACTATCTGCTGCAGAGATAAGCGTATCTGAAATAGCTCCAGTGAAGCCTTTAGCATCCCCCACTTCTTCTAATATCGCAAATTACCCCCTGTGCTGGGATCAATTATTCCTGTCACCTCACAATCGAGCCCCGCTGTTCCTGCAATATGGCCGCCCTGAAGGGCACTCCTGTGGCATAGGGACCGGGTTAGTGGCACGCATTCAATTCAAGGTCCGCACTCAGCCCAGCTCACTCCGGCATCACCATATCCCGTCAAGTCGTTGCGGTGGCACTCAAAGGCAGGGCCCACATTAGTAAGATTCTGCTTGTGGAGCCCCACAAATACAGTGGCAGTATGGCCGCCGTCAATGTGATCTGTCTCCCGTCGAGGCAGCAGTGCTCGTTTGTTTCACCTCACATTCAGGCCCCAGGGACCCAGCAGCCCAGGACAGGTACCTGTTTCCAGATCTGTGCAGCTCCGCCACCTTCCACGGTCTGAATCACGTCATGGGATCTGCCGGGCTTTCCACAGCCTGCACACCACGTGGGCTCCCCAGTGCTCTTGTAGCTGCCTCCTCCCGTGCAAGGCTCCCGGCAGTCTGCAAGTTCTCACTGCAGCCACAGTTCCAGCCGCGGTTCGGAGCTTCAGCCGTAACCGTTTCACCTCAAAACCCCGTCACCATCAGCCGCTGCATTTCCGCCAGTTACGCCCACCGATTTCAGTACATGTTAGTATCGTACTGACAGGATAAATTAGTTATAATCTACCGGACCGCGGGAGCCTCGCTAAGCGTCGCCATTCAGCAGATGCGCCACCTAGCGCCCCCTTCAATCCAAAACTTCCAACGGGGAGAGGCCGTCGCGGGGTCCTCAGGTTCAGTGAATAGGCGTAGGACTCTTGAGGCCACATGCTGAAAGGGTGTGTGCGCCGGTGCTGCCGCTTGGTCATTGTCTCCCATGGTATGTTGGTTGCAGGAAACACTGGGTGTGCTGGAGCAAGTGGCGTGCTCCTCACTTGCAGGTTTAGCTCAGCAGGGGTGATGGCGCAGGGCTGCCCACGTGGAGATGTGGGTGAGTGCCGGTCTCCTTATTGCGCAGATGTGTGTATTATATGTTTTTCTTTCTTCTTTTTTTTTTGTTTCCTCTTCCCTATATGTTTTGCCGGCCTTCGGTGGTCGGGGAGGTGCTGGCTCATTAGGGTGTTGCTTTTGGGCTTCAATGTCTTTCTGGCAGCTCCTTTGTGTGCTGCGCACACTGCTGAGGCCTTATGCAGGGGCATGGCTTAACTGTACCCAGGCTCTTGGGGCAGGTTGAGCGCGTGAGAGCTCACTCACCTTCTTTTTATCTCTTTTCCGCCCGTCGATGTTATGTTGTGGGTGTGGCGCGGCGGGCCGTAAGTAAGGTGCTGGGTGTCCCATTGGGCCAGTGTTCCGTGGGCCTATCTGGTCACAGCGGGCTCGCTGTGCGCGCAGGGGTGGGAGCGCCAGTGCGGAAGAACTCAGGCCACACATTCGCCTCTGCTCCAGAAGTGACGCACCCGAGCGGGCGCTTCCATTTATTTGCCCCGCAGGCCACGCCTGGCCTGCGGATGTAATGCGGCAGGCTCGCAGAAACTAGACTGCTAACTATCACAATGATGACAAACTTTAGTACGAGAGCACCGGGACAACATGAACAACCACAATGTGAGTGACTATTGTTAGTGGCACTTTTATTTTGTCCTATATTCTTAGCACAAATCATGTCCTTGAATACAAAATGGACACAAGGACCCCTTTCCTACTAAAATATACTGCTAAATATCGATTTTTCATTAGGCATAATTTTGAATAATGTTTCCTGAATTTCACATAATTATGCAAAATCAACTTGCGTAATTTGTTTTTTTATTGAGCCCAAACACAGAAGATACAAAAGAGGAAAACACTGCAAAAATAATTTGGGAAATAGGCTTCATTATATGCATCATTATTTACATATAAATTTCCAACTACGTCAAATATAAAGTGCAACATGCTATATTCAACCACAATCTGTCATTCCTAATGGAGTTGACATTGGCAGATATTTTTCAATAGTAACGGAGTATGCCAATTTTCATCTAGACATAAAAATCGCATTTATCTTTGCGTTAAAACTAATCAAAGTGCAATACATTGTCAGCAGACATGAATAAGGTGCAAGAAGCAATATATCACAAATATGTGCTATTCCTATCCAATAAGGATTGGCTCCTTATTGGTATATTTTTGATTAAAGTGCAATAAGCTGGTTACCATCAAAAGATGATATTAACCACATTCTTCTTCCGGTTAAAGTTCAGCCTAAAGTGCAAAATTGTGATTTTCCTTCTAAACATACTTTAAAAGAGAGAGAGAAAGTAGAAGAAAAGAAAACATTCATCTTATTCCCTCCAAGTGAAGCCTGTAGAATTTACTACAAATACTTTCTAAATTGTTCACAAAAGTGCAGTGCATAAAAGTGCTAGAGTGCAAAAGTGAAGGAAAAAAAACCAAAAATAATTTTTTTCTTTTTTTTCCTTCTCGGGCCTTCTTTTCCCCTTTTTTAATTCGACCCTACATCTCCGAGGGGGTCCCCAACCTCTCCAGAAATTGCCATGCACCATTGAATCTTTTATTGGCACCTACTCTCTTAGCATATGCTTCTTCAAATGTACTAGTACAAATTTAATTTAATCAACCAATCCGAATAAGTAGGCATTTTTGGAGACCTCCAATTCTGCAGTTTCAGTGAACGTGCCATGAGGGAGGCAATTGCTACTAATGTCTCCTCCCCTCTCGACATTTCAAGGTTTCGTCTCTGGCTTAGAAGACCAAAGAGTGCCATTTCAGCATCAGGATCCAAGCTTTTCTGAACTCTCCAAATTAAAGCTAAAAAGATCATCACCCAAAATTGTTCTAGCTTTGGGCAGGTAAAAAGAATATAGAGCCAACCTCCCCCACCTAGCATCTGGCAGCGAAAACATTTGTTCTCTAGTTCTGGGGAAATCTTGTTGAGGGATTGGGGAGTATAGTATGCCATCCAGAGAGACAAAAAAGCCATTCTTTTAAAAATAGCCGCTCGTAGGGCCTTACTGCCTAGCTGTGCAATGACTTGCCAATCCCAATTTGAAAACCTATATTGAGTCTCCAGTAACACTTTTTCTAAATGGTAGTTTCCCCTTGAGATCGTATACAATGATACTAATTGCCCACCTCTCTCAATTTTGCCCTACATAACGCAGTCACAAATGGAGTTGGGGCGGGCCATATAAAAGACAGTACTTTTTTAGTAGTTGTGAAATCTGAATGTATTAAAAAAAGAGAGGATTACTTGGGGCGCCACACCTCACTCAGACTTCTTGCCAGGTAATGCCTCTATTGGCCACTAAAAAGTGCCCTAACTCTTTAAATCCCCAATTAGTCCAGGACCTTAGATGACTGCCCTGAATTTGAAGGCGCAAGCTCTTACATTTGGGTATTTAAAAAAAATTAAATCATATAGAGCAGGCCTGTTTCAAATAAAAATATGAGAGTCTGTAGGTGTACTCCTGCAGGGTCTCGTACCATGTTTTTTGGGGGAGTTTAGCTGTTTTCAAAAATACCGGAACCTGTGAACCCGCTTTTTTCATCATCTTCTCTATGAAAAAATCATCGACAGAATCCTTACAGTCAAGTAAACAGGCTGTTAAATCTAAAAAGGCTGCTTCATAGTATGTACGGACTTGAGGGAGTGCAAGCCCCCCTGACTAATTTCAAGTTGGAGCACTGAAAGGATTACTCTCAGAGCCTTCCTATTCCAAACAAATCTTCTAAACAACGTTTCTAACTCCTTAAAATAAGTCATATTAATTTTTATAAGGAGATTTATCAACAGAAAACAAGTAGAGGTAGAATTGACATTTTTATAAGAGCTACCCGGCCTATCAATGTGAGTGGTAATAACAACCACTCTTCTAACAGACATCACAAAGCAACAATGATGGACCTCCTATGCCGCACCTCGTGCCAGTTCCTATATGTAGAGTCGCTGTGCAAAATACCCCTGCACCAGTCGTTGAGTGACGTCACTGTGCTCCAGATCAAAGAATAATGCAACAAATGGGGGTGCGCAGCTCAAGAAGTCCAATAGGCCAATGTAGGTAGAAAAATAACTTCTTTATTTCCAAATTCTTTAAATGTTCATTGAGTTAAGACAATCCAGCCAACGCGTTTCATTCCCATATAGGGAACTTCCTCAGGGCAAACAATATGTCACGTGTAGCGTACACTTTGAAAAGGACGTCAACGACAAAATGTCAATGATAGATGTATGGAAATCAGTCGCTCATCACATGGAGCAATGTACTCCAATGTACTCCTGTGTTTAACAGGAAAGCATCTCCCACTGGGATTCCTGGAAGAGAGGGTACAAATGTGGTAAAGTGGCCCCTTATGACAAGATCAGCAACCAAGTATATGCTGTATGTGATAGAAAAATACTTCCACTGGCTATCTGGAAGGATGGGATCCAACCGTGATAAGATGATCCCAAAAGAAGAAGTTGACAACGAGGTATATGACTGTTGTGGTCACCCAGGATGGATGGTGACTGTAGTCAGTATAACGAAAATCTACTGTCTTAACAGATGCAAAAGTTCACTTGGCAAGAAGATTAGAAGTGCCTCTATAGTTTTCTTACAGCAAAAAGAAATATCCCAACACTAAATCCTCGGAGGGTACAGTGTATTGCACCATGGCACGTATGAACACTAAGTAAAAACGAGGGATTCCTCAACGTCGCCAATCAATCGGTCCTTCTTCCTCGTAGACAGGCTGACTACGAGGAAGAAGGACTGAGGAATGCTGAGGAAGTTCCCTATATGGGAATGAAACGCGTTGACTGGAATGAATTAATTTTATTAACATTGCTCATGATATCATTCTCATCAATAGAATAATCAGATAGCATGAGGTAAGATGACGTTACAAAATACAATGAAGTGCCAACGCCGACATCGGGAGGATTGTTCATATTCATTAGTCTGGGTCTAATCCAATGTTCAGGACCCTATATTTCATCCATGGTCCCCAGACCTTTTTCCATTTCTTTACACATCCCCTGGATTTGTAGATAGTTTTGTTGTGAACCATTTTGGGACACTATTGTAAATTTCCCAATTCATGCCCGTATATAGGTATAAATCACTATGTCCTTATATAGGCATAAGAATCATAACCATATTTAGACATAGCTCATGCAGTCCAAATACGGGAGGGCTACTTCCACTAGTTCCGAAAATCCACAACGATTTCTTGGAAAACTCGGCTTCAACAGCTAAGGACTTTCCCTTGCTCGAGAACTGACTTGTCCCAGAGCTCATGGAGTTTTCAAAGAACTGAGAGTCTTTAATGACGTTATTATGTCCACCTTCACGTCAAACTCAGCAACTTCAAGGTATAAATATGCCCACACTTGCCTTAGCAAACACACAGTGTTTGGAGCAGTTCAACTATCTACTTGCCCGACGCATGCTGCTACCGCAAGTGCCGAAGGAAGCCGACTCTCCAGCAGACGCACTGAGAGAGACGCTATCTTTTCTCCTGCCGAGAAATCCAGCTCCAGTGTTTCCAGGCTACCCTTGCAGGTTGCTGGGAAATCGAGTCCTGAGACTGACCTTCTTCATTCTAAGCTGGTTAGACCCTAAGAGAAATCTTGGACAGATTCTTGGCAAAAGAATACTACATTTATGCTACACCTCACTTACTTCTTCCCTTGTACTAAGCTTAGGTTAGGTACATCGGGGTAGGCGTATTTTAGAAGCACCAGTTGAGTACTTTTAGCCTCTGTTATTTATGTATGTATTTATCTATGGTTTAGGAACCATACAATGCTCTTACAGTATTATTTTATTCTACTCTTTCTACTGTATACATTATATTTTGCAACCAGTTTTATGATTGTAGCAGTTCATTTCTTATGCTTGAGAAAGAAGACTGTTCAATAAATCCTTTTATTGAAAATGCCCGTCTTTCTATTTTCTCTGCACCTCTGGTGAAACAAAGCATGCACGACTGACTGAGTAAAATAACTATCTATTGTTTCCCCGACTCTGATGATCAGTTTTATCTTGGGGAAACAAATTTGTCATGTTTATGCCATTGCTAACCAGATATCATAGAATCTGGACTAGTCCGTGGCCCCTTTGATCATCAGTAGTAACCATCTAGGCTCCAGCAGGACCGGGGTACTCACCACCACTGTCATTGTGTCCACTAATCTAGTTTAGAACAGTACAATCTCCGGACAAACCCTTTAGATGTGATAGAACGTGCCTTCTCCCCTGCACCCCCTAGAACAGAGGGCCGATTGACTTCTTCTCCAGGCATATAAGTGCGTTCAAGGGTAATAAATCAGGTGGAGAATGTTTAACTGTATCAGCCTGAACCTAGCGCAAATGGCTATTTCGTGGGGGGGCTCTGCAGCGCATCCTGCCAGTCGTCGTCCTCCAGGTCCCCTATGTCACCCTCTCATTTTTCCTGCAAGAACACTAGGGGATCAGGCGTGTTGTTGATGAGTTTACGATAAATTGTGGACATGAGTTTTTCTCCTTTGGAGTCTAGGAGGAGCCTGTCCTCCAAAGGGGAGTAGTCCGGGAGAAATGTAACCCCCGCATATGTGAACGCAGGGCATGAGTAAGCTGTATGTAGTGATAGTGCTGTGTGTCTTGTAGATCATATTCCTTTTGGAAATAGTCAAAGGGCCAGGGAGCGTCTCTTTTCCATACATCCCTCAAATACTCTATGCATATTAACTGCCACCCCTTGAAGTCGGTCAACCTGGTCACCTCTGGTAGCTGATCCCCAAACCATAAGGGGGTTTTACCCTTTAGAGAGCCCTACCAGCCCAGGAACTTATGTGCCTCCCTCCAGCACTGAATCACTACCCCAGTGTGCGATGGCAGGTCCCTTCTCGGCCTCCTTGCATACAGGAGTGGCTCATAGTTCCCCGCAGGCATAACCCCTCTGTCCACCCTATAGGCTGGCCCGACCCTGCCGCATACACCCTGTCATTGACCACCTGCAGCTGTGGCACCCAGTAGTATATTTGTATGTCTGGGAGGGCCAGCCCCCAGTCATACACTCCCCTCGTTAAGTTGCATAGTGCAATCTGTGGGTTGCCCCCCTCCCAGAACAATGTCCATACTGCATGAGAAATCCGCTGATATAGCCCGCCCGAAACGGATATGGCGTGTTTTGCAAGATATACAAGACCCGCTTCTATGCCAGCATTTTAAACATGGCGGCCCACCCCATAAGCGACAGCAGTAGCGATCTCCAGTGGTTCACATCTGTTTCCAAGCGCAGCAGATGGGGTTCAAAATTCCTGGTGCAGAACTCTGCTCTGTTTCTGGTAATGTAAATCCCCAGGTACTTAAATCCGCTCTCCACAATCGAGGACGGACATCTAGACGGGATCCACGGGGGGAGACCCGAGAGCGGGAAGATCAGCAAAACTCAATGAATTTTTAAAGAATGTATGGAATAAGGAAGTTATTTTTCTACCTACATCACTCTTCTAACAGCTTTATGATCTTTTTCATTGTCGCTTCATAGTTTAATTTATAAATTTCCGTATTTTGACTGCTGACGTAAATCCCTAAATATCGGATTGGATTGGGGGTAAGGGCTAGCTGTTTAAAAGTGTCGGGAAGAAAATCATTTGAAGTATTCATTGTTAAAACCTCACTCTTAATATGATAAATTTTGTAACCTCCAATTAATTGAAATTGTGTAAATTCTGCTAACATTGAGTCAATATTCTGTCTTCCCGGGCAGACATAAAGAATAATATCATCAGCAAAGAGCTTCAGTTTAGCCATACCTTGTATTGGTGCTTTAATTTCCATATTGTTGCGGATTCTAGTAGCTAAGGGTTCAATAAAAAAGGTAAAAAGCACAGGGGAAAGTGGGCACCCTTGCCGGGTCCCAATTGACAGTGACCATCCCCGGTGGATTAGAATTAATAATCACCTGTGTCTGGGCCCCTTGATAGATATTACAAAGCATTTTTATAACCTGGGAGGGAATTCCATACTTACTCAGACCATAAAAAAGGGCATCCCAATTCACTAGGTCAAACGCCTTTTCTGCATCGACCATCATGATGAGAGCTGGAGTTTGATTACAATTGAAAAAGTCAAGGTCTTGTACTAAAAACCCAGGGGCAGATTTACAAGCCCCTTGCGCCTTTTTTACACCGCCGTTGCGTCACGTTTGTGACGCAGCGGCGGCACAAAAGATGCGCCATGGTGCGGGGTATTTACAACGTGACGCATCTGAGAGATGCATCACGTTGTGAAGCCCTGCGCCACATGAAACCTGCGTCAGGTTTCATGTGGGCATTTCCACAAAGGGGGGGGCATTCCATCGCAGGAACGCCCCTGGAAAGTGACTCAGTGAAATCTACAAGATTTCACCGAGTCACTTTACTAACGCTGATGCGTCAAAACCCTGCGCCTGCTTGAAGCAGGTGTAAGGCTTGACGCACCACTCTAACAGATAGGGCAAGTTGGAAAAGTGTTGGAGTTGCGTGCCGCATGCAACATAACTTCAGCACTGCGCCAACTTCACCCCCTACCTGCAACACGCATCTGTTTATTCCTGCGCCATGGTGCGCCGCATTGTAAATGCGGCGCATCATGGGTGGCACAAGGATAAACTTGCCTGCCGTATCTTTCCTGGCGCATCTCTGCTGATTTGCAGAGATGCGTCAGGCAACATAAATCTGCCCCCCAGTATTTGTGGACATTAACCTCCCTGCAATTAACCCTGTCTGGTCTTTATGGATCACTTTTTGTGCAAGAGGGGAAAAGCGCTGTGTTCAAATTTTCATTACATTTTATAATCAGAGTTAAGTAGTCTAATCGGTCTATATGAGTTAATCTTTCTGGGATTCTTTCCTTTCTTTACAAAGTTGACAAAGATAGACTCCTTAAAAGCTGTCGGAACCAGCCCCCCCCCCCATTTTTACATAATTAAAAAGCTCTACCAAAAAAAGGTGTTAATTCTTTGGTGTAAACTTTGCAAAATTCTTTTGGTAACCCATCATTGCCACACGCTTTTCCTCCCGTAATTGAGGCAAGGGCTAGTTGAATTTCAGCTACAGTAATCTCAGCTTGAACCTCCTCTGCCTGGCTGTTTGAAAGCTGTGGAAGATTGATACCCTCAAAATATTGTTGGATTGCCTGTTGACCGACCATATATTTAGTTGCGTACAACTGCTCGAAATGCTGCAAAAAGACTTTTAAAATCATTTCCTTATCAGTCACCGGGGTTCCTATGTTGGGCACTAGAACTTCGGTAATTAGGGCTGATTCCTGTTTTGTCTTAGTGGACCAAGCCAGCAGCTTGCCTTTGATTTACCTCTCTTCATAGACACACTGCTGGAATGTCCGGGAGCTGATCAATTCTTAGAGAATGAGAAACTCTTTTAACTCCTGTTTAGCTTTTTCTCGCTGCCCTTGCCCTGGATCGTTTCTTCTTAAAGAAACGTTTTTCTGAAGCAAGGCAGAATCAACCGCTGACTAGAGTTGATATATGTGAGTCCTACGAGTTTTGGACTGTGCTGCTATAAAGGCAACCAGCTCCCCACGAATTGTGGCCCTAAAGCCCCCCAGGCTGAAAAAGATCTGCAGTGCCCTCATAGACTTAAAAAAATTCCACTATTCATTTTCTAGTATCCAGTCGCCATTGTTGATTTGAAAGAAGGAGTCAATTCATCTTCCACCTGGATCTCATCCTCCTAACCTCATCTATTTATATTTCAACTTTGACCAACGAGTGGTCTGAAAAAGAATTAGCCGCCATTTCTGATCCTGAATATTTCAAAGGACGAGATATCAAAAAGAAGTCAATGCGTGAGGCTGATTGGAATTGTCGAGAATAACAAGTATATTCTCGTTGTTCACAATGGGCTGTACGCCATGGATCTAATAGCTGATAGTCTTGTGTGATAACATCGATTACTTTTTTGGTCTTCAGCTTCAGCTGTTTTTTATTTTTTTTCAAGGTGTCCTTCATCAAGTCCTGAATATAATTGAAATCACCACCAAAAATAATTTGCCTTGTAGCCCCTCTGAGTTTCTCATTGATCTTCACCATAACTACCAATCATCAACTATTAGACCGAAATAATGAATAAAGTTAAAAATATTCCTGTTTAAACTTGTTATGACCCAAAGCCATCGACCAAGTGGATTCCTCTGTACAATTCCCAATCCACCCGACTTAAATGTATGGCGACCCCCTTACTGCCAACCCTGCTGACGCAAAAAAACTTTAGAGAACATTTTAAGTATAAAAAGCTTAGGAGTTTTTGTTTTTAAATGAGTTTCTTGAAGGAAGAGGACTTGTGGTGAAAATGAAGCTAGTCACCTTATTATCCTCCATACTTCTGTTTGTTTAAAACACCGTTTATATTGACCGAACTTATCCAACATGTAAATTTCATTTCTGAGATTAATGCTTATATATTGCAATGATCTATTCAGCACAGTACACTGTTTTTCTGCCATCCTACCCCTATGATTCTGCTCATTTGTTACCCCTTGTGCCCAGAACCCACCTGCACCCAACCCCTTCCCGTAGTTAACCCTCCACAGGAGATGGGACAAGGGTATGCACCCTCATCTCCACCCTTCCCAAATACCTCTCTGTGGGGTGCCTTGGCGCTGCACCCTGAGTGACCCCCGCCTCCCGCTACCTGCAGCCACCCCCTAACCTAACATTTTAATACTTCTTATCTACTTTACAGAAGAGATTTATTTCAACAGATCCCGTGCTTCCTCCATATTCGCAAACATGAGGAACTTGCCCCTCACTAACACCCTCAATTTTTATTATTGATGCATGTGCTCCCTGTGCATTAAAGAGATAGAGTAATTTAACAAATTATTTTTGCAGAAGTGTGGCGGCTACTGACATATCAGCAAATATTCGACAGTTAGAAACACCATCAGTTGTAAATTGTCGCTGCGGGGTTGCCTTAGAAAAAATCTGCTCATTGATGCGGTAGTCGGAAAAGTTGAGCAAAATTGTTCGAGGAAATTTTACATTCGGCAAAGTAAGTGAAGGGACCCGATGCGCTCTTGTTATGGTGAGATCACCTGTAAATTCTGGGAGCACGCTCTTCGTGATAACAGATTCGACCCATTGGAGGGGTTGTGACCCTTCACTCCCTTCTGGGACACCCACTATGTGCAGATTTGCATGGACTGAGTGGTTCTTCTCAAGCTCCTCTGATTTACTTTCCAAGGAGACTTGCTCTTTGGTGACCACAGTCACCTGTTTTTGAATTGCAGTCATTTGCTCCTCTTGATGCGCAAACCTTGATTCTGCTTCTTTCATCCTTGTCAGCAGACTTCCAACTGCTTCTTCAATCTTTGAGAGGCATTGATGAAGGGATGCTATCTCATTGGCTTGTGAGGTCCTGAGCTCCCCTATCTCATCCAAGATGTGATTCAACATAGTTTTTATGTTGCATTGCCGAAGAGCTCCTTCTTCCTGAGTTTGTATCGACGGGGTGGATTAGAGTCCTTTGTTTTCTTTTGGAATCCCTCCTTGATGGCCTGATACCTCCAATCCCATTTGACATAGCCTCTAGGGCTGCTGTTGTTGCTGAGAGTGCAACAGTAGACATGGCAGCGGGGTAAAGGTGATAGTGGGGCCTGCGACTGTTCTGTAAAAGAGCTGTAGTCCTGTTGATGACAACTGTGCTCATTACTTTCATCCAGGGTAACTGGTTGATCCGTCGAGGCTTGATCTTCCTGCGAGGAGCTGAATGGTGTTGTCCCGGGAAGACCTAGAAATAGCACCGCTGGAGCCGGCACGGCCAGGGGTGTTTTAGAAAACAGCAAATACTCCTTTGTTCTTTGCTTGCTGGTATTAACCATTTTGTCTTTTCTGCTATCTTGTGAAGGAGGAGAACTCACTTTACTCTTTCCACTTTCCCAAGACCCTGTAGCTAAGACTTCTTTTTTTTCAATATTTCGTTGAGCGGGTCCCGCTTTTGATCTAGATTTAACCCCTTGCCTGTGGGGCTAATTCCCCGGCTGTGCTGGGAGGTTGGCGGGCGCGTGCAGCGCCACGGTGCTCGTGACGAGCTCAGCTCGTCATGAGCCACAGTGGCCGTGTGCTTATGATGAGCTGAGCTCGTCACGACCACGCCCGTTTCAATGGAACGCCCAGCACAGCAGGGGAATTATCCCCGCGTGGGCGCGGCGCAACGGTCATGCCGAGCTCAGCTCGTCATGAGCACACGGCCACCGTGGCTCATGATGAATTGAGCTCGTCATGAGCATGGGAGGGGTTAAACTAGCCACCAGGTCTTCATCTGCTGCACTCTCTACAGCTGCTATTGCTGTTTCTCTTGCTCCAAGGTCCTGGCTGGTTTCAGCCAGCTCTTCTTCTGTGCCTAATAGAGCCAGTACGTGTTTTTTGACTATGCTCTGCTCTTGCTGCCGCTGATGCTTCCATTGCTTGTGCTAATCGTGGTTTGGCTTTCAGGCTTGCAGCTGAGTCTACTTTAGCCATTAGATTTGTTATTTGTAAATACTTTCCCTTCTTTCTTTCACCTACAGCAAAGGCAAAAAGCCTTCCTGGTGCAAAAAAGGGGGTGATTAATCAGATTGGGTCGCGCTGGCACCTCCAAAGTCCAGCTTTCCTTTATTATTGGAAGTGCCCCCCAGGATGGATTCTTGTGATGAGGGGGGATCCAGAGCAGGGCCAGCTCTAGACATGGGCAGTGTGGGCAGCTGCCCAGGGCATTGCACTTAGCCCACCAATATGGGGCCCCGCACTGGTGGTGTGTCCTCTTGTTTCCCTGGCGATCAATTTTAAAGAAAGGTGTCGCCTTGCAATTAGGGTCCATGGGACGGCACCCCTCCCCGGGCCTCTCAGGGATGGTGTCTGGAGGCCTAGGGGCGGGAGACACTTCCTATTGTACCAATTGCAAGGAGACCATTCAGAGACACTGCAGGACTTCTATTGTCCAGCATTTTAGCGCCCCCACAGTTTTAACTTTTAGCCTGCAAGCAATTCTCACACCTATCGGACTGAAGGTGTGAGAATTGCTTGTGGGCTAAAAGTTAAAACTGTGAGGGTGCTAAAATGCTGGACAATGGGCCTCCCGCAGAGTCTCTGAATGGCCTCCTTTCTAGGGGTCACTTACCTAAATTAGAGGGGCCTCGCACATTCCCTTTTGGCCCAGGGCCCTGCAAATCCTAGAACTGGCCCTGATCCAGAGCCACTAATCAAGCTAAAGGGGAGAACTCTATGGGCCCCACTTCCCCTCCCCTCTACTTCTAGAACTCTTGCCCCCACTTTCCCCCTTATATTGCACCAGATTCAAGTCTTAGTCCATAGAATTTGCCAGTTACTAGCTAAAGTGCTCACCTTCAATCACCCTGACACAGCGCGACCTTAGGGATTCCTCTGGATTGCTTTCCAGCCTTTTATAGTAATTGCCCCCACAGATCTCCACAGTCATCTTCTTCCTATAACCTTCCATTTTGTTAGTACTCCAAACAAAAAGGGTGCAAAGAGCGCAAGGTCACAACAAAAATCAGTAAGGAGGAAAAATCAGAATCCCCTTTCCCGCACTCAGCGCTGGAGTAGACCCAGCATCAAAGCCTCGGGGCACATAGGGCACACATAGCCTCTTGCCGGCCTTAAACTGCCTTCATTGCAGCGATTTACTTGCACGTCGTGAGCCTGGAAAAGTGAAAAATCCTGGCTTCCTGCAACTGTCCACTACCGTTGTCATACTCCATACTCCGACTGCACCTCTTGGAACATTCGCGCACCACGTGCTGCCTTCTCCACCTTCCGTGCATCTGATCATCAGGAGCGACCTCAAGGTGGGGGAGGTGCTAGCAGTCACTAGCTGCTATGTGCCGCGGGCATCGTGTCCGGCCCAGCATGAACATGTCAAATTTAGCACACACATGTAGTTGTTTATAATGTCAGAAGCTATCAGCGGATGTGTATTGCAGTGTTAAAGCTAGGGTTGCAGCACTGCAACCCTGAACATGCCCATTTGGTGGTGGTGATAATGGTAGACTACCAGGTGAAGACTGAGAGACTCTCTTCACATTCTCGTCTTGCAGTGTACCAACATGGAAGTCAGATGATGCCTAAGTCACCCCTCAAGTAATGCAATTAGAATGTATCACCCTTTATTTGCTGTGACATATCGAAGTACAAACAGAAAGTGACTTTTCATCTCCTGTTAAATAACTTACAGATCACTCCAATCAATGCATGCTTAGGACGGGTTCAACCTAATGGAAAAACCACAATGAGCAGTTCATTCATAGTCAGGGCTTTAAGTCGGTGGGGTCTGTGGGGGTCTGAGCCCCCCCGGTTTTTTGGGGGGGGCCTCAAAGGGGCTCTAGAGGGCTCTATTTTCGGGCCTCAAAGGTCAAAGGTAGGGTGATCAGGCATCCCGGTTTTTGTTCGGTGTTACTAGTGTGGGTAACATGTCATGATAGTGAAATGCTGCCAATTTCGTTTTTCACTATTGAAAGGCTATCTTGCCCATAGGATAACATGGGGAATGCTGTGTAACATGTTTACCTGCATATCTTCCCATAACGGCAAGATAGACATTTGGAACCTGGTATCCCTGAACTCAGAATTTAATAACACATCCTTTAGTGAAGATGGTTTTAAAATTCTAAGTTTGGAAATAGCACTCTTAGAAAGTAGCTATTTTCCTGTTCAACCTTTCTGTGTGCCTCTGCCTGGTTGTGTATTGATTGTCTGGTTTGTGAGTGACAGGGGCTTAAACTTAATAAATATACTTTTTTGCCTATTTTATTATCCTTTACTAGATGGGACCTCATGATTTTCTTAAGCACACAATGCTAGTTATCTTGATTTAGACAACGCCCCTATTCGGCCAGGCCACGCCCATTCAAGAAATTTGCCACGCCCCTTTTAGAGCACCACCAGGTTTTTTTCCCCACTTAAAGCCCTGTTCATAGTTAAAGATCTTGGAAAATAATTATTTTTGTTTCTGTACGTATATCATAGTGCATCTAAAGCCAAGATATTCCGGTGCATTTCTCAACTATTCTCCCAAAGATGGCATTGGTTTGTTGTTTGAAGTCATTCTTTATAGCAGGGCCGGCTTTAGGCATGTGCAAAGTGTGCACCTGCACAGGGCCGCCAAACCCCAGGGGCCGCCACCACGCCTGTTTCAGACGCACACACTGAGACAAGTAAAGTTTAATTTAGCACTAAGCAGCAGTGCACCATGCACGGTGCTGCTTCGGGCAGGCTTTGGGACTGGCTTGCAGAAGAGCACGAGAGCAACAATGTAACAATATTACCCGCGCGGCTTTCGTGATAGATGACATCACAACAGTGAGAGCTCCATCGCGAGCGGATGGTTGTGGGGGGGAGGTTGAACTGATAATGGCAGGCAGAGCTCAAATCGATGTGGTAAATTTTGAAAGAAATTAAAATACAGAGATACTGTCCAAAGCTGACCGTGGACCACGGCGGCCAAGGGAACTCTTATTTATTGCTGAGAGTCACTTTGAATCATGCCGGAGTCCGGATGACATTTGCCACGGGAGGAGTTGTGGCCACGAGCCGGGTCCTACTTAATTGCTGCGCCATTCTCGCCTTGCACAGTGAGTAACTCTATCAAGTGACCGATGTACTAGGGAGGCACACAAGCAGCAGGGATCATGGCAGAGAGAGGCAGTGACTTGACCCGCTGTATGCATATAGGCTCACAGGTTCCCTGACAGGGGGGGGGAGAGGTCGGGGGCGCTGGCGCTGGCAGACAGAGCCTAGTGTGTGTTTGGAGTGCAGCAGTTCAGTGAAAGGGCGAAAGTAGGAGGGGGTCCAAGCTGTGAGGCCCAACAGTAAAGACACCCTTACTTAGTCTATCCGGGTTCAGATGGACACCAAGGGTGCAGGGGCTCGACCCCCGCTGTAATTTAGGCCGATCGGAGGCGCTGCAGGTGGTAGATGGAGCATTAGCTAGACAGCAGGGCATTCTTTGAGAAGATGGGTGGGAGCTGGGCCTGGTCGATCGCAGGGAAAGCAGCATTGAGCACTGAAAACTGAAAATGCAGTTAGTCTGCCTCCTTGGGGTATAGATCCATATAAGTTAACTACAGCAACAAACGCACTGCAGCGCACAGGGTTGTGTCATTTACACGACCCTAGTCCAAATCATGCAGATGGAGCAACGTTTGGTAAAGATGTCAGCAGGCTTGCATACGAACGTTATCACACATGATCAGTGCACAGCTGTTCTGTGCTCACCTGATTGCTCCTTTTGATTTGACCGGAGTTTTAACCGATGCCTTGCAGACTCATCCCCGCAGGCCACCCGGGTCTTCTTGCAGATCGGTGGTAATGTACCCACATCAGTTTGCACATTTGCTGGCCTTGGTGAGGGGCACAGACCTCATGTCAGCCAATATCCCACGCTCACCGATATATCTGCCACATTCCAATGGCACAGACAGGTTCCTTATCCCCACCAAGTTTCAAGCAACAATACAAATGCCAAGATTCCAGCAACTCTCGTGATTAATGGACCGCCTGGATATTGTTAAGAGTTTTGTCTAGTAGAAATTTTACACAGAGTAAAGGTTAATATGCCTGCTGCAAAGCACGAGCACCGGGCAGCTCACGGAAATGCATATAATTTAAATAGTTCAGAGCCTTACTGATTTTGTTGGAGAGATACTTTTGATAGTTGAAATGTATACATTAAAATCGTAATGTAGCACAGTGAGCTATAAACAATTATCAAACAGCTGCATGCAAACTGCAAGGTATAGGTTTAAGAGTTGATTTCTCCCCAGTCTTTCATTATCATAATGTTGCAAAGGGGTTCATTTGGGTAGAAATCAATTCTTAATAGTAAAAAGAATAACCAACTATGGTGGCACATTTTAAAATTCTGAAATTCTGCTTCTCCAGATCAAGCACTCTTATACTATGCCCAGCTTAAATGACCTATGACTCCTTTTGTACACCTCGTATGTAACATTTCCTATACACTGCTTTACACACATATAACTCATTGTCTCTGTGTGATGTTAAGTGCTCTGACACCCTACGCTGGTATGAGTAGCTTTAAAAAAACAAAAAAGCTTGTGAGAGAGTGGTTATGGAGACTTGTGGGTCACTGTTAAAGGGTGGTATATCACAATAGTCTAAATTGCTTGATTTTGCTCGGGAGAAAGTGTCACTCATAGTTGTTGAAATGTCACTCATAATGACACTGACATTTTGAAAATGTCACACATAGCAATCTGAAACCTTGGCAGCTATGCGCCACGACGACGAGGATCGGATCCATCGGATACCAATCATACAATATTCGTGGCACTGGCGGCCGCTGGCAGGTTTTGGCGGCCTCGGACCCCGGCTTTTTACTAACTTCCATTCCAGTAACTTCCAACCAAAGCCTGAGTCACCCCTCCTCCCCTCCTCCACCCTTTCACTTCCCTGCTGGCCTCTGGCAGTGGCCCCGCACCGACTTCTGTTCCCCGTTCCTGATTGGCGGCAGCAGGGGCTCACGACGTTGTGTGTCACAATGCCCTCCTCCTCCTAAATTGTATCGTTCTGAGACGAATTCGCAAGGGTAGGAGCAGCCGCAGGTACTGGTCATCTAATGACTTTTCTGGACGTATTATTAAAACACCTTCCTGAGCGCCGCCCCGGCCGGACCCCCTCTTCTGGGGCCTCCACCTACGCTCCCTGCACAGGGCCACCATGAGCCTAGAGCCGGAGCTGTTTATAGACAGTCTAATTGACAAGATGGCGTACAAGTGTTTGTTTACAACAGAACATAAATAAATGTCAATCCAGTATTTGTAGAGCATAAACAGCTACCGGAAGGGATCCCGGCGCTAGGGGTTGTCGGAAAGATTAAGCAAGCTATTGGTGCTGAGTTATCTGCCTCCGGTCGAACCATCAGCCCCAGATTCCTGCATCAGTCGCCCGAGCCGCGGCGCCACACCGTTTCCCACCACACTGTCAAGGTTATTTCAAAGCTCTCCAGCTTTCACTTGCGAAGAAACAGATTTGTTTTGATTGGATGTTCACAACCACTACAGTTTTCAAGTATGAGTGAAGATGATGTATAACTGGCTTTTTATTATGAAAGATCTGAAATGAATATGATTTTGTAGATGGGAATATCTTAAAGCACGTTTTTCCTGAGTCTGAATAAAAAATGTTGTTCAATGAAGAGCGACTCTTAAGCTTTCGTTCAACGTATATCGTTCTTGCATCGCGTCCTTGGAGTATGAAAACAAATACCAAACAAGGACATGTTTTCTAAGAGGATTTAAATAAATCTCTTTTATTTTGGCTTCTGTGAAGTTGAAGAAATTGATGCTACAAAGGCAGCTATGAAAGGCCCATGCAGAAGAAGCTTAACACTGCTCAAAGTTCTTAGGGCTTAATAGCTGAAATGCAAACGTGTTTTAAACAACTGAGTGAAATATTAAACAGAGTTAGCCAGTTAATATTTGATGTGTGTGTTGGGCTCAAAGTTAAAACATAGCAAAGGTCCCGATGGGGTTACTGTACCAGAACAGTTCCTTTAGTCACATTCTACATTCTTGTACGACTTCTCACGTTTAAAAGTACAAACTTTTCAACTTTCATTGAATTCTCTTGGAATAAAAGAGAAGCCACTTGTGCAGGAGCAAATATAGTGCCTCAAATCCCATTACGAAAAAGCATTGACATAGTCGCTAGATCTGATTTTAATTCAGCGTATGTTTACAGAAGCACAAAACACACCAGCACATAAGCATGCTTTTAACACACATACATTCACCTGTGCACACAGACAAACACATCTACAGACACTCATGCTCACTGAGCCACAGACATACGGAAATTAATGCACACAGGCCAGCATATATAGGCACCCGTGCAGACAGACCAACAAATCCTATAAAGGCGTCCATGCAAAGCGCACAGATGAACACTTGCAGGCATAAATGGAAGTAGATCAGCAGCCAAAGCTGACTCTGTGCAGCAAGCACTTGATATATGGTCATGTGCATCAGGGAAGCATATAATCACATGCCAGCAGAGGAAACAAAGTGATGTGTATAAGAGGAGCACAAGGCGATGTACATTGGGGAGTATAATGAGGCACAGCAGTGGGGTATTGAGTGATTTGAGAAGAGAGTTGTCAGCAGAAGGTGACGCAAGGGCGGTTTGCAGAAGAGGATAACAGAGTGAAGTACAGTGGGAAGTACAGATTCTGGTGAGCCAAAGCAAAACAAAGTGAACCGGGGCCCAGCTGATGCATGAGATAATAATGTGCATGGCCTTTTCACAGGACAAAGTGCATTTATGGCCCACACCGATGTTCTTAAAGCGATGCTGTTTAGACGAGGAGCAGGCAATGCACAGGCATGGAATTCTGGGTGAAGTGTGGCAGGGGGCAGAGGATGTTGTGCACCTGGGGAGCACAAGCTGATTTGCACAAGTGGAGAAAAGGATGAGGACGATCTGGGAAGAGCAGGGCGAAGTCCGGCAGGGGAGCACAAGGGGATAGGAAGCAGGCTGCTCAGAATGAAATTGCACCAGGAAGCAAAGAGTTTTTACACCGGACAATGTATCCTTGGAAAATAAGGGTTGAAGTACATCAGAGGTTGAATGACACACATATTGTATTTTTTTATTGTACTTATTACTATTTTAATGTTATTGTTGGTTTATTTATATGCCATTTTAAAGAGTTTTTGGGTACAGCGATGGAAGTGTATTTATTCAATGTTTTGTTTTAAACTTTACATTTTATTTTCTTTAGTTACATTTAATTTTATTTCTGTATAATGCATATTTATTTTATGTAGCACATACAAGACAGGAGTGTCTATTATCTGCACATGTTTCGTTTCGTTTCGTTTTATTTCTTTTATTCGGTTACCACTTGATTGCAACCATAAAAAGTACAGATAAAAACAGTAGAAATAAAATTGATTTACATAACAAGAAAAAATAAAATAGGTATAATTACACAAAAGGACATAATATCAAACAAGAGCTTCTCGTATTTTGATAGTAATTTTTAGGAATGTGGCTATGCATTTTGCAGAATGAGTTGAGTTCAAAAGTTGTAAAGAAAGATAGGCTAGATGACAGGACCTATTGCCAGATGATCGGAGCAGTGGAAGAATCCAAGTATTTTGTGGTGCCTTGTAATATAAACAGAAAAAGATAATGTGTAGGGTTGATTGGGTCGATACTCCGTCACATGGGCAGTTCGTAATGTCTTTCGACCAATACTGTGTTCGAGGAAAGGAAACCAGTCGAAAAAAGGTATTAAAACGGAATTTTGTCAAAAGATATTTTTCATAATTAGACAGATAATATGACAGGTAGGGTTGTATGAGCTTGACGGGTTGAATTGCTTGAATTTGGAGATTAGAAGACTTTTGAATCTCAGTTGAGCTACGAAGTTCTCTCAAGTGGTCCATGCTTATTTTCTTTAGATCTTTTCTAGATATATCCTCCACACTCGGTGGGTCGTCAAAATATGAGCTACGACCTAAATCTTTGAAAAAGTTCTCCACATATGCTAGCCAGGAAATCCTACGCCAGTTTGTTAGGGCCATACAGTCCTCAATCAGCGAGCGTGTCAGGTGACATTCTGGTTTTGACCATATACGTTGCCATAAAAGAATTGGTTGGACACGTATATAGTCTGTGATATATTCCATTCCAAGCTCGTTGTGGGCAGCAAAGTTCGGAGCGCTTTGTGGAAGGGCCAACAGGTATTTAGCGAACCCGTTCTCCACTACTTGGATGGGATCAATTGGACCGTGGCCCCAGACTCCTGCGCCATAAGTGGCCACGCTATGGCATTTTGCATAGAAGATTTTCAGGAGTTCTTGGGGAGCAGGTTTACCAAGTTTTCTAGAGAAAGAGACCAAGGCCGTTGTTGCTTGCTGGAAAAGAAGTTTTCTGCTGGCCGTGGCCTGCCGCCAGCTTAGAGAATCATCCACCAATATCCCTAAATATGGATAGGCTGACGTTTTTTTCCAATCTTGACTTTTCCACGACAATAACTGGGTTTCTTGACCTTGGGGCCAATATGCATAGTGAACGTCTTTTTTATATTAATTTTGAGACCACGGGAGCCCATAAAAGAAGAGTAATTATCAAGCTGCTTTTGTAGTTGATTGAGTGTCCTTGCAAAAATGACTGAGTCATCTGCATAAAGCAGCGTTGGTATAGGGCGATGGTTGATCTGGGGTAAGTCCTGGCTCCCTTCTAGCATGGCCAGCTCAAGACCATTGGTGTAAAGGTTGAACAGGAAGGGAGCCAGTACACATCCCTGTCTTACCCCTTTTTTGATGGAAAAAGATGGGGACAACTCGCCATTGACTCCATATCTGATGGACGCCGTTGCGTCCCCGTAGAGTTCCCGTAGAAAAGCTATGAGAGCTGGTTCAACTTTGAGGTTGTTTAAAATAGCCCAGAGTTTGGAGTGCTGGACGCAGTCAAAGGCTGCACTAAGGTCGACATACACTAGGAAGATGTTACCCCCTTTCGCTGCAGCATACTTCCCTATCAAAAGGGCAAGGTTCAGAGCCTGCTCCACAGTTCCAAGACCCTTCTGGAAGCCATATTGCAGGTCGGTCATGATGTTGTTTGTCTGGGCCCAAGATTGTAGTCGGCCCAGTATCACCCGGCCTGCAACTTTACCTATGGAGTCCAGAAGGGAAATAGGCCTGTAGCAGACAGGATCGTTGCGATCACCCTTTTTGAAAATGGGAAGGAGGATTGACGTTGACCATGACTTTAGCAGCCTTGTAGATGTTGCAGCACAGAGGACCTGGGTAAGGAGGGGTGACCAAAGTTCGAGATTGTATAAGAAAAAGTCCAAGGGCACACCATCAGGCCCTGGAGCCTTGCCCGGTTTAGACGCCTTTAGTGCTTTTACAACCTCTCCATGGGTGAAAATTATATTGATCGGATAGGTAATATTCCCTGGCATGTTGCCATTTCTTTGTTCATCTTCAGAGAGGACTGCTTGAAGGGGTCCAAAGATTTTTGAGAAATGGGCGACCCATTCCTCAGCGGTGACGGCCACGTCCAGATGTTGGGCCTTCGATGAATCGGCCAGAAAGGGAGATCTGATCACTTGCCAGAAGAGAGCGCTGTCTTTGTTAAGGCAACTAAGATGTAACTGTGCCCATAGATTGTTCTTGATTTCTTTCTTGCGTTCCGCTCTCGCTATATTGTAGAGTTTCCGTAGTTTGGAAATTTCCGAAGTGTCCCTCAGAGGACTATGCAGGGCGGCCTTTAGATTTGAAAGAGCCTTGCGACAGTTTGCGTTGAACCATCTTTCAGAGTTGGATTTTTTATTCCTGGATTTACGGGTAAACTCCTCCCCAATAACCTTTACAACTTTCTGGAAACTTGTCACAGTTGTTTTGGGCGAGGCATCCGCAGATAAACAATCAAGAACCCAGGGACCGGCTCTATCAAGGACCCGTTCCGTGATTTTAAGTGGATCGACCTTGGCCCATTTAACTGAATAGCCGTTCACCTTGTTCATGGTTAAGCAACTTTGCGTTAGTTGGCTGGTAAAGGTAGAATGGATCTTAACATTTTTTGGGGAAAGTATTACACTAATCGGGTAATGATTGCTGCTTACATCTGTCCCTGTATAGAAGTTGGTCAATTGGCCCTTCAGGGTCTGTGAGGTCAAAATATAATCTATTATGGTTGAGGCCCCTCTACCATGGAACGTTGGGGAAAAATCTATGGGGGGTTCTACTAGGTTGTTTGCGAACTCAAGTTCTAGGGAAAAATGGCACTCATTTAGTTTGTTCCCACAGGTGGAATGTACAAAATGTGGCAATGGGCAGCCGTGGTCATCCAACAGGCCACAATTCCCATTATTGTGGTTTGTGCATAATGCAGTATTAAAATCACCGCCCCAAATTGTATATACGGTGGTTGAACGTAAATCATTTTGTAAGGATTCTAAAAAAGTGGTAACTTCAGCTAACAATTTTATACAGTCCTTTACTTCGGAATTATTATAGTAGTTAATCAAAATAAAGGTACTGTTTTTGTTAAAATGTATTTGTAGTATTTGGTAACTTGGATCTTCTTTGAGCATACATATAGTTAGGGGGGGCAGAGTATTAGCAACGTATACCGCCAAACCACCCTTTGGTCAACCCATGACTCCTTGGATAGCTGGATTATGGAACGTTTTGTAGCCTAGTAGATGTTGTGGAACTATTGACCAGGTTTCCTGAAGGCAGACTATCTGATGATTGGAAACTGTGTCCAGCCATGGTTGGAGCACCATCTTGGCTCGCATGCCTGCAACATTCCAATACACGATTGGAATGCTCAGATACTCTGCTGAGATTACACCTGGTGTATTTTTGTCAGTATTTTGGGTCTGACAGTGGTTTGTAGTATTTGCTCCAATGGGGGCTTCCGGAGGAACACATGACATTTTACTTATATCAATGTGAGAAGAGTCAACCAAACGTCCATCCTCACTAATAATTGGAATAGGCACTTTCGATAGTATAGGAGGTTGGTGTTTAGTCAGGCTTAATTTTTGTTCAGGACTGGTAGGGACAACAGGAATCGATGAGGCCTGGATCTTATGTACTATATTGGCTAATGGTCAATCTACCATATCCAGACAATCGTAACGATTTCTGGTTGGAAAGCCCTGCCACCCCTCCCTATGGAACTGGGATTTTCTAGGAAGCCAGGGCTGGAAGTGCCAGTCCTGTGTCTGCCAGTCTCTATTACTATTTCTTTTAGTGTAGGCCACCTGATTCCAGTGTTCTTCAGGGGGTTGTTGCCAGTTTCCCATGGGAAAATAGTTTTGGATGTTCTCTCGAGGGTAAAAAAAGGAAAGGCGGTAGGCATCGATACCCTCCTTTTTTTCCAAGGATGGCCAAGAGCAAATGTGGTTAACTGTGTTAGGGTCAACACAGTTCACTATGATGCAATCGCCCTGAATTGATTTTTGTTCTTCCCCTATCCAAGTTACTCTACGTACTGTAGTTATTCTGCTAGTATGGTGCCTCTGTAGTGGTCTATTTAAACTTAGCCACTGTAAAACTTTATTTTTGAGGGACCAAAAAGATTTATTTGTGCCTTCAGTGAGTTCAGGAACTCCGGTGAGAATAACCGTATAAGGGGATGCCTCAGGTGGAAGATGCACTGGACGCCTTGAGCGCATTCCCCTTTTTGGTATCTCTGAGGGTTTAATTTCCAATGTTTTGGGATGTAGGGATACCTGTTTTTTATCAACCGATTGATTCAATTTTGTCCCCGAACCTTGTGCAACCGGGGTCTGGACAATTCTTGGTCCAGCCGGAGGCACGCCTGCGAGGGAGTTGGTCAAATGGGATGCTGAGAGGGCTGGGTGTTTAGGTGAAATGTTGGGTGGGTTGGACATTGCTGGCATCTTACTAGTGGGGCCTGGTTGGAATACTTGTGAAATTTTTACTGGAGGTTTCGGTTTCCCTGTCCCCTGATTTGTCTGCTCTGTGGTGGGCTGTGTGAGTGTTTTAGGGGATAATAATGCCAACTGTTTTTCTAGGTTCCTCAAGCTCGTTTGCACAGGTTTTAATTGCTCGATGAGGAGTTCCCTAAAGGTGGGTAATAGAAAAGGGGTGGCGTTACAGACTAAACAATGATTTTCGTGCTGGGAGGTCCTAGGGGGATTTGCAGTCATGTTCTCAGTATCGGTATTAGTTATTATGGGATTAGTAACAATAGTTGTAATAGTGCTTGGTTGAACAAGCAGAGAAAACTGATCCCCCCCGGTCTCATGTTGGACTTCAGATCTATTAGAGATACAATGTTGTTTACCATTTCCCCTTTTTGGAACTGCACCCTCTCTGATCCCACGAAGGTGGTTATCTAGTGATGTTTCCAGAGTTTGGCAAAGCTCCAAATTAGGAGTAGTCTCTAGATCCTCCGAAGAAAGAGAGTCAGATATGGATTGAGTAGCAGAGAGGTCCACTGTACAAGGAAGTGTGTGGATATCTGCTGCGGTGGTAGTTGGAATAGTCAAGATAGGTAGAATAGGGCCTTGCTGGTTAGGAGAGACCGCAGTAGCCAAATGGCCCATGGAAGAACGCTTGGCATTTGCGAGATCTAAAGATACTCTGCGTTCCAAGATGGAAATGCTCTGGTCGATGACATCGTTGGTACGTGATATAAATTGGTCTATCGGGCCGGTCAGGTAATTTACTGATTGGGCAGGTTTAGCGTTTTTACGGGTTCCTCAGGTCATTTTGGACAGGTGGACGAATCACACAAAACGTTAGAGAGAAAGTACTTACTCTAGGTCTGGGAGGACAAGGGGGGTGGCCCGGTCCAATCCGGTCCCTTACGGCCACTAACGGGCAACAACGGGCCCGCCCTTGGCCCGGGCTTCGCCCGGGCGCTCCCGCGACGCGGGCAATGACGCTGATTCAAAGCGCCTCCTGGCGCGTGCCTGGCGTGCCCGGCGCTATGCCTGATGGAAAAGGTAGTCCCCTCTCAGCGGCCGCCCGTTGGTAGTGGTGGCGGCGGGTGGGACTACAGGCAGGGCCAGCGGCAGCTAGGCAGAGTTTGGCAAGTTTGAGTCACTGGGAAAATGAAGGATTACAGCGGAGCTCCTGCTCCAACGCTGTCACGGATTTAGAAGCAGAACACCCGCTCTGCCGGCAATGACGCTGATTTAAAGCGCCTCCTGGCGCGTGCCTGGCGTGCCCGGCGCTATGCCTGATGGAAAAGGTAGTCCCCTCTCAGCGGCCGCCCGATGGTAGTGGTGGCGGCGGGGGGACTACAGGCAGGGCCAGCGGCAGCTAGGCAGAGTTTGGTAAGTTTGAGTCACTGGGAAAATGAAGGATTACAGCGGAGCTCCTGCTCCAACGCTGTCACGGATTTAGAAGCAGAACACCCGCTCTGCCGGCAATGATGCTGATTTAAAGCGCCTCCTGGCGCGTGCCTGGCGTGCCCGGCGCTATACCTGATGGAAAAGGTAGTCCCCTCTCAGCGGCCGCCCGATGGTAGTGGTGGCGGCAGGGGGACTACAGGCAGGGCCAGCGGCAGCTAGGCAGAGTTTGGCAAGTTTGAGTCACTGGGAAAATGAAGGATTACAGCGTAGCTCCTGCTCCAACGCTGTCACGGATTTAGAAGCAGAACACCCGCTCTGCCGGCAATGACGCTGATTTAAAGCGCCTCATGGCGCGTGCCTGGCGTGCCCGGCGCTATGCCTGATGGAAAAGGTAGTCCCCTCTCAGCGGCCGCCCGATGGTAGTGGTGGCGGCGGGGGGACTACATGCAGGCCCAGCGGCAGCTAGGCAGAGTTTGGCAAGTTTGAGTCACTGGGAAAATGAAGGATTACAGCGGAGCTCCTGCTCCAACGCTGTCACGGATTTAGAAGCAGAACACCCGCTCTGCCGGCAATGACGCTGATTTAAAGTGCCTCCTGGCGCGTGCCTGGCGTGCCTGGTGTGCCCGGCGCTATGCTTGATGGAAAAGGTAGTCCCCTCTCAGCGGCTGCCCGATGGTAGTGGTGGCGGCGGGGGAACTACAGGAAGGGCCAGCTGCAGCTAGGCAGAGTTTGGCAAGTTTGAGTCACTGGGAAAATGAAGGATTGCAGCGGAGCTCCTGCTCCAACGCTGTCACGGATTTAGAAGCAGAACTGCACATGTGATATCATTGGTAATAATATAAATCTTTTAAATGATATGATTACTATCTGACCAACCTCGTTTCCCACCTTGAAATGCTCCCATTCCATTCCTTTCTCTGAATTACCTTGCTCCAATCAGACTATTACAACCATGTTATTGGTTTTGCCTGATGCTTGGAATATAGGCATAAATCTCATGATGATGACTTCCTAAATTCATAATTAGATTTAAAAGGATGTTGATACGCTGGTTTCTTTGGCTGATGATATCATGATATGCAATTCAGGAATGTGGACTAAAAACCGTCCTGTTTTGATTCTGTTTGGCTCTATTATCCACCTTTTGGTACATACAATTAATGCTCCAAAACTTTGCATATTTCATGCTGCAGCAAATCTGTGAACAGACAGATTGTATGCCGAGATTTTATTGGCTGTTACCACATTACAATGACGAGGTGGCAGCCGTTATAAGACTGTGGACTCTGACACGAGCCCTAGAAAAAAGATTACAAAAAGAAATAAGTGGAGGAGGGATTCCCTGCCCCTTACGCCAGGTGTTTGGGGGTTCCAGAGGGCCTAGAAGACTGAAGAGACCATCCCCTAGGTTGGTCATCAAAATAAAGGGTAAGAGGTGTTCAGCCCCTCTCCCCAACCCTCCACAAGATTAAGTACCCCATTCCCCAGGTCACCTTCGTAAAAAAAAAAGTGAAGGGTCGCACAGCCCCCCATCCCGAGCCTAAATAGGATGCGCAGACCCCGTCTCCTGGGTCTAACATATTAAAAAACTGAAGGCTGCGTGGCCCCCTCTCTGAGTCTCAAGAGGCCCCGGGGACCCCATCTGCAGGAGAGTAGGATCTGCTTCTTATAGTTACCCCCACTTTTTGCTGATGTATCGCTGTTTTCGACTTAGACTGACTGGGATCCTGCTATCCAGGACCCCAGTCAAGCTGCTTTCTCTTCTAAATTGGTTGCCTGTACTTTAGGTACACTCCAGGTTGGATACCGAGGTTCCCTTATCAGTCCCTAGTTTATGGAACACCATGAACCCGGGGCATTGATACCCCAGAGGACTCCCAGGGGCTGCAGCATGTGTTATGCCACCCCAGAGAGACCATTCAAACTGACACCACAGGTCTGCTACTGCAGCCTGTGTAAGGTGGTGCATTCACCCCTTACTAAGATATAGGTTCCATATATCTATTCTAAATCACTGCACATATAAACCAATCTGTCACCCCTGTGGCAGGCCTAATCAGTCCTGAAGGGAGGGTGCTGGGTTTTATGTGAGAGGGTGCTCCTTCATGAGCAGAACTCCTCTGCAGCCTTTGGAGCCTATTTTCCAGGGTTGTTTGTGATGCAGCCAAACATATATATTTAAGTGCATTATAACCTCGCAGTAAATGCTAACTTTAAAACAGCTTTTTAGAAACATGTTGTGTTTGGTGTCAAACACCTTGGAAGCATGCCTCCACACCAGTAACTGGTGTGGGAGGTATGATTCCTCCCTTGTAGGGCTACCTGGTACCAGCTTTTCTCGACCTGGGCATCACAAAATTGATGCTGCCAGCCACAGACATGCGTCTGCCCTCCTGTTGCTGAGCCGAGCTGGAGCAGGGGAGGCTGGACAAAAGGTTTCCTGTCACAGGGAGGTGTGGCCAACTCCCAAACAAGATTTAGTATATTGGGGCTGGGTGGGTGCACTCTGAGAGTGCCAGAAAGTCTGCACTGGGGGTACATTTGGTCTCCATGTGCATAGTCCAGCTCAAATTGGTTGCAGGAGCCATTTGCTCCTACTCTGGTGCGAAACTGGACAAAGGACCTAGGTGTAGCTACCCCTCTGTCCTGAGCCTCCCATAGGTGGGTCCCCAGGATTTGTCTGTCCAACCCCTTCCTTGGGTATAAAGTAGGAACCCTGATTACAGGACTTTAGATTTTACCAGGACTAAACTCTGCAAGCAGAAACCAAGTACTTCAATGATCTACACTACACTGGATGACTAAAGAATCTCCCTTGGAGTAAAAGAGTTACTCCCCTGCATGGCAGGCACCTTTAGCGCATCTGACCGGTTTGCATCTCCTAAGCTTCCAAAAATTTCTGCAACACAGAAGGTGGGTTCCTGAGTGTCTCTCAGGTTGATCTGGCCTCTCAGCAATTCTGAGACCAGTATCCCTCGTGAGGACTGTGCAACCTGACAACCCCTGTGCACCATTTCCTTTTGCAGCAGTATATGCTTTTCAGTGATCCCTGAGGCTGTGCTTTGGGCTATGTGTAGTCCTGACCCCATGCAGTAATTGCACTGAAGATTTCCAGCCTAAACTCCATGAGTGTTCCGTGGGCTGGTATTTTTTGATTCAGCTCAAGGGCCCTTCGTGGTTTGTGGTCCGTTGGGCTGTGGGTCCTTTGAAGGTAACTTTCCTTCTTGCTCCAGATGTGCCCTGACTCCCCATAGCTAGGAGAGTCTCCTGGACCTTGCTGGTGCTCACAGTGACTGTTTGTTTCTGCCTGTGTGGGTTGCATTTGCCAAAGCTTGTTGGTGTTCAATCCGGACACTGAACCCTCAGCACTCAACATCCTTTGTGGGACAGCTCACCTCCAGACTTTGGCTGTCATCAACATCTCCTGGTCCCCTTGGCCGCAGAGTCAAGTATCCCGTCATCTCACCTGAAGTACCTGACATCGGTGGGCATTCGTCTACCGAGCCTCTGGTCACCCTGAAGTGACCCAGACTCTGTCCCCTCTGCTTTCAAGTTCTTCTCACCTCTGATCCAGGCTTGGATTCCACCAGACACTTTTCATCTTCCCAGTAGCAGTATTTCTTTGAGTCAAGCCATTTAAAACAATGAAGGTTTCCGACATCACTTAACACCTATGCACCCGGCTCCCCAGGGATAGGTAACACAGGTACTTTGGTACCCACAAGGGTGCTGGCCTTTGTTAGAACCTTTTATGTTCCAAAGAGTTTGCTGGAAGTCCTCTTCGAAGATTCCTTAAACTGTAATTTTCCAACAGCGACTCTCCAATAGAGTTGTACGGAGCTCGCGTCTGTGTTCTCACACTGCACCCGTCCTGCGTGGGTCCCCGGTGTCACTACTTTGGGGTCCCAGCGATTCTACATGCTATAGGCACTGTGTCTAGTTAAGTCGGTGTTGTTATACCACTTTCTTGGTATATGTTCGGTCTCCCCCTGGAGCCCGCTGTGTATTGTGCTATTTACTGTCGTTCTGGAGATTAATAATTGGGTGCCTTGTGCTCTTATCTCGTATAGAGGTTAATAGAGAGTGTTTAGTAATAAATATATATATATATATTATATATCTCTTGTGTGGTTCTCTTTTCATTTGGTTATTCAGGAGGTTTTGATCTGGTAAAACAAGCTGCTTTACATTTCTTCGAGACTTAGCCTAAAGGCTGCTTTCTTTAAATGTTGTCTTTGACCTAATCATCAATAAGGGTTATTTGGACTGGTGCAAAGTGCCCACTTTAATTAGTGGACAGCATATACCAGGCCAACATCTTACACCATCCTACTGGGCCAATTTCAAATAAAATTGGAGGGGGTATGCTGCACCCTCCCCAAGCCTTAAAAGGTCCCAAGGACCTAATCTTTGAGCTTGCAGGCTTAATTATTGTGGAGGGGAGGCATGTCTGCTCTCACTTGGTGGGAGCTTTACCAATACTCCTATCAGTTTAGAGCAATGCCGGCTCTCACAACCACAGGATAGATGAATGCGGGGGCCTGACTTGGCCCTCAGGAGCCCTGAGCTTTCCCTAAGGTCCCACTTTGTTGTTGGGTGAGTGCCTGGGAGGGCAACAAGGCACCCATCAACAAGGTTGACTGGCACCAGGAGATGGGGTTCCCTGGGCCACTATAGGCGCAGAGAGGGTGGGTTTTGCAGGATCATCTCAATTTTTATGGACTGATGGTACTATTTTCTTTTTAAGCTGTGAGGGGCATGGGGTTGGCTGCCTGTAAGGGGATGGATGCAGGACTGACAACCCTGCTGCGCAGGCTTTAAGTCTGGTAATTTAATGTTACTTTACATTACAAAATCCTAAAAATTCTCTCCTGCCCTAAAGTAACTATATCTTGCTCCCTTGCCATGCACTCCCAATTACCCCACATATTACATCACTCATGATATTTTCTATGACTTCATTGATAATTTCACTGCAACATTTACAATGAAATTAATGATGAAAGACCTGGGCATGGTGCTAGTTATAGTTACCTTAGGGCACAGGTTATACACACAGTCCCACAACTGCTCACATGATATATATGTTAGAAATTGTGTCACTCATTAGCAGTATGCAAAGAATACTCATTTAACTTTTCCTGTACCTTAGTATATATATTTGACTCATAATCTTTAGAAAACGCTCACAATCATAGGATAATGTCATCAGTGATGTCATTTGAGATGTAGTCAGTGATGTCATGAGTGATGTCACTGACCATGTTATAAGTGATGCAATATGTGACTTCATTAGCAGTGCATTGCCAGGGCGTAAGTTATAGTTAGCCCAGGTAACTATCACTGCTGAATTTTACTAGTGTACGAGTGAAACATGAGCCTTAGTATAATGTTCATGTAATCTTTGTTTTTTTAGTGAATTTCTAATTTTTAAAAATTCTATTTCCAAACTAAAACATCCTGTTAATCTTTTGTTGTTTTGTGAATTTCTAAGGTTTTTTAATGTTATTTCCTAACTGTAACGTTCATCTATCCTTTGTTTTTTGCAGTTAACATCTAAGGCTTAAAACATTTTTTTTTTACTTTAATCTGCTAAATTTCAGAATGGGACTGTGCTTGTATAGGTTGGTTAGTGGGTGTGCGAGGGTCTGAGTAGATCTGTGAGTGGGTGTTTGAGTGGCTGTATGAGTCTGTGAGTAAGAGAGATGTTTTGTGGGTGATGACAATGAATGGGTGAGTGAGTAGCTTTGTGTCAGTATCGAAGAGTGAGTGGCTTTGTCAGTGGTTGTATGCATGAGTGTGTTGTTGCATGACTGACTGTGTGGATCTGTGAGTGCATATGTCAGTGGCTGAATGGATGTGTGAGTGGGTGTTTGAATATCTGTGTGGGTGTGTCAGTAGGTGTGTGAGTGAGTGGACCAGAACAGAACCCCACCTGCTGCTTTATCCAGTTTTACACAAAATGCCTATCCAACTAGAGAACTTTGTGTTGGCTAATTTATAAGTGCTACCTCATTTGGTAAATGTGCAGTGCATAATCTACACCACAGCTGAATAATAGACCACAAGGAAATAATTCCAGTGACCTTGTGTCCATGTAATTTTGGTAATGTGATTGTTCCATGAGTTTTTGATACACAAGTCTCTGATAACATGAATCCTTGTTAGGAAAGAGAATGAGCCTACAAAGAGAGGACTCGGCACCAAATAAGGGTATTTCCTCTTAAGGTAATGAAGTAAGTGTTTATTTGTTTGGTGGAGAAGTCCTTGTATTCATCTGCATCAATATTGTGCCACCACAATTGATAGGAAATGTGCTAAGAGACCTTTTGGTAAGCTCTACATCAATGTGGGAATAGGAAGAAGGCCTTTGTACACTACTAAGAAAAACAAAAAGGCCTAAACAGGAGGAGCTTGCAGATAATTTTGGGCATTTGCATACTGAGGGTAATTAACAGAGAAAACCATGGACTCTGCTCTCACCAGGACACAACAAGAAAGAAATCCCTTGGCTATTTGGCTACAAGAGATTGGGTTACTGAATAAGTTATGACTGGATTTTCTCTGATGACATGTTATAAAATTCTGCCCCTTGTTTGATGTTGGAATCTGCCAAGGAAATACCTCTCAGAGGTGCGGACATAATGTACTTTTCTCTTAATGTACCTCTTTTATTCCAGGTTCAAGACTGAATGTCACAAAGTAATTATCTACAATGTATTGGGCAGCACAACTCTGTAAAAGATGTACATGTAACAAGAGAATGCATATATGTGTCTGTCATGATTGTATATTTCATGCTTGATGTTACTTATTAAAACTCAATAAATACATTTACAAGAAAAGAAAGAAATCACTTGTCACAGACACTACAGATCAGGTTCTGTCCAGTTTATCAACAATACAATCAGATTCATTAAGGATTTCAGATCGCTTTTTAATATGAAATACGAGGGGAAACACACCTTGTTTACCCACAGAGGGCTCAGTCTTTTCTAATGCAAAACAAAATTTCCAACGAAGGGAAAAGTTACAAAATACTTGAAACCCTTGAGAGGTTGTTCTTCATAGAGTCCCACCAAACAGAGTGGGGACTCTTTGACGTTCGTTCGGAAAACTTTGGTGGTGACCAAACTCTCCTGGGGACAGCACAAGCCTAGGTTATCCCTTTGGAATGTGGCTGAAACTGTCAAGCCCGCAAGGCATTATTCTGAGCTCCTCTGTGAATTTGGGTGTGTTTTTAAACAGCAGACCCCCATCTGTGTTGGGGAGAGCTTTATGGTTTCCTTGTTAGGTTTTGATTCTTCAGTGGCCTTGCCATGCTCTTTCCTTTTTCTTGGGGTGTCTGGTCCCACTTGGGCACCGATGGCCTTTAAACATCATTGGAGAGAAGCTATGGGATCCCACCCCCTGGCTGCTCTCACCAGCTTCCCACATGGCCAGCACACTCGCGTGCTGCCACTGGAGCTAGCACTTATTTTCTGTTCTGCCAGCTCCTGCAGGCAGACACATGCAGTGTGGCAGGGTCAGTGGCTGCATTCTTCTTCTTCTTGTCGCTGGGGCCCTAAAATGGGGTCCTGCCCATCATATTCAGAGGAGCACAATAGCATTACACAGGACTTCTTTTTGCTGGGCCCAGGGATGGGGTCCTGAGCCCACCTGCCATCTTCACAGGGAGCATAATGGTGCTGCCCTGCTTTGTTTCTTTTACTGGGCCCTGGGATGAAGTCCTGGTCCCACCTGCGGCTACTCGGAGAATGCAATGGCGCTCCCAGATTCTCTTCTTTGTTGGGGCTTAGGGATGGGTTCCTTGCCACCTTCCTGCATGGTGGGCACTGTGCGATAGCACTACCCTGAATATGTGGCACCTTGCTGTCCAGAGATGGGATCATGGGCCCTGTCCCTACCTCACGAGGGATGCGCAATGTGCAACCTCATTTATGTTCTGCTTGGGGCAGCCTCCTGTTCCTGGACCACCACAGAGGCATGATAAATTCCAGCCGCAGAACCCATATGCTTTGTTGCCAGGTTCAGGAATGGTCAAAGGTCTTCCAGCTTTAACTTGGCTATAACTTAGGCACTGTTGGGCTAATTCAATGCTTTTGGTGTTGTTTCTCTCCTGGTGGATAGCCCTAGCCCTCAGGAACACTTTCTGCAGGCCTCCTGGTCTACAAAGGTGACACACTTTGCAGGGAGCTATATTCGCTGGGTCGCTGGGCCAACCTTTCACTTTGTATTTTCTGGGCTTAATTTTCCTTGTGAAGAGTTCTTGGTCCAGTTGGGACTCAAGGGTTTCTCCCTTCCAGTTATCCATGGCACCAGCCTCCAGTATCAGTCTTCTGTAAAAATCCACAATCAACAGAGCTCTCTCCTTTGTGCAAGATCTTTTGAGTGGAGGCTGGAGGGTGTCAGCAGGGCTGTGCCTCTGGCCTATCTTGATGTGCCACATCATCTCTCCACCCATGTTCCAACTTCCCTGCACAGTCTTCTGGAGTAACTCAAAATGGCATCACCAAGGAGCCAATTGCCACATGTAATCTGGGGGGTCACAGCCCCACCCCTCGCTGACATCACTGCCAGGGTCTGCTTGTGCAAATCTTCAATGGAGCCCGCTTGGTTTGGCTGCAGAGTTCGGGGCTCTCTCCTTTGTTGAGAGGGCCTAGGCCGGCCCTCTTCCTGGCACATGATTGCTTGCTGATTGACATAGAGCAGTCTACTCCACCTTTTCCTTCTGAGGAACTGACCTAATCAAGGGTAATTGCTCCCTTTGTGGGGTGAGGCGTCTGCTCTTGCGGCTGCAGAGAAAAATAAATAACCCAGCCCAGCAGTGTGAAACATGGCCTAGGCTCTGATACTGAGCTGAGAAGAGAACTATGAAATACCTGTATGATCCTTAAACTGTACAGATATGCTTTTGGACATAACAGAATTGTTGTTTTCACACAGCTTACTGTGTACATTGGTGCAACTCTGGAGTCTCTACCCCACAGAGAACTGGAGCTGCACGCTAAGGCAACCTTACCCATTGGAGTTTATCGAATGGTCTCTATAGTCAAACAGTAAAGCACACTGATTATCGCGTACATGTGTACACTGACATTATAAGGCCTGTTTCAGCTTACTACCCAACTCTGCATTGTCTCTTCTGTGCCAGTATGCCTGGGTGCAGTTCTGGGGCTGCACAGAACAGGAGTCTCCCACATGCAACCCTCATGGGTGCACACGTGTGCTCACGTATAACCAGCCAAGTGCCCCATTGCCTGGCTGCATCACAGCAGCCTTATCTTAACAGGCACACTCTGTTGGTAAACAATTGTAGTCTATTTTACCATGAGTTTACTGTGGGTGAGTCACAGGTTATGAGGCTCTTCCAAAGTAAAAGGTGAAAAACCAGGTGATCAATAAGTAAAAATCAGAGTGGATGAGATGGTCCAAACCACATTCTCACAGAGGATGTGTGAGTAACTGTATAGAGAGTGACTGGGTATGTCAATGACTGTATGGGTGAGTGAATGAATATGTGAGTGACTGTATCGGTTAGTGAGTGGCTATATGGGTGAGTTACTATATGTGTGAGTACCTGTATGGGTGAGTGAGTGGATGTCTGACAGGCTGTATGGATAAATGAGTGCATGTGTCAGTAGATATATGGGTGAGTGAGTGGGTGTGTTAGTTGTTGTATGGGCGGGTGAATATGTGTGTCAGTAGGTGTATGGGTAAGTGAGTGGGTATTTTCATGGATGTATTGGTGAGTCATTGGTTGTGACAGCGACTGTATGGGTGGGTGAGTTTGTGTGTTAGTAACTGTGGAGGTGAGTGTGAGGATGTACCAGTGACTGTACCAGTGACTGTATGGGTGAGTAAGTAGGTATGAGAGTGACTGTATGGGTGAGAGACTACATGTGTGTGTAGCTGTACGGGCGGGTAAGTGGATGTCTGATTGGTTGTATGGGTGAAAGATAGTGTGTTAGTACCTGTATAGGTGAGTGAGTGGATGCGTCAGTGACTGTATGAGAGAGTGAGTGGGTGTGTTAGTGACTGAGTGAGTGACTGCATGTGTGAGTGGCTATATGGGTGAGTTACTATATGTGTGGGTATTTATGTAAATTGTGAATGAGTGGGCGTCTGAGTGATTGTATAGGTAAGTTAGTGGGTGTTTGAGTAGCTGAATAGGAGAGTGATGGGATGTGCTGGTGACTGTATGGGTGAGTGAGGGGGTATATGAGTGAGCAGATCTATGGGTGAATGAATGCATGTGTGAATAGCTGTATGAGTGAGTGAGTGGGTGTCAGTAACTGTATTGGGAGTGAGTGCATGTGTATGGGTGAATGTGTGTATATGTCAATAACTGTATGGGGGAGGGAGTGTGTGTTAGCTGTATGGGTGAGTGAGTATGTGTTAGTAGCTGTAGGGGTAAGTTAGTATGTATGCTAATAGCTGTATGAGTGAGTTTGTGTGTTAATGAATGTATGGGTGAGTAAGTGGGGGTGTAAGTAACTGTATGGGTTAGTGAGTGTGGGGAAACAACCATTACGACGCGGTCATAACACCGCAGTACCATTACAACGCGGGCAAGTCATTAACATGACTTGCGCTGGAGGGCGCTCTAGACTAAGGAATAGTGTGATTTACTATTCCAACACCTTCCCTACTGTACGTAGGCTGGAGTTGGAATAGTAAATTATACTATTCCTAAGTCCAGCACCCTACAGCGCAAGTCGTGGTAACAACTTGTGTTGTACAAGCTGCGTTGTGATGGTACTGCGGTGTTATGTACCGCGTTGTACCATCATACATCCGTGAGTGTGTGTGTTAGTAGCTTTATAGGTAAGTGTTTGGATGTGTCAGTGACTGTATGGATGAGTGAGTACATCGGTGAGTGGCTGTATGGATGAGTGGCTACGTTTCTGAGTATCTGTACAGGTGAGGAAGTGAATGCCTGAGTGGCTGTAAGGGTGAGTGAGCTTGTGAGTTAATAGCTGGACAGATGAGTGAGTGGATGTGTCAGTGACTGTATGGGTGATTGAGAGGGTGTGTTAGTGACTGTGTGAGTGACTGCGTGTGTGTGTGGCTGTATGGATGAGCAACTGTATATGTGAATAGCTGTATGAATGAGTGAGTGCATGTCTGAATAGTTTTATGAGTGAGCTAGTGGATGTGTGTGTAGTTGTATAGGTGAGTAACTGAGTGTGTCAGTGACTGTATGGGTGAGTGGCTATGAGAGTGACTGTATGGTTGAGTGAGCATGTGTGTGAGTGGCTGTATGCGTGAGTGACTGTGTGTGTGTGAGAAGCTATATAAGTGAGTGACTTTGTGTGTGAGTGGCTATATGTATGAGTGAGTGGGTGTGTCAGTGACTATGGCTCAGTGAGTACATTTGTGAGTGGCGTTTTGGTGAGTGAGTGTGTGTTAGTAGCTGTATGGGTGAGTAAGGATGTATGTATCTATAAGAGTGTATGAGTATCTGTGTGAGTATCTGTGTGAGTACCTGTATAGTTGAGTGAGTGGCTGTGTTATTGGGTGGATGGGTGACTGTGAGTGGCTGTGTGAGGAAGTGGGTATGTGAGTGGGTATCTCAACGGTTATATAGGCGAGCGACTAGGTCTGTCAGTGTTTGGATGGGTGAGTGAGAAGATGCGTGTCTGTATGGATGAGTAGCTATATAGGTGAGTGAGTGAATGTGTCAGTGGCTGAATGCTTGACTGAGTGATTGCGTGAGTGGATATATTGGTGTCTGACTGGATATGTTAGTGACTGTATCAATGTGTACCTGAATATCTTAGTAGCTGTATCACTAACTGCCTCAGTGTGTGTGTGTGTACTTTGGAAATGTAATTTTGTCAAAGAACACTGTAGGAAATATTTAGTAAAGTACATTACTCCACTAGATGGTGCATCTCAAAATCAAAAATAAGTATTCTTTATGTAGACTTATCACAAGACCACAAACAACAAAAATCCACCATAGTGTACTTAAAATGATAGAATTGGCTTAGTTCTCTTTAGTTCTTAAAATGCGATGGAAATGCGGCAAAGATCCGGTGCAAAGAAATAAAGATGGAGCTTTCTCCTTGATGGACATACTTCCCGGTGATGTGGCGCCATCTGCTGTGACGTCGATCCGCTCCCCCGGCTATGCAAGATGCTTGACACGACAGGCCCTGCAACACGCTTCCCAGTGATGCAGTGGCATCTGCTGCGACATCGATCCTCTCTCCTGGCGATGCGAGTTGCGTCCACAATGATGCGAGCCGCGACAGGCCTGGCGACACTCTTCCCGGTGATACAGCGGTGTCTGCTGCGACGTCGATCCTCTTCTCCAGCGATGAGCCGTGACAGACCCCTGCGGCACGCTTCTCGTAGATGCGGCGGCGTCTGATGCAATGTCGATCCTCTACTCCTGCGACACACTGCCAGGCGATGCGGCGGCATCTGCTGCAACATCGATCGTCTCCTCCGGCGATGCGAGACGCTTCTCGATCTTGAGTCGAGCTTCTAGCTCCTTACGAAATGCAAGTCCCCAAAAAGTCCGGCACAACTGCAGGCACTTCAGGAGAACTCTTGAGGAGCTGGTGGGTGAAGTCTGTTGTCCCTGAGACTTCAGTAGGAGGCAAGCTCTGTACCAAGCCCTTGGAGATCCTAACACAAGTTGATGAAAGTACACACAAAGTTCCTCTCTCCTTTCTTTGGCAGTCAGGCAACCACTGCAGGCCAATCCTCCAAGCAGCACTTCAGCTTAGGGATAGTCTCTCCTCAGTTTCTACAGGTTCCTCTCCTCAGCAATGGTTTCTTCTTGTTTGTCCAAAAGTGATCTAATTTCTTGAGATCGGGGTCCCAATATTTATACCCCAAAATCCTTTGTCCTCTGATAATGTACCTTGTAAGGATTCATCCTTGAAGAGTGGGGAAAAACAATCATATAGATTATAGAAAAACAGAACTGAAGACTATATCACTACAAGTAAGTGACACTATACACTGCACTCACTACAATTATTTAATCAATTGTTTTACTTATAGTTACTGAACTAATCTAAACAAAAATATGTGAAAATAACGACTTTATTATTAAAATTCGTATTGCACTACTAATAGATATAAAGGACACTGGCATATGAAAACCTTCAAAGTGAAATCACCACTGGTAGGCCGTATGATGACAAACACTAATGATAGACGTAGAGCAAATACATTATACCACTTTTTAATAGTAATATTTCTTAGACCTTTGCTTAAAGAAACAAAAGATACAAATTTGCCAGTTTGAAAAGCAGTTTTAGTTTGAATTTAAGGTTGCTGTGATTGCATTCTGTCCATCCAGTTTCTCTCTTTAAATAGACAGTATAGTGTCCAGATGTCACACCAAGTCCTTCAGAAAAGATGATGGACATGGTAGTATAAGTTTTTCGAGAAATAGATATTTGTCCGAATTTGAAGTTTGTAATCCCAGTTTCCAAATTTCTTTCATGTGCTCTGCATCATTGTATCATTGTTTGTTCTGATTGAACCATTTGAGCAGGTGTTGTTTTGGTTAGATTTTTTATAAATCTGTCAAAAGACACAGTTTTGTAAGTTGGTAGTGTTAAATAAAGAAATTGCTCTGAATCTAATTGTGTACTTGACATGAGAGAGCAATCTTCACACTCATGGTTCCATCTTTAACTCAAAAATAATCAATACTTATTTCTTCTTCTTCTAAATCTCCAAGGATAACCATTATAAACTCCTGTACATGTTGCTGTGTGTACTGATCCACTACATATATCTACTAGAACTTGGATGCCTTAAGCATAATGTATTACAGTCCTATCACTATGTAAACGTTGCAGCATACTACACAGTGCAGTACATAATATCGTCTTTGGTTTCTGTTCAATTGCATTTACAATATGTTATAACTGAAAGAGTACATTGAAAACAACATTAGCATAGCAGTTGACACCAGACGAGTTTGACAGATTCCTTGTTCTCCTTCTTTTCAGCAATATCCTTAGAATCCTTTGTAAGCTGCTGCTTTGGACAGACTATCAATTTTTCATAAATGGGATACTGTCCTAAATGAGACACTTATACACTTCTTAACCAATTCTACTCTTTGACACAACTAGCATCAGCACTTAGTTTCCTGTCATCAAATTTAATCAAAAACAAACTGGACCATCTTCTAACTTGAGTAACGCTACATATAACATACTTTCTTTAAACACAGTACTTCCAATATTAATAAAAGCTGTTTCTACACTTAAAGCTTGAGATTTATGGATAGTCACTAGACCTGGGTGGTGAACTCCACTCCGTTCATGGAGTTTGCGGAGTTTTGTGCACTACGCTGAGCTCATGGAGTGCAGAAAACTCCACTTTGTGTAGTGCAGCATAGTTTTTTCCCTGCTCACGATCGTGAATGGTAACTTCGAGAGCGCAAGCTGCCGCTCAGATAGAATTTCTACCCGAGCGGCAGAAAGATTACAGCACCTTTCCACTTGTGGAACTACTTGTAGCAAAACTCTGCAAACTATGCCCAGGCTTGCTAGGTGCAGTGTATGCTAGAGAAACTGGAACCTGCTGCTGCCGAACATACAAGTAGGTTACAAGCAAAAACAATACATTGCACCTACTCATCAGCTTTATGCTATCAATCTGATCAAATATTATTGCTAAGTATTCAATCTCATTCCTATTTGGAAAGTTAATGAAATCATTAATTGTACCCATAGGCTGTTCACTACTCCTTCCTCTACATTTACATTTCTACACAAAATTACTCTACAGTTCTTGCAAACACTTAAGAATTTCTCCAATCCCTCAGTTCTGGATACAGATGTTTCCATTCAATCCTGTTTTGCTTGTCGTTTTATACTTAGGATTACTGTCACACCCTGTTGTTCCATTTTGTATATTACTGTGAGCTGCAAAATTGATTCTTTCTCCAATTTTAGTAATTTTTAATTAAAAATGGAGCACTCTTGAAGTGTAGACATTAGGCAGACAATTGATTTTTTTTAATGAAACTAAACATGAGCTCTGCTGCTGTCTTGGTTGTAGGAAACAGTTTCTCAACAAGTCGATTTTCAAATTGATGTTGTACCTCTCTGGTGAGAACTCCTACTCTAATATCCTTGAGAATATTTCTGCACATTCCTAAGTAGTTCTTTGTATTTTGGTACTCCAGTTTGTTATCATGTTCCAAAAGCAGTATAAGAAGTCGATGCAAAAGTAATTCTTTCAATGTAGCATGCAGCTAATCCTGTGGGTGCTGTTACTACAAATGACAAAGTCTGTAGTACTCTTTAGGAAAGCAATGAGCTTTTCAATTAAAAAGCTTGTCCCAGTGCCAACTTGACTACTGACATATAGGGGTTGATTACAGTACGGCCCGTAAAGGCTCTGACCTTTGGTCAGAGCCCTTAAGGCTGCATTGTAATGGGCCGGTCAGATTACTTTCCGGCCGCCTTATTATTTTGGAGGCGGTTGGAAAATAAACCAGACGGTCATTCCAGCTGGCTTCAAACGTGCTCAGAGAGCCTGTCTGCCAGTTGGAATGTGACCTGTAACCTCAAGGGCAAGCCTTTCTGCCCTTGAGATTACAATGCACAGTTTCCGAAATGGTTTCCATGCCGGTCTGTCTGACATTTCCGACATGGTTTCCTAGCATGTCTATCTAACATGGAAACCATGTTGGGAAGCATGTTTGAGGGCCCCCGGCAGGGCCAGCTTTTGAGTTGGAGGTCAAGGTTGTTCCCTGCCCCTTGGGACTGGCACCTTGAGGTGCCTGCCTCGGGGTGCAGGGATGAACTGCACATTCCATTTCACTATGGGAGCATTCATTAAGGCTGGTTTACGGTCGTAATGCATGCTCTCATAGTGAAATATAGGAATGGGACCAAACAGTGTTCAGTCGCATCCAAATGAGGAGGTCAGGACCCATGACCGAGTCGGGCGGAAGTGATTCAGCCCAAAATCATAAGAAGCTCCATAATAGTATTAGCTTAAATGTTGTGCATGCACACTATTTCTTCCCATGAAGAAATCCATGTTCTATTGTCTCTTTTACTTCCATATATATTTATGTTTTCTCTTCCTTCAGTTGTCCAAATAACTGTTCCAAATCAACACTTTCCTGTCTTGCTTGTTGCATTGGTTTTTCAAACCCATTCATGGCTATGGCACCTTTTTTTCAATAATTGGCTGTCCAACAGGATCTTGTCTCAGTGATCCTAAACTTTGGCTGCTTTGTGAACTTTCCTTAGCTATCTCAGCAGCAAAAGTTTCTTCTTGTTCAATCTCATCATATAATATTCTCAAATAGCTTGTAAAAACTGAACACTGAATGCTGTCTTTCACAGTCATAGTCTCTATAAGTTGAAGGGGCCACAGCACTCTGGGATGATACAAAGATAATCCAATTGTAAATGCGAGTTATCAAGGTTAGGGGTATCGAGATGTTCACCTCCTGACTGTGAGGCACTGCAAAATTGAATCCAACAAAGAAAATCTTACACAGTGTAAGATAAAAATCTCGATTCTTCCTGGCGCGTAAATACAGGTTTAGATAGTAAAATTCCAAAACAATCTCAAATGTTCGTTTTAGTAAATGCTTTAATTTGAATCCATCTTCAGAATATTATTTCATATGCTGAATGATTTCAAAAAACAAATTGCAACATTGCTGCATTTCAAGCAAGGTATATATGTACACGTCGTTCATCAATGTATCCCCTATGCATTTCGAGCAGTGCTCTTCATCAGGGGGAATGTCTGAAAATAAATCGAAAGATACAGGAGATATAGCGCGAGGTGGGAGCAAAAAAATTATAACAATGCTATGTAAATTGTCGATGGCAACCAATGCTATTACAGGTCAAACATGCTGCTACGTGTGTTAATTTGAAAGTAGCACAAAAGCAAAGATACACGAAAACAATTCTGTGCTATTGTAAAGATGTACAAAAAGAACCCGAGAAAGGCCCGCATGCAAGGTGTGACATTAAAAATTCCCGAATGAGTGCAACGGAAAAGAAAAAGAATTTGGGGATTGTGGTGAAAACGCTGTGAGAAGTTGGCCTGGTATATGCTGCTCACTACTTCTAGTGATCACCTTGTACCATGCCAAGCAACCCTTATGATGATTGGTTGTAAGTCAACCTTATAGACCAGCTATCTAGTGATAGCATGGACAAAGCAGTCTTAGGCTAAACTCTGTAAAGGCATGTGAAGCAAGCTGTTTTACCATACACAATCCCCTTGAATACCAAATGAAAGGACACCACACAGATATATATTGAAAATATATATATATTTATTTACTACAAAATCCCCTATACTCTTTATGAGCACAGAAGCCAATGCGCTAAAACAAAACACAGTTTAAATACACAAAAGATGCACAATATGAATGAGCCCTAGGGGCCACCTAAACCATATACTAAAATAGTGGTATAAGAACCACCATTGGGAAAGGAAGGAGGCCTAGGGCCTGGGGAATCGCTGGAGCTGTTCGGGACTAACAGTGAAGTAGTCGGGAAAGGCCCGCGGGACTCGGGTGCAGCGCTTAAAGCACACGCATGCACCAATGCAATGTCAATGGTGCGTAAAAGTTACAAAGTTAGTGTTTTAGGAACTTTCCGACTGACCTAGAAGGACAAAACTTTAGAGCTAGGCACTAGAGGTGTGTACCAGTGTAGGAACACCGGCATTGCTGAGTTACCTCACCCACAGGAAGCGGGTGCACGGGTGCCAAGTCGAGTCGAGTCGGGTTTCGTCACGCAGGTCGATGGTGCCGAGAGATGAAGATGCTGCAGGCAGGTCGTCGAGGAGAGTTCCGGTGGATCCAAGGATGGATCTGAAGATATGAAGACCTGAAAGCAGAGGGGACAATGTTCAAAGTCACTAGCCAGTGACTACCGTGGAACCAGGATGGAACCAGGCGATGTCGGGTCCAAACAGGTGAAGAAGTGAAGATTGTCTCTGCAGCCACGTGGACATGAAGAGGTCAAGGACGTCCAGGCGTTGGTCACGAGCTGTCCACGGCGGTGTTGGCTTCTTGATCGGAGTAAACAGGCCTTGGCTAATGCAAGCCATGCAGAAATCGATGCAAGCTTCTCACTCGGACCAGCAAGGTCAGAGCGGGTGCTCCATTTCAGGGGAGCGAGGACCAGTCTGGAGCAACCAGACCAGCGGTGTTGTTTGTAGTTTTCGTCACCAAGATGGCCGCTAGCCATGTGGCAATTGGCCGGGCTGGCGCGTCAAGTGGCAAAGTGCAAAAGGGCCCCACGCAGATCGTGGAGAAGCTGGGGGGCTGATCTTCAGTGCAAATGCTGCTCGGTGATGGGGCTTCTCAAACGTCAAAGCACAGCATCGAGGGTGCCTCGGGTGCTGCGCAGTCAGCTTCTCGGGTGTCTTTCAAAGGGTCCGGTCCCACGTCTCTCGGTGCCTCCACGGGTCTCTTCTTTTCAGGGACTGTGGATCGGGCTCTGAGATGTCTGGGAGTCTGGGTCTTGTCAGGCTCTGGGCTCGGGCTCCGGCGGGAGGCGGCGGCAAAGAAAACGTCGAGTTGCTGGTTGGTGCCTGTATTCACAGGGTGGTCACTCCTTGGCCACAAGGGAGATTCTCTTCAGTCTTCTGTGCAGCAGAATGTCGAAGTCCAGGTTTCTTCTTTATTTCAAGTCGAGTTCAGGATGATCTGAAGTCTTGGGACACATCTCCTACTCTTATTCAAGCTCACTGACCTGCTCCCTGCTCCTGGATTGAGGAACTGCTTCCCTGCTAACGAACTCCATCGCGTTCCCTGTGGCTGAGGTCGGCTGGTGGGAGCGTTACTGCAACCGGCGGTATTCCACCTCGCTCTCAGCGCGACCCGCCCAGGTTGTAGCGCATAGGCTGTGCCTTGGAAAAGCCTACCGGGGGACTGCGAGGCCCAGAAACCACCGCTCTCTGCAGCAGGCGCCTCTTCCCCCGGAGGCCACGCCCTCATCTCCTCCTTTAACATCAGCCAGTCTCTAACGCGTCGCGGGTCGCGCGCGGGTCGCAGCCCGGGGCGAAGACCGGGCAAAGACCGGGCCGTTCTAGGCCGTTAGAGGCTGGTAGAGACTGGACTGGGCCACCCCCCTGACATCCTTATTCATATACCTGTCACTCCTTTGAATTTAATAAGGATAATATTGGTGAATACGAGGGGTTCGAAACCTAAATCCAAAACCCCCACCTCCGCAGGTAAATTACTTGGCCCCATGGACGACTTCCTAGCGAAGGCTAACACCCTTATAGATGAAAGTATATCATTAATGGAACAAAGGGTCTCCTTAGATCTGGCATTCGCTAAAAGATCTTCACTAGGTACCTTAGCGGAAGCCAGATCTCCAGCACGGGGAGCCTCAAACGCCGAGAGAGCACAGACACGCGAGAGGCGTAGCCTGCCAAACACAGTAGATCTGTCAGTATCCCAGCTGGCGGATTCCCAGCTCAGCTCTGATCTAGAAAAAACCCCAGAACTGGTTTCGACAACACCCACACAAATTTCCCCCACAGACAAAAGAATAGAAAGGGGTAGGAGGGAGGGAGCCATTAGCAAGAAAAGGGCGCTTAGAAATTCCATCACGCTAGAAAGCCTTCCACTACCATCTAGCACCCCACAAATTCATGATGATAGACCAGTACAAATAGAGATCTTAGCATCAGTCCATCAGATAGAGAAGGAAAGAGCCCCCCCGATAGCCTCGGATCTCCACTCCAACAAACAAGCCCAAGTGGACTCAAAGGTTACGGGGGTTAAGGAGCTAACCCCCACCGGAATAGCTAATATAGTTAAACAGGCATTACAACCACTAGAACACCGGTTAATAACTATAGAGTCACAAATCTCCAAACTTCTAAAAATTCAACAGTCAGTTTACCCATCGTGCCCACAGAAAACAGGAGGAAACAACACTAAAAAACCAATCACTACTGCAAACCCATCTCTCCTTAACTCACAACAAAAAACGCTCCGGATAACTACACCAAACATTCCCGTTAATAAAAATACATCAAATCCATCTAAAACACCAAATACTGTAACAGTCGTGTCCTCCACTAATAACTCGCAGCAGATAATCAGTTTAACCTCCCCAGGCGTGGCACCTACAGTTCCCATTACCCCGGCAGCACCTAGTACTTCTACTAACAAAACCTCTGTTAAGAACGTAATTAAACCAGTACCAAAAACTTCTGCCCCTCCACTCCCTCCACCAAAAACCCCAGCGGATAGGCCCAAGAGAAATGCTGCAAGGAATCCTGGTCCTCCGAGACTCCAGGCAGACTTCCCTCCTGAGGCCTCACCGTTTGTGGTGGTGATGGCTGGAGTACCCGAATTAACAGATTCTACCCCAGAACCTATCTGGTCTTTAAAAAATAAAGCCCAGCACTGGCTCCAGACCAACCGCCCGATTCCATCTTCCTGGCGTGGAAGAATTAGATCTGTTGCCAGGGTGCCGTGGGTGGGCAGTACTAGAAAAACCATTCCCGGTGATTGCATAACAATCACATTTGAGGACCCGCGAATAACAGACTATGTCTGCGCATGGGAAGACATTACCCCAAACGGAGGAATCAAGATCAAACCACTCTCTTTTTTTTATCCATTCAGACAGGCAGGGGGCTATATACAGGAGCAGGAGCCTCTCTGGTCTGCTCCATTCCCTAGACAGGACGAACTATTAATCCCCAGATACCACGGTCCCCCTAACTTACACGAGCCAGATTACTCCTGGCATACGGTAGGACAACGCCATCAGGGTGGACGTTGGGACGACAGAAGGCCTTATACTCAATGAGTCCCGGTGGGACCCATGGCATAACATCACGCTACACAATAGATATAATGGCCTAGAAATGGTCGATTGACCATCAACAGAAATCCCCTCAAATGAGCTTCAGGCACCTCCCTCCCCTCAGTCTCCTATAACTTCCTTAGTCCCCAAAAACAATGAACTTGCAGTTTCAACAGATGAATGCACTGTTGACTCCTCACTAATCACAGTACTCTCCTGGAACACCGCAGGCCTCCGAAACAAAATCGAGGATGGTTCCGCGCAGGTGTTTTTAAATCCATATTCACTTATCTGTCTCCAAGAGACATGGTCTGTAGAGGAATTACACCTACTAGGCTACAAAACCTTGTCTGTCCCAGCACTACCAAGCCCAATGGGCAGACCAAAGGGTGGGTTAACAATTTACATTTCAAACATCCTTCCGCTTAATAAAGTGGCTATTCTCTCTCAGGATCCCAACCACCAAATTCTTTCACTAACCCTTGTAAACAAAGAAATAATAATCCTGATCAATAGTTATAATAACCTACCGGAAGAAAACTTTGCAATCCTTCTCACTACCCTTCATGATAAATTAAAACAGATTCACCATCGGAGATCCTTAAATAAGGCCATCCATCTAATCTGGGGCGGAGATTTCAATCTCCACCCCTGTACAGTCTCCAACCCATTGCGCTGCGGGATAATGGACGAATTCAACGTCCCAACGGCGCACTTTGCCCACAATAAATTAGGAAACTCTATTAACACCGTCCTATCGGATCTGGATCTCCACATCGTAAACCACCTAGATGCAGACCCAAACGAATTTGCTCCGACTTATGTGGGCAGAGGTCACCAAACCACAGTAGACTTCATACTTCTCACATCTACCCTTATGAATAAACTCAAAGATTTCAGGGTTATCGCCACCCCCCTCAGTGACCATTCCGCCTTAGTAATAAAGTTATTCATGTCACCCAACTCCTCTCATAAACTGGAGATGGCGATTACTCTTACACAAAACAAGATCCAGGTTGGTAAACACAATGGTTTTACAATCAAGTGGGCAAAAATTAATCCATCTGACATTTTGAAAAAATTAATAACACGGGCCTACCCAAACATTGTGAAATGCCTGGACCTTACATCGAGTCACAAGGAGGTCCTGATAAATTTCAAACAAATCTTGGATTCTATAAAGGACCTACTTACTTCAAAACCCAAACTAAACCGCTCCATTAAACCAAAATGGTTCAACCATAACTGCACTGCGGCCCTAAAAAAACTAAAATCTGCGCTTCAAAGCAAAACGCGAGATGTAGCCCAGATTCAACTACTAAGGCGCCAATACACAGGGGAAAGAAAGCTGAGAACTGCCCAACTTAAGCAAAAATTATGGGACGATCTTCATAAAGGTGCAGTCTCAAAAAACAGCGAGCTTTTCTGGCGCACAGTAAGAACTCCATACCTTACTGATAATGGCACTCCAAAAATAGAAGTCGCCATTGATGAAAATACATGGGTCTCTCACTTTGAAGAAATTTTTAGAAATACTTCACTAACAGAACCCATGCCTTCAAAGCCACACTACCCCATTTTGGTTCCCTTCGATATCTCAGACCTTACAGAGGCACTCCAGAGCAGTAGATCAGGCAAGGCTCCAGGACCGGATGGGGTCCCAGTGGACTTTTTTAAAAACAACCTAGACCTCTGGGCACCCATCCTAACTAGAGCCTGCACAGCGGCAGTGAATGAGGGAATCCTTACCTCTTGGACCAAATCAATAATGGTCCCCATTTTTAAAAAGGGGGACCGCCAAGATCCAAAATGCTACCGGCCCATCTCACTGCTGGACTCGCTCGGGAAAGTGGTGGGGAGAGTGATCTTAGAGCGTCTCCAGCAGTGGAGTGAGGACCGGGGCATAATTTCCGATATCCAATTTGGCTTCCGCAAGGGCTTTGGTACATTAGAGCAGGCCCTTAATCTCCATTTAGTAATGGGCAAATATACCCAGGCTACTCCTTCTAAGATATACATGGTTTTTGTCGACCTGTCCGCAGCCTTCGACTGCGTCTCGCACGCAAAGCTGTGGAAGGTCTTAGCTCAGATGGGAGTAGATCAATCCATTTTAGATCTCCTAAGAGAGCTCTAAACCGGGGCAACAGCCAGAGTTCGCTTCGGGGTAAACGGAGAGCTGACGTCACCGTTTAGCGTAGGGCGTGGGGTCAGGCAGGGATGCGTCCTGGCCCCCTTCCTCTTCTCACTCTACACTAATGGTTTGGAGGAGGAGATGTTGAGGGGGGCCCAGGACCTCCCACGCATAAATCGCCGCCTGATCCCAGCCCTGCTCTACGCGGATGACGCTGTCATCCTTGCGCGAACGCCCCGAGAACTTCAGAAAGCAGTAATCAAGTACACTTCATTTATGGGCAATCTCGACTTAAAGGTGAACGTAAAAAAAACGTTCGTCATGACAGTCGGCAGAGGCCAAAAAAGAACAAACCCCATTTTCCTCAACAACCAAAAGCTCGAAGCTACCCCTCAGTACCCCTATCTGGGGGTCATGATAGATGATCAACTTAGTTGGAAGCCAGCAGTGAACACTAGGGCACATTCATTTAAGAGGGCAATTGCTGCCCTAACAACTTTTTCACAGAGATTAGGTAAAAGACCACCAGTAGAGCTCCTCAAGATTTATAACGCCAAATGCCAGGCAATCGCAACATACGGCGCGGGAGTCTGGGGTTACACAAACACTAGCCTCATTCAGAAAGCTGAAAACGCCTTTTTAAGATTTTTGCTAGCCACCCCCAAAGGTACCTCTACCTATGCAATTCATTTAGAATTAGCCATACCCTATATAGAGGACCTAATTAAAATTGAACCGTTGATGTTGTGGCAACGCATCTGGAAGTCAGATAAAAACGCCCTGACACAAGCCATTATCTCAGACACAATGAACTTGGATTACTCCGCAAAAATAAAATGGCTTTCCTACGTGAGAAACTTTTTTAACGACCTAGGCGTTGAGAACTACTACTTGGACCCGGTGTCAGTAACAGACATTTCGAAAAAAGACCTTAAACAGAAAGCACTAAGACACCTGGAAACTTTAAGACTTGCATCCATTTCCTCAAAAACGGCAGTCATTCATGCAAATATGATCCAAATAGCCCCCGTCATCCACCCGTACTTGGCACTTCAAATAACAATTTACGAGAGAATGCTAATCACAAGATTCAGGCTTAATACCTTCTTCAGAATGGTTACTTTTCCTATCCAAAACTGTTGGAGTGACATTCTTTCCCCTTGTCCATGTGACGGTCTGTCAGCGCAGTCTAATTTGCATGTGATCCTGCTCTGTAAATACTATCAAGCCCACAGAAAGACTTGGATCTTACCGATATTAAGAACCTGGGGGCTAAGACAGTGCAGACCTGTTCTCTTAAGACTGCAAATGTTGGAAACGGAAAATGTCTGTTATTTTGTTAGTAGTTTTCTAAAATGTATTATGAGACATAGAAAGAACCTTTAAAATCTCTGTAAGTTTTAACTTCGAGCGGCCCCTCGCACCCCTTGATTAAGTTTTATACTGCGGAATGAATTTTATATGAAATTTTATGTAACACTTGCATTTTTGTATTGTATGATTCCCTGCTTTTTTATGGTTTTTTCCATTGTGAAACAAGCCGAATAAAGAATTTATATATATACTCTTATTCAAAATCTAGGGGCCGGATTACCTGCTAGGTCCCTCCTCTGGGTGGGACCAGGAAGGGGGGCGGTTACACCCCCTTTCCTTTGTCCAGCTTCGTGCCAAGGCTAGGGCTGGAGAGCCCCAGCACCGGTTTGAACTGGCCTATGCACAGGGACACCTTGTGTGCCCCAGGCATGTCTCAATCTATTCAGCCCTGTCCTACCCAATACACAAACTCCTGTCTGAGGTGGTGCTAGCACCTCCCAAGGCAGGAAACCCTTTGTCCAAGCCTCCCTCGCTGGAAGGACTCCCAACAGCAGGAGGTCAGACTTGTGTCTGTGGTGGCAGCATCCATTTTGTGATGCTAAGTCTCACGTTTAACTTTAACCGGGGTTCAGGTTAGGTACATGTCGTGTCCCTCTAAAAGGGTGGAATGCTACCCCCGTCGCCAGAACTGGCGAGGGGGTAGTATTCCAATTCGTATGACACCTTACTAGACATGTTTTGATAAAGCCAAACCAAAGTTAGCATTTAACCGCGAGGTTCATAATGCACTTAAGAGTATATGGTATGGCAGTATCATGAAACAGCTAAAGAACTTGGTTCCGAAAGCTGCAGACAGGGCCAGCTCATGCCAGAGCACCATCTCACATATTTCCAAGCACTCTGCCTCCAGGATTGATGAGGCCTTCCATAGGAGTGGCTGATAGGAACATATGTGTCCATTTTAGGTTAGATATAGGCATACTATACCTAAGTAAGGGGTGGTTACACCGACTTACCCCAGCTGAGTGATCAGCCAGTTGTGTCAAATATGGAGGCCAGGCCAGGGGTGGCACAATACGTGCTGCAGCCCCTGGTAGGCCTTGGAAGCACCTATGCCCTGGGTGCCTGGGGTACACTGTTACAGGGGCCAATAAGGTGAACCAGTTCCAATTTCGTAAAGCACCTAATGTGCATGGGCATTCATTTAGAGAGAGAACAGCAGGCTGTGGGTCTGATTAGCAGGCCCACATCCACATTAAGTCATAAACCAGTGAAGCAAAAAGCAAAAATTTGGGGTGACCATAGGATAGCAGATCCTACTCTCCTACACAACCCCCCCCCCAAACGCAGAGACATTAGACTAACCTTGACCAGTTGTGTCTTCATGTTCTAAGTGGAAGTACCTGGAGAGACCATCTGCATTACCATGGTCAGTCCCTGGGCGGTGCTCCACTGTAAAGTCCATCCCCTGTAGGGAAATGGACCACCTGAGCAGTTTGGGGTTTTCACCCTTCATCTGATTAAGCCATAAGAGGGGCGTATGGTCGGTCTGAATCTTGAAGTGAGTGCCAAACAAGTATGGTCTCAACATTTTCAGGGCCAACACCACAGCAAAGGCCTCCCTCTCAATGGCTGACCAACGTTTCTCTCTGGGGGTCAGCCTTCTGCTAATAAAAGCAATGGGCTGGTCTTGACCATCTACATTAAGTTGTGAAAGCACAGCTCCCACTCCCAACTCAGAAGCATCTGTTTGGACAATGAACTCTCTTGGGTAGTCAGAACTCTTCGGGATAGGTGCAGAGCACATGGCCTTCTTCAGGTCGTCAAATGCCTTTTGACAGTTTACTGTCCACTGAACCTTTTTGGGCATCTTCTTGGATGTCAGATCATTAAGAGGAGTCACAATGGACCCATAGTTCTTAACAAACTTCCTGTAGTACCCAGTCAGGCCCAAGAAAGCTCTGACCTGAGTCTGGGTAGTTGGAGGGGACCAGTCCTTTATGGGCTGGATCTTACTATCCAGTGGTTGAACTTGGCCTCCACCTACAAGGTGGCCCAAGTATACAACTTTAGTCTGCCCTATCTGGCACTTGGTTGCCTTGATAGTGAGGCCTGCCTTTTGCAGAGCCTCTAGCACTTCCTTCAGGTGGACCAGGTGATCCTCCCAGGTGGAGCTGAAGACAGCAATATCATCCAGATATGCTGCGCAAAAGTCATCCAACCCAGTAAGGACTTGATTCACCAACCTTTGGAAGGTGGCAGGTGCATTTTTCAAACCAAAGGGCATCACCACAAATTGGTAATGCCCACCTGGGGTAGAACATGCAGTTTTGGCTTTAGACTCCTCAGCTAACCTGATTTGCCAGTAGCCAACTGTCAAGTCAAATGTGCTCAAATACTTGGCAGAAGCCAATTTGTCTATGAGCTCATCTGCCCTTGGAATAGGGTGTGCATCTGTCCTGGTGACAGCATTGAGTCCTCTGTAATCCACACAGAACCTCAACTCTCTCTTTCCATCTTTGGTGTGAGGTTTGGGGACCAGAACCACTGGGCTAGCCCAGGGGCTCTCTGAAGGCTCAATAACACCTAATTCCAGCATTGTTTGCACCTCAGTCTTGATACAATCCCTGACATGGTCAGGTTGCCTGTAAATCTTGTTTTTCACAGGAAGACTGTCACCAGTGTCCACCACATGAGTACACCAGTTAGTCTGACTGGGTGTCAGGGAGAACATATGTCTATTTGACTGCAAAACTTGTCTACAGTCATTTTGCTGATGTTCAGTGAGGCTGCCATCTAAGGCCACACCATCAACTGAGCCATCCTCAGGGTTCTGAGTCAGCAGGTCTGGGAGAGGGTCACTCTCTTCCTCCTGCCCCTTATCTGTAGCCATGAGCAAGCCCATGTCTGCCCTGTCAACATATGCCTTCAGACTGTTAACATGGAGCACCCTGTGGGGGCTCCTGGGAGTTCCTAGGTCCACCAAGTAGGTAACCTCTCCCTTCTTTTCAATGATAGTATGGGTCCAGACCATTTGTCTTGGAGTGCTGCTGGGGCCACTGGCTCCAACACCCATACTTTCTGTCCAGGCTGGTACTCAGTCAAGACAGCCTTTTGGTCATGCCAAGCTTTCTGTAATTCTTGGCTAGCCTCAAGGTTTTTTGATGCCTTCTCCATGTACTCAGCCATCCTGGAGCGGAGACCAAGTACATAGTCCACTATGTCATGCTTGGGCTTTTTGAGAGGTAACTCCCATCCTTCCCTCACCAAACACAGGGGTCCTCTTACAGGGTGCCCAAACAACAATTCAAAGGGGCTGAAGCCAACCCCCTTTTGTGGGACCTCCCTGTAAGCAAACAGAAGGCAGGGTAGAAGGATGTCCAATCTCCGCCTGAGCTTTTCTGGTAATCCTTTGATCATACCCTTTAGGGTCTTGTTAAATCTTTCAACAAACCCATTGCATTGTGGATGACAGGGAGTGGTGAACTTGTAGTTGACACCACATTCCTTCCACATAGCTGTTAAGTATCCTGACATGAAGTTGGCACCTCTATCGGATACTACCTCCTTAGGAAACCCCACTCCGGAGAAAACTCCAAGTAAGGCCCTGGCCACAACAGGAGCTGTTGTGGTCCTAAGTGGAATTGCCTCTGGGTACCTGGTGGCATGGTCCACCACCACCAGTATGAATATGTGCCCAGATGCTGTAGGGGGATCCATTGGACCTACAATATCAATCCCCACTCTTTCAAAGGGCACCCCCACCACAGGTAGTGGTATCAGGGGGGCCTTTGTGGTACCACCTGCTTTGCCACTGGCTTGGCAGGTCACACAGGAGCTACAAAACTCCTTGGTATCTTCAGACATGTGAGGCCAGTGAAAGTGAGAGACAAGCCTGTCCCCCCCAGTCTTATTCTGGCCTAGGTGTCCTGCTAAGGGAATATCATGGGACAAGGTAAGAAGGAAGCTCCTAAATTGCAGAGGTATGACCAACCTCCTGGTTGTGCCAGGCTTGGGGTCTCTACCCTCTGAATAAAGGAGCCCACCATCCCAATATACTTTATGGGTACCTTGAGCATTCCCAGCAGCCTCAGCAGCAGCCTGCTGTCTGAGGGGTTCAAGAGAAGGACAGGTTAACTGAGCCTGCCCCAAGTCTGCTCTAGAAGGTCCCCCTGTCCCCAGAAACTCAACCTGATCAGGTTCAAGCTCTTCAGGGACAGTTCCTTCAGGGGTCTCAAGATCATCTTCCTGTGAAGGCTGATCCTCACTTGTAGGCAGTTGGGAAGGCACAGCCTTTACCCTCCTGTTCTTTGTCTTGGAAGGTGCTTGGTCCATTGTTCCAGGGTCCAAGACCTGAGGTTCAGAGAGGCACTTTTTGGCCTGTGACCTGGTCACAGCAAGGACATGTGATGATATCCCTAACATGTCTGCATGAGTCCTATACTCAAATTCTGACCTAAGAGAGCTCTCCAGGTCATTGCCCAACAAACATTCAACTGGGATATCTGCACTAACCACAACTCTTTTTAGGCCAGTTACCCCTCCCCAGGAAAAGTTAACAATTGCCACACTATGGGTAGTAGTGACATTGCTGGCATTGGTCACCAGGTAATTATCACCTGGTATGTATTGTCCAGGGTCCACAAAGCAAGGTGTCACCATGGTGACACTGGCACATGTGTCCCTGTATGCTTGAGCCACTTTTTCATTAATCAAAGGCGTCTGCCTGTACTTGCCCAGATTACTGGGACTGACAGTAGTGGACAAATCAATTTCCACATCACAAATCAGAACAGCCTGTGTAGGGGTTCTGACTAGGCCAGAATGTCCCTCAGTTCCCAAGGTCATACCTACTACCCCCTTAGTTTGTGGACCAACACTGCTAACTGTACTAGTGGGTGCTGGTGCCTTAGGGGCTGCAGTGTTGGGGCTCCACCCTTTTTACAATCACTTGTCCAGTGAGAGGTGTTTTTGCAAGTACTACACCAGGGTTTCCTTTGACCGTCTTTCTTCTTCTTCTTGGAAGTTTGGGACCCACCCTCAGTATTAGGTTGGGGCCCTGTTGAAGACTTCGGGTCTTTAGCTTTCTGCTCCCCACCCTTCTGGTCTGTTTTCTTTTGATCACCACCCTGGTTCTGGTTCTTTTGCTTAACTCTGGTTCTAACCCATTTGTCTGCCCTCTTTCCCAATTCTTGGGGAGAGGTTAGATCTGAGTCAACCAAATGTTGATGCAACTGCTGGTTCTGACAGTTATTTAAAATCTGTTTTCTCATAAGCAAATTGTACAATCCTTCATAGTCTGTAACCTTACTTCCCATCAACCAGCCATCCAGGGCCTTAGTGGCACATTCAACAAATTCAGACCAGTCCTGAGTCTGTGTCTTCTGGGTGTCTCTGAACATTAACCTGTACTGTTCAGTGGTTAAGCCTAACCCATCAATCAGAGCACTCTTCAGGACCAGGTAGTTTCTAGAATCCCCATCACTAACTGTGAGGAGTCTGTCTCGGCCTCTACCTTCAAGGAGAGCCACAAGATTGCTGCCCACTGCTCCTGAGGGATCTGCTGTACTCTGCAGGCTCTCTCAAGTGCAGTCATCCATTTGTGGATATCATCCCCAGCTTTGTAGGGGGGCACAATCTTACTCAGGTTTCTGTTATCAAAAGACCTGTCTTTATCCTTGGGGATAATGCTGCCACCAGTGGATCCTAATCCACTCTCTCTAGGCTGCCTTGCTCTAGCAAGTTTCCCTTTGGCCAAGGCAACTTCTAATTCTTGCTTCTGGATCCTAAGTTCAGCCTCTTTCATTTTGGCCTCATGTTCCCTTCTCTGAGGGCTAGACATCACTCTACTGGAGTGACCATGAGAGCCTCTAGAAGCTTGGGAGGTTTTGGATTCACCTGAGTGATTCCTCCTCCTCCTTTGCTCCTGGTTAAGTCCATTTGGGGGTCTGAATGGGTTGGACCCACTTTCAGTCCCAAATAGGCTTAAGTTAGCCTGGTTAAGCCTGCTGACTAACACCTGACTATTTCTGCCATCATCAGGATCACTTTCTTCCTCCTCCTCTTCCTCTTCATCCTCATCCTCAGGCTGAGTATCCCCAGTGGTCTGGTTTTCATCATCTATCTGGATGACAGGGACAGGGGCATCAGTGTTATCATCTTCAGAAGGAGAGCCTCCATCTCCATTCCCTGAGGGGCCTGGTTTGGAGGTCTTTAGAGCTTCAGACTGGTCTAAAAGCTCTCTGAGGTGTACTGTGGTAGGGCTGGACCCGTCTTGATACCTCTTAAGGTACACAGCTGCCTCAGTTCTTGAAAGTTGAATATAGCAAATCTGGATGGTGCCCTTGGAGGGTCATTCTCAACAGAGATAGGTCGAGTGGACCCTTCTGCTCCAGACATTGCTCTAGAGTGGGTGGATGTGTTGCAATCTACCTACACTGGTGTTTACCTACTAAACATATCTAGTAGTTGTAGTCAGGGTGTGCTACTCCCTATCCTCTACAACAACTAAGTTCAGTAGAACTTAAGTATACTAGTCTTGTTTTTAATGTACCTAACAGGTACATGTATGATCTTTCAAATGATACTCTCAAAGATTGTAATGGTAAAACAACATCAAGCTCAAATTCCAATCCGCTGCTCACCAATGTGAGAAGTTGGCCTGGTATATGCTGCTCACTAGTTCTAGTGATCACCTTGTACCATGCCAAGCAACCCTTATGATGATTGGGTGTAAGTCAACCTTATAGACCAGCTATCCTAGTGGTAGCATGGACAAAGCAGTCTTAGGCTAAACTCTGTAAAGGCATGTGAAGCAAGCTGTTTTACCATACACCATCCCCTTGAATACCAAATGTAAGGACACCACACAGATATATTGAAAATAGATATATATTTATTTACTACAAAATCCCCTATACTCTTTATGAGCACAGAAGCCAATGCGTTAAAACAAAACACAGTTTAAATACACAAAAGTTGCACAATATGGATGAGCCCTAGGGGCCACCTAAACCATATACTAAAATAGTGGTATAATAACCACCATTGGGAAAGGAAGGAGGCCTAGGGCCTGGGGAATCGCTGGAGCTGTTCGGGACTAACAGTGAAGAAGTCGGGAAAGGCCCGCGGGACTCGGGTGCAGCGCTTAAAGCACACGCATGGACCAATGCAATGTCAATGGTGCGTAAAAGTTACAAAGTTAGTGTTTTAGGAACCTTCCGACTGACCTAGAAGGACAAAACTTTAGAGCTAGGCACTAGAGGTGTGTACTAGTGTAGGAACACCAGCGTTGCTGAGTTACCTCACCCACAGGAAGCGGGTGCACGGGTGCCAAGTCGAGTCGGGTTTCGTCACGCAGGTCGATGGTGCCTAGAGATGAAGATGCTGCAGGCGGGTCGTCGAGGAGAGTTCCGGTGGATCCAAGGATGGATCTGAAGATGTGAAGACCTGAAAGCAGAGGGGACAATGTTCAAAGTCACTAGCCAGTGACTACCGTGGAACCAGGATGGAACCAGGCGATGTCGGGTGCAAACAGGTGAAGAAGTGAAGATTGTCTCTGCTGCCACGTGGACACGAAGAGGTCAAGGACGTCCAGAGCTGTCCCACGAAGGCTCTAGCTGACGGCGGTGTTGGCTTCTTGATCGGAGCAAACAGGCCTTGGCTAATGCAAGCCACGCAGAAATCGATGCAAGCTTCTCACTCGGACCAGCAAGGTCAGAGTGGGTGCTCCTTTTCAGGGGAGCGATGGCCAGTCTGGAGCAACCAGACCAGTGGTGTTGTTTGTAGTTTTCGTCGCCAAGATGGCCGCTAGCCACGTGGCAAGTGGCCGGGATGGTGCGTCGAGTGGCAAAGTACAAAAGGGGCCCACGCAGATCGTGGAGAAGCTGGGGGGCTGATCTTCGGTGCAAATGCTGCTCGGTGATGGGGCTTCTCAAACCCTAAAGCACAGCATCGAGGATGCCTTGGGTGCTGCGCAGTCAGCTTCTCGGGGGTCTTTCAAGGGGTCCGGTCCCACGTCTCTCGGTGCCTCCATGGGTCTCTTCTTTTCAGGGACTGTGGATCGGGCTCTGAGATGTCTGGGAGTCTGGGTCTTGTCAGGCTCTGGGCTCGGGCTCCGGCGGGAGGCGGCAGCAAAGCAGACGTCGAGTTGCTGGTTGGTGCCTGTATTCACAGGGTGGTCACTCCTTGGCCACAAGGGAGATTCTCTTGAGTCTTCTGTGCAGCAGAATGTCGAAGTCCAAGTTTCTTCTTTATTTAATGTCGAGTTCAGGATGATCTGAAGTCTTGGGACACAGCTCCTACTCTTATTCTAAATCTAGGTGCCGGATTACCTGCTAGGTCCCTCCTCTGGGTGGGACCAGGAAGGGGGCGGTTACACCCCCTTTCCTTTGTCCAACTTCGTGCCAAGACTGGGGCTGGAGAGCCCCAGCACTGGTTTGAACTGGCCTATGCACAGGGACACCTTGTGTGCCCCAGGCATGTCTCAATCTATTCAGCCCTGCCCTACCCAATACACAAAATCCTGTCTGGGGTGGTGCTAGCACCTCCCAAGGCAGGAAACCCTTTGTCCGAGCCTCCCTCGCTGGAAGGACTCCCAGCAGCAGGAGGTCAGACTTGTGTCTGTGGTGGCAGCATCCATTTTGTGATGCTAAGGCTCACGTTTAACTTTAACCGGGGTTCAGGTTAGGTACATGTCATGTCCCTCTAAAAGGGTGGAATGCTACCCCCGTCACCAGAACTGGCGAGGGGGTAATATTCCAATTCGTATGACACCTTACTCGACATGTTTTGATAAAGCCAAACCAAAGTTAGCATTTAACCGCGAGGTTCATATTGCACTTAAGAGTATATGGTATGGCAGTATCATGAAACAGCTAAAGGACTTGGTTCCAAAAGCTGTAGACAGGCCCAGCTCATGCCAGAGCACCATCTCACATATTTCCAAGCACTCTGCCTCCAGGATTGATGAGGCCTTCCATAGGAGTGGCTGATAGGAACATATGTGTCCATTTTAGGTTAGACATAGGCATACTATACCTAAGTAAGGGGTGGTTACACCGACTTACCCCAGCTGAGTGATCAGTCAGTTGTGTCAAATATGGAGGCCAGGCCAGGGGTGGCACAATACGTGCTGCAGCCCCTGGTAGGCCTTGGAAGCACCTATGCCTTGGGTACCTGGGGTACACTGTTACAGGGGCCAATAAGGTGAACCAGTTCCAATTTCGTAATGCACCTAATGTGCATGGGCATTCATTTAGAGAGAGAACAGCAGGCTGAGGGTCTGATTAGCAGGCCCACAGCCACATTAAGTCATAAACCAGTGAAGCAAAAAGCAAAAATTTGGGGTGACCATAGGACAGCAGACCCTACTCTCCTACAAACGCCATTAAGCGTGTGCCGCAGGAAGGCATGCTCAGAGTGAAAAAATGAAAAATGAATCGAGTCAAACGGTGCAAGTACTTAAACATGATACAGAACCAACAGGTAAACAGCAAAGCTGCAAAGAATTAAGCCGTGAGGGGGTGAAAAACGATCAGTATTTGCTTACCGCATTGTGCAAAAACAGCATGCACTTAGGTAGACCAAACGCACTGAACTGTGCCGGAAAACGAAATGGCGTTATCAGTGTGCGCGGGGCAGAGATAGAAAGAGGACTGAAAGTGCAAATGTGAAAGAAATGGATAAAGACAATCACCAAGTTAATAAAGTTGTGTCAGAGAAGAATAAATGAAATAAACACAGGAAAACGTAATAAAGGTGACAAAATCGGCATAAAAAATGCAGAATCTAAAATGTATGTGTGTGAGGAAAGTGGAAATAATCGAACAAAATAGCAACCACACTGTGAATGGGTAAAGATAATACTGGAAAAAAAAATTTAAGTGGAATAATTAAACAAATCAGGATGGAATGTGGGACAGGCAAGTGTGAAGACCGAGAAAATACCGAGAGGGTAAAAAAGAAGGTAAAAAAAGAATGAAAGACCTGAATAAAGCGGAAGAGACTGCAACGGTGTAAATGACTATAGGCTAAAGTGCATCCAGCACCAAAGGAAAATGTGTTCTGACTGAGAAGAACAGTAGGCAAAGGTGAACCTGTAAGAAGTGTGAAAAAGTACAAAACAGAGAGTGTTAGAGCAAGTGAGAAACGGATCAAGTCTCAGAAGTATAGGAATAGGAAGAATGGAAGACACGAAAAAGTAAGCTCATAGGTAACCAGTCTGAATAAAATGGGTGAAAAAAGACTGTAAGGTGAAAAAAGTAGGAAAGGTAGCAGAGGGATCAAAACACAACTCAGCTGGCACACAGAAATGTTTCATAGATAGCAACTGTATTCGAGTCTCTCATTGAGGCCCTTAGGATGTATGGGGTTCAGTTTGTGCATCCAATAATGTTCTCTTTGTAAAAGAAATTTCTTATTTTCTCTTCCTGCGGCTTTGTTCACGACTTCCAAAATCAGGAAACGTAACTGGCTGACATTGTGAGAGTGGTTGGTGAAATGTACCGCTACACAAGATTTAGTATTTTTAGTCATAATGTTACTGCGGTGTTCTGTGAGTCTGATTTAGATTTTTCGCTCAGTCTTGCCCACGTAGGGGAAACCACAAGGGCATTTCAGAAAGTATACCACATTAATTAGTGGTGTCACATGTAGCGTTGACTTTTAGATGAATAGGTGTACCTTGTGTAGGGTGTTGGATGAAGGTGATAGTCATATTCTCCACATGTTGAAAATCACAGGATTATAGTCATTAATATATTTGGAGTTCTCTGTTCTTCTGAGATATTAAGTGTTTTGGGTGATTTCTGATTCAATATGTGTCACTGCAGATGAAAAGCTGTTCACTTTTCATTTGGAAATCACAGGCCTTGTAAATCAAAAATTATAAAACTTTTCTTTAGCCCTGTATCGTTGATGACAGAACTTGTGAAATCTATGTGCTTGAAAACACAGAACTTGTTGTCTCAGGCCTATTTCACCACTGTCACTGGGGATAGCACATGTCACATGCTGCTCTATGAAAGAGAATACAGAGTCATCACTGTCTGCACCAAATTCTTGTGCATCTTTTATCCATAACAGCATGTGAATATGAGGAGCACCTCTAGCTTGGTACTCTTTACATCAAAATAAATCTTTTACTTTGCCAGGAGGAGGATTTGTTTTGTTAAGGATGAAAGACAGCATGGCTTGAAACCTGTGGTTGAAATATCTACAAACATTAGCAGAATCCAAAGAGCAAAGTTCTCTTGTTGTCTTCACATTGATGTCCTTAATGTTTGAGTTAGCTTCTCTAAAAAAACCTCATGTAAGTAATCCTAGGAGTATTCAGCAAAGCTGACTGTCGTAAAAAAAATAGGTGCATCTAGGTTCCTCAACATACATTACGGTTCTCCATGAAGACGATACCCACGTTGGCATGCCATCAAATGAATCAAATTGTATTTGAACCTTTTATCCTTTCCATGAACTTGTTCAGCGAATTCCTTTGAAGAGAAATTTTGTAGATTAGCTCCATCTTCAGTATGTGGTGTATAGCATATGATAGTACAGACAAGTAACTCCTAAATATTAGATGGAATATGTATGGGATACACTGCCAAAATATGTCATCCTCTGAATATAATCTGGTTGATAAAAACAACAAACTTCTAAACTTATCTCCCACTCACTCATTTGAGATATTTTTGCTTGTTTAATGTGAAGGAGATGAATAGCATTGCCAATTACTTCTTTGGAATGCAATGGATGCATACTATAGTGTTTATATATTTCTTCCATTTTGGATCTATCCACTTCATCGATCTGCCCACTTGATGGTATTGTTTAATCCTCAATACAACTGACATCTCCAACAACATCTATATATTTATAACAAACTAGCAGCCCGTCCCGACGTTGTCCGGGAGCAATTAGGCTTCAGGGCCCCCGCCCGCCCCGACGTTGTCCTTGGGTCCCCCAGAGCCTTCCTCCATATATTGCAGTATTATACCTCTATGTTTAGTTTGTACGCTTTTGTAACCTGCACACGTAACTTTTTCCTCCTGTAATGCACCGTTTGGCTCACTTTTTTAATGCTCCGTTTGCTTCCTCTTGCTACCTGCACACGTCACTTTTTCCTCTTATACCTCTATGTTTACTTTCTACGCTTTTGTAACCTGCACACGTAACTTTTTCCTCCTGTAATGCACCGTTTGGCTCACTTTTGTAATGCTCCGTTTGCTTCCTCTTGCTCACGATTTTCATTTTTGCTTCATTTTTCCGCTGCTCACCGCTCCCAAATAAATAAATAAATAACCTACCTCATCCGCCGCTCACCGCTCCTCCCCGCCTGTCCGCCGCTCCTCACCGCCTGTCCGTCGCACCGCCTGTCCGCCGCTCCTCGCTGCTCCTCACCGCTCCTCCCCGCGCCATGTCTGCTGGTCCTCCTCGCGCTCCTGGACGCCGCTCCTCCCCGCGCTCCTCACGTCGGGCATGCACGTCGCGGCCGGCGCTCCTTCCAAGGGACTACTTTTTTTCCGGTAAATTTTTTAAATAACGTATATTTATTACGTTTATATAGCCTATGTCCATCTGAACACCCTGACGATTACAACGATGTATCGGGTGTGTGGATTGGCGCTGTGGTTCCCGAGTTTACCCGCCTCAAAGGTTCAAAGTTCTTCCTTTATTTATTTATTTATTTATTTAGTATATTTATAGAGCACAGAACCTGTCACCCAGAGGGCATCCTGGCGCTTTGATCAAGAAACCGTACACTTAACCGCTCAGACCGTCTTTGGAAATAGGTGTGTTTTTAACGCTTTCCTAAACGGAAGATAGTCCTTGTGACTCTTCAAGGAGAGTGGCAGGGAGTTCCAGAGTTTGGCCGCTGCAACGCTAAAGGAGCGGCCACCCATCCTCACTCTATGAAACCTCGGAACCACAAGAAGATGCGCCGATGAAGAGCGGAGAGGCCTCGAAGCATGATACCACGCAAACATGTTTTGTAAAGGAATAGGGCCCTTTTGGTGTACAGCTTTAAACACCAGACAGGCAGCTTTGTACTGTGCCCGAGAGTCTACCGGGAGCCAATGTAGATCTCGTAGGGCAAGAGTAGAGGAGCTGGACCTAGGGCGGGAGAGAGCCAGCTTAGCAGGCATGTTTTGCACCCGCTGTAGCTTCCCCGTCAGGTTTTTTGGGGCCTCCAGAAGCAGCCCGTTACAATAGTCGAGCCGACTTAGTATGGTCCTGCGAACTACTTCCGGCCTGGCTTGAGCGGGGAGAAGGGGAAGAACTTTGCGAAGCATACGCAACAGCATCACACACGTAGCAGTAGTCTTATTGACGTGTATGTCAAGCTGTAGGTTAGGGCCAAAGATCACCCCCAGGTTACGGGCTGATTCCGCCGCCACCACTGGCTCAAGGAAGGTACTAGGCCAGAAGTTCTCTGGAAGTGCCCGTGGAATCCGGTCGATGGAACAATGGAGCACCTCCGTCTTGGAGCTATTAAATTGGAGGGAATTAGCTCGTAACCAGTCCGCTGTAGCTGCCATGCAGCGATGGAAAGTATCTAGCGGGACCGCATTGTTCCCTTCCAGAGAAAAGATCAGCTGGGTGTCATCGGCATAATTAAATGCCGAGACACCGAAAGATTTTATTAGCTGGACTAAAGGGCGAAGGTACAGGTTGTACAATATAGGGCTGATGGCCGAGCCCTGTGGAACCCCCCGTCCTACACTCCTTGGCACAGAGCTAAATGGCGGGAGTGAGACCAGCTGTTGCCTGCCACCAAGATAGGATATCAGCCAGTCTCTAGCCACCTCAGTGACCCCGCACTCCTCCAGTCTCCTGACAAGGGTCCGATGGCAGACCGTGTCGAACGCGGCCGACATGCCGAGCAGCACTAAAAAGGCTGCCCGGCCACTGTCGACACGCGAACCGAGGTTGTCCAACGCGGTCACCAGCGCGGACTCCGTCCCGTGTCCGGGGCAGAAGCCAAACTGGGCCTCATCGAACCAGCCGATGTTCTCCAGGAAACCTGAGAGTGAGCGGGTCACCCATTTTTCCAGGATCTTAATCGGAAAAGGGAGCAGAGAGATAGGCCTGTAATTGGAGAGACAGGCCGGGTCCAAGGTTGGCTTTTTTAGCAGAGGTGACACTACTGCTAGCTTCCAGCACTCTGGCACCGATGCCGAATCCAAAGATTGGAGACAGATCGAAAACAAAGGCAAGAAAAGTTCTGCCTGGAAAGCCTTCCAGAATTTAGGGGGCAACGGGTCAAGCGGGGACCCTGAGGACACCGTGTGTGCCACCTTACAGAATTCCTCAAAGGAGGGAAAAGGGAAAGACCTTAGTTGGGGTCGACTGGAGGGAATATCCGGAGCTCTCAACCAAAGGTCAGGGGCGATCGGCAGGGGTCGACTGGAAGGGCTGCCCGGAGCTCCCAGACCAAGGTCAACAACACCCGTCTGGGGTCGACTGGGCAGGCTCACCGGAGCTCCCACACCAGATGCTCCCAATACACCCGCAGAGCCGGTCGACTGGGGTCGACTGGATGAGCTGCCCGGAGCTCCCAGACCAAGGTCAGCAGTGTCCGTCTGAGGTCGACTGGGCAGGCCAACCGGAGCTCCCGTACCAGGCGGTCCTGAAAGGAGGGCAAGAACAGTCGACCGGGGTCGACTGGATGACTCGGAGCTCCCGCAGGTAAAGGGTGCGTTAGTCCCTCTAGGATCTTAGCAGTCTTCTCCTCGAAGGCAATCGCCAACGAGTCACAAAGAGCCTGCGACGCCCGAACCGTATTAGCCGCACAAGCAGGGTGAGACAGGTCCCTGACAAATTTGAACAAGGCTTGAGATTTATTAGGCGCCTGAGTCAGGGAAGCTTCTAAGAAAGCCGCCTTGGCCCGCTTAATCTGAACCTTGTAGCCTCTCAGTGCGAGCCTAAACGAAGCTTTTGCCGAGGTGGAGTACTCCCTCCTCCACACTCTCTCAGCACGTTTACAGCTCAATTTCAGTTGTCGTAGCTCCTCCGTGTACCAGGGAAAAGCCCTGTTCGCTCTCCCTCTAGATCTACGGAGGGGCACCACCTTGTCCAGCGTGTCAGTAATAGACCGACACAAGGAGGAATAGCTTTCTTCCACCGAGTTACTCAAGCAAAAATTAGCAGGTATTAGGGAAGGCAAAGGAGATGAGCTGAGCAGTCGGGACCAGGGTCTACCCAGTTTCGAAAGTCCTACCCCGGCGGCTTCGGAGGAGTAGTCCCCTAAACATAGGGAGAAGGCCACGAGCGCATGATCGGTCCAGCATTGGACTAAGATATCATTAATCACTGCCGATTGAACGTCAGCGAAAATCAAGTCCAAGACATGACCACCCCTATGAGTCGCCGAGGAAACCAATTGCTGCAGTTGGATGTCAGCAAGAGCTTGGCAGAGAGACGAAAACGCTCGGTCTGAAGGACCCCCCTGCCATAAATTGAAGTCGCCCAGGACTAACAACTTTGAGTGGGTATTAGATAGATCGTACACTAGGTCAAGAAACTCTGATAGAGAGGGAGCCGAGCCCGGCGGCCGATAACACAGCACACCCGAAATCAGTGTGTTCTCCAGATTTCTAATGGAGAACCCCATCAGTTCGAACCCCGATACCTCGCTAATTTTAAGCTGGAAGAGACCCAGCTTTTCACGATAAATGATCCCAATTCCACCACCGCGGTTCTTCGGCCGAGGGGTGTGGATGATTTTAAAGCCTGGGGGGCAAGCCAAACCCAGTTCAACTAGGCAGTCCTCCCTAGTCCACGTTTCGGTTAAAAACAGGACATCCAGCACTGAGGAGTCAATCAAAAAGGCAATCTCAGTATGGTGCTTACAGAGCGATCGAACGTTGAGCAGCCCACACGACAGAGATTGGGGCGAAGATAGATCAATGGCCCTCTGTATCAGGGGTGCCTGGGACGGTCTTAGTTCCAACAAATCCGTTCGGGAATAGACCAAGCGGGTTAAGTGCGGATAACCAGAGGTAGCGGCCCTAGGCGCGCCCGTTGCGCGAACGGGCGCAAACGGGCCTACCTCTGGCGCACCTCCGGCGCGCCTACGACGCGCCCGCTGCGCGTGACCGCTGCGCGCTTGGTCTTCCATCCTAATGAGGTATTCAACCGAGCGGAAGTCCGCCTCCGGCGTCCCTTGCCTTCAGCAAGATGGCGCCCGGAGTGCTCCTCGCCTTCCCCCCAACCCAAGATGGCGCTCGGACCCGCTAACCTAACTATATCCCGCCAAGTGCGGGTGAAAAAAACATTTAAATGCTGGTGAGCCTGAGCTGGATCCCGGCCTAACAATGCGCCTCTAAACGGTAAGGAATAGCAGCACGGTCAATGGAGCCCTTTAGTGGCTCTGAAGTGTAATGCCAGCAGCGCTGATAATATTAAAAGCAACACAGTTAAAAAACGCCACAGCAGTTACAAGCGCGCTGGTGCAAGATCTGACCTGCGCAGCGGTCTGGCAGCCTTAATAAGCTTACCAAAATGCGGAATGCCTTTATAATAGTAGTATAGATATTCGTCAGTTTGAGATATAGCACAGCTTTATTACTTTATTAACATCCACTAACTCTTGGCAGATTGATTTGTTTTTGGTAGGAATCCCGTTTACAAGAATGATACGTGGCTCATCAACATCTCTGTCTACTTTAACAGTTTCAAAATTCCATTTAAAATGTAAAAGATAAGTAGACAGCTTTTCAGTTAAGGCCTTTCTTAAATCAGTTTGTGGCTGCTTCCCTGTCTTTCGCTCCATTCAAACTGCTGCCTAATATGAATGTTTAAATTGGATGAGAAATGATTCCAAAATGTATATTTAATTCTCAAAGTTCTTCTGGAAATGATACCAATTCTTACTTGTTATGAATTGCTCTGTCTGGCATTTTGTTATCCTCTAATTTATCATAGCAATACTTACATATAATTTCCTGTGTTGACAAATCAAAGTTTCCTCTACAATTAAATTAAAGTGAATTTTTGCCACTTTTCTCTGTTGTCTTTTTTTAGAACAAAATAACATTGCGAGTTTGCCTTTTGTAGTGAGTGCATCGACAAGAAACACAAACACAGATTGGTTTCTCTGAAGAAACTGTGTTAAACTTTGCAATCTTTTGTGTAAAGTTATCAATACTAACACCTATGTCCTGTTCCGCTACACCTGTACATACCAACTGCTCCTTTACCCTAGACTCCTGTTCAGGACCAAAGAAATCAAAGTGAATATCTTCAGAAACTCTTTCTACCTCTGGTACTTTACTATGCAATAGAGCTCAGTTCATTTCTTCTAAACATAAGTCAGGAGTTTTCACAAAGTAAAGTCTCCGAACAAAATTTAGCATTTTATAGTGATGAACAGTTAACATTCTGAAGTACAGAAAAACTTTTTCTGCACATTGTCTTTGATGACTCGCCAGTGAATGTCCCTGTAAACTAGTCTACTTCTTTACTTTGCTAATTGCTCTTTCAGAGTTCTGCATGGAAAGCTTTTAATATATTAATATATTAATTGATTGCTCATGAACACTACAAATACTGACACAGTTCCATTTGTATACAGGGGCCTGTCTATGACTTCCCCGTACCTCTTCAGCCATCGCTTCCTCTACATTCCTAGGAACCATCTCCTCTTTGCAATGTACCATCATTCACTTTGTAACATCAAGCAGTTATTTGGACTGCTTGCACTAAAGAGTTCTCTTGGAAGTAACTTTCTTCATTAAAGACAGGCTCAGTACTGGAGGAACTTCTATTCACCTCTGAAAATGTTGCAAAAATTACTTCCATTCACAAAGCTATTATTTTGTCTTCTTTTCATAGACAACATTGTTTAGCCAGTGTTCTCATTCTGTTTAGTTTCAAAATAAATAGCTTCCTCTTCAGCGCAACTGCCTTATCAGCTACAGACTCAATATGTTTTCATTCACAAATTGGTTTTAAGAGTGATTTTCATGTGAAAAGTGCTGGGCAGCGTACTCAGATTAGTAATATTCCAGTAAAATCAAAGAAGAGTAATCAAATCCTCCATTCCATTTAGACCTGTTAGTACATGATATACATATTATAATTAAAATAATTATTGAAACCATGTTTTACAAAGATACGATAGCTTCTTCTTTCCATGACAAAATTTAAAAAGATATGGCTGTAGCAGCTAATAACATCAACAATAATTACAAAAAATAACAATGTGCAAAAACGTAGTAAGGTGCAACAGCAAGGAAGGTGCTAGTGCTTCTAAAGTGCAACAGCAAGAAAAGTGCTAGTGCTTCTAAAGTGCAACAGCAAGAAAAGTGCTAGTGCTCTTTATCGCAATAACTGCTACAACTTCTACATCAATATTGAATGGTAATATCCCTCCTTTAATTTTTCTAAATTACTAAAATAATTCCATTATTTTTCACATTTCTTAGTGGCTCCCACCCGTCTTGCATAAGCTTGTTAAAAATTTCGTGTCTTTTTCATTTTATTAAACCACTTCAAATGAGAGGGAGCATCACTAGATTTCCAATTCTGAAGAATTAAAGAACGAACTAAAGTACAAGAAATAAATATAGAAACTTTTTCAGCTTCTGTTAACATCATTCTGTCTCTACATAATCCAAACAGAGCAGCCTCTGCCTCAAGCTGAACTCTCTTCCCAATTGCCAGCTCTATGTCTACAAAAATTGTCTCCCAAAAGTCCCTCAACCATGGGCAAGTAAAAAAAATATGGTGCCACCCACCCTGTCTGTTGGTCTGGCAGCGAAAGCACCAGTTTAAGTCTTATCAAGCAGTTTTTAATGCCAACTCGACCTGACAGTAAAACTGCACACACAGGCTCTGCAGTAGCAGTCCCAACCCATGTTTAAAGGCTACTTGTCTGGATGGGTGACTTGGTATGGCCATTCCGCAGTAAACATCTGAATAAGTGCATCAATCCCATTGTGAGCATGCCATTGGATATGTAAGCAACTATGTCCGCATATGACTAGTTCTTAGTAAATCCATGGGTCTGTAAATGTGTATGAAGTGTCTGTATGATTTGCTTACTGGTTGTGTTAGTGAGTGTTAGAATATTTAACTGTATGTGAATCTGGCTGTCAGTGCTGGATACATAAGTGCTGTATGTGTTTGTGGGTGAATTTGTAAATACCTCTGTTGCTACCTGACTGGGCCTGTGAGTGGCTTTATACTTTTGTACATAAGTATGTGAATCCCAGTATGGGTGGGAGACTGGATGTATAGCGGGCACATAGGTCTGCAAATGTGCCTGTGAAAAACTAAGACTTCACACTACATGTCTTACCTTCTAAGCACATAGCAACCTCCCTATGGCCTACTTACAACCTCCCTTGGGGGTAACTCGTTATAAAAAAAATAGAGTTTAAAACTTGTCTAGGGGTTATCAATACCAAATCAACCTAGTAGTACAACTCATAACACAGTATATACATATACGTTTTAAAAGTACACTATTATTAAGTAGGTATGGGACGCACAGCTTAGCTGAGAGACTGCGTCCATAAGTGGTCATATGAGACCGTAAATGCATGTGTAACTCCCTAAAACATAAAAAACATGTCTTACCTTTTAAGTACATAGGAGCCTGCCCTATATCCTATCCACGGTCTACCTTAAGGGTGACTTATATCTAGAAAAAAGGGGAGTTTAAGGCTTGGCAAGGGGTTTTAAATGGCAAGTTGGCCTAGCAATAAAAGTGCACACATAGGTTCTGCAGTATCAGGTTCAAGAAATGTTAACGGGTGACTTGCTTGGATGATTTCGTTGGTTGTGATAGTACTCGTGTGTGTCTCTGGCTATGTAAGTAAGTATTTAACTATATGACTGGTATCTTAGAACCTGTATGGATCTCTAAATCTGTATCTAAGAGGGTGTATGGATTGGTTACGGGCTGTTTTAGTACCTGTTGCGGTATGAACCTTTGGGTGCAACTGGCTCTGTTGCTGCTGGATAAGTATGTGCTGTATGGCTGTGTGAATGTGTAAGTGCCTCTTTCTCTGTGTGACTGGGTGTGTTAGTGGCTCTATGTTTTTGTAAATAGGTATGTGAATCACAATAAGGGTGGGAGTCTGAATGTATAACTGGGTTTATGAGTCTGTATGTGCATGGGTAACTCACTGTTACTTCAAAGTACATGTCTTTACCTTTTAACCCCGTCGATGCTCATGAGGGAACAGTTCCATCATAAGCATTAGTCGCGCTGTGCTCATGACGGAACCGTTCCGTCATGACCACACCCGCAAATGGAATGTTCAGCACTGGGGAGAATCGGCACCGCAGGCAAGGTGTTAAGCACCTTGCACCCTGCCCTATAGGCTACCTACTGCCTACCTTAGGGATGACTTATATGTAGTATATGGGGATTTTAAGGCTAAGCAAAGCGATTTAAGTTGGACGTCGGCCTAGCACTAAAACTGCAAAAACACAAGTCAACAGCAGATGAGCAAGGTTTAGCACATTAACTTCCGCTGTTTCTTATGTTATTGTGGTGCTACCGCTCTCCACATCCACTGCCAATGATGTCTATTTGTCACGAGCAACTAGCAAAATTTGAGAGGAGCACTCAATAATGTGAATGACAAGCAAATGTTTATGAATCGATAGAGATCTTCCGTTCCTTCTTTATTCGTTTCTTTATTTCTTTTCTTTACAAAATGCAGAGGCACAGCCAACGCATTTCATTCCCTTTTTTATGTGCCTTGGGAATTTCGTCAGGGCAATAATTTCATCGTCTCAATCCCATATTCGAAGGGAAAGGCTCACCATAGGCGCAGACGAATTGTTATCAATAACCGACTGTCCAATACCTTCATAAAAGGTGATATCCCAGAGAGAAATCCAAGTACGTTCCTCCGTGTGTGGGAATAGGTAATGCTTGCAGACAAGGCAGACAAGAGTTCTTACCCCCTTTAGTAGGGTTCACGGCACCGTCAGTTCCTTCGTCCGTGTTCGGGAAAGTGATCGTCTTTCCCGAACACGGACGAAGGAACTGACGGTGCCGTGAACCCTAATAAAGGGGGTAAGAACTCTTGTCTGCCTTGTCTGCAAGCATTACCTATTCCCACACACGGAGGAACGTACTTGGATTTCTCTCTGGGATATCACCTTTTATGAAGGTATTGGACAGTCGGTTATTGATAACAATTCGTCTGCGCCTATGGTGAGCCTTTCCCTTCGAATATGGGATTGAGACGATGAAATTATTGCCCTGACGAAATTCCCAAGGCACATAAAAAAGGGAATGAAACGCGTTGGCTGTGCCTCTGCATTTTGTAAAGAAAAGAAATAAAGAAACGAATAAAGAAGGAACGGAAGATCTATATCAATTCATAAACATTTGCTTGTCATTCACATTATTGAGTGCTCCTCTCAAATTTTGCTAGTTGCTAGCACTAAAACTGCACACACGCTGTGCAGCAGCAGGCCTGAGTCATTTTTGAATGGTGACTTGTCTGGATGGCTAACTTGGTTCTGTCATTACTTGAGTAAACATCTGAGTGAGTGTGCCATTTCTTCTGTGCATGTGTCACTAGATATGTAGGTTAGTATGTCGCTATATGACTATAGTATCTCTATGGGTCTGTGTATGTGGATGTAACTGCCCGTATAGGTTACTGACTGTTTTACTGAGTATTGGGTTATAGAACTGTTTGTTCAACTGGGTCTGATACTGTTTGTTACATAAGTGCTGTGTGGTTGTGAGAGTGAATGTGTAAGAGGCTCTTTCTCTGCCTGTATGGGTGATTGCCTCTACGCTTTTGTAAGTAGGTATGTTAGTTGCAGTGTGGGTGGGAAACTAGATGTTTAATTGAGCATATTGGTCTGGAAATGTGCATTTGATTCACTGAATCATGAACGTACATGTCTTACTTTCTAAGCACATAGCACCCTACTCTATAGCCTAAATACAGTCTACATTAGGGGTGATGTAGTTAAAGAAAGGTTTATGGCTTGGAATGAGTATGAAATGTCAATTGAACATAACAGTAAAACGTATAACTTTCAAAGTACATAATTATTAACATCCCGTGAAGTCTCTTTGCTGTTTTCCAATTTTTAACTCAGTATCACTTGCAATGTTATGTGATGCAAAATCTGAAGTTTATTGTTCAAGAATGCTATACCGCACGCAGTGCTAAAAACAATAATGCAGCCATTCCCACTCTGCTCCATCAGCCAGCCATGACCAGAGTTCGAGAATAAATCCACACTGACAGCTGAACCACTGTGTGGGGGTGGGGTGGCGTCTGTCTCGGTGGGGAGTTTATTGTTGAGTTTGTAAGTGTGGCAGAATTCATGCACCTCCGTAGGATTCTCAAAGACTAGGACATGCCAATTTACCTCCACCCGTAGCCTGGCAGGGTATAGCATACCGTATTTCAACCCCAGGTTCCTGAACGTTGCTTTAACTCCAAGATATTTCCTCCTCGTATCCTGAACCAGGGTAGTGAAATCAGGGTATAGAGATAGTTTGGAGCCCTGCCAGGAGAGTTCGCCTTGTTCACGTGCCAGTCGCAGTGCTCTGTCCCTCTCTCTGAATTCAATTATTCGCGCAATGATGGGCCTAGGCGGGCATCCTGGGTTAGAGAGGGGCTCCAAGTGACCTATGGGTGCATTCCACTTCTAAGACAGAAGTAAAGGCCTCTTTCCCAAACAAGTCTGTTAGTATCGTCTCTACCAGGTTATCCATGCGCCCCGAAGCTGTGGACTCGGGCACGGCCATAAGGCGGATGTTGTTACGACGCTTTGCGCCTCCAAATCCTCATTCTTCGTCGCAACCTCCTTTAGGATCCGTTCCATGTGGTCTTTTCACAGATTGCGCCATTCCATCTTCCAGGTCAGACGTGCGGGACTACACCACATCAAGGCATCGATCATGCACCTGGAGCTTTGCGCCCATATCTGCCATGTGTTTGTCCAAGGAGTCAAAGCGGACATCTAGCGCCTTGAATACCACCCTCATTTACAACAGTAATGGATTCAAGTGGTTAGCGTCGTCTGCCGAGGTAGAAGGGGGTTGCCGGTCTTCCGCCATGTCACTAGGTTGGTCACGGGTAGATTCCACAAGTTACTCGAAGGGAAGTACACGTTACTTAGGGTCTCTGCGGCTCAAGCAGTGATCGTACTGGAAGGCGTGAAAAAGGAGGTGAGAGCACAGTCAGTGTGTGAGGCTGCTGAGAAAGCGCTGCAGGGGGAGCCTTATGTGGCAAAAAAGCATGTAGGATCACCTTGTCACAGTGGCAAGCATGCGTCGGACACAGCGAGGCTCAGGACCGCAACAAACGGAGTGTAAGAAGAGCACACAATGGGTCCCACAGTGCAAGCAATAGAGGGAGAGAGTATCCGCAGAGTGGCAGTCTAGATGGCAGCGGGCGAGGTGCAGAGCAGTCAAAAGTATGAGTATTCCTGAGCTGGCCCTGTGATGAGAGAGGGGCCAGCTCGTGGATCAGCCCGCAAACTCCGGTGGAGGAAGGCCACGGTCAAAGTGCTGCTGTTTTCAGGTGGGCGGTGGGGAGAGGGGGGCAGCGCAACACGCACTCATGCGCCAGAGCTCAAAGTTATCTTTGCCCTCGGGAGAGCCGCAAAGACGCAGGAAAAAGTGCTGTTGTCAGGGCCCACTGTGGAGAGATCCAATAGGCCTCTTCTCCTCTGCAATCAGCGCTCGCGGCTCCCGAGGCTCAATGTGTGCGCCGTGTGTAGGAAGGCGGAATCTGACTATATGGTTAACCAAATTTTTTCCTGGTGTTTTGCTGGTTTTTGACTTAGTTGGCCTGGTTCCCTGCCATTCAGGGCCCCAGACTATCTGCTTTCTATATAAAATGGACTCCATGTACTTTAGTTACATACCAGATTGGTTACTGGGTCACCCTTGTGAGCCCCTTTATAATGTACCATAGGTACCCAGGGAATAGGCGCACCCTATGCCTACCAGGGGCTGCCGCATGTATTGTGCCACCCCTGGTTTGCCTTCCAAACCGACACCACAGGTCTGTTCACACAGCCTGGGTAAGGTGGTGTAATCACCCCTTACTTAGATATAGTATACCTATATCTACCTTTACATACAGACACATATACACCTATAAGCCACTCCTATGGTAGGCCTCGACAATCCTGGTGGCATAGTGCTTGGTTTTAGGTGAGAGGGTGCCCTAGCATGAGCTGAGCCCCTCTGCAGCTTTCGGAACCATCTCCTTATAGCTGTTCTATGATATAGCCATGCACAATCTGAAGGGGTAGAGGGGGATGGGGATGGGCGAGGCAGCCCCCCACTCAAACAGTATTCAAACAGATAATGCCTCACCCATGTCAACATCCATATATTACGTGGACCGGGTAGAGATATACATTTTCAATACTACCTGGAATATGTCCAATAACATAAACCAAAAGGTCTGGATGTTTTCTTTACAAATACAAAATCACACAGGACCAGATCATTCACCCAAAGAAAAGTGTGAAAGATAGAGAGAGTACCTCACGGTAGAACAACCTGAGGGGGTTCCCGGTTAATGATTCCCGGTATACCCACTTCTCATCATTGGTGACTCTCTCTATTGTGAAAAGACAAACGTGCAGTCAACAGAAGAGTAGTGCGGACGTGAGAATAGTGAAGGAAAAACACAAATAGTGACCAACGTATCAGCACACTGATACCTGTTAAATGTGTTCAGCGACACGTAACAGAACCCCAAACAAACCACACCAAAAAAACGAATAAATTGTGTAGTGGTGCTTTGCTTGCTGATACCGTTTTATTCTGATGCAGCAAAGCACTACTGATTAAAAATGGTTACTTATATACCATCAAAGTTTATCTCCTCAAGCCGACATGTTTCATCGCTCCTTCTTGTGGCGATTTCATCAGGGCATATGAGGGGTTTACTATTCTCAAACTTTTCACGTTATACTGGACCTGGAGTGCGCTATGTCGGCACATACCAGCGTCACTCCTCAGGACACCGTGCCAAATGTTCACGTGTCCGTAACCGTGACCTGAGCAATTCACAGTCACTAGAGCCGCGTCCCTCCGGCGCTTCCGACGGTCCACCATACCATATACTCTTAAGTGCATTATAATCCTCGCGGTTAATGCTAACTTTGGTTTGGCTTTATCAAAACATGTCGTTATAAGGTGTCAAACACTTTGGGATACTACCAACCCGCCAATTCTGGAGGCGGGGGTAGCATTCCACCCTTCTAGAGGGAAAAGGCATGTATGGTACTGCTTTACCGGGTTAAAGTTAAACAGAGCCTCAGCATCACAAAATGGATGCTGCTGCCACAGACACGAGTCTGACCTCCTGTTGCTGGGGGAAACTCCAGCAAGGGCAGCCTGGACAATATATTTCCTGTCCAGGGAGGTGCCAGCACCCCCTCAGACAGGGGTTTTGTGTATTGGGGCAGGGAGGGCTGCATTCAGTGAATGGATCTAGACACTGCCTGGGGCACACAAGGTGCTCCATGCATAGCCCGGTTCAAACCAGTTGCAGGGGCCCTCCAGCCCCAGCTCTGGTGCAAAACTGGACAAAGGGAAAGGGGTGTAACCACCCCCTTCTCAGGTCCACCCATAGGAGGGACCTAGTCAGGTAATCCAGGCCCCTTTCTTAGTATAAGTATAGGAGCTGTGTCCCTGGGACTTTAGATTATCCTGGATGGATGTTTGTAAGACATATTTTGGACCTTCGACATTCCATTCTGACTGGAAATGGAAGACATCTCCCTTGTGGTCAAGGAATGACCCCCCTGTGCCAACAGGCACCAACAGCAACTTTGCTGGTCTGCAGTTTCAAGGCTCCCGCCAGGACCCGAAGACTCTACGACTCAAGAACTAGACTTCCAGACTTCTCTGACCCCGACCCAAATCCACAGCAAAGCTGTGACCAGTGGCGGACACGAGAGATGTGGGACCGGACATCTTGGATATCCTGCATTTTGCTACCTGCACTCCTTTCCTGAAGCCTCCGTAAGTTGTGCATTGGGGTACAAGAAGCCCCTGCCCGAGCATTATTTGAGCCAAAGCTCAGGCCCCCACACTGTGCGAGTGTCCCGTGGGCCCTGCCTTTATATTTGTGCTCGATGCGTCTTCCTGGCTCCTTGCCCATTAGCTAGTGAGCCCCCTGAAGACGCCATCTTGAATCTAACTTGCGATCCTAGTTGCTCCAGGTTTGTTCCAGCATCCCTGAAAAGGAGAAGCGCCACAGACCTTGCTGGTCTGCAACAGAGCCAATCTCGACATCCTGTGTGGGTTGTGGTTGCCAAGACTTGTTGGGTCCAATCTGGATACCAATGCTGCAGTCATCTAGATCCTTTGTGGGACAGCGTGAATCCACCTCCTGGTCATCGTCGATGCCGCCTGGACCTCATGGCTGAAGAGACAAACTCACCTTCTTCACCTTCAAGCACCCAACATCGCCTGGTTCCTTCCTGGTACCTTCCTGGTCACTGGCTAGTGACCCAGACTCTGTCCCCTCTGCTTTCAGCTTCTTCACATCTCCGATCCACCCTTGGATCTACCCGGACACTTTTCCTCTGGTCGCCTGCAACACTTCTTTGAAGCTCTCCATAGGAAACGACGACGAAACCCGACACGAAAAGGCACCTATGGACCCGGCTTCCCTGGGTGAGGTAACACGAGAACTCTGGTGCTCCCGTGGGTCTTGACTCTCGAAGTGTCCTAGTTTAAAAGGGTTCCATCCTAGTCCACCCGGAAGTGTCCTTAATCTGTAACTTTGTAACTTTTACGAACTCCATAGAAAGTCAATGGGAACCCGCGCCTGTGTTTAGACACTGCATGCGGCTCCCGTGCGTCTCCTACTTCCTAACCTTTGGTTATTTAGTGTAGACCCAGTGATTCTACAGGCCCTAGGCCTGCTTTCTAACTCTCACGTGGTACTTATACCACTTTCTTAGTAGATGGTTAGTGAGGCCCCTAGGGCATAACGTATACTGTGCAACTTATTATTAACTGTGTGACTTGTATTGTATTTTTACCTCTGACCTCATAAAGAGTGCAGAGGGGTTGTGTTTAGATTAAATACATATATATTTGACATATACCTTTGGTGGTGTCCTTTCATTTGGTATTCAAGGGATTATATATGGTAAAACAACTTGCTTAACTCGCCTACTGAAGTCTTAGCCTGAAGACTGCTGGTTCATGCTACCACTAGGATAGCTCTCTATAAGGTTGACTTTACAACTACCATCAATAAGGGTTGATTAGACTGGTACAAGGTGCCCACTAGAACTAGTGGACATCATATGCCAGGCTAACTTCTCACACCGCGTAGGAGCCAAACGGAGCTCCCAGACCGCGGGACGCCTGCTGTACCACTGGAAGAGCTACAGTCGCGCCGAGGCGCACGCAGCACTTACCGCACCGCCCTCGTAGTGATCTCGGGTCGCCTCCTCACCCAGCTGCAGGCTCCGCTCTCGAAGGGTACAGCACCGCTGCCATTTTGTAATACGCTCCGGCAGGGAGCGGGACGGACCACAATCGCTTCTCCTCTTTCAGGCTGAATTACACGCCACAGTCATCACCATCGTGGTCCCGGGAGGTTCACCCTGCTATCCCGGGGTTGTGCACCGCAGCAGAGTCCGGGAAACGGTTGTTTGGTTGCCGAGGCCGGGAGAGCTTCTGCTCTGTTCAGCCATCCCGTTCACGGTGTAGCCACGCCCCGAGAGAATGAAAGACCTTGGCACTCCCACATGGATGTAGTGTAGCGGTGTAGTGTGAAGCTTTGGAAAGTATGTTACACAAGTAACAGGTCAACTGTAAATCAATCCAATGTGTTCTAGAAAGACTGTGTGAACAAACAGCCTGTAATGCAAAGAAGGATATTTACTAGATTTTAGCGCATGTTTGCATCACACAAGTGATTCAAAACAACACTATTCCTCTTTTTACCAATTTACTTTCCAGTGCTAAACTTGTTTAGTAGTGGGATATCACTTGAAAGAAGTGCAAAGCAGCACATAGTGCCAAGGGGGTATACCATGGCTGGTGCATGGTGTTAGAAAGTCATGTTAGCCCTGTTCACACCCCATATTTGCTGAATGCTACTGGGTGTTAACTGACTCTGCCTGTTCCCTGGGCTCTGCTGACCGGGTCCAGGGACAGAGCTATGTGTAAAAAGGGACATTTTATAGGGTACACTTACAATTCACAATGACAGAACATTGTCTGCAAGACACCGCCAGCCAAATTACGATGGGTTTGTAAACATGCTTTTCCGCGGCGGATTTACCGCCGTGGAAAAGCATGTGGACAATAGCTTCTGGGGGGCCCTTGCGGGCCCCCAGGGTGTCAGGGGATGGGGGGTGCACATGGGGGGGTACCTATGGTACCCCCTGCATTTGCATGCACAAAGCGGCAGGCACCGCGCGATGCCTGCCGCTTTGTGCATGTAAATGCAAAGCATGCATTTTTAACCTTGCGGCGGGTGCTGCTTCGAGCAGCACCCGCCGCAAGGTTAAAGATATGGGATGTGACTGCCAGGGTGGCGGTCACATCCTAATTGGTATGGAGGGACCGCCGCAGCGCACTGCCAAATATTTAATGCTGTGGGCATAGGGCACTCGCAGGGGGCTGAGTGAATGGCCTGGCCCTTTGCCAAACCCCATGGTGCACATGGCGATCAACATCATACTTTATCTTATAAAAAATAGATATTCACAGAAAAATCAATCCAAAGGTAAATATGGCGTTATGGATAGGAACTGCAATAAGTGGTCGCGCACAAGCTGACAGGGAAGCTAAGCGTGTGAGCATGCATTTTAAAATCTACGCTGTTGTAATCTTTGTAAAACACTTCTCTTACCTCTCCTTCTGACCCGCACTGCTCCCCGGTCCACCGTGGGTTTTACCCGCTTGAGTGGAGGAAGTACTCGGCACCTTTCTCGCCCCACCCCACTTCCAGGCAGGAGACCAGAGGGGGCTGAGCTTTCTCCCTATTTACACTGCTGTCCGATCCTCGGCGTAGCTGACGCACACAGGCTGACAGTGAAGCTAAGCGTGTGAATGTGCTGATTTTTATCTACTCATTCTTCTTAATTGCATTTTAAAATCTACGCTGTTGTAATCTTTTTAAAACACTTCTCTTACCTCTCCTTACGACCCGCACTACTCCCCAGTCCACCACAGGTTTTACCCGCTTGATTGGAGGGTATACTCGGCGCCTTTCTTGCCCCTCCCCACTTCCGGGCAAGAGACCGGAGGGGACGGAGCTTTCTCCCTATTTACACCGCTGTCAGATCCTCGGCGCAGCGGACGCGCACAGGCTCACAGGGAAAATAAGCATGTGAAAGTGCTGATATTTAACTACTCATTGTTCTCAATTACATTTTAAAATCTACGCTGTTGTAATCTTTTAAAAACACTTCTCTTACCTCTCCTTACGACCCACACTACTCCCTGGTCCACCACAGGTTTTATCCGCTTGCGTGGAGGGAGTCCTCGGCAGCTGTCTTGCCCCTCGCCACTTCCGGGCAGGAGACCGGAGGGGGCGGTGCTTTCTCCCTATTTACACCGCTGTCAGATCCTCGGCGCAGCGGACGTACACAGGCTCACAGGGAAGCTAAGCGTGTGAACGTGCTGATATTTAACTACTCATTGTTCTCAATTACATTTTAAAATCTAAGCTGTTGTAATCTTTTTAAAACACTTCTCTTACCTCTCCTTACCACCCGCACTACTCCCTGGTCCACCACAGGTTTTATCCGCTTGAGTGGAGGGAGTACTCAGCAGCTTTCTTGCCCCTCCCCACTTCCGGGCAGGAGACCGGAGGGAGCGGAGCTTTCTCACTATTTACACCGCTGTCAGATCCTCAGTGCAGAAGATGCCCACAGGCTGACAGGGAAGCTAAGCATGTGAGCATGCTGATTTTGAACTACTCATTGTTCTAAATTGCATTTTAAACTCTACGTCGTTGTAATCTTTTCAAAACACTTCTCTAACCTCTCCGTATGAACCGCACTGCTCCCCGGTCCACCACAGGCTTTACCTGCTTGAGCGGAGGGGGTACTCAGCACCTTTCTCGCCCCACCCCACTTCCGGGCAGGAGACCTGAGGGGCCAGAGCTTTCTCCCAATTTACACTGATGTCAGATCCTCTGAGCAGCGGATGCGCGCAGCAGACACACGCAGCGGGCGCACCGCCGGCACGCCAAATGCAAGCCCGTCTGCGCCTGCCCACGCCGAGAGGGATCCTGTGGCTGCAACCCCTGCATATTTTCCCAGCAACTTCATAGCTTATAGCCCCCAAAAATTGTATTCGGTCTGAAAGGACGTAAACATAAATTGCAGGCACTCACTGAACGCCTCTAATGAACACTCACGTTGCTCACACTACAACTTTGCCCTCCAGCCATCCATTAAAACTATGATTCCTGTGACCACCTCACCACGCCTTAGGCTGTTCCTCCTGAATTGCAGATCACTCTCAAAACACTCAACTGAATTGGCCTTACTCCTGCCAGAATAAAAAATTTACCCTCTTTTTTTAACTGAGACTTGGCTTCACGCTGAAGCAGATCCAGTCCTCATCCAAACCATCCCCCGGTTATTTAATACTGAGGGCTGATCGCAAGATTGGTAGAAGAGGGGGCATAGCTGTGGTGTACAAAGACACACATAACTGTCGCATCACCACAGACTCTCTTCCGGAATGTGAGAGCCTGGCTTTCTCCTTGGAGTTTTGTCCTACGAGTACCTTCTCTGGCCTATTAATTTATCGCTCCCCCGGGGCTATGTCAATTTACCACTGCCCTTCCAACCTCTGTTGCTAATTTAGCCTTTGCCCCTTCCAATTTTACTGTGCTTGGGGACCTCAATTTCCATTTAGATCCCTGCAATGACTATATGGCCAATGAGTTGATTACGAATCTCTCTGCACTTCAGTTCACTCAGAAAGCACTATCACCCACGCATATCAAAGGCCACCTACTTGACCCGGTCTTCAGTAACCTACATGAGCTCATCGTAGGCACCCCAAGGCCGCATCCTTGGTCGCTTTAACATGGGCAGTCCAGCGACCCCTTTCCCCCCCAACACTATCCCAGTATTGGAACAGAATGGGCCCAAGCTCCCTACCGACCATTGGATGTCGGATCTCGAAGCCACTAGACCGGTTAGTGATCCTAATCCCACCCTGGCCAATGGAAAGTTCAATCACTGAATAACAAGCTCCCTTGACTCAGTTCTCCCTAAAAGACTCACCCACAAGAAATGCAGACTGAAAACGGCCCCCTGGTTCTCCCCAAAGCTAAGACAATTTAGGCAAGAAAGCAGAAGACTAGAGCGAAGCTGGAGACAGAATTACTCTGAATCCAGAAAGCTAGATTATAGAGAGGCAATTAGATGCTACAAATCTGGAATTAACGCTCCCCAAGTGACTTCTATGAGGAGAAAATCAACTCAGCTGCAAACTCCCCCAAAGTAATTTTCCAAATTGCTAAAACTCTTTCCAACCTGCCCCAGAAACAACAAACTTCAGAGGGGGCACTTATGCGAAACAACAACTTGGCAGCGTTTTTTCAACAGAAAATTCAAAACATCTATCCGTCTTTCGCTGCCTCCCAGAGTGAACAACCCATTCTCCATATCTCAGGACTGCCTGCTGAAACTCATGTTTCACTAAGGTAATTTCCTCTCCTGGACCCAGCCTTACAGGTTTCAATCAAGGCTGAAGTAAACTCAGGCGCACCCACTGACCCTGCCCCCCCTCAGTACCTTCAATTAGTTGCCAACATCATCCGCCCTGCAATCCTTGATCTTTTAAATTAATCTATTCTTTCTGGAATGGTCCCCCTTGCCTGGAAATGTGCTCTGGTCAAGGGACTTCTAAAAAAAACTAACCATGACCAGTCTAATTCAGCCAACTATCATCCCATTTCTCTCCTTCCCTGGCTGAGCAAGGTGCTTGAAAAGCATATAAACACTGCGATGGTAGAGCACTTAGAATCTAAAAATATCTTCCATTACACCCAAACCGGGTACCGCCCTCAGTTAGGGACTGAGACTGCTCTCCTTGCTGTAACAGAAGAAGCCAGGAGAATACTGGACCAAGGAGACACTGCCAAAATCATCCTCCTTGACCTCAGTGCCGCTTGCGACATCGTCAATCACAACAGCTTGATCCTCCAACTTATGAGCTGGGGAGTGACTGGCACTGCACTAACGTGGCTCCAGTCCTTCCTCAGTGACCGTTTCTTTCAGGTGTTTGAAGGACATGTCGTCTCCAACCGGCTGCCTCTTACTTGTGGGGTACGTCAGGGTTCCTCCTTGAGCCCCACGCTATTTAACTTGTACATGAGACCCCTGGCGGAGATTGTCTATTCATTTGGCATAAAGATCATCACCTATGCAGATGAAACGCAACTCGTGGTGGCATTAAACCTCCCCAAGAGGTCATCTAGCACCCTAGGTCCTTGCCTAGAGGAGGTTGCCAAGTGGATGGAATTCTCTTGCCTCACGCTCAACGGGGATAAGACTGAGCTCATGCTCCTTGGCAACTCCCCTTCCTTCAACCCTGCTCTGCTCTAGCCCGACTGTCTCGGTCCTGTAAAAGATTCAAAAGACCAGATCAAAAGCCTCGGCATGTGGCTTGACCGCACTCTTAGCTTTAACTATCACGCAACCAAGCTTTCAGCAACATGCTACGGCCTGCTGAGGATGCTTCGCAAGATCCTCCCCCTTCTCCCCTTCCAGGCAAGAAGGATCCTGGTCCAAGCCCTCATTCTTTCATGCTTGGACTATGGTAATGCTATTTATCTGGGAGCCCCCCAAACCACCAATCATAAGCTCCAGATTAGTCGAAATTGTTCTGCCCGTATGCTTCTCCAGATCTTGTGCAGGCAATCTGCTAAACCAGCACTAAGGAACCTTCACTGGGTCCCTATCAGGGCAAGGATCCTGTTCAAAGCCATGTGCCTGGTGCACAAGGCATTCTGGAAGTGTAGCCCAGCAATTACCCAATTCCTGGTCACACCCTATCATTCTCCCAGGAGCCTCCGCTCCAACTTATCCTTCTCTGCCGTTACGCATAGAATACGGAGGGCCAGATGGGGAGGGCACTCCTCTTTTAATGCTCCCAACTCCTGGAATTCTCTCCCTCTCCATCTGCGGAAGGAGTCTAACCTGTTAGCATTTCGAAAACTCCTAAAAACTCATCTTTTCAACAACCCCCTTTAACACCTGCTCCCCTGCCCACTTGATCTTTCCACAGCTCCGGGAGGCCTCAGGGCAGCTATGCTCTATACAAGTTCCATTTCATTCATAATATGTTACCTTACATTTTTAAAAGCCTTAGAACTTCAGTGAAAAAACTAAGTATAATGGGATTTTACAGTTAGGGGGAAATGTCAGATAGAACATACCATTTTAAGCAAACAAAACCATGGAAATTCTCCACTTGAAGTTATCTAAAACAAATAAAGCTCATGCCCAAATATAATATAATTTGTGCCAAATACTGACTCAAAAACATGGATTTGCCAACTACAAAAATATATTTCCACTACAATGTTTCAACTTCCACCTTACTAAGGAAGCACACACATGTTTGCTCAGTTTCTGATAGCTGACACTGCTGGGTTTTCAAAAAGCATCATGATTAAGAGTCCATGTGGAAAGTGTAATCCATTCCGTCCTGATATATCTTGAAATCTGGAATTTCCCCTTATTAGTAACAAAGATTTAGCAGGATTAATTAAAACAGTTAAATATAGCTCTCAGTTTCACCCTGCACAACTTCCTATCGTCTACAAGGTGTTGGTTTAATTCTGCCTGTTTTGGAAGAGACGCTGAATCCTTAACTACAGAGCGGTGTAGTGCCTACTCCTTGGAAACATGCGATTGTAAGGCCTTCATTAAAAAAAATATTGTGAAGCCCAACAGTAGTAGACACTTATAGGCCAATATTCTTACTTCTGGAGAAAAGTAAAATCTTAAAAAAACATCTTAATTACTGACTTTTGTCATTTTGGGAAAGCCAGGGGTGTTTCCCTCCCACCCAGATAGGTTTTAGGCCCGGACATGGTACAGAGACTGTGCAGTTAGCGGTCACAGAAATATTGAGAAAAATACTTCCCCATGGCAGCTCAGCAGCAGTAATACTGCTGGATGTGAGTCTAGCTTGTCATACTGTTTCACACCCAGTATTATTGCAGAGACTGAATGAGGCAGGTTTTGCCCAGCAGGCCTTGAACTGGTTTTCAAATTTCCTAATAGATAGGAATTCCAGCTATATGAGAAGACGTTTTATTCAAAGATTAACTCCTTGAAGCATGGAGTACCTCAAGGCTCATTTTTGAGCTCCACTCTATTTAATCTATATGTACGTCCATTGCCAAAAATCATGCAATGTGCCTCACAGTAGTGCCATATGCTGAGAATACTGAGATTGTTAATTCTCTCATGCCTGATACAACTCTTAACTTGTATCAGTTTAGGTTGCATCCAAAAGATGTTGCAGAATAGATGTCAGCTAGGTTTCTCAAGCTAAATGGGGATAAAATGGAAGTCATGGCATTAGCTAATGACTTCACATTGGTCACTGATGTGTTGGTCAGATTTCTTAGCCTTCCAACCCCCTGGTTTAGGTGCAAATTCCCATTGTTTATATTGCAGGAATTCGCCTTACCTCAGAAGCCCACAATATGTAAAAAAAAAAACTATATGTGGTGCAAAATGCAGCTGCACGCCTCCTGCTAAAGATCCCAAAACACATACAAGTATACGGCTCATGGGCCTCTCTTAACTGGCTACCTGTTAAACTGAGGCTTAAGTCAAAAGTACTCTGCGTGGCCCACCAATCATTTTATATGTCCTTACATTCTAATAGATCTCTTCAATCAACTGGTTCACATTAACAGATCGCCCCTGAGATCTGGAAAGTTAGATGTGGGGACCGATCATTTGCACATCTCGCTCCCAGGCTTTGGAACAAGTTACCTGAGAAGATATGCGAAACTAAAGAGGAATTGAATTTCAGAAAACAGTTAAAAACGTTGCTATTTGTTTTAACCAGTTAAATATGATCTTGATAATAGCTACTTAGCGCTGGAAGTCCCATAAGGGCTAGACTAGACTAGCCTAAACTATTGCAAGTGATGTTCAGTCCATCTGGTTGCAAGTCCAGTGGTCCTTCCTTCATGACATGTTCCAAAGTGAAAATCTTCTCATTGGATATCAAATGGTGCACAATGTTAGATTAATCAAAGTTAATATTTATTGAGGAGGACGTGGCTAGCAGCCAAGAGAAGTGGCTGCCACCTAGAATCTCACCGATCCCCCACAGGACATCCATACATTAATCCACACTGCATAGCAGTATACCCACGGTGGTCTACACGCCTCAGAGATCTGGGCACCAATGGATTGACCTGCGGCTATGCTTGAATACCCACAGACGCAGCCGTGTCCAAAGAAGTGCTTGCGGCCTGCACGCAAAGGAGAAGCCAGGACCAACAGTGTGCTGAGGCCCGGGATCACAGGCGCTGAACCCCTCAATCCCTGCGGCTGGAGTGACGGAGCTCAGGACAACACTACATAAGCACCAACCTGCCTCACAGAATGGGTGAGTCTTCTGTCTGTCATTGACAGTGCCCCCCTCTACATCGATTGCCTTTGCCCCCACACCGCACGGCTGTAATGAGCAAGGCGCAACGTGCCAGACTAATGCGCAACATGCCAGATGAATCTATGAGTGAATGGGCCTCCCAGCGGGACACAGTAGGACATGAACAATAGCGGAGCTGCGGCAGTGAGAGACCCACAGTGACTTGCTTCTCCCTCCCAGACTCCTCTGATAAAGCCGGCCCAGCACAACACCTCACAAACTGTGGCAAATACAACCTCGCCTCCCACTGAGGACAATAGTGCCTGCATAGTAGCCCACGTGCCTTCACTGGGAAACATCCTTTACAACGAAACTTTTACAACACAGTGCTTTTACAACACAGGTTTTACAACGAAAACCATTACAACGCATTGCGCTGGGGGCGCTCTAGGATAGGGAATAGACTTAATTTACTATCCAACACCTTCCCTAGTGTCCACGGGGACTGGAGTTGGAATAGTAAATTAAACTATTCACTATCCAGCACCCCAAAGCGCTAGGCGTTGTAAAGGTTTGCGTTTTAAAAACTGCGTTGTAACGGCATGCGTGGTAAAAGCATCCGTTGTAACGTCATACATCCGCCTTCACGGCACGCTACAACAGTGGAGGCACCTGAAATAACGCCTGTAACCACAGATCACCACACAATCCCTCACTGTGACCCCTTCACCAAGCATTTATATAAACCAGGGACTGTGTGGCAGCCTACACTCGGGGTTGGGAAACCCGAAAGGCAGCAGGTGACACTGAATCACCTGGGCAGGCAGTGTTGAGTACATAGACCCACCTTATTGCAATAGTCTGACACATCTTGAGGCAGAAAAGATGGGAGGTCGAGGACAACACGCTACGCAGCAGACAATAGTCGATGAATATGCGTACACGAAAACCCAGCAGGAGTCAGCGGACCAACCTAACGACAAAACATTGGAGGAAACTACACCAGAAGGGTAAGAAATTACTCCACAGGACATTCTATCTACTCTGAATAAAGTACACACAGCCCTCAACTCGTGGAGAGGCACGATAACAGTGGAACACTCTCTCATCTGTGCGGACTTCAAAAACATGAGCACCAAAGTCACAGAATTCAAAACCACCACGAGAAATCTGAGTGAAGATACTACTGAACTTAAACGCCAAGTACGCCTGCTGGAAACTGAGAGCAAGGTGATGGCTCCTAAGCTAGAAGATTTTGAAGGCCGATCAAGGAGAAATGACGTCAGAATAGTGGGGGTGCCGGAGGGGACAGGCGGCTCAGCAATGGACCTCTACGTGGAAGATCTTATTAGGCAGCACCTGCAACCGAAGGGCCTCTCCCTCCACTTCACAGTGGAAAGAGCACATCGCGTCCCAGGAAGCAGACCCAGAGCAGGTGCCCCTACAAGGCCCATCCTGGCATGAATCTTTAACTTCTGAGACTGGGACCACATTCTAAAAACAGCCAGAGTGGCCCCTCCGGTGAGATTCGAACATAGCACGATCACTTTCTTTCCAGACTACATGGCAGCAGTGACGAAACAAAGGTGCACCTTCTTTAACATCAAAAAAGAATTGAGGGACAGAGAATTTAAATATTCTATGCTATTCCCAGCCAGGCTGAGAGTAGAGGCGCAGGGGAAAGCACTGTTCTTTGCCACGCCGCAAGAGGCCAGAAAATGGCTCGACGGATGGAGTGCAGTAGCCAAACCCATGAAAATGAATAAAAAGCAACACTACCTTCCCGCCGGAAAGACTTGAGCCACCCCTGAAGAAGAGACACCCACACAAACCGAGTCGCCCAAGAGGGGCTGAACACAACGAGAATCATCTAAACAAACCCAGATGTAGTACAACCAACTAAATCGTATAACAAACCTTGATGACTATAAACTCAATGGGCCGATTGCCCAACCAGAGACTAAGTATGGGCGAATTTTGCGAATCAGCGGTCAGCAAATTCGTGCAAAATCGCAAAAAATCCACAAATTTGCGGATTTTCCCACAAAACATGGATTTTTTTGCGATTTGCACCATATTTAACTGGAGTACTTTCTACTGGCTAATCAGTAAGTGCCACCTCGTTGGGTAAATGTATCGTGCTTTTCCTACACTACAAGTGCGTAAAGGCCCAGAAGAGTTGTCTCCAGTGACCCTGCGTGTCTGTAACATTGCCACCGCACCCATAGGCGCCAAGGGTCCCTCGAGTAAGCTGTCCATCACAGTGGGGGAAAGGGCGGGAAGAGGATGCATAGCCTAGTGTGTGTGGGCTGGGGCCGGGCTTCTGTGCGAGTTCACATGCCTCTTGTATAAAGGGTCAGAGGCCGATCAGCGCAGCAAATGAGTAGAAAGCAGTAAGTGCTACCTCGTTGGGTAAATGTATTGTGCTTTTCCTTCACTACAGCTGTGTAAAGGCCCAGAAGAGTTGTCTCCAGTGACCCCGTGTGTCTGTAACTTTGTCACCGCGCCCATAGGCTTGGAGGTCCCTCGAGTGAGCTGTCCATTACAGTGGGAGAAAGGGCGGGAAGAGGTTCCAAAGCATAGTGTGTGTGGGCTGGGCCCGGGCTTCTGTGCGAGTTCACATGCCTCTCGTTTAAAGGGTCAGAGGCCGATCAGCGCAGCAAATGAGGAGAAAGCAGTATGTGCTACCTCGTTGGGTAAATGTATTGTGCTTTACCTTCACTACAGCTGTGTAAAGGCCCAGAAGAGTTGTCTCTAGTGATCCCGTGTGTCTGTAAGTTTGCCACCGCGCCCATAGGCGCCGAGGTCCCTCGAGTGAGCTGTCCATCACAGTGAGGGTAAGGGCGGAAAGAGATTGCAAAGCCTAGTGTGTGTGGGCTGGGGCCGGGCTTCTGTGCGAGTTCACATGCCTCTCGTTTAAAGGGTCAGAGGCCGATCAGCGCAGCAGATGAGGAGAAAGCAGCCTCCTGGTCACTGGAAGTACAGCGGGATTGCGCTCGAGAAACTCGTGGATGCCTAGACCTCCATCATGGATTAAAGCTAATTGTAGACGGTAGATCTGGGGAGAAAGCACACCTGCCTAGCATCGACCATGCTCACTAGATGCTTGGGCTGATTATAATGCGTTACTGAATTTGAGCTTCAACTGGGGCTTCCTGCTGAGGTTTAATTTTAGTGACAGGAGCCTCGTTGCCTAATTGTAACTATTCTCTGACCCTGCTTCGAGGGTCAGAGCACGGTCAGAGAATAGTTGCAAGTAGGCAACGAGGCGCCGCTCAGGAAGCACTTACAGGGTTACAGCAGGTGCCCAAGTTGAAGTTAATTTCTTTGTAACCATTTTGTAAATGGTTACAAAGAAATTAGCTTCAACTTGGGCACCTGCTTTAACCCTGTAAGTGCTACCTGAGCAAAATTCGTCCCGCTCACGGATTCACGGATTTTGCCGTGATTTTGCGCGATTCGCGGATTGCGAAATTGCGGAAAATCCGCAAAATCCGCAAGCGGAACGAATTTTACACCCATGCTTAGTACTTTCAATCATCTCCCAGGCCTGTCACTGCACCCTGAATGCTGTTTTAAAAAGCAATCTTGACTTGGCATTTAAACCCCCTCACCACACCTTAAATTCCTCTTTCATTATATTTGTCACCCCTAAAGCATGCCTTAGGTAGCCCATAGGGTAGGATGCTGTATAAATAAAGGGTTGGACATGCATGTTTGTGTTTTATATTTCCTGGTAGTGAAAAAAAACATTTAATTCATTTTTCCTTAATGTGAGACCAACCCCTCCCATAGAATAACATTGAGGATACCTTGTTACTTTTGTAAAGATGTAATTTTCAAATGGGAGTAGGAGCTATGTCATGTTTGGCATCTATTAAATTGTAATGATAAATCATCCTTAATGGTTAAGCACATTTTCATTATGATTTGGAAAATGCCACTTTTAGGAATTTTGTATTTTCCTGCTCTTAGACCTTTTTGTGCCTGCAGCCTGTCTTGGGTCACCTGACTAGGTGTAGTGACCGACTTTGTGAATTCCTCCACGTCACACAATAAAGGGAGTAGGTGTGCCTCAGTGCTGGGGGGGGGCAGAGCTGAGCACAGCCCAACTTGCAACTTAATAGCCTTTGCTCTTCCTGTACGCAAAGGGCCTAACAACCCTGCATTGTCACTGCAGCCACCTTGAAGCCAGGGCAAGGGAATCAGGAAAATCCATGCACTTCAAAGAACCTTTCCAGAAGCTTCTCCCATATTCTAGAAGAAAGACCCCAGTGTATGAAAATAGGACCCTCCTACCCACTATTTAGTTCACTACTATTACTGCAGAAGGTCTCACAGAGGACTGGCTCCTGCTGTGACCTGACGTGCACTCTGACAAACTGCAGCTGAACCTGGAAGGACTGCTTAGCTGCCTTGAGTCTGCCATAAACCCTCAGAGACAAGTTCTACTGTTGCATCCTACAACTTCTCCTGCAACCAGGACTACTTGAATAATTTGACAGACTAGTTCTCTGCTCTCCTGTTCAGAGCCACAGGGACATAAAAGGCTTCCAACATCTGAAACCAGCACTTGTACCCAGCATGAGTCCTTGACCCCCAAAAGTGTCTGACCGGTCTTGACCCTTAGATGCGTTGCTAAAGGTGCCCAGATGGCCAAACTCCAAAACTGAGGATTTAGAAAAATGTTGCTCAAAAAAGCTCTTAGAACCAAGAAGAGACCGGGACCAGCCCACTTGCCTGTCCACCCAAAGTGCATTTCCCGATCGAAATAACTGTGCGGCTTCTCCCCCTATGTTCTTTGCAGCAGCAAATGATTTTCAGTGGTCCTTCGCTAAGAGGGTATCTGAAGTCTCAGGACTGTCATAGGCTACAGCCCTCTGCCTTGTCCCGGTGCAGATTTTCGACTTCCATTTTGGTACTAAGTCTGAACGTAAAAATCTTCACTGTGGCTTTGACCCAAGGCCATCCGATGATTATGCTCCTTCTTTGAGCACCTCTTGGAGCCTGTCCTGCTCAACCTTATGTTCTCAGACTCTTTCTCAAAAAAGTTCTATCTAAGATCAAAGGTAAGCACTGACTGGGCCCAATCCACTGCTTGTATCCAAACCCTGCTCTATCGCTTTTTTTTTTTTTTACTTCAGCCCAGTTTCGCACAACTAGATGCCCAGGGCTACGCTTTGATTTTTTAAGGGCTTGTGTTTACTAGAAATTTAAAAATTCATAACTTTACTTCTACTGATTGGATTTTTGTTTTTTGGTGTCAAATTATTTATGCCAATGTACTTTAGTTTTCTAAATATGATTGGGATTTTTCTTGATTTATGTTTGTGTGCTGAATAAATACTTGGCACATTGCCTCTAAGTTAAGCCTTAGATTAGCTCTTTGTGCTTAGGTTCTCAGGGTTAAGCACGTGGTTAGTTTACTGACCTTTTGTGGTTTACCCTGCAAGGGATTGTGACTGTTGCTTAACCAGGGCTCCCACTCCAGTCAACCAACAACCCAATTTCTCACACTCTGTAATCAAATATTTTATATGTCAAAACGTGGGGATGCTCTCACTGTCTCGCAGTGTCAATATACCAGAAATAGCAAAGGTTTCATGTCGACTCTTGACCCACCTCATTTCCTGTTTACTTGGGCAAATCCTTTTATCCATGGCAGCATTCTATTCTCAACCCTACTTCCTTCTACTTTTCTCAATATCCACTTTCTTCCAAAGGAATATGAAGTACTGCCCTCTCACTTTTTGGCTGTCTCTCATCCACGTCCTTCTTCAATGGGAGTGTTCTTTATCACCCCTACCACAAATTCTCATCTCCTATTTCCTCCTGCCCATCCTGCTTTTCCTCTTTTCATCAAATGAACCTTTTAAACATTTGCACTCCCTTCCCTCCCCTCTCAACACTTCTTCCATTCCCTCGCTCTCCTCCACTTCCCTACCTTCCCACACCGTGATCCCTCCTTCCAATACCATGGACTACCATGACCAGCCAGGCAGGTCTCATGAAGCAAGCTAATTTTCGGGTTACAGGCAGGGCCAGGCTGGCCATACTGGGCATCAGGTGTTTGTTCAGGAGGCTGGAAGTGTTGGACTGGTTTTGGAGCAGTGGGGTGCTGGTTTTGTTACTGGGGGCCGGTTTTACAGAGAGTATACAATATCGACGCCCAGTAGCAAAAGCAGCAGTTCTGGGGCCGGTTTTGTTATACTCCAGTGCTTCACACTTCCCCCCACCTCTGCCAGGATGGTGACAACTGACGAAATTGCAGGGCTGCTTTGGGTTCTGAGTCCAGCCCTGGTTATAGTTCGCTATTATCACAGTAGATTGACTGCTGTACAACATGGCTGAAAAACATTGACAAAGCCCACAGATCTTGCACAGGCTCGACCAATTGGCTTTGGCAATGCTTGTTTTTACACCCCGGTCCGGTGTAATTGCCATTTGCTTTAAGAGACCGACATATATACTCTTAAGCGTAAACGACCTCTTAAGTTGTTTCATAATGTTTGACATGAAAAGATGAGCAATCAGGTTTCTAATGATTAACAGTGCATACAAAAATAATACTCAATATTTTGCATTATCTCTTTCATGTTATGTGTTAGCCTTCTCATTTTGTGGTCTGGGCTGGTTAGATACACTAGAGACTTCATTTTTTTGCACTGGTTTCTATTTTAAAATTGAATGTCATAGACAAAAATAGCCTCCACAATTGCCCTAGTTTTCCTGCATTTTCCATTAAGAGAACCGGAGGTTCTTTGGATTACAGCAGAGTACAAATTAATTAATTCCACACCTCTGCCAGTTTCTGTCAGCACCTTTCATATTCTGTTACTTCTGTGCAATCATTCTGTTGTATTTTAGTCCAGTGATTTCAATTATGGTGGGTTATGGTGGTTTAATTCAAATCGAATATCGCACCTACGGCTGTTTTTTAATGTGAAGAGAGATGCAAATAGAAACGTGACTTTGTTATTCAGGCCACTTTCATATCGAGCTGATGCTATTCTTTATTTTGGTCGTTAATATCCTTCTTGGCGAAAAATAATGATTGCATGATTTTCTTTTCCCCTAACTTCTGTTTCCCTGCTGTTTTTTTCTCTTACATCCGCCCCTCCCAAAGTGCCATCTTTCTGCTATATTATCCCCCTGACCATTCCTTCTTACTTTTTCGTCTTTGACATTCTTGTTTTACCTGTTTTCCCTAAAACCATCGAGGTTCTCTTTCCTTCTGTGCCCCTTCCTTGCATTGAAATTACTAGCCCCTTACCACTTCCCCTCCCTTTTCCATTGCCGTTTGTGTATTACCTTTTTCACTATCCTCTGCATCTCCTTCGTTTCTAGGTTGCACTGGACATAGATATGAGGTTGTAGGAGCTTTTTATGTTTTGCCTGCACAGCACTTGCAGTGTGCTTGTGAAATCTCTTGTATTTAATATTTCCTAAAAGGGGGCTCTTATCACTTCCCAGGGCTAAATTACTGTATTCAATCGCTTTTGGGTAGTACTTGATTTTTGTAACTTCCCCTGGTTGCACACATTTACGAAACCTTTACTGAAGGTATTCACACTGTTTAAGCACCATTCACTATCAAGATAAGATCTCTTCCCAGGAAAAGACAGATAGCTTCTAACAGTACGCTGGAAGGCTTGCTTTTTATTACTTCGCTTTTTAAAGCAGATGCTTTAGCTGTAGAATGTTTGCTGCATTTCCTATTCATGCCTCAGTACCTTTCTAAGCACTTTGTAGGCTTTATCAGATTGATTTTTTCAATGTCATCTATGTGGTCATTATGATCAAATCCTAAATGTTGTAATAAACAATGCACGTTAAAAATAAAGTCAAAATATAAGAGCTATGTGATATTTTACTACTAAACATGCAGTCACAAGTGCAGTTACCAGCAGACAACAAGGTCATGAATTGAATGCTGTAGCAGGTACAGTAGCAACGAGCCCCGAAGTTGTCAGAACTCCTCTAAGCACTTAATATTGTTGTATTTTACTACTATACAAGCAGAAACAATTGCAGTTATCTTGTGGTTAAAAGGGGCTTGATTTGAATGGTGTTGCAGGTGCAATGGAATCTGGGCCAAAAGCTCTAAGGACTCCACTAAATGCAGAATATTGATACATTTTACTACTAAACAGGCAGTCACATGTGCAGTTATCTAGCAGGCACTAGGGCCATGATTTCAATGGTGCAGCTCGAGCAGTGGCAATGGGGCCAAAAGTTGTTAGAACACCTCTAAACACCTACTATTGCTATATTTAACTACTAAATAAGCAGTCACAAGTGCAGTTGCCTTGTAGGTACTAGGGTCTTACTTTCAGTGGTGTAGCACGTGTGGTGAGACCTGGGCCCAAAGCTCAAGGTACCCATCTAAACACCAAATATTGCAATATTCTACTACTAAACAGGCAGTCACAAGTGCAGTTACATTACAGGCAGTACGTTCATGATTTGAATGGTGCAGCAGGTGCAGTGGCACCGGGGCCGACAGTTGTCATGAAGCCTCTAAAAACCAAATATTGCTATACTTTGGTACTAAACAGGCAGTCAGATATGCAGTTATCTTGCAGACAACAGGGTCATGATGTCAATGATGCAGTAGGTGCAGCGACACCAGGACCAAAAACTAAGGCACCCCACTAAAACCAAAAAAATGCTATATTTTACTAGTAATCAGGCAGTTACAAATGCAGTTACCTTGCAAACAATACTCATGATTTGAATGGTGCAGCAGGTGTAGTGGCACAAAGCCCAAAAGTTGTCAGAAGTCCTCTAAACGACTAATATTGCCATATTTTACTACTATACAGGTAAACACAATTGCAGTCATCTTGCAGTTAAAAGGGCTTGATTTGAATGTTGCAGCAGGTGAAATGGCACCGGGGCCAAAAGCTCTAGGGACCCCACTATTCACAGAATATTGCTACATTTTACTAGCAGGCAGTCACAACTGCAGGTTTCTAGCAGTCACTAGGGTCATGATTTGAATGGTGCAACAGGTGCAGTGACACCAGGCCAACAAGTTGCCAGAACTCCTCTAAATACATACCATTGATATATTTTACAACTAATCAGGCTGTCACAATTGCAGCTGCCTTGCAATTGATAGGTGCCTGATTTAAATGGGGCTCCAGGTGCAGTGCACTTGCGCAAACAATTGTAATAACTCCACTAAACAATCAAATATTGCTTTATTTTACTACTAAACAGGCAGTCACAAGTGCAGTTATCTTGCAAGCACCAGGGTCCTTATTTGAATGCTGCAACAGGTGCAGTGACACCGGGTCCAACAGTTTTAAGAATTCCACTAAACTCTGATTAATGCTAAATATTACTGTTAAACAAGCAAGTCAAAAGTGCATTCAGCTAGCCGGCAATAGGGTCATGCTTTGAATGGTGCAGCTGGTGCATTAGCCCCAGGACCAAAAGCTTTAGGCACCCCACTAAACACCTAATATTGCTATACTACTAAACAGGCAGTCACAAGTGCATTTACCTTACAGACAACAGGGTCATAATTTGAATGCTGCAGCAGGCACAGTAGCCCCGGACCCATAAGTTCTAAGATCTCCTCTAAACACCTAATATTGGTATATTTTACAACTAAACAAGCAGTCAAAAGTGCGGTTATCTAGCAGGCACAATCCATGATTTCAATGGCAAAGCTGGTGCATTAGCACCAGGGCCAATTGTCAGAACTCCTCTAAGCACAAAATATTGCTATATTTAACTACTAAATTAGCAATCACAAGTGCATTACCTTGTAGGCAGTAGGATTTTGATTTCAAAGGTGCAGCACTTGCAGTGACACCAGGGCCGAAAGCTCTAGGAAACCCTCTAAACACCAAATATTTGAGTATTTTACTAATAAACAGGCAGTCACAACTGCAGTTACCGGACAAGCAATAGGTTCATGATCTGAATGGTGCAGCAGGAGCAGCAGCACCTGGGCCAAAAGTTGTCATAACTCCTCCAAACACCAAATATTGCTATATTTTCTACTAAACAGGCAGTCACCAATGCAGTTATCTTGTAGGCACTAGGGGCATGATTTGTATGGTGCAGTAGGTGCAGTGGTACTAGGCCCAAAAGTTGTCAGAACTCTTCTAAATTCATAATATTGCTATTACATCAATTAATTCTACTATTCCCCTCTTTCACTTCATTTTTCAAAATGTGGCTATCATTTACCAGCACTTTACCACTAGTAATAGCACAATATATTGCCGTTTTGTACATAAACAAGTCATACCAATTTAACAGACTTTCTGCATCTTATATTGTACAACTGCTCAGCGAGTTTCAACATACAACAAAAAACACCTTATTATTAATCACATAGGGGAACCCTAATGCTTAACCACTGCTTGGTAATATACTGAATCTTGGATTACATCCTGTGTCAGGTATGTTTTTTTCTATAAAATTCATCATGTGTACTCCTATTGGTAATGCTCCAAAATTGAGAGTCACAGCACGGGGTCATCAGCCTGGTGTCCTCCATTTAAAAAAAAAATCATTAAAATGAGATTGGGATATTCTTTATATCACAGATATCTGTGGGAGTCCTCTTCTCTATTTCACTTTTCTAAAACATAATTAAAATATGTAAATAATGTATTATAACTTATTCTTTTATATTCCATTACTTTTAGTTTTGATTCAGTACATGTGTTTTTTGCCCAATCAACTATAGACGCCCACAGATTACATTCCTGATCTGTGGCATTGAGTTGAAACTGAATGGGTTCAGATAGAAAGGATTTAACTAACTTTCACTGATGTTCAGATAATGTTGTATTTGTCTCATGACAGGGTGAAATAATGACTGGAATAGATATCAGCGTTTTGCAGGTAAAGCATGATCTGAATAAATAATGGAATGTATGGTGCATGCTCTCATAAGGGAGTCAGTTCTTGTGTGAACTTTGAGTGATGTGATGGGACCACTACAATTACGACTGCTCATATGAATGGCTGTTGTAGAATCAGACTGCTAGAAAAATTCACTGGAAAACAATTTTAACAAGTGCTCGTAAGGAAACCATTTCGATTTGTTCACCACATATTTGTCATTAGCCTTTTTATGGACCCTATTGTTGCTGGTATTTCTGCACTATAGCACTGCCATTAACTCGCATAGTGGGTTCTGTAGTCAAGTCAAGTCAAAACCACTTTATTCGATTAATTAAAATCATAAAAGTATACTAAAACAATGTTAGGTACATGATTAAGAACACGATAAAAAATCAAATACAGTTAAATTCATGAAAAAAGTTTAAGAAACCAATTTTCTCTCCCTTTTTCCTCCTATTAAGAGGACAACTACTGCACAAATCCCATTCCTCACTGGAACTCACCAACATTAATTCATATACAAAGTACAGTTTTAAAAAGGATGTTTTTAAAATACAGTTTTAAAAAGGATGTTTCTACAGTATTACAAGTCCAATCTTTTTCTCCTGATTCTTATGGCAACTGTTAAAAAACTAGCAATACAGTACAAAATGAAAGGGGTTTCCAACATTAATAAAAATAACAGTGCAGGTTTATATTGACTGAAGCTCATTTCTTTCAGCAAAGGTTTGACATAGCGCTTCCGGGGTTCACTGTACCACGGGCAAAAAAATAGAAAATGCGCAGTGTCCTGGACAGACTTATCATCGCATTTACATGGGGTAGAATCCTCTAACTTGCACCAATTTTTCATATCCCATAAGACCGTATGAATTTGGTTGAAGCGGAATTTTGACAGTAGCCATCTATGGAAAAAATGTGTTACCACTGACAAATAAGGCGCCATTTCAGGAGTAGTAGTTATCATTATATGGCTCCTCACTGAGAGTTTACACAATTCCTCCGCCTCTCGTTCCGCATCACAAAGCTTGATGAAGTTAGTTTTCACCCATACTAGATCTTCTTTGCATAGGGATTCTGGACTTTCAAAGATCTCAGGGCGTCCTAGCTTTTTAGCCACATTCTCTACATAAGACAACCACTGAATATCCCTTACATGATCTAATTTCATACAGTCTTTGATGATTTTATGGTTCAGACTAAGATGCTGATTTAGCCAAAGTTTTATCCATAGCACAATGGGTGCTAATTTTAGCATATCAGTGATAAATCCCACCCCTAGTTCAAGGTGTACGGGATAAGATGCTGTTTGCTGGGGCAAACCAAGCAATGATCTTAAAAATTTGTTTTCTTCCACTTGGATGCGCTCTATTTTTGAATATCCCCAAATAGCTGCCCTATAACGTGCTATTGCAACTGATTTGGCTTTGTAGATGGCCAAAATAGCCTCAATAGGTTTCCCCCCTGGTCTTTTTGCGAACCCCAAGACTGCTGATGCAGGGCTTCTAACTGCATTTGCCTTAGAGGTTAACTTCGGTGCCCATGTTCCCCTTTGGTGAAACACTATCCCTAAATAAGTAAAAACTTTACTCCGGAGATAACTTCACTGCCACAAAAAAATGTTTTTTCTTTGCTTTTTGAACAACCCACTGACATTGTGTGCGACTTGGCACTATTAATGACCAAATCCAGATTGGAGATAAAAGATCCAAAAGAATCAAGGAGTTTTTGTAAGGCAATCGGGGTCCTGGCTATCAGGACCGCATCATCGGCATAGAGGAGCACCGGAATTGGCCTCCACCCCATGCACGGGATGTCCTGAGTTACTGCAGTTAGATTGGCCTCCAATGAATTCACGTACAACGTGAACAGCATGGGGGCCAAAATACAGCCCTGGCGTACCCCTCGTCGGGACCTAAAACTTGCTGTACACTTCCCATTGGTAGTCATCCTAATGGAGGCATTTAGATCTTTATGCAGCTCCGCCAGGAAGTGTACCAAAGAGATATCAAGGCCCATATTCAGTAGCATAGTCCACAGCTTTGATCTATTAACTAGATCAAAAGCTGTGGATAAGTCCATAAAGCCTAGGAATATGGATCCCATTTTGGCCCTCGTGTACTTTGCTATTATCAGGTGAAGGTTAAGACATTGGTCTTCTGTGCTCCTCCCCGCTCTGAAGCCGTATTGTACGTCCGTCAAGATTTTATTCGTAGTAGCCCAGGAAGTTATTCTGGCTAATACGACTTTTCCTAGAATCTTAACAGAGGAGTCCAATAATGATATAGGCCTATAGCATCTTGGATCTCCCCTCTGGCCTTTTTTGAACACGGGGATTATGGTAGCTCTGGACCAAGATTTCGGGAATCCCACAACAGTTGAAGCATTAAAAACTTTAACTAAAATATCTGCCCAGAATATTGAGTTAACCTTAAACAGATCCGAGGGAACCCCATCTGGACCTGGTGCCTTTTTGCCTGCGCTACTCTCAATTGCATCAATGACTTCAATTATGTTGAAGTTTACTGGCCCTGGCGGGAATTCAGATGCAGGAAGCTCAAAGAGCTCCTGCTCCATGTTACTTCCATACATTTTTTTGAAATGGTTAAGCCAGTCAACCTCAGAGATATTAAGTTCCAGATCCTCGTTCTGGTCACGAGCAAACAATGGGGTATTTATTATTGACCAGAACTTCGAGCTATTTTTTAAGGTAGCTTTATCCATAAGCTCAAGCCAAGCTTCTCTTTTTAGAGCATGTTTACGCGCTTGGGTTACCCTGGAATAATCCTTTCTCAGCTGTCGCACTAAGGATAAATCCCTGGGGTGGGTATTAAGTGCTTTTTTTAGGCTGTTGTGGGCTTTACTGCAGGTAGTATCAAACCAGCCTAATGCCGGTTTGTTCTTCCCTCCCTGACCTTTGGATATTAAATTCTGGGATATTATATGGCAGATGCCTTCAAAGGAGGTTAAAACCTCCTCGCCTTTTGAGAGGGGGTTAGCACAGATGTCCAATTGTTCAGTAGCCTCAGCGGTTATGGTGAGAAAAAAAATCCTCCGGAACTACCTGTCCCCACTTGAGCCTCCTCCCCTGATCTTTACTCTTAATGGGTAAAGCAACCTGAGATATAGTACTGTAACTCATAAGGGAGAAGCCATTTACTAACTCCATCCCCACGGGGTTATGTCCGCTCCCAGTTATCGGTACGGCATTATACAAAATCACAAATTTAAGTAGACCTAGCGATAGGAATATATAATCAATTATTGAATCACAATCCCTTCCAGTATACGTAGCTACCCTAGTGTTTTTATCAAAAAATTCTGCCTCATATAAATCATTGGTCGCTAATAAAATTTCCATAGCCACCCCCTTCTGACTGTGTTCAAAGTGCGGGGGGGGAAATACTGTCAGGGGCATCTGTATCGATAAGGTCACAGTTTACACATAAATGTACATTAAAATCACCCAACAGTATAAAATGACAATAAGTGGTTTGCTTCTCTTTATAAGTAGTTAAAAAATCTGTTAGCCACACTAAATGTTCATTGACAGGGTAGCCATTCGGTGAATTATAATAATTCACAAAGAGTATTTTGTTGCCATCGACCAAAGTTACCTCTAAAACTAAACAGTTATCGGGGTCGCAGACAACTTTCATAATTTTACCCTTTACATTCACCGAGACCAAAGTCAGCAGGCCCCCTCTGTTCCTTCCAGCAGGAGATGATAAGGCCGGGACAAAGTAAGAGGTAAATCCATCCAGCCAAAAGTCACAGTCCATGTCCCAAGTCTCCTGCATAGCAACAATGTCATATGATTTAACAAAGTTCACCCAATTGGGATCTTCTCTTTTGGACCGTAAGGCTGCAATATTCCAGCTTAATAATCTGATCTTATCCCTTTTATCCGGGGTATCCAGTTCTAATTTGCATCCAATATTATCTGAAGAAGGTACAAGAGCCATAGGGGCATGGACCACTACAGCAGCATCTTCCCTACCTTCTCCATCCCCCGTCAATCGCACAATTCAAGACCCGACAAAGCGTCAAATCTATTGTGCGTTGTGATATGGGGACCAAACCTAAAAAGGTTCTCCCTCCCTGAAGCCTGGCTAAAGGTAGCTGGTGGAAGGCCTAAAGGTGTAAAAGGGCTTCTGCCTAGGCTAGGGGTGGGGGGTCCTGGAAGGTGATTATAAAAATATCCCAAAGGGCGCACGCTGATGCTACTACTATCGGTGGCCATTGAGGCTGCCCTTACTAGAACTGTGGCAACATGTTGAGGAAATCTAAAATTTACCACCACGCAATCACCAGTACAAGTTTTGCGTGTGGGACCAATCCAGTTTACCCTCCTAACTGTGATTATTTCTTCAGCAAATTTTGAAGGGAAACGACAATTTAGGTTCAGCCATGATACAACTTTATTTTTAAGGGAGTCATGTGACTCCTCAAATGGCTCAACCAAAGAAGAAGTATGTGGGGGTACATTTGTTAATACAATTACATAGGGGGCACAGCCTGGCGGAAGATCAATAAAATTACTTCTCCTCCTAGGGGTAGCAGATGGATTTGTAACCGGCCCAGATTTGTTGTGTACTCCTGTATTGATAGATGGAGGTGTGGGTAGAGCCGAAGGGCCAGGAGGATCTTGGGTAACTCTAGATGCTTGGCATAGGACGTGTAGATTTGTATTGCTCTTGGCTATCCCTTTCCTGCCAGACTCCATAGAATCTATATTAGGCGTGGGTAGACAGGGCTTTACTTTATCTATGCCAACTACTTGCTTCTCTAATAGATCACCCAATCTCTTAACCTCTGCTGTGACAATTTCCAACTGAGACATGCTAGCAAGAAAGAAAGGCAACAAGGACAAAGGGCGCTCAGCTGTAAGTATGGCTAAATTATGATTTCAAAATTATTATCCAACAGACTGCTGCAAGACTGGAAGGAAGGTTACCAAACTTCCTTAAGTAATCTCGGAAACTCCAAGATAAAAAACTAAATTCAGATTCCTGTCGAGCAATCAAATTTCTATTGCTGTATATCTCAGCAACAACGAATCAATTATAAAGACCCAATGAATCAAGAGTATGAAAAATTATAAACACTTTCTCAACTCGTAAGTTATTGAAGCACCAGGATCAATGTACATAAGGGGGCTTTCATGCACCAGATTCAAAGTACATCAGTCCAAAGTAAAGTAGAAATTTTCAGTCCAAAGTTCAACTCTGTCTCACGAGTTCTTTATTCACTCGAAGTATTCCAAAGTTCCACGTTTATAAGTTTCAAATCAAAATTTCAAGATTCACAACTTCCAATGTGCATCAGCACCAGCCAACACGTGTTTCGTTGGGCAATTATCAATGCCAACCAACTTCATCAGGGCTGCAAGCCAAAATAATACAGTATAAGCTCAGGTATATACTTCAGAATATAAGTTCAATTTAAAAGAAGTTAAGTCAAGTTACAAAAAATCACCACCTAGGTGAGAGCATAAACACAGCACCCTCATAATAGTGACAAATCTTATGTGCATAAAAAAGTGGATCCCAGTGTAAGAACATAACACACAGAAAATACATTCTGTCCTTGTGCCAAATTCATTCCACCTGATTATATTACCTTCATCCATTAATTTTTGTCCTTTAATCTCTAGCAGTTTCGAGCTATAATTTGGCTCTGCAAGCATCAATTCCTGGAATGATATAGGGAGGCTCTAAGCAATGTCACCACAATCATCAAGGACCATATTACTTCAGTCCATGTACATCAGTATAAGCCATACACGACCATTATAAATTGTAACAGGAAAGCTATTCCCAATATCTCAAGTGAAGATATTCACAACTTCTAAAAAACGATAAATATCAAAGTATACCTCTCTCCGTTCTCACTCCCGTCAATATCTGATGCGACAGATTATCTCACGTTAGTCAATCTGTCAAAGGGATCAGAACATGCTTCTATTATTTATCTTACTGTGTGTAAGAGACAATAGCCGTAATACTAATTCGCCATACTCTCTCTTACCTAAACTTTCACCTGTTAAACATCCCGCACTCTCATTCCGAGATGAGTCCGGTATACAGGGTCTGTGAAAGAAGGGCAACTTATTACCGATCTCCTATCAATAAACAATCTTAGCACAAATAGCGGTACAGGAACTAACTCTTACCTATATCCCTCTTCCGTAATATATTTAGCGGTGGCTCCTCGTGTATCAATGATCGGCGTGTGTAGTAACCGCCATCTTTCTAAAGTAGTACCACGTAAGGTGCTACCGGGCCAACTTAAAATATCAAATGACAGCCGCCATCTTTAAACATGTTTTTTAAAACACGTTTGTCTATTGCAATATATTTTATTTTCCCCATTGTATTAGACATTAAAGCCTATAAATATAACTAAAGCTGGCATTACGACATTATTTGTCGATATGCCGAAATGTCCCAAGTGTTCAATGTATATTGTGTAAGATCGCGGTAGCCAGTTTCTTACCGCCATCTTGGAACGGCTAGTGTTTGCAAGAAATGTCCAAGTATTCAATGTATATTGTGTAAGATCGCGGTAGCCAGTTTCTTACCGCCATCTTTGAACGGCTAGTGTTTGCAAGAAATGTCCAAGTATTCAATGTATATTGTGTAAGATCGCGGTAGCCAGTTTCTTACCGCCATCTTTGAACGGCTAGTGTTTGCAAGAGAGAGGTATAAGGTTGCTAGGCCGCTATTCTCTATCAACAAAAATTCGTATCACTAACTATTTATTCTGAGAAAATTATTATCTTTAAACAACAAGATAATTAAAACAAAGAATTGTACTAAAGTACCATGTTATTATAGTAATTTAAGCTAGGGGTCACGATTCTGTGCAATACAGAAGTTACACCAAATTTATATTGAGTTCCACAAAGTGTAAATAAACTAAATTAGTTATATGATCGATATGTCGAATTATCATAAATATTCAATGTGTAACATGTAGGATCGCGTAGGTCAGTTACCCACCGCCATCTTGAAACGGCTAGTGTTTTCACTATTCTATAAAACGAAATCATATCACTAACTACATAATCAGAGTAAATTATTAATTATTACACACCACGATTCTATACAATTTAGAGGTATCATCAAATTCAGTTAATACGTATTGAATTCCACAAATCGTAAAATGACTTGATGTGGTGACAGAGTGTTGAGCGTCCCGCGTCATTCCTATGTTAAAAACTGATAGAATTCAAACATTATCAGTCATAAGGGGTCATGGCGTATGCATTTGAAGTACCCAGGTTTCATTAGATGATAACAGTTACAATTGTAACACTATTTTAACACCATACGTAAACAGACAAGAGCCAAATCAATTACTATTACACACTAAACTTGATTATTCTCCTAAGAAATATTGAAGTTCTGTATCAATATTAAGTCCTTCTTCTACAGCCCGAAGAACCATAATCCAGCGTGCCTCTCTTCGTCTTAATTTCAGTGTTCTATCTCCTCCACGTTTATCAAGTACCACCTGTTCAATACCATGGAATGAGAATTTATGATTCTCCTTATCATTGCTGTTTTGTATAGAATGCGACGCTATCGGATATCTCGTATCTCCATTCTTGAGTGCCCGATAGTGCTCCACCATCCTATCTTTAAGCCTCCTTACAGTGCTCCCTACGTAAATGTTTCCGCAGGCACAGGCAATGACATAAATAACAAAATTAGAGTCACAGTTGATGAAGGTATCTATGTAATGAATACCTGTATCATTATATTCAAATGTCAAGACTTTCCTACGTGCCCACCAACATGAACTACAATTGCCACAGTAATGGAAGCCTTTAGGGCGAGCACGTAACCATTCACTGTATCCTGGGTGAACACTAGGTTTAGGGTAACTCGGGCTGACAATATTAGCAATCGTCATTCCTTTTCTAAAGGTAATACTTGGATTATCTTTTAGATAAGGTTTAAGATCTTTATCAGCATAGAGCATGTGCCAGTATTTTTTCATAATACCAAAAATCTTATTGCTCCCCACACCAAAATTCATTATCATTCTGATAGTCTGGTTATCAGTAACCGTATCCCTCTTAATTTTAGATTTAAGAGTCACTGATCGTTCGAGTTTATATACCCTATTCTCAGCCTGATTAATGACCCTATTCGAGTAACCTCTATTCTTAAACCTCATCTTCATATCCCTAATGTTTTTGTCAAAATCAGTATCTCTAGAGCAATTTCGTCTAGCTCTAATCATTTCCCCATATGGGATAGAGTTGATCTGGCTCTTAGGGTGGCAGCTGTCCGCTCGTAAGAGAGAATTGCAACTAGTCTCTTTACAAAACATACGACTGTTGAGTTTCTTACCCTCCACAAATAATTCAATATCAAGGAAGGTTAGCTTCACTTTGTCATAATGTGTGGTAAATGACATGTTAAGGTCATTTGTATTAAGAAATTCCAAGAACATCTTCAATTCATCAGTAGTGCCTCTCCAGAATAACAAACAGTCGTCAATGAACCTTCCCCAGTAGTATATATGGTCTATCCATTGACTGCCCCTTGGGCCCCAAATCCACTCCGCCTCCAACCTCCCCATAAAGAGGTTCGCGAAGGACGGAGCAAATTTAGAACCCATCGCAGTCCCAGTCATTTGCTTGTACCAGGAAGATTCAAAGAGAAAGTAGTTGTTTACCAAAACCATTCTGGTCATTTCTATTAACATAGAGGTGTGATCCAAATATTCGGCTGGTCTTTTGTTCAAAAAACTCTCAATTGCTAGTATGCCCTGTTCGTGATCAATATTTGAGTATAAAGATACTACATCCAGAGTTACTAGGATCATATCATCATCCCACACTACATCATTCATAATGTTCAGGACATGTTTTGTGTCTTCTATGTGTGACGGTAAATTATAAACAAAAGGTCTTAAATATGAATCAACAAATTGAGATAATCTCTCCGTTGGCCCACCAATACCCGAAATTATCGGTCTGCCCGGTGGTTTCTGTCTATCCTTATGTATTTTAGGTAAGCAATACATACAAGGGGCCCTAGGGGATTGTATCTTAAGGTACTGAAATTCATCATTATCCAAAAGACCTTTATCATACCACTCTTTCAGTTTTGTATTAATTGTGCCTTTAATCCTTTCCAATGGGTTCACAGCTACCTTCTCATAATATTTATCATTTCCAAGTTGGGACAAAACTTCATTGTTGTAGTCAATACGATTCATAACAACAATGTTGCCACCCTTATCAGCACTGCGTATTATTAATTCAGGATGATCAGTAAGTTGTCGTAGTGCCTCCCTTTCATCTGTTTTCAAATTGTCTCGTTGAAATTTCTTATTTTGTTGTCCTTCTTTTTTGATTAAATTGTCTATATCCAGAGTAACTGCTTTGTAAAAGGCATCAATAACATTACCAGAAGACAATTGTGGTGTCCATTTAGATTTATCTTTAAACCCACTAGGAGATGCTAGACCAGGATTAATCTCAAGATCTCTAAAAAGAGAGTTCATAGTCACAGGGTCATCTTCTGATTCAGTCAAAGACAATAATAGTTTCGTGTCACAAAGATCTTGAATAGTAATCTCAGTCAATATTGGTTTATTTGGTGTTTTTGTCCTTACGTTATCTTTCAAAGAAAAAAACTTTTTTAGTTTCAGTAAACGTACAAACTTATACACATCAATTTTAGTTGTATACCAATCAACATTCTTAGTAGGACAATACCCCAAACCTTTCTTCAATACATTACTCATACTAGCAGACAATTCAACAGATGAAAGGTTAATCACTTCAATTTCTTTGGAACTGGTATCTATTTCCTCCATGACCTCAGTCTCTCCCTCATCCCTGGGACCGCTTCTCCTGCGTTTGCCACGGCTCCCTCTCCTTGTCTTCCTGTTTGTGCGTTGCCAAATCTCCCTCCTGTATCTCGAATTCCTCTTTTGAACCTCTGAACCTCTACTAAAAAATTATTAGTGTTGGTGGTATCCCCACCCTGGGCCGCAGGCGCTCCTACACTACCTCCATCAGTAGATATACTGCTAGACGAGGTATTAACAGCTGAGCTTAAGGGAGTCAAGTTTCTCTTGTTATTATAATTTTTTTGGAAAAGATAATCAAATTTACGCGCAAAGGTAAACACCCTACCTGATGTATAATCTAGTTCGTCCCTTTTTAGTTTGCGCGCTTTTCTCCTTTTGATGTCTGCTTGCAAATTAGTCAAGATCTCATCCAACATATTGTAGTTCTTGACAGTTGCTTCGGGTAAATTTAGTTGTTTAATTTCCTCTTCACATGTTTTAATCTCAATCAAAAGTTTCTCAATTTTGCGTTCTGCATTATCTATAAGTATCCTTATTAAATTACTAGAACTGGAGGTGAGCTCCTGTTCCCATTTATCCAATAGATCAGGTTCCAAGTCTTCATAAGTAGGAATAATGGTTGATCTGAGACCTCTAGGGATGCGGTTGAGGGTAATGTATTGTTTTAGTGTAACCGCGTCCCACCACTTATTTAGTTCTGCTCGTTTAAGTTTCTCTAGTTTTACGAATTTGGCTCTTAGACCTTCCTGTTTTCCTGTTGAAGTAGAGGCTACTGCTGCATTTACAGTTGAGCCTGTATTTAAATTCTTGAAAAGATCTTGAGCTTCTTGTTCACGATTCATCATTATTCGTATTTACAGCCACTAGCGGCAGCCCAACCCAAGAAATGCTAGCAAGAAAGAAAGGCAACAAGGACAAAGGGCGCTCAGCTGTAAGTATGGCTAAATTATGATTTCAAAATTATTATCCAACAGACTGCTGCAAGACTGGAAGGAAGGTTACCAAACTTCCTTAAGTAATCTCGGAAACTCCAAGATAAAAAACTAAATTCAGATTCCTGTCGAGCAATCAAATTTCTATTGCTGTATATCTCAGCAACAACGAATCAATTATAAAGACCCAATGAATCAAGAGTATGAAAAATTATAAACACTTTCTCAACTCGTAAGTTATTGAAGCACCAGGATCAATGTACATAAGGGGGCTTTCATGCACCAGATTCAAAGTACATCAGTCCAAAGTAAAGTAGAAATTTTCAGTCCAAAGTTCAACTCTGTCTCACGAGTTCTTTATTCACTCGAAGTATTCCAAAGTTCCACGTTTATAAGTTTCAAATCAAAATTTCAAGATTCACAACTTCCAATGTGCATCAGCACCAGCCAACACGTGTTTCGTTGGGCAATTATCAATGCCAACCAACTTCATCAGGGCTGCAAGCCAAAATAATACAGTATAAGCTCAGGTATATACTTCAGAATATAAGTTCAATTTAAAAGAAGTTAAGTCAAGTTACAAAAAATCACCACCTAGGTGAGAGCATAAACACAGCACCCTCATAATAGTGACAAATCTTATGTGCGTTAAGTGGATCCCAGTGTAAGAACATAACACACAGAAAATACATTCTGTCCTTGTGCCAAATTCATTCCACCTGATTATATTACCTTCATCCATTAATTTTTGTCCTTTAATCTCTAGCAGTTTCGAGCTATAATTTGGCTCTGCAAGCATCAATTCCTGGAATTATATAGGGAGGCTCTAAGCAATGTCACCACAATCATCAAGGACCATATTACTTCAGTCCATGTACATCAGTATAAGCCATACACGACCATTATAAATTGTAACAGGAAAGCTATTCCCAATATCTCAAGTGAAGATATTCACAACTTCTAAAAAACGATAAATATCAAAGTATACCTCTCTCCGTTCTCACTCCCGTCAATATCTGATGCGACAGATTATCTCACGTTAGTCAATCTGTCAAAGGGATCAGAACATGCTTCTATTATTTATCTTACTGTGTGTAAGAGACAATAGCCGTAATACTAATTCGCCATACTCTCTCTTACCTAAACTTTCACCTGTTAAACATCCCGCACTCTCATTCCGAGATGAGTCCGGTATACAGGGTCTGTGAAAGAAGGGCAACTTATTACCGATCTCCTATCAATAAACAATCTTAGCACAAATAGCGGTACAGGAACTAACTCTTACCTATATCCCTCTTCCGTAATATATTTAGCGGTGGCTCCTCGTGTATCAATGATCGGCGTGTGTAGTAACCGCCATCTTTCTAAAGTAGTACCACGTAAGGTGCTACCGGGCCAACTTAAAATATCAAATGACAGCCGCCATCTTTAAACATGTTTTTTAAAACACGTTTGTCTATTGCAATATATTTTATTTTCCCCATTGTATTAGACATTAAAGCCTATAAATATAACTAAAGCTGGCATTACGACATTATTTGTCGATATGCCGAAATGTCCCAAGTGTTCAATGTATATTGTGTAAGATCGCGGTAGCCAGTTTCTTACCGCCATCTTGGAACGGCTAGTGTTTGCAAGAAATGTTCCAAGTATTCAATGTATATTGTGTAAGATCGCGGTAGACAGTTTCTTACCGCCATCTTTGAACGGCTAGTGTTTGCAAGAGAGAGGTATAAGGTTGCTAGGCCGCTATTCTCTATCAACAAAAATTCGTATCACTAACTATTTATTCTGAGAAAATTATTATCTTTAAACAACAAGATAATTAAAACAAAGAATTGTACTAAAGTACCATGTTATTATAGTAATTTAAGCTAGGGGTCACGATTCTGTGCAATACAGAAGTTACACCAAATTTATATTGAGTTCCACAAAGTGTAAATAAACTAAATTAGTTATATGATCGATATGTCGAATTATCATAAATATTCAATGTGTAACATGTAGGATCGCGTAGGTCAGTTACCCACCGCCATCTTGAAACGGCTAGTGTTTTCACTATTCTATAAAACGAAATCATATCACTAACTACATAATCAGAGTAAATTATTAATTATTACACACCACGATTCTATACAATTTAGAGGTATCATCAAATTCAGTTAATACGTATTGAATTCCACAAATCGTAAAATGACTTGATGTGGTGACAGAGTGTTGAGCGTCCCGCGTCATTCCTATGTTAAAAACTGATAGAATTCAAACATTATCAGTCATAAGGGGTCATGGCGTATGCATTTGAAGTACCCAGGTTTCATTAGATGATAACAGTTACAATTGTAACACTATTTTAACACCATACGTAAACAGACAAGAGCCAAATCAATTACTATTACACACTAAACTTGATTATTCTCCTAAGAAATATTGAAGTTCTGTATCAATATTAAGTCCTTCTTCTACAGCCCGAAGAACCATAATCCAGCGTGCCTCTCTTCGTCTTAATTTCAGTGTTCTATCTCCTCCACGTTTATCAAGTACCACCTGTTCAATACCATGGAATGAGAATTTATGATTCTCCTTATCATTGCTGTTTTGTATAGAATGCGACGCTATCGGATATCTCGTATCTCCATTCTTGAGTGCCCGATAGTGCTCCACCATCCTATCTTTAAGCCTCCTTACAGTGCTCCCTACGTAAATTTTTCCGCAGGCACAGGCAATGACATAAATAACAAAATTAGAGTCACAGTTGATGAAGGTATCTATGTAATGAATACCTGTATCATTATATTCAAATGTCAAGACTTTCCTACGTGCCCACCAACATGAACTACAATTGCCACAGTAATGGAAGCCTTTAGGGCGAGCACGTAACCATTCACTGTATCCTGGGTGAACACTAGGTTTAGGGTAACTCGGGCTGACAATATTAGCAATCGTCATTCCTTTTCTAAAGGTAATACTTGGATTATCTTTTAGATAAGGTTTAAGATCTTTATCAGCATAGAGCATGTGGCAGTATTTTTTCATAATACCAAAAATCTTATTGCTCCCCACACCAAAATTCATTATCATTCTGATAGTCTGGTTATCAGTAACCGTATCCCTCTTAATTTTAGATTTAAGAGTCACTGATCGTTCGAGTTTATATACCCTATTCTCAGCCTGATTAATGACCCTATTCGAGTAACCTCTATTCTTAAACCTCATCTTCATATCCCTAATGTTTTTGTCAAAATCAGTATCTCTAGAGCAATTTCGTCTAGCTCTAATCATTTCCCCATATGGGATAGAGTTGATCTGGCTCTTAGGGTGGCAGCTGTCCGCTCGTAAGAGAGAATTGCAACTAGTCTCTTTACGAAACATACGACTGTTGAGTTTCTTACCCTCCACAAATAATTCAATATCAAGGAAGGTTAGCTTCACTTTGTCATAATGTGTGGTAAATGACATGTTAAGGTCATTTGTATTAAGAAATTCCAAGAACATCTTCAATTCATCAGTAGTGCCTCTCCAGAATAACAAACAGTCGTCAATGAACCTTCCCCAGTAGTATATATGGTCTATCCATTGACTGCCCCTTGGGCCCCAAATCCACTCCGCCTCCAACCTCCCCATAAAGAGGTTCGCGAGTGAATAAAGAACTCGTGAGACAGAGTTGAACTTTGGACTGAAAATTTCTACTTTACTTTGGACTGATGTACTTTGAATCTGGTGCATGAAAGCCCCCTTATGTACATTGATCCTGGTGCTTCAATAACTTACGAGTTGAGAAAGTGTTTATAATTTTTCATACTCTTGATTCATTGGGTCTTTATAATTGATTCGTTGTTGCTGAGATATACAGCAATAGAAATTTGATTGCTCGACAGGAATCTGAATCTGAATCCAACTGAGACATTAATGGTTTAAGGGATTCCGCTAATTTCAGCTCGAATTTGGCCTCCATATTGCGAATTAGCAGGTCAAATTGGCCAGGGCTCAAGGTTATATTTTCCTCGCTCTTATTCTCCACCATGACAGTCAGGACCGGAGTGGAATTGATCACAGATTGATTATTTTCTGCCTTTCTTTTCTGAGCAAGCCTTCCAGCCCTCTTGCCTTGCTGCTTCCTACAGTTTCTAAATGACCTAGTGTGGGTTTGAACAGGGGCTACCTCTTCCTCCTCCTCCGACTCCGAGGTAGATTTGTCAAGTACTACAGTATCCGGGGCCTGATGAATCAGTACTTCTACTGCAGTGATTGCCAATGGTGTATTATCAGTACTAATGGCGGTATCAGGTAAACCCTCTGGTAAAAAAGGGCTCTCCAGGGCTTGGTCATGATCTAAGGAATTACCACTACCCAACGAGGCCCTTCTACCATTATTGATCTTATGTACCATTTTTACCAGGAAATTATCAATAGGGCCCACCCCCACCGTTGCCTTGTCTTTCATGGCCCCCGGCATGAGTACAGGGCCAAGTGAATAATGTACACAGACCTGTTCAAACCTTGCAGAGGTGAAGTCAGTTCAATAGCACCGCAGTTCCCAAAGAATCATACACTATTATGTTCGCTTTACCTTTTGATAGTGTTACAAGACTCCAGAAGAATTGAGCAGAGTCTCTGGCCCTGCCCTGCCTCCTCCTGCCTCGGACGGCCACAGACGGCCTGCCCTTGTCCCGGGCTTCTCCCGCGCGTGACTCGCGAGTGCGAGGGGCGTTCTGTTCTTTATGGCGCCTTCGGGCGGTCGTGCCGCGTCACTTCCTGCCGCCGGGGCACCTGGGTATGGTAGTTCTCCTGTCCCGGTAGCGCTGGCCGTTCCCCTCACGGCGCTGGGACCTCAGCACTCAGGACGCGTTGGCCGTTCACCTCACGGCTTGAATATTCCCCCAGGGGAGCTCTGGGCGCTCCGTTCTTTATGGCGCCTTCGGGCGCTCGTGCCGCGTCACTCCCCGCCGCCGGGGCACCTGGGTATGGTAGTTCTCCTGTCCCGGTAGCGCTGGCCGTTCCCCTCACGGCGCTGGGACCTCAGCACTCAGGACGCGTTGGCCGTTCACCTCACGGCTTGAATATTCCCCCAGGGGAGCTCTGGGCGCTCCGTTCTTTATGGCGCCTTCGGGCGCTCGTGCCGCGTCACTCCCCGCCGCCGGGGCACCTGGGTATGGTAGTTCTCCTGTCCCGGTAGCGCTGGCCGTTCCCCTCACGGCGCTGGGACCTCAGCACTCAGGACGCGTTGACCGTTCACATCACGGCTTGAATATTCCCCCAGGGGAGCTCTGGGCGCTCCGTTCTTTATGGTGCCTTCGGGCGCTCGTGCCGCGTCACTCCCCGCCGCCGGGGCACCTGGGTATGGTAGTTCTCCTGTCCCGGTAGCGCTGGCCGTTCCCCTCACGGCGCTGGGACCTCAGCACTCAGGACGCGTTGGCCGTTCACCTCACGGCTTGAATATTCCCCCAGGGGAGCTCTGGGCGCTCCGTTCTTTATGGTGCCTTCGGGCGCTCGTGCCGCGTCACTCCCCGCCGCCGGGGCACCTGGGTATGGTAGTTCTCCTGTCCCGGTAGCGCTGGCCGTTCCCCTCACGGCGCTGGGACCTCAGCACTCAGGACGCGTTGGCCGTTCACCTCACGGCTTGAATATTCCCCCAGGGGAGCTCTGGGCGCTCCGTTCTTTATGGCGCCTTCGGGCGCTCGTGCCGCGTCACTCCCCGCCGCCGGGGCACCTGGGTATGGTAGTTCTCCTGTCCCGGTAGCGCTGGCCGTTCCCCTCACGGCGCTGGGACCTCAGCACTCAGGACGCGTTGGCCGTTCACCTCACAGCTTGAATATTCCCCCAGGGGAGCTCTGGGCGCTCCGTTCTTTATGGCGCCTTCGGGCGCTCGTGCCGCATCACTCCCCGCCACACCGGGGCACCTGGGTCTGGTAGTTCTCCTGTCCCGGTAGCGCTGGCCGTTCCCCTCACGGCGCTGGGACCTCAGCACTCAGGACGCGTTTCCGTTCACCTCACGGCTTGAATATTAAACAGGCAGTCACCAATGCAGTTATCTTGTAGGCACTAGGGGCATGATTTGTATGGTGCAGTAGGTGCAGTGGTACTAGGCCCAAAAGTTGTCAGAACTCTTCTAAATTCATAATATTGCTATTACATCAATTAATTCTACTATTCCCCTCTTTCACTTCATTTTTCAAAATGTGGCTATCATTTACCAGCACTTTACCACTAGTAATAGCACAATATATTGCCGTTTTGTACATAAACAAGTCATACCAATTTAACAGACTTTCTGCATCTTATATTGTACAACTGCTCAGCGAGTTTCAACATACAACAAAAACACCTTATTATTAATCACATAGGGGAACCCTAATGCTTAACCACTGCTTGGTAATATACTGAATCTTGGATTACATCCTGTGTCAGGTATGTTTTTTTCTATAATATTCATCATGTGTACTCCTATTGGTAATGCTCCAAAATTGGGAGTCACAGCACGGGGTCATCAGCCTGGTGTCCTCCATTTAAAAAAAAATCATTAAAATGAGATTGGGATATTCTTTATATCACAGATATCTGTGGGAGTCCTCTTCTCTATTTCACTTTTCTAAAACATAATTAAAATATGTAAATAATGTATTATAACGTATTCTTTTATATTCCACTACTTTTAGTTTTGATTCAGTACATGTGTTTTTTGCACAATCAACAATAGAAGCCCACAGATTACATTCCTGATCTGTGGCATTGAGTTGAAACTGAATGGGTGCAGATAGAAGGATTTAACTAACTTTCACTGATGTTCAGAAAATTTTGTATTTGTCTCATGCCAGGGTGAAATAATGACTGGAATAGATATCAGCGTTTTGCAGGTAAAGCATGATCTGAATAAATAATGGAATGTATGGTGCATGCTCTCATAAGGGAGTCAGTTCTTGTGTGAACTTTGAGTGATGTGATGGGACCACTACAATTACGACTGCTCATATGAATGGCTGTTGTAGAATCAGACTGCTAGAAAAATTCACTGGAAAACAATTTTAACAAGTGCTCGTAAGGAAACCATTTCGATTTGTTCACCACATATTTGTCATTAGCCTTTTTATGGACCCTATTGTTGCTGGTATTTCTGCACTATAGCACTGCCATTAACTCGCATAGTGGGTTCTGTAAACCCTGTCCCTAAAACTGTAGTGTAAAATTGCTTTCACCCAATTGTGTTATTTAACTTTGCAGGAAAGGCTATTGCTTGTTTGTGCAGAAAATGCACCGGTGGCATGGTGAAAGGGGAATGTCATGTGTGGGCTGGTATGTGTATTTACAGTACACACATTTTACAAAATAGTATGACTCTATTATTAGCAGTTATGGACACCTTATAGGCTTTCAGCTTTCTTTTGCGCTATGATCTCAGATATCGATGCCCAGTTGGAAGCTTTAAATTCAAATGAAGACTTAGATGCCCAGCCTGTAATTCATCCAACGGAAAGTTCCAGCAGGAAGGTGACCCCTAGGTTACTTGCTTTTCTGAGTATGTCATCAGAGATTATATACCATTTATTAGAAGGAGCTAAGTCTGGATCTCCCATGGATCCTTGTCCCTTGAAGGTCCTAAAAAGTGCTAAACAGGTTATCATATCGCATCTCACTACTGTCCTAAATTTAGCCATCTCGGAGGGGCAATACCCCCGGTATGGAAGGCAGCAGTAGTAAAGACACTTCTAAAAAAGCCCTCATTGGACCCAATTGAACTGAAAAATGATCGTCCCATTTCCCACTTGCCTGTCCCAGTGAAGATTTTAGAATCTCACTTGAATTCCCATCTGAGTGTTTATTTGAGGGACCATCAAATCCTTGATGGTTCACAACACGGGTTCAGAAGCCGTCATTGCACAGAAATTGCTCTCAATGCGGTTTTTGACAGCATTCGTACACAGGTGGATGCAGGTCATACCACCTTACTAACTTTACTTGATCTTACCGCAGCTTTTGATACCTTATCCCCACTGAGACTTGTGGAGCGTCTCAGGGAGATAGGGATTGGGGGCACGGCCTTAGGGCTTCTCGCTTCTTTCCTTAGTGAGCGGACTCAAACAGTGAAATTGGATCCAACTCCCCTATTATGCGGAGTGCCTCAGGGCTCTTCCCTGTGCCCTACGCTATTTAATATTTATGTTTCCCCGCTGGCAAATGTGGGTAAAATCTTTTAGTTTTGATGTGTTATCGTGTGCGGATGACACGCAAATAATGGTGTCCATCACTCATAACATCAGTGACTCAGCCGGCAATTTTAAAAACTACATGCAAGCAGTCTCTTCATGGATGGTGCAAAACTACCTAAAATTAAATGGCGAGAAAACGGAGGTTCTTATTTTTGGGGACAAGTTGAACATTTGGACCGGGGAGTGGTGGCCTGACTCTGGGCACTTGCCCAAGTCTCGTCTCTCATGGAAAAATATTGGGAGTTTTGGTGAACAATTCCGTTTCTTTGAATCTGCAGATTAGCAGGACTGTGGCTACCTGTTTTGGGCTAATCAGGCTTATAAGGAAGATCTTGCAGTTTCTTACATTTGCTTCACGCAACCAAGCTGTCATTGCGCTAATAGTGTCCAGATTGGACTATTATAATGCCCTTTATTTGGGAATTAACAAGAGACTGTTGCGGTGCCTTCAGCTGGTGCAGAACGCCGCTGCCAGGCTGGTGATGGTCTTGCCTAAATACCACTCAGTCTCGAGTTCTTTTCTTTCTTTTCCTTGGCTCCCTTTGGACGGCAGAATTATGTTCAAAACACTCTGCCTCACTCACAATGCTTACTACGACCTGGGTCCTGATGGTATTAAAGCTTTATTTCAACACTATGCTCCCACTAGAAAACTCAGGTCAGCAAGCAAACACCTCCTCACAGTTCCTGGGTTTAAAAGGGTGAGATGGGCGGGGGGGAGCCTTTTCAATTGCCGCTGCCAAATTATGGAAGTCCCTCCCTGAGGAAAGTTCGGGGAACAATCACACTCTCTTTTTCGAAAGGTTTTAAAGACCTGGCTGTTTCCACAGAAGTTTGTCTGAGTGCATCTTCTCTTGCTTGCATATTGTTCTTCTGATAGCGCCTTCACGCCCTCGGACTAAATTAGCTCTCTATAAATTGTATATTCATCCATTCATTCATTTCACACCATGGTGCTCTAGCTGGGCTGCACTTTAAAAGTACTTCAGTGATACATGACATAGAAAAGTGCCTTTACCATGTTTGAAAACCTACTTTTATATATTAGCTATGTTCCCACAATGTAAGGTTTTTAGGTCCGTGGGCCTACATGTTCAGTATATTTAAAAGTGGGGCATACTAGAAATTAGGAAATGTATGCCCTGATAGTGATCAGTTGCAAAAAGCCTTTTTCACTGTGTAGGTCGAGCTTTATTTTCTGTGACCCAGTGTAGTTATGAATAAAATAATGTTTAAAATGTAAATTGATGGTGATATTACTTTAATGCTATTTTATTGGAAATATGCATTTATAAGATAGTACTTTGTGCTGCCCGAAAGTAAACTAGCTCAGAACCAGTTTGGCGTAAAGCCCTGCTCCAGAGACTAAATACATATATCTGGCCAGCTGGAAATGACCCTCCTCTTGGAGGACAAAGACTTGGCCTCTGGCAGTAGAAGGGCTAGAGTGATTTAGTAGCAGTAACTGAAAATAAATTAGCCACATGGGAGAGGGACAAGGGCAGCTTGCAACACAAAGAGGATTTTTAACAGCTCAGTCTTTTAAGAGATTGGGCTGTCAGAGGTGAAACCATCGACTCCCAAAGCCATCCTAGAATTTCTATCTGTGACCTCAGCAGAAGGGAAAGCCTGCTTGAGCACTGACTAAGGGGAGGACGACTCATCCCTAGAGGAGAGCAGCTAAAGAGAGGGCCTATACTCTTGCAAGTGGTAGAAGGCTTCGAAGGCAGCCCTACTGGAATAAAAAAATACTCAAGGACTCCTGATTGCTGCTACCACCTAGAAAATGAAATGGCATTTACAAGGTTCAGGTGGCTGACCTCCTGTTTACCTGCCCAGGGACACGAAAATCAGAAGGATCTCCTACTCCATGAGATCCTAGCAGACCACTGAGGACTAGCATCAGTATGAGTCCTCTCTCTTGAGAGTGACCTGTTACCATGAAACCTGACTTGAGGGTTGCAGCAGTGATGTGGAAGACATGCCCAGTAGTTGAAGAAATTCGAGCTGATATCCTTGGCTAGAAATCAATTCACTTTCAATTCAATTCAATTCAAAAGTGCTTTATTCGAGTAATTACTCATAAAAGCAGACAAACAAACACATAATAAAATACAATTAAATTACAGAGTCAGCATGACTTTAAGCACAGACACGTTAAAAAGGAGATTTTTCCTTATTTTTAAAAACAGATTTCATCAAGTTATAACCATCAAGGTGCAAAGTTCATATTATAAAAACATACATGATTAAAAATTAATTTAAATAAGTTTTCGTCAGATAGACTCCAGGCATGGGAACAGAGAATAGATAAACTAGCAGTCTCTGAACAACTAGGCAGAGAGTAGTCACCCTACTAGCAATCTCTGCCTAATTACCCACGCCCACCCCAAATACTTTGCAGTTGCTATGATAATCCAGTTTAAGGAGGTAGTTTTAATAATGCGTAAGGCTACCATGGAGCTTTTAGTACCCAAATTTCTGCACATGGGGGCCAACCAGACACGTCTCGGAACAGAATATGCTTGACAAACAAACAAAAAATGCCCCAGAGTCTCTTTCCCTTCCCCACAAGCTAAACAAGTTGCTGGACCTCTGTTTCTCCATTTAGATGTTAAGTTACCAAGAGGTAGAGAGCCAGCCCTCAGTTGGAAAAACAGTTTCCTATCCAGGGATTTAGATATAATATCCCAGTATATCTCAAACATTGGAAACAGTTTAGCTTCGACGAAGGCAGTCGTCATAGACCCATTACTATTGCTAAGAAGGCTCTTGTTTGCAACATGTTCCCAGTAAAGGTTTTTTATAAACAACTTTGATGGAAAGGGTGACCCGGTTGGATCCGACCACAATTCACTCAACCCTAGTTCACTTAATGCAGTTCTCAGAGATCTAAACCATTTAATTTCATGAAATCGATCTGCCTTGATTACATCAGCAAATCCTTCTGCATATTGAGACAACTCAGGGGTGGTCCAGATTCTGCGCCAATATAATATCGGTCGAAGATTACACATTGCCGAAATTTCCTTTCTACCAAGATCATATCTGAGTGGCAAGAGGGGGGTACTCTGTGGGGTACCAGTTAGTTTACGGAGGAAACTATTCTCTGACCTCTGTAACTCCTGGAGGTTCTCTTGCCCCCACAGTTCTGCCCCGTATAGTGCAGACCCTATTGCTTTAGCCTCATATATGATCAGTGGCGGATTAATTGGCTTAGTTAAGGATTTCGCGTGCTCCTTAATGATGGTACCAGCAAGCTGTTTATGCCTTAATATAGCTAAATCTAGGTGGTGGTTCCATCTGTTATTATTTGAGATATGTATCCCCAAATAAGTAAAGGAGTTCACGACTTCAAGGCAGCGCCCGCTCATGGTAATTTTGGGTTTGAATTTCCTACTGGGATTAAAAACCATGAGTTTTGTTTTCGCTGCATTTACCTCCAAACCATGATCACAACAAAATTTGTCAAAGATTATCAATGCCTTTTGCAGACCACTTGGGGATTTTGATAAAATTAGGGTGTCATCTGCGAACATTAAAATTGGAACTTTTGCACCAGCAAGAGAGGGAGCATCTACAGGCTCAGTTTGCATAAGGGGAACAATTCCGTTTATAAAAAGAGTAAACAGTGTTGGAGCCATTGAACAGCCCTGCCGAACCCCCCGCTCGACAGGGAAGTCAATGGTGTCATTACCATAGCCACCCCATTGAATCTTTGCATAAGTGCCCTCATGGAGTCTCATAATCAAAGTTAGGATAATCATCAGGACCCCTAGGGCGGCCAGCACCTCCCACAATTTTGCCCTCGGCACCAGGTCGAATGCAGCCCGCAAGTCAACAAAGGCTGCGTACAGGCTGCATCCACCCAGTACCACTGTCCGCCATTGTATAAGTTGAAAGCGAAAGACCTGGTCTACAGTGCTTGTTGCTTTGCGAAAGCCCGCCTGAAAAGGGGATAAAATGTTCTGCTCCTCAGCCCAGTCAAGCAAATTGTTGATGATAACACGTCCTACCACCTTTTGGACCGTGTCTATTAGGCTGATTGGGCGATAGTTACAGGGTTGCGCACGATCCCCCTTTTTGTAAACTGGTATAATGATGGCGCCCCTCCAAGAGACCGGAATTTCAGCACCTCTGGCTAAATGGTTTAATAAAAGGCAGATGTACTTACTCCACCTGTCGGTGTCATCTAAGAAGACATCCGCCGGAACACCATCATTACCTGGGGCTCTGCCCCTATGGACGGATTTCAAAGCAGACAGGATTTCGCCTAACATAAAAACATCTTCGTCTGCGAACAGATAAGTAGGGTTATTATTGCTCGCAGGCTGACCCCTAGAAGAGTACTGCTCTTTAAAAAACGTAACCCAGGCATCGTGAGGGACATTATTATTAGGAGGCTCTGGAGGTCTATCATGACCCCATTTGACGATGTGCCAGAATTGTCTAGAATTTTTACTTTCGCTAGCACATCTCAATTTCTGCCAATGATCTTCGTCCCATTCTTTTTTTGCCCTGGCGATACAGTTTTTATAGTGCTTTCTAGCAGACCGAGTCTCAGTCAGATTGTTATTTTTAATTGCAGCTCCTAGTTTCGATCTTGCTTTCCTGCAATCTTGGTTATACCACTTTGCTGTTTTAAATGGACAAGCCTTGATGTTTCGTGCGGGTTTTAAAAAGATTTTTTTAACTTCGTCAAAAAGAGACGTATGAAAATTTTTAACCTCATCTTGTCCATTTGCTAGATCAGTGATATTTTCCAGTGCCAGAATGGCCTTGTCTGCAGCTGCACCTATCTTTTCCAGGGCCTGCTGGTCCGTCTTAACACCAGACCATCTTAGCCTACGCATATTATTGGATTGCGTAATCGTTGGCGGCACGAATAAATGACAATTAGTTGAGGGGTTTACATTAGATGTCCACCAGTTATGCGAGACGCATAACGGGTCATGGTCACTTTCTATTCTGGCAGTAACTACCATGTCAATAAGGGATGGCCATAGCGATGTACTACAAATAACGTAGTCAATACGACTTTTGCTTCGCCCATTATTAAATGTCATGGCGGGTACACGATCTGATTGGGTTCGGCCGTTCAGGGCGCGTAACCCATGCTCCAAGCACATGGCATTTAGACCTAAGATGTCAGCTGTCCATCTGGTTATCGGGGGGGACTCAAGTGTGGGAATGTCCCAAAGTTTGTCTTCCTCTGATCCCAGAGGAGAATCACCAGTGATTAGAGGTTCAAATGTCCGATTCAAATCACCTGCAATTAAGATGTTTTTTCCTGCAGATTCGATCTCAAGAATAGTAGAAAGGCTCGTAAGAACCTCGGATCTACCTTTCCTACCACCTCTGGCATAGATATTATATACATCCATGGAGAGGGGTAGGTCACTGGTCAATCGTATCAGCTGAATATCTTTTTGGTCAAGTTCCACACTTTTTACAGCAATCTTTAAAGACTGCCTGATCCATATGGTAAGGCCCCCCATAGGCCGTCCTTTGGGACCCTTGATGGCAGGAACATGAAAGTTTAGATACCCCAAAGCAAAGGTAGGCTCACACGCCCAAGTCTCTTGGAAAATACAGAGGTCGTACCTATTTATAAATTCTAACCAGTCTGCGCTTTCCATTTTAGAAGATATACCAGCTACATTCCATGATAGGATATTCCCTGAAATTGGTGTCGTAGGAATACCATTGGTTGTAGAATGCATGTTTAGCACCTTACCCCCTGTGCCCTGGTCTACAATCGTAACATTCGGTGCCCCAGGTAAATCAGCAATCAAAAGCCCCGACGGGCTAGTTGTTATGGGGTAACAAGCTAAACCTGATAGACTTATGGCATAAGCAGATGCAGACACAGCATTACAAATAGGTGGTTGTCAATCACAGTCACTTAAATTGGATAATGAAGAGAATCAATTTTCTAGCCCCAGACCCCAGTCAACTGAGGCAACATCCTTCCTCCCCCTCTTAGTCACAATGTTCCATTTAGTTCTTAAAATGCTTGAATTTGGTCCGCTTCCCTTTCTTGGGTAGAAGAAGTCCAAAGTCAAAGGAACAATTGAAGTCGTTCGCCTTTGAGGTGGTAAAATATTTGGTAGGATGTTGGGCAAGACCCCAGGGTCAGAGAAGTGGAGAACAACACACTCCCCTTTAAACTTTTTTACCCTATCCCCAATCCACTGAACCCTTCGTGCTTTGACAAGCTCTTCAGAAAGTTGCTGCTTTCCCCAAGGAGTAATTACCATGTTAGTGGTTAACCATGATAAAGATTTATTTCGTAGAGAAGATGCTGTTTCCCTCTCACCTTGAGCCAGAGCTGGAACATTGGCAAGGACAAGTACCAATGGGGAAGCTTCAACCACAAGTTCAAAAGTCCCGGTCTCAATAAACGGGTCTTCAACAGCAGGGGCAGGGATCGAGGCAGTATGAGAATCACCTGGGAGAGTGCTATTCCTTGCCGTTAGGGTATTCGATACTGGGACAGTGACTGGGATGAGACCACCAACGGCTGCAATTACTGATTTGTTGACAGATTCCTCTATCTTTGCAGAGACACTTTCCGGAAGTTTCCCAGTCTCGTCTATTGATTTTTGTAGTAGACCTTCCAAACGGTTGACCTCAGAAGTTAGCTTGTCTATTTTGCTAACCAGGGGCTTCATCGCACCTTTGATTTTTGAGTCCATTAAAGTTAACAATTTATTGAATTGGGCGTTCAAAAATGTAATATACGCTTCATTAGTCAGATCATGCTCCTCTTCCTCAGAGTGTTTCCTCGGGGGGTTTGCTACTCTGTTCTTGGCTGACCTAAGGCATTCCCGTTTACCCAGAACCGGTGCTGGAGGAGAAATAGATTGATCCCGACTAATGGTAATATCAGCCAGTACCTCGTTAACACTCAGATCTTCATCACCAGCAACAGTACCACTTGGCTGTATAGTAATAGTATCTGGGAACAAATCAGGAGTGGCACTATTAGTGCTGTTATTTATAAAAAGGCCAAAAGGGTCATCAGCCTCGATATCAATAAATGGAGATTGAGCAGATGAGTCGATTCCCAAAGAGGCTCTTCTATCAAGGTTGATTTTTTCCACTACCTGCACCAAATAATTTTCCATAGTGTTAGTAGACGTGGTTAACTTTTTAGGGGGCATAATGAACTATATAAGCAACCAAAGTCAATGTAACTTACGCAACAAATTGGTCGACAATTTCACAGCTCAGCAACGGCAGCTCCAGGGCAGCGAGCCAAGAGACCAGGCCCAACCCAACCTTGGCCAACCTCGGACGGCCTCAGACGGCCCGCCCTTTGCCCGGGCTTCGCCCGGCGCTCCCGCGCGCTCTCGCGCAGCGAGTATCTGTCGCACTTATATTGACGTCTTAAGGCGGCCTGTGGGCGGGGTTAACAGGGTGCGCGCAGACCAGCTGGCAAAGGTCAGGCAGGGACTCCTGGGAGAGCGAGTCCCTGCAGCGCCACACACCTGTGCTGGTAGTCAAGCCTCTCCGCCTCCACGCTCACCAAAACCCAGGGCAGTAACTCCAGGCGGCAAACCAGTCCTTGCAGCGGCACCCGCGAAGCGGGGGCGGCAAGTTGCAGCGCAGTTCAGGGCAGTAGTTCAAGGTAGTCAATGGCGTCTCACGAAGGTCTCCTCACAAGGGCTCCCACTTGCAACAGGGTAGAAGCAGATTTTATGCTGTATGCCGGCCGGTGGGCGGGGCTAACAGGGTGCGCGCAGACCAGCTGGCAAAGGTCAGGCAGGGACTCCTGGGAGAGCGAGTCCCTGCAGCGCCACACACCTGTGCTGGTAGTCAAGCCTCTCCGCCTCCACGCTCACCAAAACCCAGGGCAGTAACTCCAGGCGGCAAACCAGTCCTCGCAGCGGCACCCGCGAAGCGGGGGCGGCAAGTTGCAGCGCAGTTCAGGGCAGTAGTTCAAGGTAGTCAATGGCGTCTCACGAAGGTCTCCTCACAAGGGCTCCCACTTGCAACAGGGTAGAAGCAGATTTTATGCTGTATGCCGGCCGGTGGGCGGGGCTAACAGGGTGCGCGCAGACCAGCTGGCAAAGGTCAGGCAGGGACTCCTGGGAGAGCGAGTCCCTGCAGCGCCACACACCTGTGCTGGTAGTCAAGCCTCTCCGCTTTCACGCTCACCAAAACCCAGGGCAGTAACTCCAGGCGGCAAACCAGTCCTCGCAGCGGCACCCGCGAAGCGGGGGCGGCAAGTTGCAGCGCAGTTCAGGGCAGTAGTTCAAGGTAGTCAATGGCGTCTCACGAAGGTCTCCTCACAAGGGCTCCCACTTGCAACAGGGTAGAAGCAGATTTTATGCTGTATGCCGGCCGGTGGGCGGGGCTAACAGGGTGCGCGCAGACCAGCTGGCAAAGGTCAGGCAGGGACTCCTGGGAGAGCGAGTCCCTGCAGCGCCACACACCTGTGCTGGTAGTCAAGCCTCTCCGCCTCCACGCTCACCAAAACCCAGGGCAGTAACTCCAGGCGGCAAACCAGTCCTCGCAGCGGCACCCGCGAAGCGGGGGCGGCAAGTTGCAGCGCAGTTCAGGGCAGTAGTTCAAGGTAGGTAATGGCGTCTCACGAAGGTCTCCTCACAAGGGCTCCCACTTGCAACAGGGTAGAAGCAGATTTTATGCTGTATGCCGGCCGGTGGGCGGGGCTAACAGGGTGCGCGCAGACCAGCTGGCAAAGGTCAGGCAGGGACTCCTGGGAGAGCGAGTCCCTGCAGCGCCACACACCTGTGCTGGTAGTCAAGCCTCTCCGCCTCCACGCTCACCAAAACCCAGGGCAGTAACTCCAGGCGGCAAACCAGTCCTCGCAGCGGCACCCGCGAAGCGGGGGCGGCAAGTTGCAGCGCAGTTCAGGGCAGTAGTTCAAGGTAGTCAATGGCGTCTCACCAAGGTCTCCTCACAAGGGCTCCCACTTGCAACAGGGTAGAAGCAGATTTTATGCTGTATGCCGGCCGGTGGGCGGGGCTAACAGGGTGCGCGCAGACCAGCTGGCAAAGGTCAGGCAGGGACTCCTGGGAGAGCGAGTCCCTGCAGCGCCACACACCTGTGCTGGTAGTCAAGCCTCTCCGCCTCCACGCTCACCAAAACCCAGGGCAGTAACTCCAGGCGGCAAACCAGTCCTCGCAGCGGCACCCGCGAAGCGGGGGCGGCAAGTTGCAGCGCAGTTCAGGGCAGTAGTTCAAGGTAGTCAATGGCGTCTCACGAAGGTCTCCTCACAAGGGCTCCCACTTGCAACAGGGTAGAAGCAGATTTTATGCTGTATGCCGGCCGGTGGGCGGGGCTAACAGGGTGCGCGCAGACCAGCTGGCAAAGGTCAGGCAGGGACTCCTGGGAGAGCGAGTCCCTGCAGCGCCACACACCTGTGCTGGTAGTCAAGCCTCTCCGCCTCCACGCTCACCAAAACCCAGGGCAGTAACTCCAGGCGGCAAACCAGTCCTCGCAGCGGCACCCGCGAAGCGGGGGCGGCAAGTTGCAGCGCAGTTCAGGGCAGTAGTTCAAGGTAGTCAATGGCGTCTCACGAAGGTCTCCTCACAAGAGCTCCCCAGTCAACTCATTAACCCACAGTCGGAGACTCATTAACCCACAGTCTGTGGCAATGTGAAAGGCTTCAGAAGGGTTCACAGCAAGGGTATCCAGTTATGGAGGTGTGCCTGGCTTCATTTTTTTAACAAAAAGTTATTGAGTCCAAATTAAGCATGGGCGTAAAATCCGTTCCGCTCGCGGATTTTCGGCAAATTCGCAATCCGCGAACTCTCGCGAACTTGCCGAAAATTCGTAAATCCGTGCGAAGCTGATTTTTTGCTTGGTCGCACTTGCCAACTAGAATACTATACAATTTCGCGGGAGTAAACACTTGCGAACACATAGATGCGGCGGGCAGCGACAATCTCGCAATTGCGAGATTGCAAAATTTGCAATTTCGCACAAGAAATCCACCAGCAGGCAGCATAAACCTTGAAAATTATGATTTTTATCAGAATAACTCCTCAGGCTGACATTTGCCTGCACTTTTTTTTGCAAGGAGTCCATTTTGGGGGGGTGGGGGGGTGGGAGGAAGGAAGTGCCCCACAGTCTCCAACTTCCTGTTCCTGTCCAGCAGGCTCCTCCCAGTGCTTTCTTCATGTGCTGGTCACTTTGATTTGGATCTTGACCTGGAAGGATTACTTTTTGTGGATGCTGCTGGATATTTGGATTTTTGCAAAACTGAAAGCACTCAGCAGGTGCAAAAGTTCAATCTTATCATTAGTAACCATTCCTTGTAGTGCCTTGAAGGATTAATTTTTGTGGATGCTGCTGGATATTTGGATTTTTGCAAAACTGAAAGCACTCAGCAGGTGCAAAAGTTCAATCTTATCATTAGTAGCCATTCCCTGTAGTGCTTCCTGAGGGGCCCCTTCAGAGTTCAGTTGCCTACTTGCAACTATTCTATGACCCTGCTCTGACCCTCACAGCAGGCTCAGAGAATAGCTACAAGTATACAACAAAGGTCCTGTTAAAAAAATTACACTGCAACAGAAAGCAATTACAGATAAGGAAGCAGGTGCCAGCCTGGAAGTTCAAATTCAGTGACACATTAATCAGCCCCTAATTCATTCATGTCAGTTGAGGAAGGGCAAGTGTGCTTTTCCCCCCATAATCTACAGTGATGAACTAGAGGGTGGCATGGGTGAGCCAGAGGGTGGCATGGGTGAGCCAGAGGGTGGCAGTGGTGAAACAGAGGGTGGCAGTGGTGAAACAGAGGGTGCTGTGATGAACCAGACGTAGAAACAACATGGTCGCGACCGTTGCTACCCGACAAGAAAGTTTGCGTTTGCAAACTGGTAAAAAACCCTTGTGAAATGGCAGAAACACTTGCAAACACAAAAAAAAGGAATCCGCAAAATTCGCGAGAGTTTGCGGATTTTGCGGATTGCGAATCCGTAAATACGCAATTTCGCGGATTGCCAATTCGCAAAATCCGCCCATGCTTAGTCCAAATGCTAACCTCAAAGAATGCTGAATTCTATGAATATTCAGAGAACTTGGCTACAAAACAGAAGGGTTCAGCGGTACCTTGACAATACCATCTTCAACTTTGAGGTACGCTCCTTGCTTTAGCTTCTTACCATGCCCCCCTGGAGGACTTTAGCTCAGAAATTTCATGAAAAACTTTCACTGGTGCAACACACTTGACCTACCTGACCTAGCTGGTCATTGTGGTTGGTTTTAAATGGCTCCTAAGTCATTGTCCACAACAAACATTATGGGGTCCATTAGGATTGCGGTCGGAAAACCATCCTGACCCCCCAGGACTATGACAGTTCCCCAACCTCCCCTGCGACCACAGAGAGGGGGGGAATCCTCAGACCCCGCAGCAGAGGACCCCCTGACAAACGATCAAGGGGCCATCCAAAGAAATCCCAGGGAGGATCTTATGGCAAAGCACCAGCCAAATGCCAGTCAAGGAGTCAGCCATGAGGGCACCCCTCTTCACTATTGCATTGACTTTGTTGACTGTCCTTTCCTACACTGTCAGGTTAATGGCATCCATCTGTTGGACTGGGTCATCACATTGGTGACTATTCGATTGTCTCATCTTCCATCACTGACAACTCATTGATTCCCTATTCACCTTTTCGTAAATATTCACTTCCCTGTCACATACACCCATTGTAAATAAACACTCCTTATACACCTATGTCTTCGTGTCTGCTCCATGTTTATCGCAGGATGCACAATGTTGACCATGATTACAATGTACCAGGAGCACAGATTGTTTGTAGGCAATGAGCGGCAGAAGGGACCTAGGTAAACACAAGAGAACAGTATTCACTTGTCAGGTGGTGGCATCACAGCCATTACACAACACTTGTCATCAAGGTACTCCAATCTGCACACATTACAAAGAGCAACAGTGCCGACATAGACATCCTGTATCTGTGCATAACTACCCTGTCCCAGAAACAATAGCAGCCAGCACAGAGGCCAACAACAGGCAGCAGTCACAAAGCTCTTCTAGGCCTTTTCATCAACAGCAACATCAGCAGACAATGGCCACGTTGTACATTTTCACTCATCTTCAAGGGAAGTAGTGGTTGATGAGCTGCTGACACAGGTTGACACCTTCCTCCTCTCAACTATCCTCATCACAGAACATCTGTGGGTTTGATGCAGGACCCTTTGCTGCTCATCAGTGTCCAGGAGAAGGGGGATTTCCTTTAGAAAGGCCAGGTTGTGGAGCATGCAGCATGCAACTACAATCTGACACACCTTTTTGGGCGGGTACATCAGTGCACCTCCGGTCTTGTCCAGGCAGGAAAATCGTGTCTTCGGGGAGACCAAAAGTACACTCCTCCACACAACGTGTCCTCCCATGGGCATCATTGTAGCGGACATCCCCAGGGGTCCTGGGATTCCGCAGTAGGCTCAGCAACCAAGGCTGTTTGTGATATGCAGAGTCACCTAGGTATGAGATGCACATACTGATTTTGTGATATAACTGTGGCAGAGGACAGCATGTCACACATACAGCATGCTACTTGACTTCGCAAACTCACTCACAATCGATGCATGCTCCCGAAGCAGATTTGCCATCAGCTGTGGCGCAATGCTGTTACACAGGATGTACAAGTCATGGGCAGAGCCGTGAAATTTGGCACAGATGTGTGAGATAATCATGTTACCTGGCACACCACTTGCACACTGATGAAATGGAAATGGAAATGTTTCCTATTCCTGTAGATGTGCTCATGTGCCTGCGGAACCAGGCCAACATGTGTGCTGTCAATGGCCCCAACAACATTAGGGATGTGCCCAAGGGCATAAAAATCACCCTTTACAGCCGCCAATTCATGCCTTCCGGGGAAATGGATGTATCTTTCCTTGTAGGTCATCATAGCGGACAGGACATCACGTGGCACCATGCTGAACATAGGTTGCGATATCCCACCTTTAATGGGCACTGTGTACTGGCAAGATCCAGTAGCAAAATAAATGCAGTACCGCCATCGCCTTAGAAGTTGGTGTGAAAGCAGTCAGATACGTTCTGCGAGGCCGCAGGTGGGGCTCCAACAGAGCACATAGGTCTTGTATGGTGGGTCGATCCGGACTGAATTTCCATATGACGTCCTCATCCTCCACGTCGGCCAACACTGTGAAGGGATGATGCACATTTGGTTGCCTCCTAGGTCAGATGAAAGGGGACACATGTCATTGCAATCCACAATGAGATGTGTTCAACATCTTACCTTTCGACTGACACAACACCAACAATGTCTGACATCATAGTTCAGCTTACAGCACATCTTACATGTAGGGACAACTTCAGCTACACTAGTCGTACACTTGTCCACTTTTCACACAGTGAGTAACTCCAAAACAAAATCTGACTATGTGAATGCCCAAACGTACATGTCCTCATCTAGGGTAACCAGCCCTGACAGTAGTTCATACAGCCAATGTGTGAAACAGCAACACTACTGGCTCCTACCTAGCTGCTGTACCAGCCACCGCTTCTTGCGAAAGTCGAACAGGGCACACATCAACAACAAAATGAGCACAGTCTGTGCATCAATATCAAGTATGTGCATGAGCAAAGCAAACTATACATTGAAATATGTACATTGTGTAGTCAGACATTCATCACTGTGTATTGCTTAGCCATATCATACATTGACATGTTTACATATTAGAGAGTCCATCAAAACACTGATCTGTGTACATGCCCAGCAATATCATAAGTGACATGTGAGGGACTACATGCCTCATGTGCACCAACACGGCATGTGTAGTCAGCAGTAGGCTAAATGTTACATAAGCATTTTGTGCACTATCTGTGCAATGAATCAGGTGTCTGGTGTGCACTGTTGAGAACTACCCATTGCCGTTGACACAGCATGATGTGTCCATAGGTGCTGTCAACATGCTACGCAACCCAAATCACTGTCATTGGCACCAATAAATAGCAGCCATATCACGGGAGCGACCGCCTTGCCCCTGCGATGTGCTACAGCCAATGTCCAAGCCCTCTCAGCCAATGGGAAACGCAATTGCGGTAGTGATTCACACACTGGGAAATGGCGGTTGGCATGCTCCACCACCCAAATCATGGTCCTTGGCACCAATGGATAGCAGCATTATCACGGTAGCAACCGCTTGGCCCCTGCGGTGTGTCACCACCAATGCCCATGCCCTTATAGCCAATGGGAAATGCAATCGTTGTCGTGATTCACACATTGGGAAATGGTGGTTGGCATCCTCCCCCACCCAAATCATGGTCATTGACACCAATGGATAGCAGCCATATCGCGGTAGCGACTGCCTGGCCCCTGCGGTGTGTCACTGCCAATGCCCAAGCCCTTACAGCCAAAGGGAAGAGCAATTTTTGGAAGCCTAATGCAATTTTGAAAATCACCACAGGCGTACTCCGCCACCACTAGCAGGTCACTGGATGAAATTGAAAGATGCACGATCGCAGTAGTGACCGCCTGCCCCCTGTGGTGTGACACCGGAAATGCCCAAGCCCTTACGCCAATAGGAACCGCAATTGCGGTAACCTAATGCAATTTTGAAAATCCCAGTAGGCGAGCTCTGCCACCGCGGGGCCGGTCATTGGATGCATTTGAAAAAAGCGGACCTGGAAGACCATTTGCAGCAGCTTAGCACCACTGAAACTACCCCAGGAGTTATATATGTGTGGATGAGAGCCTCACATTTCCACTGCTTCCAGACACTGCTGCTTGACACTCTTCACCACCAACTGCTGCTGCTCTTGTCTCCTGTACCCAGACACTTCTGCCTGACACTCCTCACCCCCAACTGCTGCAGCTCCTGTCTCCTGACCCAGACACTGCTTCCTGACACTCCTTACAACCAACTGCTGCTGCTCCTGTCTCCTGGACCCAGACACTGCTGCCTGACACTCTCACCACCAAATGCTGATGTTCCAGTCTCCTGTACCCAGACATTGCTGCCTGACACTCCTCAACACCAACTGCTGCTGTCCCTGTCTCATGAACCCAGGGATGGCGAGGACTGAGAACATCAGGGCCCGTCCCTTCACCACTGAGGAGCTGGAGGTCCTGGTGGACAAGGTGCTCACAGAGTATGGGAGGCAATATGGCGCTCTAGATGTCATGGCAAGTGTTTCATATTGGTAGTGAGTTTGCAGGGAGTGCACACATGAAGTTGATTTTCTGCCGTATGTGCCTGAGAGTGTGACTTTGTGTGATACACTACCTAGCATGCAGACTTCAGGGAAAGGGTTTTTGTAGCCTATTTTACACATTTCCCTGGCTGCATATCAGGATGGGAGGGACATGCAGTATTTTTGCAGCCATACAGTGACACTGCAAGTTTGATAAGCTGGAGTCAGGACAGAAATTTCCTGTGCTAATGGATGTTTGGGTCCATGAGTTTCTTCACAGGCTCATCTGTGACATTACCAAGAGTGCACAAGAGGGAAATGCCAGAGGGTGACACTCTTAGTAGAAATTCACTGATGACATAGCAGATTGTTGTACTTTTGAACCAACCCCCTTCCATTTTCATCATTATGTGTACTGACTAGCATGTGTATGCATTGTTTGCCCTCTCATATTGTCCCTGCATGTGACATTTCTGATGCACCAGGTTGAACCTCAGTGTGAGCCCCTCTGGCCTGCACAGTCACTGCCCCCATTTGACAAGGACGCATCACTGAATGGACAGAGTGAGGCATATGGGTTGTCTGCTACCCTATCCATCAAATAGCTATCTCTGGCCCGTGGATTGGACAAGACATACCTTGTTTGAAGGGTGTGAGATTGTAAGATCATGTCCCTAAATGTGACCTCCATGACACAGTGAGCCATTCAGAGGGCAAGGATATTGAGGGGTGTGCAGTGTTTGACTCAGTGAGTCTGCCCTGACACATCATTTCCAATGTAATGTATGTCTTGCTCTCCCACAAACTGGATAGCAGATGTGGGCCTCCTTCAAATTTTTTTAAGTGCTGGCATTCTGCATGTGTATGAGATGGGCAGGTACTTTGTCCATCCTCATACCTGCATGTAGTTTGGTATGATTATCCCATGCTTATGTACTACGGGTCATGATGTATTGTCTCTGCTAAACATATCTGTGAAGTAGTGCTGAATTAGTGCATGCTCCTGTACTGAGAGATAGTGGTACATAACCCAGTGCCACTGAAATTTCCGCCTCTTGTCTCCCATTCCTGCAGCTCAAAGTCCACCAGTGGAAGGCCGTATGGAGGGCCATTGCATGCAAAGTAGGGCTCTGGGTGTCTCCAACCGATGGCACACACACTATCACAAGAGGTGGGATGACATCTGCCAGCTGTGCAAAGATGACCCTGGGGCTGCTCCCTCAGGCTGGCAGGTTGGCGCCGGCGCGCAGGAGCATGACACCACTAATGGCCCACATCTTAGCTGTGACACAGCCTGAGCTGGATGCATGTTTGAACGACCATCAGCAGCAAGCTGGGGGTGAGTATTCTGGGAAGGGTGACTTTGGTTGTGAGTGACTGCATGAGCCGGTGCTGAGTTATGTGATGTTGCTAGTGTGATGCAATGGCTTGCAAGTGCTTCTGTGTTGGGTGAAGCTGTCATGCGTTTTCAATACATGTACTTTCTCACGTCAATGATGTAATGGCCCTTGACATAGCATTCGGAGTTGTGCCTTATGGCATCGGCTGCATTGGGGGAGTCAGGGACAGCCCGTGGCAGTGAACGGCAGTGTGCCTCATCTGAGTGTGCTTTCATCAATGTGTGCAGTGCCTGACCTCAAAATTGTGAGAACTACACATCTGACACCAATGTGCAACTGTAGTTTTTTTAAATTTATTTATTTATTTTTGAAATTTGTAAAATGCACAAATGCCCTTGGGCGTCTCGGCGCTGCAGACAGCAAGCAGAGTCAGTAGGCACATTATTAGTTAAACAACCAGGTCTTTATCATCTTTCTAAAGGCTAACAATGACTGACACGCTCTAATCTCCAGCGGGAGAGAGTTCCAGAGTCTTGCCGCCGTAACGACAAAACGCCTGTCACCCCAGGAGACGGTTTTTGTATGTGGTACGGTGAGATGAAATGCGGTGGAGGAGCGAAGCGGTCTGTTAGGAATATAGGTGTCTGTGGGCTAGACGTAGGTAAATGTTATTTACCGATTCATAAATACCGAATTTTACCGATTCGGTATTTATGAATCGGTAAATATGAAGGAGGGAGATGTAGGTATTTCCAGATGTTGAAATACGGAATCGTTAATAATCGGTATTTACCGAATCGGTAAATACCGAATCGGTATTTCCCATTGATTCCTATGGGCTGTGAAGCCCATAGGAATCAATGGGAAATACCGATTCGGTAATTACCGAATCGGTAAATACCGATTCCAGCAAGGGTGCAGGGGGTGTCACTTTGACACCCTCTGGCACCCCAAAAATAGGCATGTGCGCCATGTGGCACACAGACATGCCCTAAGGGCATGTCTGTCTGTCACATGACTAGGGGTGCATGCACACATGTGCATGCACACCTGGATTCGGTATTTTAACACCCAATTAGATTGGGTGGTAAAATACCGAATTTGTAGGGCCTTTTGGACTCAGAAGAGTCCCACCTACATCTGGGATTTACCGAATCGGTAAAAATACCGATTCGGTATTTTACAGAATCGGTAAATTTACCTAATCGGTAAATTCACTGATTCTGTAAAATTATGCCCCTACATGCCAATTCTTAAATACCGGTCGGTAACGGCCGAAATCGGCCGTTACCGACCGGTATTTAGGCTCCTACATCTGGCCCTAAATTATTTATTAGAAACTGGGGGCCTGTTTTACGGGAGGCTTTGTACGCGAAGCATAATGCCTTAAATTTTATATGGTTCCTTACTGACAACCAATGGTACCTTTTGATTACATGCAAAATGGGTTTAAACTTGGGGGTTACCGACAACATTCTGGTGGCCGCATTTTGAACGGTTTGCAGTTTTTGAATAACCCTGCTTTGTGCATTAGCAAGCATCCCATTGTAGTAGTCTAAAGATAACATCACCAGTGCACTGAATAAAGGTTTTCCTGCATCCACGGGGCGAAATGGAAGAATCTTTTTGTTCAGTCGGAGTTTGTGGAACGCTGCCGAAACAACCAGATTGGCATGGGGTGCAAAGGTTAGTCTGTCATCGAACAGGATGCCTAGGTTCCTAACCTTAGAGACTGGGTTAGGTGGAGAGCCTAATGAAGATGGCCACCAGGAACTGGACCATTTAGGGGATAGCTTACCAAAGATAATGACCTCCGTTTTGTCGGAGTTCAATTTTAAGCAATTGCTGGCCATTCAGCTACTGATGGCCAGCATGCCCTTTTGAAAGCTGGATGCTACCCTTTCTCCATTGTAGTTAACCGCAAGCACCAACTGGGTCATCAGCATAAGATATAAGGCCCATCCCATATGCCTTGATGACTCTGGCTAAGTCAGACACACAGATGTTAAAAAGTGTTGGGCTTAGAGGTGAGCCTTGTGGTACTCCGCAAGGTAGCGTCAATTGGGCGGAATGGAAAGTCACCGCCTGAGTCCGGTTGGAAAGAAAAGATGACAGTAGTTCTTTTGCCTTACCTTGAATACCCATTGTAGTGACACGGTATTCAGAGTGGTAGGATCGACCGTGTCAAATGCGGCTGAAAGATCTAGCAGTATAAGCACAGCCGTCCCTCCCTGGTCCAGAATAGTTCTTATGTCTTCTGAGGCCTTGATTAAAGCTGTTTCTGTGCCATGAGTTTTTCGAAAACCAAATTGGGTGTCCTCTAACAGTTGTGCCCCAAAGTACGACATGGTGGCTGGCATGAGCTCATGGCCATTGCAAAATTTTATTTAGGAGTCTGTATATGTATTGTCCCCTTATGGTGACTCCATATGTGACTGTGACAACATGTTGTGAGGTACATCTTTTTCAGCCACAGAGACCTAGGTATGCTCAGAGGGATCTGTATGTCTGGTAACATGGAGGCATAGGCAAGCTATTTGGCTGTGTGGAAATCACATGGGTCAATTATGCCAAGATTTCATGATACCATGCAAGTTTTGACTTTGGAATTAAGCTTGCACAATGTGACTGCACAGGGCGGTGTGCAACATGGTGGTATCATCATCTTGTTGTGTGCCTTGCTTGCATATGATGTTTGTGTGAATGGCACTAAACTGAACCTACGTCTCCGTCTCTTGCAGCATCTACCAGAGGCACAGAGGGATAGGGAAGAGACACCGGTGAGGCATCAGGCACGACTGCTACACGTGAGCACATTGAAACTCATCTGACCTGCCCCTCGGAGTGGGACAGGAGTTTGCTTGAGGAATCACAGCCAGAGACACCAACCTCAACGTCATCTGACGCCAGTGGTGACTCTATGTTGGCCAGCACAGGGAGTGGAAATCTGCCTCCTCTTCCACCACACATCGTCCAGTGCCCGCCCTCCCAGCTACTTCCACTAGTGCTGCACGTGCTCGCACCAGTAAGAAGGGAAGAGTGTCCCTTCCTCAGGCACCGCTGCCCCTGCCCCAGTCTCCCCTGCTGCCCTTAGTGTTGAGGTTGTGGACCTTTTGCGCCAGTGGGTGTGCGTCAGAAAACGCTCCCGAATGCCTTCCTAGACCCTGACAAGAAGTTGGCATATGTAGTTGCCTTCATGGATGGCATTCATTCAGACATGGGTGGGCTACACAGGACTGTCCAGTCTTTGTCCTCCACAGTGACGGCAGCCATTCAGCTGTCACTGGCTCTGAGTCCAGCTCTAGTCCCTTCGGCCGCCCCCTGTCAGTGGCTACATCTAACGAGAGTAACCCCACATCACAGCCCTCAGGCTCAAGATACACCACACCCAGCACACAACAGCAGCACCGGAAGCGGGCCAGAGCACAGACACCATCCCCCAAACAAACCAAAGTCACACCAGAGCGCAAAGGCAAAAGCCCTTCAGGTGACACTCAGGGGCATCAAGCCAAGAAGCAGGCCTCAGGCTCACATGCCTCAAAAGCATCCCTATCCAAGGGCACTCTTGTCCCAAAAGCGTCTCCCAAAGACGAGCAGACAATCGCTGTGCCTGCTGTGATGCTGGTGCCTGCTGAGAGTCCAAAGAAAAAGCCCTCAAAGGAAGATTCATCTACAACCTCAACTTCCATCCACACCCCTGTGAAGCTGGGAAAGGAGGGCACTGTAGGGGGTTCAACTGGTCAACAGGGGATGGAGGGGAAAAGGCAAGGCCAGGCAAGGCGTACAGCCCAAACCAGCAGATCCCCAGAGGGAGGGTCACCACCTGCACCTGATGCACCTGTGGTGGAGATTGAGTCTGTTGTGCCCGTCCCACTTACCACTCGGTCCAAGCAGCCCTCCGGCTCCCAAAGCCACTGATGCCTCTACCTCAGCTGGTCCTCTTTCTCCCAGGTCCAGTACTCCAACTGGTCCTGACACTCAGCCACCTCCCAGTCCGACTGACAGCCAAAATGCAAGCCCTTTTTAAGAAAATGCAAGCCCTTTTTTTTAGAAGGGGAGAGACTAGAATCTGTTAGTAGTTTTTGTTATTTAGGCATCACCTTCTCAGGCGATGGGAGATGGGTAAATGAACAAAAAAGTGTTCTTTTTAAAATGGTCAGGAATATAAGCTGTGTCTTTAGATTTGCTGCTAAATTTGGGGATCGCAGAATTTACGAAATGCTAACCATATTTAATGCAAGATGTATTTCTTCAGCCATATATGGGGCCGTGGTTTGGGGGTATGATGCACAGAGTGCCAAATTGGTTCAGGGCAAGGAGAATGTGTTTTTAAAACGATTAATCAGTGCCCCGGCTACGGCTTCAACTGAGTTAATACATAGGGAACTAGATATGAACCATGTTAATGATTTAATCGCTCTCCGTCCTCTGTCCTTATGGCGTTCAATTTGGGCAAAGGAGAAGACAAAGTTTACTCAGGACGTAATAACCGATTGTATTAAACTTGACCTCCGATCGAATATCCCTTGGCTGAGTCATATACAACACTGGTACAAAACATTGTATGGTTTGGACATTTTCAATGACTTAACAATAGGTTCCACACTATCGAAGCGGGAGTTGAAAGTCTCATTTCTGAAGTATACAGCTGGGATTAGAATGGAAAAATATGCAAAACAAAGTACATTCAATCTCTACCAGCAATACAACATCAACGAAGGCTTTCAATCTTACCTTGCAATAGTTAGTATTATTTCCCATCGATTTGTATTAACCCGTCTCCGCCTAGGAATTGTGCATCACCTTGTGGCTTTTCCTATGGCCAAAAAACCCGGCACTTGTTTGTGTCCTTGTGACGGTAAATCTAAACAGAGCATGTGTCATTTTATGTTATCTTGTAACTTTTATACCTCTTTTAGAAAATTTTACCTGAAACCCATCTTTTTAAAATACAATACGCGTGGTATACAAACAGCGATGCAATTATTGTTTAATCTAGAGACCCCAGACGTATGTTTTCATGTGGCCACCTATATTTTAAAATGTATCTCTGTAAGAAAATCAATTATTGTATGAATTTCTTTAGCTGCTAAATGTACTGTGCACTTTAAGGAAGATGTTGCTGACACTTCTCACTTTATCATGCTAATTTGCACATACATGAATGCTGTATAAATTGCTGCTACTGTATAATATGCACTGTTAGAATGGTATAGCACTTGCACTTTGCTTTATGTTTAATTGTATATAGTTAGACTAAGTGCTGCTAATTGCATATTGCACTTTAGGAACGTTGCTATTGAACCTTGCTTTTGATCAGGCCAATTTGCACATACATCGAACCGGTATTGACACTTAGCACTTTATCAGCATATTTGCACATAATTGAAGGCTGTATAATTGCTGCTATTATAATCTATGCATTCTTAGAATGGCATAGTATTTATGTTCTACAAATGCTGCTATCGTATACTACATACATAAATAATTGTACAGGGTTTTCGTGTTTTTTTCCTGATACATTGTGATTACATTTTAGTGGAAGCATGTTCCAGAATAGTGTACATTTTTATTGATGTGTATAACGCCTGTTGCTATATCGTTGTATTTTTACATACCGAATAAAGCATCTTTGACTGACTGACTGACAGCCAAGTCTGAGTCAAAGTCCCCCTCACACACCTGTCTCTCTCACAGCGGTGCCTGAACAGCCCATTGTTATCCCCCTATTTGTGTTGCTGACCCTGGAAGTGTACAGTCTCACCCATTCCCTGTGCAGCTTCTCATGCACACATGTGCCTACTTGTAATTGTGGACTGGCCACAGCCCCTGCTGTTCATCACTGTTGATGCCCATTCCCTGTGCAGCTTCTCATTTACCTACTTTGCACTTTGTACTGGCCAATGGCCTTGCTGGTTATGACTTAGGATGCCCATTTCCTGTGCTGTTTCTCAAGCACACATGAGCCTACTTTGAACTTTGTACTGGTCACTGGCATTGTTGTTGGTTACTATGGATGCCCATTCCCTGTGCAGTTTCTCATGCACACATGTACTTTGTTCAACTTTGTACTAACCAATGGACTTGCTGTTGGTTACTATGGATGCCCATTCCCTGTGCAGTTTCTCATGCACACATGTACTTTGTTCAACTTTGTACTAGCCAATGGCCTTGCTGTTGGTTACTATGGATGCTCATTCCCTCTACAGCTTCTCATGCACACATGGACCTACTTTTAACTGTGGACTGGCCACTGTCCTTGCTGTTCATCACTGTTGATTAACCCTGGGCGTAATTCGCGAAGTAGCGCTATGCATAGCTATGCAAAGTGTACTTTGCAAGCTAATCATAGATTGCACAGTGCCGGATGCTGGTCCGCACTGTGCAATCATTGAAAACGGCATCTTGCACATTGCGAGCTGTCATTTTCTGCCACTCGAGTAGATTTTTACTTGAGCGGCAGCTTTCTCAACGTGGACTGGTTGTTTCTCATCACGAGCGGTCGCAAGCATACGCGACCACTCCCAATGAGAAACCTGACCTCCCCGCGTTGAGAATCTCTTCAGGAGGTTTATTTTCCACGCTCGCGATTGCCAACTTGATGTGGCTGATCGCGAACGAGGAAAAAGTCTTGCCGGGGTGTCATTTTGCTCGCCGTCGCCAACTTGACGTTGAGGACCACAAGCAAGCAAACAATTACTGCTACACGCGTTCGCACTGTGCTGCGTGCAATTCGTGTAGTGCAAAGTAGGGCAAACTACGCAAGCGTAGCGTAGTTGTCCGTCCAGGGTTACTGTTGTTGCCCATTCCCTGTGCAGGTTCTCATGTACCTACTTTGCACTTTGTACTGGCCAATGACCTTGCTGTTTATGATTTAGGATGGCCACTCCCTGTGCTGTTTCTCAAGCACACATGTGTCTACTTTGCACTTTGTACTGACCACTGGCCTTGCTGTTGGTTACTATGGATGCCCGTTCCATGTGCAGTTTCTCATGCACACATGTACTTTGTTCTACTTTGTACTGGCCACTGGCCTTGCTGTTTATCAGTTAGGATGCTCATTCCCTGTGCAGTTTCTCATCTACCTACTTTGCACTTTGTACTGGCTAACGGCCTTGCTGTTCATCACTGCCGATGCCCATTCCCTGTGCTCCATATGCCAGCTTTGACATTGCCAATGGTTTGTTTCACTTTTTCAGAGTTTGGCAGATGTGACAGCACTTCAGCTCTTCTTGACTCTGAGGCTTGGGGGTGCACTATGGTCATGTTTGCTAAAGTGTACCCATGTCATGTTTGGATGCACTGCCAGCACAGAGGGGGACTCTATCCACAGGATTGCAGACAGGATTGCAGACAGGATGGCCAGGATCCATCATATCATTGTGATCTTTCTTGATGTGTGGACTGCAGTGTAGGTGTTTGGCTTGGCTTCCTAGTCACATGGGTACAATAGAATGTGTGCACGTGAGTGGTCATTAAGTGTGCAGTGTGAAGGGGGTGACTTTTTCAGTAATGTTGATGTGTGTGTACCCCTGCAATGGCAACTGCACACATGCCACCCTGAAGCTGAGTGCCTGTTAGTTTGATTTGTCAGCTTTGTGCTTGTGATTGTGTGCACATGTGGTACTTGTTGGTTGCGCACTGTGCAGTGTGTTGGTGTGTCCTTGCACTCCTGGGGGACACCTACTTGTTGTTGCCACAGGTTGTCAGTATGCAGAGTGTGTGACAGCCACGTCTGTGTTGTGTTTTGCTGATCAGCCATGTGTCTTATTCCTGTTTGTGCTCATGGTGTAGACCTACTCAGCCACACTGACATTGTAAGTGAATTTTCTCATGCATTGCTGTCACTTGAGCCATTTTTGGATCCAGTACGGTATGTGGAATGCGGAGTTATACCACCCCCTAGCTTTGCTTCTGATGCCTACCCATTGTGAGTGACTCCTCCATGTATTTGTGTACAGTACACTCCTGACCTGTCCACTACTGACGTACACACCACTTCACTCTCATGTCACCTATCCCCTTTGGTTGGCAGTGGGTGTGCCTCCCCACCACTTCATTTGTTACACTATGCTTTGTGGTGCTGATCTGTGCAAAGGAGCAATGTGCCACTCATGCTTGATTCCCAATTAGTAATGTGTGATTTTATTGAAGTGTGTTGCAGTCATGGTTGCTCATGTGCACTGCAACTATTTATGCTGCATATTCCTCCATGTTGACTTGACGGGTGGTGTGGTATGTCTGTCTGTGTTAGCTTATTGTCCCATTGATCCCAGTGTGTGTCCATGATTATTTTAAGATGATGCACTTTTAGTTTGTGTTGGGGTATGGTGTCTGTGCATTGGTCCTGAGTGATAATGTTGTGTGCTTCTGTTCTGTCTGGGATCCCATTGTCATTCCACTGTTTGGCTGGCCATATGTGGGCTTGTTTTACTTCTGTGTATGTTGTTTGTGAGGTTTGTGTTTGGCTATTGTTTTTGTGCCAGCATTGGTTCAGGCATCCCTGAGTGTGTGTGTGATGTTTGTGGATGCACCCCAGGGAGTGATCTTTTTTCAGTGTACTCATAAGACATTATGTGCACCATTCTGTGTGTGTGATACTGGTGTTGAGTGGTGCAGGTGTGGTGAGGTGGGTGGAGGAGGGTATGTGTGAAGGATCCATTTTGTGTTTGACAGTCAGGGAGTGTGACAAGGAGCCATGTGTGTTGTGATGATGACATACTGTAGGAGAGTGGGATCTGCTTCTTATGGTTACCCCCACGTTTTACTGATGTTTCACTGTTTTTCCACTTTAGTCTGTCTGGGGCCCTGCTACCCAGGACCCCAGCCTACCTGCTTCCCCTCTAAATTGATTCCCTTAGATACACCTCAGATTGGATTCTGGGGTACCCTTATAAGTCCCTGGTATATGGTATACTATGTACCGCAGGCATAGGTACCCCAGAGGCCTACAAGGGGCTGCAGCATGTATAATGTCACCCATGGGAAGCCTTTCAAAATGACACCACAAGACTGCTACTGCAGCCTGGGTAAGGTGGTGCATGCACCCCTTACTTGGATATTGGTTACCTATATCTACCTTAAATCAATACACATATAAACCTATCGGTCACCCCTTTGGCAGGCCTTATCAATCCTGAAGGCAGGGTGTTGGGTTTTGTGTGAGAGGGTGCCCATGCTTGAGCAGGGCCCCTCTGAAGCCTTCAGAATCTATTCTTCGGGGTTGTTCTGTGAAGCAGTCAGACCATATACTCTTAAGTGCATTATAGCCTTGTGGTAAATGCTAACTTTGGAATGGAATGGCTGCAAGGAAACATGTCGTGTTTAGTGTCAAACACTTTGGAATCATACCCCCCACGCCAGTCCTGGCGGTGGGGGTATGATCCCACCCTTCTAGAGGGAGAGACATGTCCACACCGGTATACCCGGTACCAGTTTAAAAGAACCCTGGCATCACCTTTATTGATGCCACCGACACAAGTCTGGCTTCCAGCTGCTGGACAAAACTCCAGCAGGAGAGGCCTGGACAATAGGCTACCAGCCCCTGCTCTGGCCCGAAACTGGACAAATGAAATGGGTGTAGCCACCCCTCTTTCCACACCCTCCCATAGGTGGGTCCCCATAGTATGTCCAACCCCTTCCTTGGTTCTAAGAAAGGAACCTCTGACTACAGAACTTTAGATTACACCTGGACGAAACTCTGCTACTGAAATCCCGGAACTTTGATGCTCTAAATGACTAGATGACTGATTTGCATCTCCGAAGCTCCCGACGGACCCCGAAGTATTTGCAACACAGGAGGTAGATTTCCAGACTTCCCCGAGGTCAACCTGAGTCTCCAGCAAAGCTAAGACTGGTATCCTTCGTGGGTACCGTGGAACCGGAACCCCTGGACACCGTGCACACTTGCAAGGGCATTAGCTTTGTGACATTCCTTGAGGCTCTGCATTGGGTTACTTGTAGCCCAGACCCCAAGCACCTTTTCCAGTGAAGATTGCTGGCCTACACCCCACGAGTGTTCCGTGGGCCGGTGCTTTGTGTTTTTGCTCAAGGTACCTTCGCGATCCCTGGTCCGTTGATTGGTGGGTTCCTGAGAAGACAACTTTAACTTTCTTGGGCTTCCCTGGTTGCTCCAGACGTGCCCTGACTCTCCACCACTTGGTGAGTTCCCTGGACCTTGCTGGTCTGCACCAAAGCATCTTTTCTCTTCCTGCATGGGTTGCTGTTGCCAAAGCTTTGTTGGGTCCAATCCGGGTACCGACACTGGAGCAATCAACATCCTTCATGGAACAGCTCAAAACTAGCTCTTGGTCATCGTTGGCACCTCGTGGTCCTCGTGGCTGCAGAGTCAAGCTTCACCTCTTCACACCTGAATCACCCGACATCAGTGGGCATTCGTCTATCATGCTCTGGTCACTGGCAAGGTTCAGGTTCCTCACATCTTTGATCCAGACTTGGATCACACCGGACACTTTTCTTCTCGACCGCAGCAGCATTTTTCAGCAGATCGCCATTGAAAACAACGACGATTCCCGACACCAAAAGACACCTATGCACCCAGCTTCCCAGGGTGAGGTAACTCGAGTACTCTGGTGCTACTGTGGGTGTGGGCCCTAGAACCCCTTAAGTCTAAAGGGGTTTGCTCAAAGTCCTCTCCTAAGTGCCCTTAATCTTTACATTTCCAACCGGGACTTTCCCCATAGAAGATACCGGCGATTCGCTGCTGTATTCTCCACTGCACTCGTCCCCCGTGGGTCCCCCGTGTCACTACCTTGGGTGGTTCCTTGTGGTCCCAGCAATTCAACAGGCTCTAGGCCTTGTGTCTAGTCAAGTCGTGGTTCTTATACCACTTTCTTCATATATGATTTGGTTCGCCCCTAGGGCCTAACTTATATTGTGTTAATTTACTGTGATTTATTAAGTGTAACATATGTTCTTTGACCTCTAGCCTCATTAAGAGACTAGTAAGGTGTGTTTAGTAATACATTTTGTATACATACCTGGTGTGGTCTTCCTTTCATTTAGCCATTCAAGAGTTTATAGACTGGTAAAACAAGCTGCTTTACATTCTTTCAAGACTTAGCCTGGAGGCTGCTCTCCATAGCTACCACTAGGATAGCTTTCAAATAAGGTTGTCTTTAACCTATCACCTCTAAGGGGTTATTTGGACTGGTGCAAGGTGCCCACTATAACTAGTAGACAGCATATGCCAGGCCAACTTCTCACACATACCCATGTCAAGTAAGTTGAGGTAGATGTGTGGCTGATCACTGTTTGACTTCCGACACTTCCTATCATCCCTGTCCCTATGCATGGCTTTCCTTGCTGTCTCCCTGAGTTGTTTCACATTGGTCACTGTCGTTTAATTGCACTAACTGTGCCTGCCATGTCTGATTTGATGGCCTAAGGGTGTTGTGATATGTTCCTTCTCTTGCATGTAATGTACATATGCTTTGTGGCTTGCTCAATGACTTTCTAGCACTGTCCACCTCACTTTTGGCTAGCCCATTTATTGTCCTGCATTGCTGCAGACATCTGGTATGTGTATGTGGCTGTGTGTCAGTGTGGGATGTGTCTGGGTGACTTGACAGGCAGTGTGTATAGTTAAAAGGTTGTTCATATTCAGTGTGAGTGTTTATTTTGTGATTGGACTCAGTTTGCTTGACATGAGTGGATGGTAGGTGTGGGTAGGAGGGTTGCCCTGCCCCTGAGCTTCTGTGCCAGGTGTTTCTCTTCACCCCCACCTTCTGCGACAGATTACCTGTTTTCTTGTTGTGTTTGGTGCAGGGTATGGGTATACCTGACTGGTACCAAGGGGGGCGTGAAATGGGCTATGTTTGTGCATTGTACTATGGCAGGTGTGAGGACCGCTGCTGACGTGCGGAAAATGACATTTTCCGCCACCGCCAGCACAGCGGTGGTGCCTCCGCCCGCCCTCATAATGAGACCCTATGTTTTCTTTAGCAAATTGTGATTTTTTTCCTTGAATTTTCTAAATTTGTTTGGAAATTTAATTGTATAAGTTTCTTGATTTTAAAATAGTTTGGTACTTCTTACACTTACACTTTTTTTGAAGAATTGCCTGCTTCATCTGTGTGAGAAGTTGGCCTGGTATATGATGCTCACTAGTTCTAGTGATCACCTTGTACCATGCCAAGCAACCCTTATGATGATTGGTTGTAAGTCAACCTTATAGACCAGCTATTCTAGTAGCGTGGACAAAGCAGTCTTAGGCTAAACTCTGTAAAGGCATGTGAAGCAAGCTGTTTTACCATACACAATCCCCTTGAATACCAAATGAAAGGACACCACACAGATATATATTAAAAATATATATATGTATTTACTACAAATATCCCCTATACTCTTTATGAGCACAGAAGCAAATGCGTAAAAACGGAACACAGTTTAAATATACAAAAGTTGCACAATATGGATGAGCCCTAGGGGCCACTTAAACCATATACTAAAATAGTGGTATAAGAACCACCAATTGGAAAGGAAAGAGGCCTAGGGCCTGGGGAATCGCTGGAGCTGTTCGGAACTAACAGTGAAGAAGTCGGGAAAGGCCCGCGGGACTCGGGTGCAGTGCTTAAAGGGCACGCATGCACCAATGCAATGTCAATGGTGCGTAAAAGTTATAAAGTTACTGTTTTAGGAACCTTCCGACTGACCTAGGAGGACAAAACTTTAGATCAAGGCACTAGAGGTGTGTACCACTGTAGAAACACCGGCGTTGCTGAATTACCTCACCAACAGGAAGCGGGTGCACAGGTGCCAAGTAGTGTCGGGTTTCGTCACGCAGGTCGATGGTGCCTGGAGATGAAGATGCTGCAGGCGGGTCGTCGAGGAGAGTTCCGGTGGATCCAAGGATGGATCTGAAGAGGTGAAGACCTGAAAGCAGAGGGGACAATGTTCAAAGTCACTAGCCAGTGACTACCGTGGAACCAGGATGGAACCAGGCGATGTCGGGTGCAAACAGGCGATGAGGTGCAGCTTGTCTCCGCAGCCACGTGGACACGAAGAGGTCTAGGACATCTAGGAGTTGATCACGAGCTGTCCCACAAAGGTTCTAGCTGATGGCGGTGTCGGCAATTTGATTGGAGCAAACAGGCCTTGGCTAATGCAAGCCACGCAGGAAGTGAAGAAAGCTTAGTTCTCGGACCAGTAAGGTCAGAGGGGCTGCACCTTTTTACAGGAGCGAGGGGCTGTCTGGAGCAACTAGACCAGTGGTGTAGATTGTAGATTTCGTCCCCAAGATGGCCACTAGCCGCGTGGCAAGTGACTGGGATGACGTGTCGAGTGGCAAAGTGCAAAAGGGCCCCACGCCAATTGTAGAGAAGCTGGGGGGCTGATCTTTGGTGCAGATGCTGCTCCGTGGTAGGGCTTCTCAAACCTTAAAGCACAGTATCGAGGGAGCCTCGGGTGCTGCACAGTCAGCTTCTCAGGGGTCTTTCAAGATGGCCGGTCCCACGTCTCTCGATGCCTCAACGGGTCTCTTCTTTTCAGGGACTGTGGATCGGGCTGTGAGATGTCGGGGAATCCAGGTCTTGTTGGGCTCTGGGCTCGGGCTCTGGCGGGAGGTGCGGCAAAGCAGACGTCGAGTTGCTGGTTGGTGCCTGTATTCACAGGGTGGTCACTCCTTGGCCACAAGGGAGATTCTCTTCAGTCTTCTGTGCAGCAGAATGTCAAAGTCCAGTTTTCTTCTTAGTTTCAAGTCGAGTTCAGGATGATCTGAAGTCTTGGGACACAGCTCCTACTCTTATTCCAAATCTAGGGGCTGGATTACCTGCTAGGTCGCTCCTCTGGGTGGGACCAGGAAGGGGGGTGGTTACACCCCCTTTCCTTTGTCCAGTTTCGCGCCAGGACTGGGGTTGGAGAGCCCCAGGACCGGTTTGAACCGGCATATGCACAAGGACACCTTGTGTGCCCCAGGCATGTCTCATTCTATTCAGCCCTGTCCTACCCAATACACAAAATCCTGTCTGGGGTGGTGCTAGCACCTCCCAAGGCAGGAAACCCTTTGTCCAAGCCTCCCTCGCTGGAAGGACTCCCAGCAGCAGGAGGTCAGACTTGTGTCTGTGGTGGCAGCATCCATTTTGTGATGCTGAGGCTCATGTTTAACTTTACCCGGGTTTCAGGTTATGTACATGTCGGTTCCCTCTAGAAGGGTGGAATGCTACCCCTGTCACCAGAACTGGCGAGGGGGTAGTATTCCAATTCGTATGACACCTTACTCGACATGTTTTGATAAAGCCAAACCAAAGATAGCATTTAACCGCAAGGTTCATAATGCACTTAAGAGTATGTGGTATGGCAGTATCATGGAACAGCTAAAGGACGTGGTTCCGAGAGCTGCAGACAGGCTCAGCTCATGCTAGAGCACCATATCACATATTTCCAAGCACTCTGCCTCCAGGATTGATGAGGCCTTCCATAGGAGTGGCTGATAGGAACATATGTGTCCATTTTAAGTTAGATATAGGCATACTATACCTACATAAGGGGTGATTACACTGACTTACCCCAGCTGAGTGATCAGCCAGTTGTGTCAAATATGGAGGCCAGGCCAGGGGTGGCATAATACATGCTGCAGCCCCTGGTAGGCCTTGGAAACACCTATGCCCTGGGTACCTGGGTACACTGTTACAGGGGCCAATAAGGTGAACCAGTTCTAATTCGTAATGCACCTGGTGTGCATTGGTTTTAATTTAGAGAGAGAACAGCAGGCTGTGGGTCTGATTAGCAGGCCCACAGCCACATTAAGTCATAGACCAGTGAAGCAAAAAAAGCAAACATTTGGGGTGACCATAGGATAGCAGACCCTACTCTTCTACACAACCCCCCCCCCCCAAACGCAGGGACATTAGACTAACCTTGACCAGTTGTGTCTTCATGTTCTAAGTGGAAGTACCTGGAGAGACCATCTGCATTACCATGGTCAGTCCCTGGGCGGTGCTCCACTGTAAAGTCCATCCCCTGTAGGGAAATGGACCACCTGAGCAGTTTGGGGTTTTCACCCTTCATCTGATTAAGCCATAAGAGGGGCTTATGGTCGGTCTGAATCTTGAAGTGAGTGCCAAACAAGTATGGTCTCAACTTCTTCAGGGCCCATACCACAGCAAAGGCCTCCCTCTCAATGGCTGACCAACGTTTCTCTCTGGGGGGTCAGCCTTCTGCTAATAAAAGCAATGGGCTGATATTGACCATCTACATTAAGTTGTGAAAGCACAGCTCTCACTCCCAACTCAGAAGCATCTGTTTGGACAATGAACTCTCTTGAGTATTCAGGACTCTTCAGGATAGGTGCAGAGCACATGGCCTTCTTAAGTTCATCAAATGTCTTTTGACTGTTTACTGTTCACTGAACCTTTTTGGGCATCTTCTTTGATGTCAGATCATTAAGAGGAGTCACAATGGACCCATAGTTCTTAACATACTTCCTGTAGTACCCAGTCAGGCCCAAGAAAGATCTGACCTGAGTCTGGGTAGTTGGAGGGGACCAGTCCTTTATGGTCTGGATCTTACTCTCCAGTGGTTGAACTTGGCCTCCACCTACAAGGTGGCCCAAGTATACAACTTTACTCTGCCCTATCTGGCACTTTGTGGCCTTGATAGTGAGGCCTGCCTTTTGCAGAGCCTCTAGCACTTCCTTCAGGTGGACCAGGTGATCCTCCCAGGTGGAGCTGAAGACAGCAATATCATCCAGATATGCTGCACAAAAGTCATCCAACCCAGTAAGGACTTGATTCACCAACCTTTGGAAGGCGGCAGGTGCATTTTTCAAACCAAAGGGCATCAACACAAATTGGTAATGCCCACCTGGGATAGAAAATGCAGTTTTGGCTTTAGACTCCTCAGCTAACCTGATTTGCCAATAGCCAGCTGTCAAGTCAAATGTGCTCAAATACTTGGCAGAAGCAAATTTGTCTATGAGCTCATCTGCCCTTGGAATAGGGTGTGCATCTGTCCTGGTGACAGCATTGAGTCCTCTGTAATCCACACAGAACCTCATCTCTCTCTTGCCATCTTTGGTGTGAGGTTTAGGGACCAGAACCACTGGGCTAGCCCAGGGGCTCTCTGAAGGCTCAATAACACCTAATTCCAGCATCTTTTGCACCTCAGTCTTTATACAGTCCCTGACATGGTCAGGTTGCCTGTAAAACTTGTTTTTCACAGGAAGACTGTCACCAGTGTCCACCACACAGGTACACCAGTTAGTCTGACTGGGTGTCAATGAGAACATATGTCTATATGACTGCAAAACTTGTCTACAGTCATTTTGCTGATGTTCAGTGAGGCTGCCATCTAAGGCCACACCATCCACTGAGCCATCTTCAGGGTTCTGAGTCAGCAGGTCTGGGAGAGGGTCACTCTCTTCCTCCTGCCCCTCATCTGTAGCCATGAGCAAGCCCATGTCTGCCCTGTCAACATATGCCTTCAATCTGTTAACATGGATCACACTGTGGGGGCTCCTGGGAGTTCCTAGGTCCACTAAGTAGGTAACCTCTCCCTTCTTTTCAATGATAGTATGGGTCCAGAATATTTGTCTTGGAGTGCTGCTGGGGCCACTGGCTCCAACACCCATACTTTCTGTCCAGGCTGGTACTCAGTCAAGACAGCCTTTTGGTCATGCCAAGCTTTCTGTAATTCTTGGCTGGCCTCAAGGTTTTTGGATGCCTTCTCCATATACTCCTGGATCGGAGACCAAGTACATAGTCCACTATGTCTTGCTTGGGTTTTCTGAGAGGTATCTCCCATCCTTCCCTCACTAAACACAGGGGTCCTCTTACAGGGTGCCCAAACAACAATTCAAAGGGGCTGAAGCCAACCCCCTTTTGTGGGACCTCTCTGTAAGCAAACAGAAGGCCGGGCAGAAGGATATCCCATCTTCGCCTGAGCTTTTCAGGTAATCCTTTGATCATACCCTTTAGGGTCTTGTTGAACCTTTCAACAAGCCCATTGCATTGTGGATGATAGGTATTGGTGAACTTGTAGTTGACACCACATTCCTTCCACATAGCTGTTAAGTATCCTGACATGAAGTTGGCACCTCTATCAGATACTACCTCCTTAGGAAACCCCACTCTGGAGAAAACTCCAAGTAAGGCCCTGGCCACAACAGGAGCTGTTGTGGTCCTAAGGGGAATTGCCTCTGGGTACCTGGTGGCATGGTCCCCCACCACCAGTATGAATCTGTGCCCAGATGCTGTAGGGGGATCCATTGAACCTACAATATCAATCCCCACTCTTTCAAAGGGGACCCCCACCACAGGTAGTGGTATCATGGGGGCCTTTGTTGTTCCACCTGCTTTGCCACTGGCTTGGCAGGTTACACAGGAGCGGCAAAACTCCTTTGTATCTTCAGACATGTGAGGCCAGTGAAAGTGAGGGACAAGCCTGTTCCAAGTCTTGTTCTGGCCTAGGTGTCCTGCTAAGGGAATATCATGGGCCAAGGTTAGAAGGAAGCCCCTAAATTGCAGAGGTATAACCAACCTCCTGGTTGTACCAGGCTTGGGGTATCTACCCTCTGAATAAAGGAGCCCATCATCCCAATACACTTTATGGGTACCTTGAGCATTCCCAGCAGCCTCAGCAGCAGCCTGCTGTCTGAGGGGTTCAAGAGAAGGACAGGTTAACTGAGCCTGCCCCAAGTCTGCCATAGAAGGTCCCCCTGTCCCCAGAAACTCAACCTGATCAGGTTCAAGTTCTTCAGAGACAGTTCCTTCAGGGGTCTCAGGATCATCTTCCTGTGAAGGCTGATCCTCACTTGTAGGCAGTTGGGAAGGTCAGCCTTTACCCTCCTATTCTTCTTCTAAGAAGGTGCTTGGTCCATTGTTCCAGGATCCAAGACCTGAGGTTCAGAGAGGCACTTTTTGGCCTGTGACCTGGTCACAGCAAGGACATGTGATGATACCCCTAACATCTCTGCATGAGTCCTGTACTCAACTTCTGACCATAGAGAGCTCTCCAGGTCATTGCCCAACAAACATTCAACTGGGAGATCAGCACTAACCACAACTCTCTTTAGGCCAGTTACCCCTCCCAGGAAAAGTTAACACGTGCCACACTATGTGTAGTAGTGACATTGCTAGCATTGGTCACCAGGTAATTGTCACCTGGTATGTATTGTCCAGGGTCCACAAAGGTAGGTGTCACCATAGTGACACTGGTACATGTGTCCCTGTATGCTTGAGCCACTTTTTAATTAATCAAAGGTGTCTGCCTGTACTTGCCCAGATTACTGGGGCTGACAGTAGAGGACAAATCTATGTCCACATCACAAATCAGAACAGCCTGTGTAGGGGTTCTGACTAGGCCAGACTCTCCCTCAGTTACCAAGGTGATACCTACTACCCCCTTAGTTTGTGGACCAACACTGCTGACTGTACTATTGGGTGCAGGTGCCTTAGGGGCTGCAGTGTTGGGGGCTCCACCCTTTTTATACTCAATGGTCCAGTGAGAGGTGTTTTTACAAGTACTACACCAGGGTTTTCTTTGACCTTCTTTCTTCTTCTTCTTGGAAGTTTGGGACCCACCCTCAGTATTAGTTTGGGGCCCTGTTGAAGACTTCTGGTCTTTAGCTTTGTGCTCCCCACCCTTCTAGACTGTGTTCTTTTGGTCACCACCCTGGTTCTGGTTCTGGTTCCTTTGCTTAACTCTGGTTCTAACCCATTTGTCTGCCCTCTTTCCCAATTCTTGGGGAGAGGTCAGATCTGAGTCAACCAAATGTTGATGCAACTGCTGGTTCTGACAATTATTTAAAATGTGTTCTCTCATAAGCAAATTGTACAATCCTTCATAGTCTGTAACCTTACTTCCCAGCAACCAGCCCTCCAGAGCCTTAGTGGCACATTCAACAGATTCAGACCAGTCCTGAGTCTGTGTCTTCTGGGTCTCTCTGAACATTAAAATGTACTGTTCAGTGGTTAAGCCTAACCCATCTATCAGAGCACTCTTCAGGACCAGGTAGTTTCTAGAATCCCCATCACTAACTGTGAGGAGTCTGTCTCTGCCTCTACTTTCAAAGGAGAGCCACAAGATTGCTGCCCACTGCTCCTGAGGGATCTGCTGTACTCTGCAGGATCTCTCAAGTGCAGTCATCCATTTGTGGATATCATCCCCAGCTTTGTAGGGGGGGCACAATCTTACTCAGGTTTCTATTGTCATAGGACCTGTCTTTATCCTTAGGGATAGTGCTGCCACCAGTGGATCCTAATCCACTCTCTCTAGGCTGTCTTGCTCTAGCAAGCTTCTCTTTGGCCAGGGCAACTTCTAGTTCTTGCTTCTGGATCCTAAGCTCAGCCTCTCTCATTTTGGCCTCATGTTCCCTTCTCTGAGGGCTAGTCATCCCCCTTCTGGAGTGACCATGAGATCCTCTAGAAGCTTGGGAGGTGTTGGATTCACCGGAGTGATTCATCCTCTTACTTTGCTCCTGGTTAAGTCCACTTGGGGGTCTGAGTGGGTTGGACCCACTTTCAGTCCCAAATAGGCATAAGCTGGCCTGGTTAAGCCTGCTGACTAACACCTGACTATTTTTACTATCATCAGAATCACTTTCTTCCTCCTCCTCTTCCTCCTCCTCATCCTCAGGCTGAGTATCTCCAGTGTTCTGGTCTTCCTCATCTATCTGGATAACAGGGACAGGGGTGTCAGTATTATCATCTTCAGTGGGAGAGCCTCCTTCAACATTCCCTGTGGGGTCTGCTTTAGAGGTCTTTAGAGCTTCAGACTGGTCTAAAAGCTCTCTGAGGTGTGCTGTGGTAGGGGCTGGACCCGTTTTGAGACCTCTTAAGGTACACAGCTGCCTCATTTCTTTAAAGTTTAACATAGCAAATTTGGATGGTGCCCTTGGAAGGTCACTCTCAACAGGAACAGGTCCAGTGGACCCCTCTGCTCCAGACATTGCTCTAGTGTGGGTGGATATGTTGCAATCTACCTACACTGGTGTTTGCCTACTAAACCTATCTAGTAGTTGTAGTCAGGGTGTGCTACTCCCTATCCTCCACAACAACTAAGTTCAGTAGAACTTAAGTATACTAGTCTTGTTTTATATGTACCTAACAGGTACGTGTATGATCTTTCAAATGATACTCCCAAAGATTGTAATGGTAAAACAACAGCAAGCTCAAATACCAACCGCTGCTCACCAATGTGAGAAGTTGGCCTGGTATATGATGCTCACTAGTTCTAGTGATCACCTTGTACCATGCCAAGCAACCCTTATGATGATTGGTTGTAAGTCAACCTAATAGACCAGCTATCCTAGTAGCTTGGACAAAGCAGTCTTAGGCTAAACTCTGTAAAGGCATGTGAAGCAAGCTATTTTACCATACACAATCCCCTTGATTACCAAATGAAAGGACACCACACAGATATATATTAAAAATATATATATTTATTTACTACAAATATCCCCTATACTCTTTATGAGCACAGAAGCAAATGCGTTAAAACAAAACACAGTTTAAATATGCAAAAGCTGCACAATATGGATGAGCCCTAGGGGCCACTTAAGCCATATACTAAAATAGTGGTATAAGAACCACCAATTGGAAAGGAAATAGGCCTAGGGCCTGGAGAATCGCTGGAGCTGTTCGGGACTAACAGTGAAGAAGTCGCGAAAGGCCCGCGGGACTCGGGTGCAGTGCTTAAAGGGCACGCATGCACCAATGCAATGTCAATGGTGCGTAAAAGTTATAAAGTTACTGTTTTAGGAACCTTCCGACTGTTCTATGAGGACAAAACTTTAGATCTAGTTACTAGAGGTGTGTACCAGTGTAGGTACACCGGCGTTGCTGAGTTACCTCACCCACAGGAAGCGGGTGCACCGGTGCCAAGTAGTGTCGGGTTTCGTCACGCAGGACGAGGGTGCCTGGAGATAAAGATGCTGCAGGCGGGTCGTCGAGGAGAGTTCCGGTGGATCCAAGGATGGATCTGTAGAGGTGAAGACCTGAAAGCAGAGGGGACAATGTTGAAAGTCACTAGCCAGTGACTACCATGGAAACAGGATGGAACCAGGCGATGTAGGGTGCAAACAGGTGATGAGGTGCAGCTTGTCTCCGCAGCCACGTGGACACAAAGAGGTCTAGGATGTCCAGGAGTCAATCACGAGCTGTTCCACGAAGGTTCTAGCTGATGGAGGTGTCGGCAACTATTATTTGAAGCAAACAGGCCTTGGCTAATGCAAGCCACGCAGGAAGTGAAGAAAGCTTAGTTCTCGGACCAGTAAGGTCAGAGGGGCTGCTCCTTCTTACAGGAGTGAGGGCCAATCTGGAGCAACCAGACCAGCAGTGTAGATCGTAGATTTTGTCTCCAAGATGGCCACTAGCCGCGTGGCAAGTGACCGGGATGACGCGTCAAGTGGCAAAGTGCAAAACGGCCCCACGCCGATCGTGGAGATGCTGGGGGGCTGATCATTGGTGTAGATGCTGCTCGGTGGTGTGGCTTCTCAATCCCCAAAGCACAGTGTCGAGGGAACCTCGGGTGCTGCGCAGTCAGCTTCTCGGGGGTCTTTCTAGATGGCCGGTCCCACGTCTCTCGATGCCTCCACGGGTCTCTTCTTTTCAGGGACTGTGGATCGGGCTGTGAGATGTCTGGGAATTTAGGTCTTGTTGGGCTCTGGGCTCGGGCTCCGGCAGCAGGCTGCAGCAAAGCAGACGTCAAGTTGCTGGTTGGTGCCTGTATTCACAGGGTGGTCACTCCTTGGACACAAGGGAGATTCTCTTCAGTCTTCTGTGCAGCAGAATGTCGAAGTCCAGTTTTCTTCTTAGTTTCAAGTCAAGTTCAGGATGAGCTGAAGTCTTGGGACACAGCTCCTACTCTTATTCCAAATCTAGGGGCCGGATTACCTGCTAGGTCCCTTCTCTGGGTGGGACCAGGAAGGGGGGTGGTTACACCCCCTTTCCTTTGTCCAGTTTCGCGCCAGGACTGGGGCTGGAGAGCCCCAGGACCGGTTTGAACCGGCATATGCACAAGGACACCTTGTGTGCCCCAGGCATGTCTCATTCTATTCAGCCCTGTCCTACCCAATACACAAAATCCTGTCTGGGGTGGTGCTAGCACCTCCCAAGGCAGGAAACCCTTTGTCCAAGCCTCCCTCGCTGGAAGGACTCCCAGCAGCAGGAGGTCAGACTTGTGTCTGTGGTGGCAGCATCCATTTTGTGATGCTGAGGCTCATGTTTAACTTTACCCAGGTTTCAGGTTATGTACACGTCGGGTCCCTCTAGAAGGGTGGAATGCTACCCCCATCGCCAGAACTGGCGTGGGGGTAGTATTCCAATTCGTATGACACCTTACTCGACATGTTTTGATAAAGCCAAACCAAATATAGCATTTAACTGCGAGGTTCATAATGCACTTAAGAGTATGTGGTATGGCAGTATCATGGAACAGCTAAAGGACGTGGTTCCGAAAGCTGCAGACAGGCTCAGCTCATGCTAGAGCACCATCTCACATATTTCCAAGCACTCTGCCTCCAGGATTGATGAGGCCTTCCATAGGAGTGGCTGATAGGAACATATGTGTCCATTTTAAGTTAGATATAGGCATACTATACCTAAGTAAGGGGTGATTACACCGACTCACCCCAGCTGAGTGATCAGCCAGTTGTGTCAAATATGGAGGCCAGGGCAGGGGTGGCATAATACATGCTGCAGCCCCTGGTAGGCCTTGGAAACACCTATGCCCTTGGTACCTGGGTACACTGTTACAGGGGCCAATAAGGTGAACCAGTTCCAATTCGTAATGCACCTGGTGTGCATTGGTTTTAATTTAGAGAGAGAACAGCAGGCTGTGGGTCTGATTAGCAGGCCCACAGCCACATTAAGTCATACAGCAGTGAAGCAAAAAAAGCAAATATTTGGGGTGACCATAGGATAGCAGACCCTACTCTCCTATAATCTGCTAGTGCTATCATGGGTTTAGCAGACATATTTTAATGCTGGCTTGTAACTTAGCCAGACTGTATTTATTAGGTTGGTTGTGGTGCTTCCTTCTAAATGAATAATTAATTTTCTGGCACAGCTGACATATCTGCCACAGACAGGGCTAGTACATCTCCAGCTGGAAAAGGTTGTTCTGGCAGTATGAAACTCATTTTTATTTTGACTCTTGCTTCTTCTATTAAAGTTCAAGAATAATAGAAAATCCTGAGACCCTCATCCTTTCACATATCCGTATTTCATTCACATAGCATACATAACAATGTACTCAATTTGTACAACACACATTTGTATTTTTGAAGCTGAAATATATATTATAACATTAGGTTAGTAAGTGAGTCAAGCAAAAGGTAATGAGTGAGCTTTTAGCAAATTAGTACATGAAGTAATAAAAGAAAAACTTTAACACCATCATAAAAAGGCCATCTGATCAAGCCAAAACCACAGAACGCAAATTCAGAATTTGTTTTGGCCAATGAGGACATGCAAGTGAATGCAGCAAGATAAAGTGCCAGCAGGAGTCTGGGAAAGTTGCAGGCTTCTGGCTGAAAGTGCACCACAATTTGTGTGTTTTTAAGTTTTGTGGATACACTTGGTTTGGGTGATGTATGTCTGTTCAGAGTGGCACTATGGCATTTTACTGCAGATCACCAGAAGACACTTGAACATTGATAAAACGGCATGTATAAATTACTGCATGTTCCCTATGTTATTACTTTCCCTTGATTATCTGAATGTACCCATTAACCTCTGAAGGATACGTTGACCTCATCTCCATTGGTGTGTCACCCAGATACCAAGCAACCTTTCATCGTTATCACAGGAAGTGGTTTGAGAGTTGCTATTGCACAATATTTAAATACAGAACAACAGTCTGCCATTGCTTTTATGTCATGGAAGCTCTCAACAACAAACATTACCTACACTGTAGCTGATGGAGACTTTTTGTCCATTAAGGTGACAATTACAAAATGGTGCCATTGTCTGATGGGAGTGCAACATAAGGTTGTGATATTCACCATCCACAGAAACCTGCAGCTTCTTACATTGGTAAAGCCATTGCTGATCTGACAGCTGTGCTGTTAAAAATTATTAGTAACTATGAATTGCCATTAGGTCAAGCTGAAGCTCTTTCAGGCTATGGATGTGGAAATTCAGGGAAATACATATGTCTCATCATGCCTCTGGTCCTGGACCGAAGGTGTTACATCAGTTGAGCTCCTCTCAATAGACAAGGAGAAATCCTGAAGTTTTGAGCTCCTCACGAGCATGAATGAGCAAGTGCATGGCAACATCTTGCCACCTGTACTGCCTGCCAGCGCAATCTTCTGGCAAACCCAAATTTTACAACCGCATCGACCATCAACGCCTGGCAGTGTGAGATCTGCACTTCACAGTACAGCATCAACAGCTTGCGATGACTGCCAACGTGATGCTCCAGCAACTAACATCCACGTCACTGACAGGATCTTGTGCCTGCTTTTCGTATTACATTGAAGACCATCTTTGTTTGGGGGACACCATCCCCCAAACAAACCAAAGTCACACCAGAGCGCAAAGGCAAAAGCCCTTCAGGTGACACTCAGGGGCATCAAGCCAAGAAGCAAGTCTCAGGCTCACATGCCTCAAAAGCATCCCTATCCAAGGGCACTCTTGTCCCAAAAGCGTCTCCCAAAGATGAGCAGAAAATAGCTGTGCTTATATCAAGAGGGAGAGAGAGGACTAGATAGGCTAGACCGAATCCCCTGGATTATATGCATATATCAATAAGGACTAGCTAGATTAAGAGGGATAAAGAGGACTCAGATGGGTACGTCATGTGGCAACAAAGAATGAGGAGAAACGTTGTTTTCCTCATAAAGCCCTCACCCACCGACCTAGTCGGTGGCATGCTTCATCATCGGGCCCACCACAGTGGCACCGAATGTGCCCCGGGTGTGCTTCAACGCCAGGAGACTGCGGAGCTGGTATATTGCTGAGTGTGCGGTGAAAAAGGGTGTGAGAAGTGAAGTTGATTAAAAGCTATGCAGGCGGTCCCAGCACCCGAGGGTTGCTTATTTTTAATGAACTGGGCCTCTGCTAGCGGATAAAAGGCAAGAAGACGTGTTGGAGTGCTTATTATGACCTCCAGCGTCTAGTGCGGTCTACATGTTTCAGCCAGTGCCTTGTTAGTTTTAAGCTGGCTTTCCTCAGGACCTTTTTGTATGTGAAAAGTGCAAAAGTAAACTTAATATTTAAGTGGTTATGTGGTCTTTTGGCTATGTGTGGCGCACGCTAAGGCGCTATAGCTGTTGGAGGGGATTCCCTCAAGCTTGATCTGTTTTGTCTTGTAATAAGCTTCATGGGTCGCCTGGTAGAGAAAGAGACCGAGTTTTTCGGTCTGGTTCCTCCTTGGACCTATTCGTCCTTCCGCGGGGCCCGATGATGAAGCATGCCACCGACTAGGTCGGTGGGTGAGGGCTTTATGAGGAAAACAACGTTTCTCCTCATTCTTTGTTGCCACATGACATACCCATCTGGGTCCTCTTTATCCCTCTTAATCTAGCTAGTCCTTATTGATATATGCAGACAATAGCTATGTCTGCTGTGATGCTGGTGCCTGCTGAGAGTCCAAAGAAAAAGCCCTCTAAGGAAGATTCACCTCCAACCTCAACTCCCATCCACACCCCTGTGAAGCTGGGAAAGGAGGGCACTGTAGAGTGTTCACCTGGTCAACAGGGGATGGAGGGGAAAAGGCAAGGCCAGGCAAGGTGTACGGCCCAAACCAGCAGATCCCCAGAGGGAGGGTCACCACCTGCACCTGATGCACCTGTGGTGGAGATTGAGTCTGTTGTGCCCGCCCCACTTACCACTCGGTCCAAGCAGCCCTCCGGCTCCCAAAGCCACTGATGCCTCTACCTCAGCTGGTCCTCTTTCTCCCAGGTCCAGTCCTCCAACTGGTCCTGACACTCAGCCACCTCCCAGTCCGACTGACAGCCAAGTCTGAGTCAAAGTCCCCCTCACTCACCTGTCTCTCTCACAGCGGTGCCTGAACAGCCCATTGTTATCCCCCTATCTGTGTTGCTGACCCTGGAAGTGTACAGTCTCACCCATTCCATGTGCAGCCTCTCATGCACACATGTGCCTACTTTGAACTGTGGACTGGCCAATGGCCTTGCTGTTAATAACTTTTGCTGTCCATTCCCTGTGCAGCTTCTCATGCACACATGTGCCTACTTCTAACTGTGGACTGGCCACTGGCCTTGCTGTTCATCACTGTTGATGCCCATTCCCTGTGCAGCTTCTCATTTACCTACTTTTCACTTTGTACTGGCCAATGGCCTTGCTGGTTATGACTTAGGATGCCCATTCCCTGTGCTGTTTCTCAAGCACACATTAGCCTACTTTGAACTTTGTACTCGCCACTGGCCTTGCTGTTGGATACTATGGATGCCCATTCCCTGTGCAGTTTCTCATGCACACATGTACTTTGTTCAACTTTGTACTAGCCAATGGCCTTGCAGTTGGTGACTATGGATTCTCATTCCCTCTACAGCTTCTCATGCATACATGGACCTACTTTTAACTGTGGACTGGCCACTGTCCTTGCTGTTCATCACGGTTGATTAACCCTGGGCGTAGTTCGCGAAGTAGCGCTATGCGTAGCTATGCAAAGTGTAGTTTGCGAGCTAAGCATAGATTGCACAGTGCCGGATGCTGGTCCGTACTGTGCAATCATTGAAAACGGCATCTTACACATTGCAAGCTGTCATTTTCTGCCGCTCGAGTAGATTTTTACTCGAGTGGCAGCTTTCTCAACGTGAACTGGTTGTTTCTCATCACGAGCGGTCGCAAGCATACGCGACCACTCCCAATGAGAAACCTGACCTCCCGCGTTGAGAATCTCTTCAGGAGGTTTATTTTCCACGCTTGTGATCGCCAACTTGATGTGGCTGATTGCGAACGAGGAAAAAGTCTCGCCGGGGTGTCATTTTGCTCGCAGTCGCCAACTTGACGTTGAGGACCACAAGCAAGCAAAAAATTACCGCTACTTGCGTTCGCATTGTGCTACGTGCAATTCGCGTAGTGCAAAGTAGGGCAAACTACGTAAGCATAGCGTAGTTATCCGCCCAGGGTTACTTTTGATGCCCATTCCCTGTGCAGGTTCTCATGTACCTACTTTGCACTTTGTACTGGCCAATGACCTTGCTGTTTATGATTTAGTATGGCCATTCCCTGTGCTGTTTCTCAAGCACATACGTGCCTACTTTGAACTTTGTACTGGCCACTGGCCTTGCTGTTGGTTACTATGGATGCCCGTTCCCTGTGCAGTTTCTCATGCACACATGTACTTTGTTCTACTTTGTACTGGTCACTGGCCTTGCTGTTTATCACTTAGGATGCCCATTCCCTGTGCAGTTTCTCAAGCACACATGTGCCTACTTTGCACTTTGTACTGGCTACTGGCTTTGCTGTTGGTTACTATGGATGCCCATTCCCTGTGCAGTTTCTCATGCACACATGTAATTGTGGACTGGCCACAGCCCTTGCTGTTCATCACTGTTGATGCCCATTCCCTGTGCAGCTTCTCATTTACCTACTTTGCACTTTGTACTGGCCAATGGCCTTGCTGGTTATGACTTAGGATGCCCATTTCCTGTGCTGTTTCTCAAGCACACATGAGCCTACTTTGAACTTTGTACTGGTCACTGGCATTGTTGTTGGTTACTATGGATGCCCATTCCCTGTGCAGTTTCTCATGCTTACACGTACTTTGTTATACTTTGTACTGGTCACTGGCCTTGCTGTTTATCACTTAGGATGCCCATTCCCTGTGCAGTTTCTCAAGCACACATGTGCCTACTTTGCACTTTGTACTGGCTACTGGCTTTGCTGTTGGTTACTATGGATGCCCATTCCCTGTGCAGTTTCTCATGCACACATGTATTTTATTCTACTTTGTACTGGCCCCTGGCCTTGCTGTTTATCACTTAGGATGCCCATTCACTGTGCAGGTTCTCATGTACCTACTTTGCCCTTTGTACTGGCCAACGGCCTTGCTGTTCATCACTGCTGATGCCCATTCCCTGTGCTCTATATGCCAGCTTTGACATTGCCAATGGTTTGTTGCAGTTTTTAAGAGTTTGGCAGAGGTGACAAGCACTTCAGTTCTTCTTGACTGAGGCTTGGGGGTGCACTATGGTCATGTTTGCTAAAGTGTACCCATGTCATGTTTGGATGCACTGCCAGCACAGAGGGGGACTCTATCCACAGGATTGCAGGCAGGCTGGCCAGGATCCATCATATCTTTGTGATCTTTCTTGATGTGTGGACTACAGTGTTGGTGTATGACTTGGCTTCCTAGTCACATGCGTACATTAGAATGTGTGCACGTGAGTGGTCATGAAGTGTGCAGTGTGAAGGGGGTGACTTTGTCAGTAATGTTGATGTGTGTGTACCCCTGCAATGGCAACTGCACACATGCCACTCTGAAGCTGAGTGCCTGTTAGTTTGATTTGTCAGCTCTGTGCTTGTGATTGTGTGCACATGTGGTAGTTGTTGGTTGTGCACTGTGCAGTGTGTTGGGGTGTCCTCGCACTCTGTGGGGAGACCTACTTGTTGTTGCCACAGGTTGTGAGTATGCAGAGTGTGTGACAGCCACGTCTGTGTTGTGTTTTGCTGATCAGTCATGTCTCTTATTCCTGTTTGCGCTTACGGTATAGACCTGCTCAGCCACACTGACATTGTAAGTGAATTTTCTCATGCATTGCTGTCACTTGAGCCATTTTTTGCTCCAGTACGATGTGTGGGATGCAGAGTTATACCACCCCCTAGCTTTGCTTCTGATGCCTACCCATTGTGAGTGACTCCTCCATGTATTTGTGTATAGTACACTCCTGACCTGTCCACTACTGACGTACACACCACTTCACTCTCATGTCACCTATCCCCATTGGTTGGCAGTGGGTGTGCCTCCCCACCACTTCATTTGTTACACTATGCTTTGTGGTGCTGATCTGTGCAGAGGACCAATGTGCCACTCATGCTTGATTCCCAATTAGTAATGTGTGATTTTCTTGAACTGTGTTGCAGTCATGGTTGCTCATGTGCACTGCAACTCTTTATGCTGCATATTCCTCTGGTCATGTTGTTTGTACCTGGGTGTCTCTAAGTTGAGCATCTGTGGGTGTTGGGTTAGCTGTATGTGTGTTTGCTGAGGTACTGATACTCTTCCTGAGTGTGATGTTGTCTGTGTGCTGTGCTGATTTGTGTTGTGGGAGTACATGTTGTGGCACTGCAATGTGTGTGCTACTGATTTGGTTGTTGTGTACACACCGCTTGTTCAGGCACAGCCCGTGCAGGGCGTTATACTGGGACAGTGACGTCAGGCGGGGGAGGGTCAGGGTGGAGGGTTATAAAATGTGGGATATGGACCATTACAGGTAAGTACCGAAAAAAGATAAATACAACGAATTTCGTTACCTGCGCTGCAACGCCAAATGTGATGCAGCGCAGGCAACAAAATTCTTTTTTTTTGGTACTTACCTGTAATGGTCCATATCCCGCATTTAACAACCCCTCACCCTGACCCTCCCCCGCCTGACGTCACCGCCCCGGTATAACGCCCTGCACGGGCCATGCCTGCCCTTGTTGTGCATGCAGTGCTGTGAGTGTATGTTGTCTTGTACTTGCCTGGTGTGCATCCCCTGATGTTCAGCTGAGTTTGCAATGTGATGGATTGGTATGTGCATGTGTTGTGTTTTTGTTGTGTATGTATGCAGTGTTTGGCCTGTGTTGGCTCTTCCAGCTGACATATGCTCTGTGTGTGATGTTCCATTTGCATGACATTGTGTGTGAGTTGTTTATGCATTGTAATACATTCAGTAGGTGCTGCAGGTGTAGTGTGCAATACTTGTGTGTCTGTCACATGCAGCAAGGTAGATTCTTGTTCCTGAGCTTGCTTTGAGTGCACATTGGTGGTTTGTCCTCCTATTTTTGACCTGTCACTTATCAGGATAGTGCATGTGTGGGCATGTGATACACTATGACACCATGTTGACTTGACGGGTGGTGTGGTATGTCTGTCTGTGTTAGCTTATTGTCCCATTGATCCCATTGTGTGTCCATGATTATTTTGAGATGATGCACTTCTTGTTTGTGTTGGGGTATGGTGTCTGTGCATTGGTCCTGAGTGATAATGTTGCGTTCTTCTGTTCTGTCTGGGATCCCATTGTCTTTCCACTGTTTGGCTGGCCATATGTGGGCTTGTTTTACTTCTGTGTATGTTGTTTGTGAGGTTTGTGTTTGGCTATTGTTTTTGTGCCAGCATTGGATCAGGCATCCCTGAGTGTGTGTGTGATGTTTGTGGATGCACCCCAGGGAGTGTGATTTTTTTTCAGTGTACTCATAGGACATTATGTGCACCATTCTGTGTGTGTGACACTGGTGTTGAGTGGTGCAGGTGTGGTGAGGTGGGTGGAGGAGGGTATGTGTGCAGGATCCATTTTGTGTTTGACAGTCAGGGAGTGTGACAATGAGCCATGTGTGTTGTGATGACGACACACTGTAGGAGAGTAGGATCTGCTTCTTATGGTTACCCCCACATTTTGCTGATGTTTCACTGTTTTTCCACTTTAGTCTGTCTGGGGCCCTGCTATCCAGGACCCCAGCCTACCTGCTTTCCCTCTAAATTGATTCCCTTATGTACACCTCAGACTGGATTCTGGGATACCCTTATAAGTCCCTGGTATATGGTATACTATATACCCAAGGCATAGCTACCCCAGAGGCCTACAAGGGGCTGCAGCATGTATAATGCCACCCATGGGAAGCCTTTCAAAATGACACCACAAGACTGCTACTGCAGCCTGGGTACGGTGGTGCATGCACCCCTTACTTAGATATTGGTTACCTATATTTACCTTAAATCACTACACATATAAACCTATCAGTCACCCCTTTGGCAGGCCTTATCCATCCTGAAGGCAGGGTGCTGGGTTTTGTGTGAGAGGTTGCCCATGCATGAGCAGGGCCCCTCTGAAGCCTTCAGAATCTATTCTTCGGGGTTGTTCTATGAAGCAGCCAGACCATATACTCTTAAGTGCATTATAACCTTGTGGTAAATGCTAACTTTGGAATGGCTGCAAGGAAACATGTCGTGTTTAGTGTCAAACACTTTGGAATCAGACCCCCCACCCCCGCCATTCCTGGTTGCGGGCGTATGATCCCACCCTTCTAGAGGGAGAGACAAGTCCACACCGGTATACCCGGTACCCGTTTAAAAGAACCCTGGCATCACATTAATTGATGCCACCGACACAAGTCTGGCTTCCAGCTGCTGGACAAAACTCCAGCAGGAGAGGCCTGGACAATAGGTTTCCTGTCACAGGGAGGTGTCACCACCTCCTAGACAGGCTTTAATGTATTGAGGCTGTTTAGGTGCACTCCAAGACTGCTTTGAAGTCTGCACTGGGGGCACACTTGGTGTCCCTGTGCATAGCCCAGTTCAGACCTGTTGCAGGGGCTACCAGCCCCTGCTCTGGCACAAAACTGGACTAATGAAATGGGTGTAGCCAGACCCTCCCATAGGTGGATCCCCAGAGTATGTCCAACCCCTTCCTTGGTTATAAGAAAAGAACTTCTGACTACAGAACTTTAGATTACACCTGGACGAAACACTGCTACTGATATCCCGGAACTTTGATGCTCTAAATGACTAGATGACTGATTTGGATCTCCGAAGCTCCCGACGGACCCCAAAGTATTTGCAACACAGGAGGTAGATTTCCAGACTTCCCCGAGGTCAACCTGAGTCTCCAGCAAAGCTGAGACTGGTATCCTTCGTGGGTACCGTGGAACCGGAACCCCTGGACACCGTGCACACTTGCAAGTGCATTAGCTGTGTGACATTCCTTGAGGCTCTGCATTGGGTTACTTGTAGCCCAGACCCCAAGCACCTTTTCCACTGAAGATTGCTGGCCTACACCCCACGAGTGTTCCGTGGACCGGTGCTTTGTGTTTTTGCTCAAGGTACCTTCGCAATCCCTCGTCCGTTGATTGAGGGGTCCCTGAGAAGGCAACTTTAACTTTTCTTGGGCTTCCCTGGTTGCTTCAGACGTGCCCTGACTCTCCACCACTTGGTGAGTTCCCTGGACCTTGCTGGTCTGCACCAAAGCATCTTTCCTCTTCCTGCATGGGTTGCTGTTGCCAAAGCTTTGTTGGGTCCAATCCGGGTACCTACACTGCAGCAATCAACATCCTTCATGGAACAGCTCAAAACCAGCTCTTGGTCATTGTTGACACCTCGTGATCCTCGTGGCTGCAGAGTCAAGCTTCACCACTTCACACCTGAATCTCCCGACATCAGTGGGCATTCGTCTATCATGCCCTGGTCACTGGCAAGGTTCAGGTTCCTCACATCTTTGATCCAGACTTGGATCACACCGGACACTTTTCTTCTCGAGCACAGCAGCATTTTGCAGCAGATCGCCATTGAAAACAACGACGATTCCCGACACCAAAAGACACCTATGCACCCAGCTTCCCTGGGTGAGGTAACTCGAGTACTTTGGTGCTACCGTGGGTGTGGGCCCTAGACCCCTTAAGTCTAAAGGGGTTTGCTCAAAGTCCTCTCCTAAGTGTCCTTAATCTTTACATAGAAGATACCAGCGATTCGCAGCTGTATTCTCCACTGCACGCGTCCCACGTGGGTCCCCCGTGTCACTACCTTGGGTGGTTCCTTGTGGTCTCAGCAATTCAACAGGCTCTAGGCCTTGTGTCTAGTCAAGTCGTGGTTCTTATACCACTTTCTTCATATATGATTTGGTTCGCCCCTATGGCCTAACTTATATTGTGTTATTTTACTGTGATTTATTAAGTGTAACATATGTTCTCTGACCTCTAGCCTCATAAAGAGACTAGTAAGGTGCGTTTAGTAATACATTTTATATACATACCTGGTGTGGTCTTCCTTTCATTTAGCCATTCAAGAGTTTATAGACTGGTAAAACAAGCTGCTTTACATTCCTTCAAGATTTAGCCTGGAGGCTGCTCTCCATAGCTACCACTAGGATAGCTTTCAAATAAGATTGTCTTTAACCTATCACCTCTAAGGGGTTCTTTGGACTGGTGCAAGGTGCCCACTATAACTAATAGACAGCATATGCCAGGCCAACTTCTCACACATACCCATGTCAATTAAGTTGAGGTAGATGTGTGGCTGATCACTGTTTGACTTCAGACACTTCCTATCATCCCTGTCAATTCAATTCAATTTATTTTATTTATGATTTTGGAACTCAAATGAGATCCACATAAAAGAAAAACAGAGATAAAATATACATTTTCATACAATCGAATAAAGGATACAGGGATAACATTTTAAGAACTTCAAATAGAATGTCTAAAAGGATCGAGGCATCTGTGTCTTTAATATATATCTAAAAAACTTTTAAAAAAGTAACACATTCTGTGACATGCATAGGGACAGGGATTCATATCATCCCTGTCCCTATGCATGGCTTTCCTTGCTGTCACCCTGAGTTGTTTCACATTGATCACTGTAGTTTAATTGCACTAACTGTGCCTGCCATGTCTGATTTGATGGCTAAGGGTGTTGTGATATGTTCCTTCTCTTGCATGTAATGTACATATGCTTTGTGGCTTGCTCCATGTACACTGTCCACCTTAATTTTGGCTAGCCCATTTATTGTCCTGCATTGCTGCAGATATCTGGTATGTGTATGTGGCTGTGTGTCAGTGTGGGGTGTGTCTGGGTGACTTGACAGGCAGTGTGTATAGTTAAAAGGTTGTTTATATTCAGTGTGAGTGTTCATTGTGTGATTGGACTCAGTTTGCTTGACATGAGTGGAGGGTAGGTGTGGGGAGGAGGGTTGCCCTGTCCCTGAGCTTCTGTGCAGGGTGTTTCTCTTCACCCCCACCTTCTGAGACAGATTACCTGTTTTTTTGTTGTGTGTGGTGCAGGGTATGGGTATACCTGACTGGTTAATTGTGCAGGGGGCACACAGAATGCCCCCTAATGGGCATGGGGGGCCTAGTGTGTGAAGGGTGGAGGTGTTGCCCTATGATCTTTGTGGATTGCCCATGCCTGGCTCTAGCCCTGCCTACTACATTGTTTTTTCCAAGTCTTCACTGCTGCGGTGACGTGACCGAGAGGTTGCATTGATTTCCTGGTTGATGGGTGAACCGAATGCGGAGGGGTGATTTTGTGAAGTGTGGGAACACTTGTGGATATGTTCCTGTCCCCACCAGCATGTCTGGTGTGGACAGGAACTGTATATCAGCCCAGGAGTTGTGTGTTGTGGTTGTGTGTGGAGTTGTGTGATTGCGTACCTTCGGTGTTATCCGTGAAGATGCATTACTTGCTGGTAGTTAATCAGGTACAGCACCGGAAAGGTGTGTAAAGCTGGCTCCATTGCGGTGGGACTGAGTAGAGGGGACCGGGAGTCTGGTTTGGCGCTCCGCTGTTGTGCTTCCGCCGTCTCCAGTTGGGTGGTTTCTCCACTGAGGTGAGACGGAATGTTCTGTCGGGACATCATTCTGCACAGTGGTGGTTCTCTATTGGCTCCCACCACCACATTTTTATGGCGATTCACGTCGCACCAAGGGGGACGTGAAATGGGCTATGTTTGCGCATTGTAATATGGCAGATGTGAGGACCGCTGTTGACGTGCGGAAAATGACATTTTCCGCCACCGCCAGCACAGCGGTGGCGCCTTCGCCCGCCCTCATAATGAGACCCTATGTTTTCTTTAGCAAATTGTGATTTTTTTCCTTGAATTTTCTAAATTTGTTTGGAAATTTAATTGTATAAGTTTCTTGATTTTAAAATAGTTAGGTACTTCTTACACTTACACTTTTTATGAAGAATTGCCTGCTTCATCTGCTAGTGCTATCATGGGTTTAGCAGACATATTTTAATGCTGGCTTGTAACTTAGCCAGACTGTATTTATTAGGTTGGTTGTGGTGCTTCCTTCTAAAAGAATAATTAATTTTCTGGCACAGCTGACATATCTGCCACAGACAGGGCTAGTTCATCTCAAGCTGGAAAAGGTTGTTCTGGCAGTATGAAACTCATTTTCATTTTGCACTTGCTTCTTCTATTAAAGTTCAAGAATAATAGAAAATCCTGAGACCCTCATCCTTTCACATATCCATATTTCATTCACACAGCATACATAACAATGTACTCAATTTGTACAACACACATTTGTAATTTAGATGCTGAAATATATATTATAACATTAAGGTTAGTAAGTGGGTCAAGCAAAAAGTAATGAGTGAGCTTTTAGCAAATTAGTACATGAAGTAGTAAAAGAAAAACTTTAACACCATCATAAAAAGGCCATCTGATCAAGCCGAAATCACAGAAGGCACATTCAGAATTAGTTTTGGCCAATGAGGACATGCAAGTGAATGCAGCAAGATAAAGTGCCAGCAGGAGTTTGGGACTCTGTTGAAGAAAGTTGCAGGCTTCTGGCTGAAAGTGCACCACAATTTGTGTGTGTTTATGTTTTGTGGATACACTTGGTTTGGGTGATGTATGTCTGTTCAGAGTGGTACTATGGCATTTTACTGCAGATCATCAGAAGACACTTGAACATTGATAAAACAGCATGTATAAATTACTGCATGTTCCCTATGTTATTACTTTCCCTTGATTATCTGAATGTACCCATTAACCTCTGAAGGATACGTTTACCTCAGCTACAATGGTGTGTCATCCAGATACCTACACTGTAGCTGATGGAGACTTTTTACCCAGTAAGGTGACATTTACAAAATTGTGCCATTGTCGGATGGGAGTGCAACATAAGGTTGTGATATTCACCATCCACAGAAACCTGCAGCTTCTTACATTGGTAAAGCCATTGCTGATCTGACAGCTGTGCTGTTTTAAATTATTAGTAACTATAAATTGCCATTAGGTCAAGCTGAAGCTCTTTCAGGCTATGGATGTGGAAATTCAGGATAATACATATGTCTCATCATGCCTCTTGTCCTGGACCGAAGGTGTTACATCAGTTGAGCTCTTCTCAAAAGACAAGGAGAAATCCTGAAGTTTTGAGCTCCTCACGAGCATGAATGAGCAAGTGCATGGCAACATCTTGCCACCTGGTGCTGCCTGCCAGCGCAATGTTCTGGCAAACCCAAATTTTACAACCGCCTCGACCATCAACGCCTGGCAGTGTGAGATCTGCACACTTCACAGTACAGCATCAACAGCTTGCGGTGACTGCCAACATCCACGTTACTGCCAGGATCTTGTGCCTGCTTTTCGTATTACATTGACGACCATCTGTGGTGCAGAAACAGAGTATCGCCGTTGAAATATCGAATTTTATGAATATCGCGTCACAAATATCGATGGTGGAAAATATCGTGGTAAGTTTATTCTTTGTTTAGAATATCGATTTTTGTGTAATGTAGAAATATATATTTTGCAAATATCAATTTGCAAATATATTGTAAATAATATCAACTATATTTTTATTGCTTGTGTTAAATGTTTTTTTTTTTATTTGGTAGTAGTTATTTTATATTTTTTAATTGATTTTTTAACGTGAACATTTTTGTTTTTATTGTATTTTAATTTATTTGTAGGAATGCAATGTTGGGTTTATAGGGGATAAGAGTGAGAAGTATTTTAAAAATATTTATTGAAAATGTTAAATAATTAAAAAATGTTGGCAAATTCTAGGAGCATGATGTTGGGGTCATATGGGATAAGGGTAGGGTGTAGTTACAAATTTTATTTTTAATTTTGTTAATTTTATGTAAAAATGTAGGAAAGGAATGTTGGGTTTATGGGGATAAAGGTGGGGAGTAATGTAAGACTGTTGGTTGAAAATAAATGTAAACAAAATTATTAAAAGATATAAACAAATTAGAAAAATAAAAATAGAAATGTAACCAGTTGCATACCCCGTCGGCCATCGGCTGTCGCAATCACTACCTTGGTAGTGCTGCGCACGACGTATGCACCGCGGTCAAGGAGTTAAAATGTTTGAATTTTTTTGGGGTGTTAATATTTTAATGTAAATTGTGTAAAATATTTTATAAATAATTTTTTAAGGAGAAAAATAATTAAATAAATATATGATAAGTTTATTATTTTTAATTTCTTTATATCATTCTTTGTTTTTATTTTGCTTTGTTTAATTTGGGGATAATATTGAAATTTAAAATGTTTCAATTTTAACTGAGATTCAGCATTTCATATTTATCATTTTTAATTTTGTGAGAAGGGGTGTCTTAATTTTTTATGATAATGTTTTCAATAATTGTTTAAATTTTTTTATTTTTAAACTATTGAATTAGGTGTTTTGGGGAGAAATGTAAAACAAAATTGTGTTAAATGTACATTTGTGATAAACAAATTGAACATTTTTGTAAATCTTTTTTTTCATAGTTTTAAAATATTTTATATTTGCAATTTATATGTAGCATTTTCCTTTTGTTTTTTTTGTTTTGGATTTAGAATAGGATTTTTGTGTGGGGGGGGTTATTCTCCAGCAGTTTCTTTTAGCTTAGTTGGTTTTGGATTTGTAATAGTAACTTATTATGGTTTATTATTCAGCTCTTTCTTTGAGTCTAGTTGTTTTTGGAGTTGGAATATTAATTTATCCTGAGTTATTATTCAGCTCTTTCTTTGAGTTTCGTTGGTTTTGGAGTTGGAATATTAATTTATTATGGTTTATTATCCAACTGGTTCCCTGAGTTCAGTTGGTTTTGGAGTTAGGAATTGTAATGTTTTAGGGTTTATTATCCAGCACTTTCCCTAAGTTTAGTTGGTTTTAAAATTAGGAACAGTATTTTTTTGTTTGTTTTTATCCAGCACTTTCCCTGAAGTTAGTTGGTTTTGGAGTTGGAATAGTAATTTATTATTGTTTATTATCCAGCAATTTCCCTGGGATAGTTGGAATTGGAGTTAGAATAGTAATTTGTTTAGGTTTATTATCCAGCACTTTCCCTGAGTTTAGTTGGTTTCAGAGTTGAAAAGTAATTTATTATGGATTATTATCCAGCACTTTCCCTGAGTTTAGTTGTATTTGGAGTTAGGAATGGTAATTGTTTTGGGTTTATTATCCAGCACTTTCCCTGAGTTTAGTTGGTTGTGTAGTTGGAATATAAATTTATTATGGTTTATTATCCAGCACATTTCCTGAGTTTAGTTGGTTTTAGAGTTGGAATAGTAATTTATTATGGTCTATTATTCAGCACTTTCCCTGAGTTTAGTTGGTTTTAAAGTTAGAAATAGTAATTTTATTTGAGTTTATTTTCTAGCACTTTCCCTGAGTTTAACTGTTTTTGGAGTTGGAATAGTAATTTTTCGAGGTTTATAATCCAGCACTTTCCCCGAGTTTAGTTGGTTTTGGAGTTGTAAAAGTAATTTAATATGGTTTATAATCCAGCACTTTCCTTGAGTCTAGTTGTTTTTGGATTTGGAATATTAATTTATTCTGAGTTATTATCCAGCACTTTCCCTGAGTTTAGTTGTTTTTTGTGTTAGGAATAGTATTTTTTTCCGGTTTATTATTCAGCACTTTCCCTGAGTTTAGTTGGTTTTGGAGTTGGAATACTAATTTAACATGGCTTATTATCCAACACTTTTCCTGATTTTAGTTGGTTTTGGAGTTGGAATAGTAATTTTTTATGGTTTACGATCCAGCACTTTCACTGTGTTTAGTTGGTTTTGGAGTTGGAATAGTAATTCTTTGGGGTTTATTATCTAGCACTTTCTCTGAGATTAGTTAGTTTTGGAGTTGGAACAGTAGTTTATTATGGTTTATTATCTAGCATTTTCCCTGAGTTTAGTTGGTGGACACTTGGTGCAGGGAACTGCTGGAGGGTACCATGGCAGCAATGCTGCCATGGAAAGGCCAGTTACCGCACCCTTCCTAATATGCCTGGTAAGTAAGTAACTTTTTATTGTTTAGGTTAATTAAAACCATTACAAAAAATACATTAAAACAATCTCCACAAGTAGAATTAAAAGAGAAAATGTAAAAGCAAGAAATTTTAGTTAAAAAGTAACATTACTAAAATCAATAAACGTGAGTGGCAAATTGTTCATAGCAGCTGGTCACAGCCCGAAATTTCCTCTTTAGCCGACTGCCTGGCATGGTAGTTTCCATTCTGCTAGTATCAGAAATTTCACCAGCTTCCCATTTAGCGGTGGAAGACCAGGATCAAAACAAGCAAGGACTGCTTGTCTGCGTGAGCGGATACTTAGTTCGTTAAAGGCTGATTTTAACAGAGCTGCTCTCTCCTCGTTCAGCCTCGAGCAAGTGCATAGTAAATGTTCTAAGTCTTCGACTCCTATTCCGCACAGCCGGCATCTAGTCCCATAGTTCGTTCTCAGCCACGGTGGTAGATATGGAATGGCAGGTAGGATCCCCAACCTATGTTTTAAAAAGGCTTCTTTTGTTTTCCAGCCATATCCCAGACCAAAATATGCTTGGAGCCCCGGTGTTTTGTATGTCCACAGAGTCATCCAGGCATGACGCCTGTGAGAAAAGGTGGCTTTGTCCTCCACATGAGAATGTCTTTTTAAGCTCTTGTTCACTGCGTGCTTAAATTGTGCATGTGATAGAGGAACCTCCCATAGCTCTTTTAGACCTGTACTACTCCGGGACTCCACTAAGTATTTTTTCGCCGGCGTTCCAGAGGAGTTGGTCAGGTATTGCCAGAGCTGTTGATTCAAGGAGTTTTTCGGTGAATTCTTTATTTTGTGCCAACACTTTATATATGGCCCTCTACGTGCAAGCATTTGGCTCGTCAGACCAAATTCTAAACGAATCTGAGCTTGTGAGGTATAGGGTGGCAAATGGAAGAGAAGTCTGTAGGCCTTTGATATAGTTATATCTAGAAGTTTTGCATCAGTACCTCTTAGGGCCTCACTGCCATACGTGATTGATGACTCTATTTTAGTTTTCGCCACTCGAAGCAGTGGCAATAGAGTCTCACCACTCAAGTTGGACTCAAGCTGTTTCAACATCATGGTTATTAGCATCCCTTTCCTCTTAATGGCTTCTAATTGATTTTGGTAGCGGCCACCCTTATCAACTATGATCCCAAGGTATTTATATTCTGAGCAGTTAGAAATTACTTTTGTGCCAAGGGACCAAGTGTGCAACGTTTTGTTCCTAGTTATGGACAACACTTTGGTTTTGTTGATGTTGACTTCTAATAGATTGTCGTCGGCGTACCCATGGAGCGTGTTAATCAGATTTTGAAGGCCCACTTTTGTGTGGCTGACCAGGACCACGTCATTAACTCTGGGCGTAGTGGGCGGAGTGGGGCTCCGCGGAGCTACGTGAAGTGGGCGCACAACTACGCCCACCCACGCACTCTGCGTAGCCCCACTCCACGCCGCCCGCCTCCCTCCCGCCCTCACTAAATACATAAATAAATGAATAAAAAGCTTTTAAAAATACTTACCTTGTCTGCCGTGTCCCCGGGGCTCCCTCTCGCCGTCCCGCGATTCGGGCCGCCACCGAATCGGATCCTAATGCGCATGCGCGGGCGGCCGCGCATGCGCATTCCTCACGAGAAATGCGCATGCGCGGCCGCCCGCGCATGCGCATTAGGATCGGAAATGGCGGCGCGCATCGCGGGACGGCGAGAGGGAGCCCCGGGGACGCGGCAGACAAGGTAAGTGTTTTTAAAAGCTTTTTATTCATTTATTTATGTATTTAGGGAGGGCGGGAGGGAGGCGGGTGGCGGCCGGCTACGCACCGTCTGCGGAGCGCACGTAGTGCCGCCTGGCTACGCCGGCTACGCAAAATGCGTAGGGGACGGCACTCCATGCACTCCGTGCACGGAGCGTAGCTGGCCGCCGACCCTTACACGTCATCAGCATAAGATATGCTGTACAATGCTTTTCCCCCTAACCGGGGGGCGTGAGAATTACAAGCCTCTAGTGCGGGTGGCAGGTCAGCTGTAAATAGATTGAAGAGGGTAGGAGCTAGCACACAACCTTGCTTTAGGCCTTTTGTAGTTGGAATACGCCTAGAGAGGTGCGAGCCATTTCCAAGCTTTACCTGGACCCACGTGTTCGTGTGCAATTCAATCAGGAGACTTAATAATGACGAGGGAATCCCCCAGCAGGCCAATTTTCGCCAAAGGATTCCTCTGTTAACATTATCGAAGGCCGCCTTAAAGTCCACAAAGCAGAATCCCGTTTGGCTTGATGGTATTAGGCTATGGTTTGTTGCCCATTCTCGCAGCTGGGTCAATAGAAGGCCGGCAAAATATTTAGCCTCAATGTCTTGGAGTGCAATCAGGCGGTAGTTCTTTGGGAGTATTCTATCCCCTGCCTTGTAAATCGGTGAAATGATTGAGCCCCTCCATGAGGCAGGCAAGCACCCCGAATTATTGACAGACATAAAGAGGCGTGTCAGCCCAATATTCTGGTTTGAGTTTAAAGAGGGCCGGCGGACTTCCATTAGGCCCGGCTGCGCCGTCTTTCCTGCCTTTGGAGATTAATTTCCTGAATAGGACCGCAGAAGGTTCTGGTTTGACATCTTCACATGGTGAGACTGTTTGAAGTGGTCGGCTCTCTATCTGAACCTGGGGCTCGCTTGTTTTTGAGACCTGTAGATTGAAATGTTCGTCAAGAAAAGATTCCCAAGACGATTTGGTTATATAAGATGTTATGCCATTACTTCTCGGATTTAACATTTTGTTTATAGTAGACCAAAATTGGGTGCTGTTATTATCCTTGGAAGCATAATGGAGTTTGGCCCAGAAATCTACATAATTGGTTCTTTTGATTATCCATTTCAGCTTTTTGAGATCAGCACGATGCTTACGAAGCTGCGCTAGAAGTATTCCATCACCCGGGCTTTTCTTCAACAGTCTTAAAGATTTGTTAATCATTTTTTTGTGAGATTTCATGGCCAGTTTCTGGGTGCCTGAGATCTTCCTTGCAATACCAGATGCAGATGGTGGAACATGCCGTACAGTAGTTGAATAATTGTTTGCAAACTCAGTCTTGAATTTTTCCCAACCTGCTACTGTATTGCCCGAAGGGTAGTTTTAGTTGTTCAATTGCCTTTTTGCAGCTTGAAGTACATCCCCAGTATTTGCTTCCGAAGTTTTGATTCGTTTATGATTTATGGTGTGACTGTCCTGCAGTCCTGTTGGGTTTGAGAGTATGACCTCAGGAAGGGCTCCTAGGATGACTTCTTGAGGGCGATGATCGCTATCACCCTTGTCCCCTAAGTTGAAGCCCAATATATGATGGAACAATGAAAGGGAGACTAAAGTGTAGTCGATAGTAGAGGTTGTTTTGCCTGAGGTGAATGAGGCCACAGATGGTGAACCATCAGGAAATCTACCATTTAGAGCCCTTAGGCCCATATGTTCCAGATCTTCCAATAGTGATTTTGCAAGCTTGGATGTTTTACATTGGCTACTAAATGATTGAGTTGGTATATTCCAATGGTACGACTGGGCTTGAATATCACTGTTTGCGGAAGACCCTTAGATGCATTGATTAAGGTCTCCAGACAGAATTAGGTTTGTTGATGTTTGAGTAGTGATAACGTGATGTAAGTGGTCCATTAGGAGTTTCCCCTCATGACTCTTATTTTTTGGGTTAATATAAGTGTTGGTCAGCTGGATATATTTCTTTATGCCCCCAAAGTTAAGTGATATCTCTACTGTATTTGTGGCCGAGGAATCATTGCTTAAAGCCTGTGCGCTACCAATGGTTGATATTTTGAGGTTGGTTGCTAGGCCTCCTGACAACCGACCAAACTTGCTTTTCCTTGTTCCTGCAGAATGGTAACAGGTATATATATAACCCTCTAGTTGAACCGGCTCTTCCAGCCATGTTTCCTGGAGAAGGATGATGTCAAATGTTTTCACGTATTGTATGAAATCAGTGTCCGCTACTTTGTTGTTAAGCCCGTTTATGTTCCACGAGCATAGTTCTAGGTGTGATGCTTCTATGGACATTTCCGGCTTTGTTGGATATCCTTGTCATTGGGAAATCATTGTTGTATTACTTATTCTGAAGAGCCGATGTTCAATCGTGCGATTCATATTGGTAGGCCTTGAAATATTCTCCGCAGATGTTGCCTGAACTACTGTAGGAGAGCAACCCAATGCGCCCCTCAGCACAGACCTTGTCGTTGGAGTTGTTTTGGGTGGTAGCTGCTTGGGCCTCTCGAGCAAGCGCAACGGGTATCCTGTATCGTGGTGGACGGCTGTGCTAATCCCCCATATTTTAAGGAGACCTTGCTCTTCGATGATTTGATTAGCAATTTCAGGCGAAATCCATGTGGCTTTTGTCGCCTCGTTCCCATCCAACCTATCAGTTCTTATAAATTCTATAGATAGCAGGTCTGCTGAAGATAAGTCTTTTAGCGCTTGTATGGTGCTGAGTATCGTAGGCACCGCCACCATATTAGTGGCCAAGTCCGCCCTGCCGGCAATCGTGACGATTGCAGATCGGCGGAAAAGCAGCGCAGGGACTTTCCGTCCACCACAGTATCTCCCGCTATGCTAATATGGCGGGTAAATGTAATTGGGATGGCGGGCAGATCACCAATGCCGGCCTGGTGATGGCAATACGCCCGCCAATATAATCACCACCTTTGACTGTAACTCCGTCAGCGTGACTAATATGGTCCCTGTTGACTCCATATTTTTGTAGTTCCATGTTGTAGGAGTCATTGTTGTATCAGTGACCCCCATCCATGATGCTCTCCCTGCTCGCCACCATAATGCCTAATTAGGATGCGCCCGCCATACTCGTGGGCGTATCCTGCCCTTTTTCCATTGTTGGACAGTGCCACTTGCTGCAGCACCAGCCGCAATGGTAAAAGGGCATGCACAGCATTTCACTGCACCATTGGTACCCACCAAGTGCACCTCTCACCCTCACCAACCCCCAGGGGGCCTGCAATGGCCCCTGTAGCAATCCCCGCTAGCCTTTCCATGGCAGCAATGCCACCATGGAAAGGCCAGTACCGCACCCATCCTAATATGGATTAGTGGCCAAGTCGGCCCAACCAGCAATTGTAATGATTACAGACCGGCGGAAAAGCGGCGGATGGGCTTTCCGTCCACTGCGGTATCCCCCGCCATGCTAATATGGCGGGTACATGTAGTTGGGATGGCGGGCGGCAATCCGCCTGCCATTATAATCACCCCCTTTAACGGTAACTCTTTCAGCGAGACTAATCTGGTCCCTGAATCTGTCCTGAGGTCAGTCACGATCGGTCTGAAGATGTGACTTTCAGCCACTCTCGCACATCCATATAACCCCAAGTGGCGCCTTGTACTTTTATATAGCAGCGGGTGGCAAATTCCATTCCGCTCGCGGAATTTGCGAAATGTTGGCATTTTTGCGTTCCAAGCGGAAAGCGAAAATTTCAAAACTTCCGCGATCCACGGCGGTACGGAATTGTATTGCAACTGTGGCGTCTTCTTGGATAAATATGCAGGGCAGGATTCTTTCTGGCACAGTGCTCCTGTTACAAAAATTAAACCTTAACAGGAAGCACTTACAGATATAAATAAAGCAGGTGCCCGAGTTGAAGCTCAAATTCAGCAACTCATTATTCAGCCCAAAAGAATCGTGAGCTTTGTCGAGGCTTGGCAGGTGTGCTTTCTCCCCATATCTACCATCTAAAATTAGCTGTGATGCTTGATGGAGGCCTTTGCATCCTAGACTTTCACAAGCGCAATCCCTGTTCAGTTCCTGTGACCGGGAGCTTCTTTCTTCTCATCTGCTGCTCTGATCGGTCTCTGACCTTTTATAAACACAAGAGGCATGTGAACTCGCATAGAAGCCCGCCAGTTTGGCCCCGCCCCACACACTAGCGGTGTGCACCGTCTTCCTGTACTTTCCCACTATGATGGACAGTTCACTCAAGGGACCCCGGCGCCTTTCGGAGTGATGGCAAAGTTACACACACATGGTCACTGGAAAGACATCTCTTCTGGCCCTTTACGCAGCTGTAGTGTAGGAAAACCACTATGAACCTGCAAAGAAGTCCCGCCCCCGAAAATCTCCGCAAACACGCGAAATTTTGTGTGTTCGCAAAGATTTTTTGCCGTTTTGCGGAAGTTTGCAAAAGGCAATTTAGCAAATTCCACCCACCGCTACTTTTAGGTGCCATACTTACTGCATAACTTTAAACTTACATATCTCCTATTCCACTAATTGGGTTTTAGGTGTTTTGGTTTCAAATAACTTACAAAATTTACTCTATTTTTCTAAATTTGTGTGTAATTTTTCATGTGCTGTGTTTTCACGTTATTTAGTTTGAAATACTGCATAAACGCTGTATACATTGCCTCTAAGATAAACTTGAGTGATTTGTGCAAGCTACGAGTGTATATCAAAGGTTAATTTGGGGTTTGCTTGTGACGTCACTCTGCCAATTGTGGATGCTGCTTGAGTAGGGTTACACGTCCCTCAAGCAGTAAACAACTTTCCAACAACATCATTTGCAGAAGTAATTCTTGTGGCTGTTAATGTCAGTGATGCCAAGGCTCACGCCTTCATCAGAGTAGAACAGGCCTTCTTATAACTATACTAGTGCCTCTTGCCTCTTAGCCCCTAGATTATTGTTTATTAAGCTTTATTGTTGAATTATTCGCCACAAAGATGTTTTCATCTAGGGATGTGCAAAATTGGTGAGATTCTCTGTGTAATGAAAAATTAAATATATAAAAACCATGATTCGTTGGCTTGACTCTAAGTGCAGAATTGTGTGTGGGACAGGAATTTCTGAATAGAGCTAATTAAATTTTTTCCTGCAGCCAATACCCCATGAGGTAAAATGTCTCAGCTCAGAAGCTCCTAAATGACAGCCCAGGTACCAATCTGATGAGGAAGCCTAGTTCCTTCAGTTGGGGAGAGAGGGGCTGATACACCAACCAGATACTTTTTCTAGTCAAAAGAATGCGACAACATTGACTTTAGGCTCCATAGGGACAGCCAGGCCCAATCAATGGCTAGATGCAACTTTCCATACCTAGTAGAGTGAACTGTAGGCCTGGTAGGCTCCCTAACTCTGCAGGGTTGAAAGCTGGAGATGTCCCAGGCCACAGGGCCTGGACCACAGGCTCTGGGAATCCATTGATGCCCTGTATACTAACAAAGGTCTCTGGAAGCAACCCCTTCTCAGCTCAGGATTCAAAGCTCTGATCAGGTTCCATTCACTGCACTGGGAGGTCAGGTTTCTGAGTAACTGGGCCTGGGATCCATTTTACCCTGTGTGGGATAGAGTTGCATTGATGTAGGGAGGGCTCCTTTACTGCTGCAGGTAGAGGGCCCAGAAGACACAGGTCCATAGGCCTGTGCTCCATTTTTCAGCCCATGGTGTCACAATTTACTTACTATGGAGGTCAGCAGGCATGGACAGAGTTGGCTTGGTATGGCAGGGTGGAAAGCTTCAATCTCATGACTCCAACCAGAGATATAGCAGACTCATTTTCCAAAAAGGTTCTATTTGATGGACTTAGTTCTACGGGCCAGGGAAGAGCTGCCCTTGTTTTCTGGGTAGAAAACACTAACTTGGCACTAGCCAGATATCTGGGAAGCTCCCATGTATGCCAAGCCCCTCCCTGGCTCCGAGCTAATTCTCCGCTGCATGTTTATATGCCCTTAGGTCCCCTGCAATAGGATGCAGCATCTTTCATTCTAGTCATCTAGTTGTACAAGCAACAAGAAGGTGGCATGGATGTCTCTGGGAGGGCAAATAATTGAAGCTTACAACCCAGTCAGGGCTCCAGGAGGTTAAATACATTGGCTTGAATTCCCCCCGTCACCCAGTGTGCAAGGACTACAACAACGTTTAGTGGTTTCCCTTGCTTAGTAGAGACTTGGTAAATACATTTACTTTTCATTTGGTTGTACTCCTGGCACCCCCAGACCTCATGAATGGGGAACCTGGGTCAAAGTCTTCCTTTCAGACCTGCCCTAGGGGTGGTTTAGTGGGTCCTCCTTTCAAGAGATAAAGGAAACAAAGAAAGTCATCCCGGGCAGGATGGCCTGCTCAGGCATACTGTTCTATACACAGTACTCACATGCCTACACATAATCACTGTTATAACACAATGGTGAAATCGTTGATACTTTTCACTGTTCCCGTAATGCTAATTACACTATTCAGCTACATCCTATTGATCGTTGCAACACACATATTTTGTACAAGAATCAAAATACTTTAATACATATTGAAACACCTTGCAGAGCACTTCTAGCTTATTTCGTTGGGGGTTGCATGAGAGCCCAAATGAAAGGGGTCTAGATCTGTTATCATGATTTCCCTGGGGATCAGGAGTGTCATCTTCTCAGGTTGCACATACATTTGTTACCCTGTAAGGTTAGGGGTCTAGATGGTGCATTCTGGTTTAGCAGGGATATGTGCCATCATATCCTGAGGGACTGAACAGAATCATTCTGGCACAATCCTGATGTTTATTTTGTCCAACAAAAATGCAGAGTTTTACCGGAGAGCTACAAGCGGAATGACATAGCGCTGCCAGCGTTCTAGGTTGGGGTCTCAAATAATGGATCGCCTGAATACCTTTCTTTTGTAAACCCAAAGACCCATACTCGCATTTAACAGGAGGTGTGTTAGGGAAATATCCACCTCAGCTGATTAGGTTAACTCTATGTATTAACTGTAGGTTGTTCAAACTTGAACCTTTCAAGAAATTTCCCCATAGGGATACCCTCTCTGAATTACAACATGTTCTTATGCCTGAACCAACAGGATTAAACATACCTGAGAAATGCAGACATGATATTACTCAGAAGCACCTATAACATCACCTCACACTTGCGGGTGCAGATGATACCTTTGTGGTTGAGGCACACAAAGCATTCATGACAGAGGTATTTTATTAATGGTTAAATTCCCTGCAGCGAATAAACACTCAAGATAGTTTCATATTTAGACTGCAACTGCCATTCCAAATAACTATACAGCTTTTGAAGCTTTAGAAATACCATTAACTTATCAAGAACATCAAAATGATTTGAAGGCGCCCAACCACACACTACTCAAGAACTTAGACTAGGTCCTCTTAGAAATGAGGGAGCAACATGGCTAGTCCTAGCTGGTTACACACCATACCTAAACATAGCTAATATGTCTGCACAGTTACGAAGACTATGTAATAGTCTAGTCAGAATATATAGAAGTTTGTCACGCTCCATCATGCAAACAATGCCAGTAAATCATGTGAGGACTGCTCAAGCTGCACAGCTGCAATTAGCTAAATCAGGAAATAGGCAACACAGACCATCAATGCTGTTATGAGAAAAATTCCCACCAGACGGGAGGAAATTGTGATCTGGGTTGCACGAAAAACAGGTCAGCTTGAAATGGTGTTTCCCCCTGCGGGACCCCAGGAGAAACATAACATTCTTACAATATGCATGCCAATGGGGATGACTCCCCAGTAGAGGACTGCACCACATGGGGTAAAGGTTTTGCTGCAGTATATACCAAAACTCATGGTACACCCTCATTAGCAGTTTTGCCAGAGGTGCTTAAACAGATTCAATATGAATACAGGCAGGATTTTGAGATGAAACTGATGGGCAATGTTGCTGCAGTGTCTGCCATTAAGTTAAAAAACATTAAAGTAGAAGCAGGAGCATTGGTGGTACTCCAATAACTCACTAATATAGCTTAGAGGGAACAGGAGCGAGAGTTACCTGAAATTATTGAAGGAACCAATACATCCATAGGCAGAGATATTTTGGGAGACAGACCTACACAGCACAAATTAAGAGTAATTCTGAAAAAAATAACTGTAAGCAAGCACCCAAATCTTCGACGAAGAAGTGCGATAATAAGAAACATAAGTAAAAAGCTAACAGCCTGATTCATGTAGGTAAATTGCACTCGCAAAGGGCCAGATTCTGAGAATCTGGCCCTTTGCGAGTGCGATTTTTGCATTTGGTATTCATGATACCAAATGCAAAAATCGCTATGTAAGAATTCGCATATTTGCGTGGAATGGCATTTAAGGAATCTCTAATAGAGATTCCTCAAATGCTATTCATGACACAAAACAAAATAGCGATTTTGGACTTTTGGGGCCGCTATTTACCGACAGGTCAGACCTGTCGGTAAATAGCAAAAACTCAGAAAAATGCTTTTAAAAGCATTTTTCAAAGTTGCATGTAGCACACACACATGTCCTTTGGACATGTGTGTGCGCAACACCTGTCCAAAAGTGCATTTTAGGGGTGCTACAGGGCGTCCTTTGGACACCCCTGGCACCCTTAAAATCGCTATCTTAGTTGCGAGTAGCAAATTGCTACTCGCAAATCCCCATTCATTCCTATGGGCCTCTTGGCCCATAGGAATGAATGGGGAGTATTTGCGAGTAGCAAATTGCTACTCGCAAATAAAGAACATGTAGGAATCGCTATTTCAGTAGCAATTCCTACATGAATGCCGTTTTGCGTGTCCTCAATAACGAATCGCTATGATTCGCTATTAGGGACACGCAAAACGGATTGTACATGAATCAGGCTGTAATTCACAAGCGTATCACTTCAACCGAATGCCACTGAAAATCGATATAACTTGCGTAAACATGATAATATTAAAAGGTCTGACAAGTATCAAGATACTGACACACGTTTATCTTGTTCCTTCCAGGATACATCAGAGAAAAGATCGGAGAGAGGTGGACGGTCAGAGCCCAAAACAAGTGTGTGAAACTTAAGAAGGACTCATAATGCTCTTCTGACTACATAATTAAAAAAAAGACACATCTAAATAGTCAACGCCTCAACATAGTGTGGAAACAGTACAACACCACACCAATATATAGCACCTGACAACAGGAACTTGACTGCATTTAACACCCTGAACTCTCAAAAATATTTCTGTCATTTGCCCCAGCATTTTCAGTCCGGGTTACAGAACTTTTGCAACAATGTGATGACCAGGCATTGTCCTATGTCAGTGACATATATTTGATGGATGATGACCTTTCTACTCACTTGAAAAGAGTTTGGGATTAGCCCACCTCAATGTTCTATTTCTGGGATACGAGCTGCCAACTGAAGACAAAAGTTTTTCTACACATTTCTTAGAGAAGTATGTGCATTTACAACCACCAAACACATTGAAGAAACTTCAGTCCATATTGGTAGTCCTAAATGTAGTCAAGACTTGCATTCCAGATTGCGCAGAACAGGTTAAACTAGTCTATGACTTGATTAGTCTAGACTTTTCAAGCACACATTGGACAACTGAACACACTCAGTTTTTATATTCCCTACAAGCTGACATGCTAGCTCCAAAAAAGTACAAACATGTGTAAAAACACAACAAACCTGGTGATCTGTATTATTACGGGTGCATCAGGATATACTTATGCTACATTCAATGAGGGAGACACTGAACCATTTACATATAAATCACATTTACACATCAATGCTGAGATGCCTTTTGCACCAACAGAAAAGATGCTGGTGGCAATACAGACTGCTATGGTGAGAGAGAGAACTTTCGCTCAAGTGAAATGAATCATTGTTGTGACTCCAGTACCACCCTTATAGGTTGTCACCAACGCCAGCATTCCTAATGTAAAGGCTTCACATCCGCGATGGATAAAGTGAGCCAACTCTCTCTCTGCAACAGATGTAAAGTACAGATTTGACTCTAGACTGCCAACACACACATACTGACAATACAGAAATGAATACCCTTTGCCTAATAAAGTGATGCCTCTTGATTAGTGTGATTACATCATCTATGCTATTGGTATTGACCAGCCTCCCTTAGGGACAAAATAGAACCACTCAGCAGTGTAAGCCACTGTTAAGGGTAGAATGCATGCTGGTGAATTCCACCCTGAAACAACCTAAACACAGTCATTAAATAATTGCAAAGCACAGCGGGTAGAGCTCTAATTCTGGCATCGAAGAATATGGATCCCATATTCCTCACTCTCATATTGTGCGATTCGTATTATTGTGTCCATTGAACCAATCTGCTCTATGCAAACTTTCCCCGGGAGAATGAAGGAGTGAAGCAAGACGAGGCAGCTCTTTGCGTTCAAGCAATGCAAGACCCAGGCATTCCTGAATCCAGAGTCCGAAGCCCCAGGCAGTCCTGAACCTGGAGTCAGAGCCTGGTGGGAAACCTCAAGTACCCAGGCTTAAGGTACAAACTGCGGCCCAGCCTTCAAGTCTCAGGCGAGTCACCAAACCCCAAACTCTAGCAATGACGAGCCAGAGCCTGCCAAGGAGCGCTGGGGAGTACATCAGCCACGAGGTGTGCAGAACCAGAGGGAAAGAGAACCTGCACCCATGGCAGACGGGCTTGGTGCCCAGCACCAGGAGAGGCTCCTGGAGGGCCATGGAGTCAGCTGGGAGCTCGCTGTAGTAGAGATGTGAGTAGGCCGACTAGAGCAGCAGTGGTGGCCTTGATTTGTGCCACCAACGATGCGTCTGGGTTGGTACTTCATCCCTCAGAGTGCAGCTTGTGTGTGGTAGGGGCCAGCAGGACAACACACTGTAGAAGCACATACTTAGTCCCACAGCCAAGGAGACCGGAGCAGCAGGGGCCTTGATTTTTGCCACCAGTGAAGACTCTGGGGTGGGATTTCATCCCCCAGAGTACAACTTGTGTGTGGGCAAGGCCAGCCGGACGGCACACTGTAAAAAGCACACATCCAGTCCTGCAGCACCTGGGGCGTGGTCGAACAAGGCCGGGCTGGGCCAATCCCTATGGTTTTTGTGTGAAGTCGCACTGATAGACAGTGCTGCACCAGAGTTTACTTAAGGTAAGATTTTCCTCTCTCTGGACATGTTGTAATGGTAAAACATAATCTAATGGGAGCCACCCTCAAACTCATCTCTGTCACTATAGAAAGTATGCCGGACATGGCAGTAGGAATCATAGTGAACGAGATGGAAATAATGGAATGTAGGCTATCTTTGTACAACGCTCCGCTGAAATTAATGTTTCCCAGCCCAATAATGGAAATGATAGTGTTGGTGCTAGTGCAGGCTCTCGTGTGAGTCCTGATATTGTGGGGGCTGAGCTAGATGACAATTCCTCCATACAGCCCACTTTAAACTTAGCTATAAAGCGTAAGAGATTACCTTTGAAATCTGTGAATGTTAAGCTGCAGCAATTTTCTTCCAACCAAAATAATAAAGGTCAGCTGCTTTCATGGGCTCAATCATCATCACAATCAGCATCCGAGTCTTCTGACAGCCAGATTTGTGATTCCTTGCTAGATCTTTTTCCCTCGTTGGATGCTGTTTGTGATAAACTGAGTGCTATTATTGAGGAGAAAATCAGGCCACTGACAAAGCGTCTGGACGAAATTGAGGGGATTTTAATTAATACGCCAAAATATGTAAAACTCAACTTTTCATGTAGTCGCTCATCTGGGGGCAATAAACTACCTGTGCCAAATTAACAATGTACTTCCTCAACGAATGTAGGTAAGAGTTTTGACACAAACAATGGTAATACTGGGAGGCTTATCTCAGTGATAAGTAGTGTTGGCTTAACTACTGAGAAGATTACGGCTCAAGGTATTAGCACTCAATCAGCTCCAGTTCAGCCTTGTTTGGCACCTCAATAATTACAAAAAGGGGGTGGTGATGGACAGAGTATCTGAGTTAATCAGAACACTCCTACCCAGTCAACAGATCAGGGCTTGATCCATCACCGTTTTTTTGCTCACTGCACCATCCCAGTTCAGAACCTGGCTATATGCAAATTAGTCTGTCCCTGGCCCAGTGCATCATGGGAACAGGGCAGACCAAACTACCTAGCCAATTCTTCACTGGAAAGGAAACAAGCTTGGCACCTCAGCACCTCTCTGCCCAATCCCCCAATATACTGGGAACATTGCCCCTACACAATGTAATGATATATTGAAACTTCCCCCTGTAGCCTGCCCATATGTTTCAATTTTGGCCAGGGTGGCTCCTCTGTTGGTGTTCAGCAGGAGTCTTGGGCACAGCTTCTGAACAAGGCGGCTCATTGAATTCACAAACATAAATATTGTAATGCATGGAATTTTAAAAATGAGATTATAATGGTGAGAAGGATGGGATGGCTTGGTCAATCAAACAAAAACATAACGGGACTATATTGTTGTTCATTTTTGGAATCCTGTCTGTGTCAGAAATATCATAAGTGCAAAAGACAATTGTGGCTCACTAGAAACTCAGATAGTCACTTTGCCGCTAGGGTATTTCTATAAGCCCCCACCCTCTCCCCAGATAATCAGGGGCTACAAGAACAGTTTTTCAACATACCCTGCCCTAATATGTTCTCAGCAAATATAGGTTGATATCTTTGGACCTATTGCAGTCACATTGCCCTTCCAGTGTTAGTGAGTTGTTATACCCAGTTACTTTTGCTATGGTTTTACTGGAATAAAGCCAACTTGGGCTGCCAGCAACCCTTATACTAGGGGTGCTCCAGGTAGGTAAACAGCTTAGGGCCCCAGCACCTTTTCTCTGTGCCTAATGTTGATTCTGAAGCACATATTTCAGCAACCGACCCTGAAATTTCTGCCTAGGATGGACAAATGGATGCCTTGCCTTAAAATACTAAGGGGGTCATTAGGATGACGGGCGGACTTAGTCCGCCCGCCATCCCATCGGTGGAAGGGACCGCCCGCCATAAGGGCAGGGGTCCCGTGGGGGGTATTAGGATGCGCCCACCACAGTGGTGGGCGTATCATGCATGTTTAACATTGCGGCGGGCGGCATTTACACCAGCATCCGCCACAATGTTAAAAATGCTTGTTATGCATTTGCATACACAAAGCGGCAGGCATCGTGCGGTGCCTGCCGCATTGTGTATGCAAATGCAGGGGGTACCACAGGTACCCCCCATGTGCACCCCCCACCTCGCCTTCACCATGGGGGCATGCAATGGGCCCCCAAAGTGTAGACTGCATGCTTTTCCGTGGCGGTATTGCCGCCACGGAAAGGCATCTGACAAAGCCCATCCTGATATGGCTGGCGGTGTCTGATAGACACCGCCACCATATACACCCTTTTACGCCCCGGTGGCAAGGCGACCGGGGCAGAAAAGCGGCAGACGGTCTTTCCCTCAGCCATGTTAATATGGCGGGGGGTCAGTGCAGCAAGGATGGCGGGCAGATCCCCCACCAGCCTGGCAGGGGCGATCCGCCCGCCATCCTAATGGGCCCCTAAGTTAGAAGGTGACTGGCCTATGGACAAAGCTTAATATACCTGAGTGGTAAACAATGTTTGGAGCTATGATACTATCTTGTTTCTGGAAACCTGGGATACATCCCTGTCACTAGTGGATGGCTCTCAATGTTTCAGTGTCCCAGCCACTCCATCATGATGTGGGCATGCTTCAGGGGGGATTGGCAATATGGATAGGGTTGCCCTAGGAGGACATACTAGATTATTGGAGACTGAGGATAGTAATTTTCAAGCAATAGTGTTAATGATTGGGGTGAGCTTGCATATTGTGAATTATTTTTTTAAATTGTTTTTTTTTAAACCTTTATTCGCAATAAGAAGTGGAAGACAAGCAAGAGACCATCAATGACGCATATACAAAGCATACAAAGATTCAGGTGTAGTGCAGTGCAGCGGCATACATGAAGTGTCCAGGTGTCATATCCAGAAGGGGGAGCACAGCGGGCAGAAATGAAGTCATGGTAACAGCAGTGGCATGCGACGTTATACATCAGTACAGAGCATATAAACACATCAATAATGCGAATAACAAGCATATACCTTTCCAAGGAGGAGAGCAGCGGCAGGGCCGCGGGTATGTACTCGCAGTGCAGCAGTCCCTGAGGTAAGGCATCATAAACAGCACCACAAGGGAGAGGGCCGTAAATCCCCGCTCCCCCGCCGATGAACAGAGCTTACCCCATACATCGAAATAAGCAGTGGTGCAAATAGACAGACCCTCACATCGTGTAAACTGGACAAGTGGCAAAGAAACGTGTAATGCCAACAAATGAAGCCCCATTAACCCACCCCCACCCGATCTTCACTGTCCGAATCAGAATCCTGCACAGCCCTGGTGAGGAGGTACACCTGCAGTGGGCTCCAAAAGTCCCTGGGCCTACAGCGCACAGGCATCATTTCTGCGTAGACATTATATTGGTCCTGACAATAAACAACATCTTTCAACCAGTCCTCGAACTGCGGTATTCTGCCCCTTCCCCAGCAACAGGCCACACGCCTCTTTGCCAGCAGCAGAGCTACAAACCTACGATATAACGCTGGCACCTCCTTGGTATAACCCAACAACAGGATCATAGGGTCGAGTGGCACTCCATTGTCGGTCATAACCTGGAGAGCATCATGGACTTGCACCCAGTACTCCGAAACTACCCCACACTCCCACGCCAAATGAAGAAAATCGGCACCTGGCATATGACAACGAGCACACCTATCATCCTCCGCTAGCCGGAACCTGAGCTTCCTAGCCGGGGTGTAGTAAAAACGCTGTATGAATTTGTAGTGTATGATCTTTAGGCGGCAGCTAGAGGAGATACTGGCGGTCACACCACAACAGTACTTCCACTGGTCATCAGAGATGGAAATTCCAAGCTCAGCATCCCACTGGGCTCGCGCCCGCCCAGGCGAGACAGCACGTTGTGTCCTGATGGCACCATACAATCTAGACACCAAGTGACGTCCATCAGAAAGTAACAGCACATGAAGCGGTAGGGTCACACCCGGCTCCCCTGGGAACTCAGGTAACAGCGACCTCAGGCCCTGTCGCAGCCGGACATAATAAAACATTTCAAGCGGGGAGTACGCCCCACCCCCAAAAAACTGCTCCAGGGTACGGAAGGTGCCCTCACGAAACAGGTCACCCCAGGTAAGTATCGCAAGACGACTGCACAGGCGCTGAAACCCAGTTTCCTGCAGAAGAGACAGAGCAGGGTGATATATCAGAGGCAACGCAGGCGAGTAGAGAAAAGCGACATCCAGCGCCTTTGCGATACGCTTCCATGCATCAACAGTGCAGGTAACCGTCGTTTGGTGTGTGTCAATGTCCCCAACATTACCCAGGACCATGCCCTCCAATGAGAGAGGATGAGCAACCCACTGTTCAGCGGCCAACTGAGGCATAAACGGCGTGGGGCGCATCCAGTGGTAGGCGTAGTGCGCTTGAGCGCTGACATAATACTGTTCAAAATCAGGGACGTCGAAGCCCCCATCGGCATAAGGCAGCGTCAGCGTAGCCCACGCCACTCGTGGCTGTTTGCCCCCCCAGAACAGCCGAAGCAACTCCGAGCGGAGACGAGTGAAAAAATAAGCCCCAGGATAATACGGAATGGTGTGAAACAAATATAAGAAGCGGGGTAACACCACCATTTTAATGAGAGATGCTCTACCCGCCATGGACAATGGTAAAGACATCCACCTCGTTATGCTATCTGCTAACTTAGTTATAGCCACACCGTAATTGAGCCGTAGCGTCTCCTCCTTGAGCAATGACACAACAATACCCAGATACCGCAGCTCCGAGTCACACCACTCCAGGGGGTAATCAAGTGGGAAATGATGAACCGCTGCAGTGAGTGGAAAGAATTGGGATTTCTGCCAATTGATATGAACTCCAGATATACCACCAAAGACAACAAACTCACGTAGCAGCGCGTTAAGATTCAACTGCGGATCCTTCACATAAAGGGTAACATCATCAGCGTACAGGGATATGCCAATCTGCCGCCGAAGACAATTAAACGCACTCTGTTGATGCAATTGCCGAATCCTACATGCAAGAGGCTCTATAGCAATGGCAAACAAGAGGGGAGAGAGTGGACACCCCTGCCTGGTCCCTCGCGTGATCGGGAAAGGGGAGGACAACACACCATTCACAACCACCCTGGCCATAGGGTCAGTGTAAAGTAATTTAACCCATGATATAAACATTCTGGGAAAGCCCATCCTGCATAGAACGTCTATTAAATAACCCCATTCCACCGAGTCAAACGCTTTTGTCGCGTCTAGAAAAATAGCAGCCACCGGGAGCTCCGGGGCAATGGTTGGAATCAAGGAGAATAATGTACGAAGATTATGGGACGTCGCTCGTCCAGGCACAAATCCTGACTGGTCAGGCAGCACTATAATGGGCATAAGCTCAGAGAGACGCATCGCCAACACCTTGGCCAGAATTTTAACATCGCAGTTGAGCAATGAAAGAGGCCTATAGGAACCCACGTCAAGGGGATCTTTTCCAGGTTTGAGCAAAGAGGTGATAGCAACTTCCCTCATAGTCCCTGGTAGGCGCCCTACCTCAAGGGATTCCTCGAAAACCTCCCGCAACACCGGAGCCATAATATCCACGTAACATTTATAAAATTCGGCGGGGAGACCATCAAGGCCTGTAGCCTTGCCATTATTAAGAGACATGATGGCACTCCTGACCTCATCAACCTCCAGGGGCCTACCCAGAAAAGCCCTATGATCGTCAGAGAGCCAGCAAAGTGACAACTCATCCAGAAACCCCCCATATCTCACATCTCCTGAATGCTGGGAAGTGTATAAGTGTGTGTAGTGTTGCAGAAACGTGTCCCGAATAGTCGTCGCGTCCGTACAGCGCGTACCATCAGCCAAGACCAGTTCCAAGACATCCGAACCATGCCTCTGGTGTCTTGTAAGAGCAGCAAGCACCTTCCCCGGTCTCTCACCTTCACAATACCGTCTAGCCACCCAGTATTTTCCCCTATGCTTCGCTTCCCTGGCCGCTTCTTCCTCGTATTCCGAAAGTTTACCTCTAAACTGGTGCATGAGATCAGGGTCAGAGCCATCAAGCAGTCTACGCTCTAGGCGTCGTAGGTCGGCTTCTAAGCCAGCAAGTGTACGAACAATAGTCCTGAGTACCCCACAACTCTTGGAGATTGTGACCCCCCGGATCGTAACTTTGAATGCCTCCCATATCACCTCCACACTGTCCACAGACCCCCTATTCCTCGGGAAGAAAGCCTCTATTTCCTCGCCCAGCTCCGCCTTAAAGATGGGGTCCAGAAGGGCCGATGGGAAGAGCCTCCAAGGCGGTCGCGGTCGGTGCAATCCAGGCACCGATACCACAACCCTAACTGGACAGTGGTCAGAGTATGTCCTGGGGAGGTGTGTCACCCCACGCAATCCAGCCACTAGTCCTCTGGAAAGGAAGATATAATCCAACCTCGCAGCAGGAGTATCAACATTCGGTGCATAACAATTCACAAATAGCACAGTGATCTGCCCAATCCTCCCCCACAACAGTACATATCTCCCGTCAGAGTCTAAGTGTGATCCCAACTCCTGGAAGGTGAGTGATTTCTTAATCAATATTGCAACCCCCCTTGCATAAGAGGAGTACGATGAAAATTTCCTCACAGTGGCCCACCTCCCTCCAAACGCATGTGCCGGTGACCGGCGCAGATGTGTTTCCTGCAGAAGCGCCACCTGTATGGCATGTCGGTCCAGATATTGCAGCACATTACGACATTTCCTGGCATCATTGAGCCCACGCACATTCCAAGAAAGAATCGATATCCTATCCAACTCTTCGACCGACATTACTCACAAGGAATACGTGCCAGGGAACCCCCAAACCCCGCAACAGGCACACCACACGAGCCAAAGCAGTAGGCCGTAGCCGCCGCACACTCATTCCACCTAGTAACACGAAAATCACAGCCATCCATGCCGTCTTCCAAACCCAGAACCAACCCCCCCCCTCCCAGAACCAAACAGAGCACAACCGTGCAACAGGCACGCAATACCACATGAGAACAATCCGCCTGCAGCACATCCAGCAAGTGAATGAAAAAGTACCAAAGCGTCCCCTCCCCCCACCACCCACCTGACCAACCCCAACCCGTCAGGACCCCCTACCACCTCCCCCCCACACCTCAGACATCCATCCATCCGTCCAGAAAATCAGTCGCACAACAAAGTAAAGTGTAAACATTGAAGGGGTATTCCCGTTGGGGGTGCCCACCAGAGGTGCACTTCACCACCCTCTCACACTATGCCGCCCTTCCAGCCGATTAGGCAAAGATACGAGGCAGGCACAGTGCTGGGGTGGGCGCCCGGAGCAAAGAATAAAGAAAAAAAAACAACAAAAAAAACCCAACCTTCGCCACCCCAATAGTCACAACATACGGCCTCTCGGAGCGGTCCGGAGGTCCACCCATCTGCCCACAAAAGCACATGTCTGTGGAAAAACAGCCGCTAGCGGCAGGTGTAGCAGTAACAGTAAGAAGTGTTCAACACAGTCATCATGCCATCAAAAACCTGGTCAGGCGTCCTCTTCCTCTCCCGCCGATTGGTGATCATTCTGTCCCAGTCCATCCTGGCGGTCAGCAGCAGCCCGTTCCCTCTTCAGCCGCTTCACAAAGTCTTCCGCCTGCTGCGGATTCGTGAAAAAAGTCTGCTTCGCCTGATGAGTGATCCTCAATTTTGCAGGGTAGAGCAAGGCGTAGTCCACTTGGAGGTCCCTAAGCTTCTTCTTAACCGCCAAAAATTTACGCCGTTGCTCCTGCACCATCGGAGTGAAGTCCGGGTAGATGGTGAAGTTGACCCCCTCGAAGGAAAGTGAGCAGGAAGTGCGAGCTGCATGAAGAGCTGCATCACGATCCCGATAGTTCAGGAGGCGAGCAATGATAGGGCGCGGAGCCGCACCGGAGGCCGGTCGCGGTCCGAGCGAACGGTGTGCCCGCTCCACAATAAACTGGGTAGAAAAGGCCTCCGCCCCAACTGCTCCAACCAAGAGTCTTTCCACATACGTTTCCATCTTCCCAACATTCGTCGTCTCCGGCACACCCACTACGCGAATGTTGTTGCGTCGACTTCTCGCCTCCAACTCCTCATTCTTGGCGGCTATCACTCGTAGGATATTGTCCATCCTCGCCAATTGAGTGGTATGAGTGGCCGCAGTGTCGTCGTGATCCGAGATTCGCTGTTCCGCCGTAGTCAGGCGCTCTTCATGGACATCAAGTTTCTGTACTACCGCGTCCATGCGGGAGGATAGTTTGTCCACTTTGTCCACTATGGTGGCGAAGCCCTGCCGCATCTCCTGCATCATCTGCTGGAAATCAGGGGTGGCCGGCTGTGAGACAGCATCAGCGACAGGCGGAGGTGGAGATCGTGAGGTCCCAGCCTCCTGTACCAGGCGTGCGCCCCTTCTAGAAGCCGTAGAGTCAAAGGAGAGCTTAGGTTGCTTATTGTCAGGTTTGCCCATGGTGATACACACACAGCTTGCACTAATGGCGTGAATAGGGAGGCAAGGGGGTGATCCTCGAGAACAAGTCCACGGTCAACCCGGCAATGCCCCCAGCAGGAAACGCGACGCAAAAAAATGTCAAAAGCGGGTCGTAGAATGCACACCTCCGCACCGCACCGCCGACGCCGCCAACAGGGCAGCCGTACTGACGATAATAGGACGTAGTCCAATAGGGCACAGTAAAGACCCTGTCCACCACACCACAGAGTAGAAAGGGTAGTGCCACTAACAGCCCCCGAACAGGGACAGCGTGCAGGAGTCAGCTCCAATAACGTCTCGCAGGGTACAGGGCGGTGCAATCCAGGATCGCCAGGCAGAGCAGGCGCAGTAGGGGGCAACCGTGGACTATGGCAGGCAGATGGTGCCAGCGCCGCAACATCCAGCGGAGGGTCCCGCCGTGAAGACCGTCTCGGCAGGCTCCGCAATACGGCGACTGCTGCAGTGAAAAAGGGCGCCAAATGGAAAAAGTTTAAGACCGCCGTGCTACGCTAAATAATGCCACACATAAACCTCAGTCCGATGTGTAGCGCACTCTTGCTCACCCCACGCAGAGTTCAATCGGCCTCAGCAGCTCCGCATATGGGGGGCACGAGCAGGCGTACATGCCCCGCCACTCCCCTCCGTGCAATGGCCGCGTCCGGCTCCAGGGATAGACCGCAGCCTCTACTTCAGTTCTGCTGCCACAATCCCAGGCGTCACCCGCACCAGCGTCACTCACCCAGCGCTGCCGTCCACGGGCCAAAGGGGCACCAACCGGTCGCCACCAGTCAAGCAGGCACGGAGAAGCACCGAGGGGGGAGGGGGACAGGCCCTCTCCCACGTGTGCAGCCGCGGACCAAAGTGGGCTGGCACGCCGGGTCGCAGAGCGTCCGCTCCCCAGAGCGTGCAGCGGTGAAATCTCCGGACCCTCCAGCGTCGGCAAGGAACCTCCGATCGGGACAGGATTTCAGCCGAGGGCAGTCCGTGGCCAACCCGAGCAGAATCCGGGATCAGGGCAGGGAAAGGCGACGGTCAGGCAGGATTTCTAAGCGGATGAAGGCTCCGGGCTGCAGGAGCCTCACGGCAGTGCGGCCATGCTGCAGTGCGCCCTCTAGCGCCCCCCGCATATTGTGAATGTTTGTAATAATTATTTTATTGGGACTCCAAATATGAACCTTCCTTGACTATTTAATTTTATTTCCAACATTTTAGATGATTTGGCACACTCAGGGCACACCGCATATCTTTGCTTGGCGGGGGACTTCAATGTTCTCATCCCTGAGTTGAATGTAACATGTGGTATGAAGACTAGTACTGTTTTTATTGCCAATAGTAACACACAAGGTGTGGAGCTAGCTTCTTTTCTCACTCTGCTTGAGCTGGTTAATGTTTTTGTGGTTGTTGGGCTGAGTGATCACACACTTCCCTGCAGCCTGGAGGACATACTTGCTCATGGTTTGGTGGTCCCTTCCACTTTTAGCGATCACAACCCTATTGAGATTTAATTATTTATCTGTTTGAAGGACAGGTTTAGGGTTGACATTGAAGATCGCGATCTACACACCTCAACCAACAATTAGAGAGTGGCATGTAGACTACAGGACCCTGATCAATTCTTTAGGACTGGAGGGTGGAGGAGCAATGTCTAACTATAGAGGCCAATGATGGCTTAGTGGTGGAGGCCTATATCACATTATGTGACATAGCCAGCACAGCTCAATTAAAGCCTATACAACCCCTGCAGAAATCTCCTAGATGGTTTAATACTGTTTGCTCAGTGGCAAATAATGCATTGAGAGCAGTTTTAGTCTCCCACACTAGGGACCCGGCCCTAGTGCTGAAAATGTGCAAACAATATAAAGAAATCTTCTCCAAAAGACGACAGGAGGTAATTAAAAGTCAATTGGGGAGACACTAGTACAGGCATCAGTTTCAAATAATAGCAGATCCTTTTGGCTCTTTGTATCTGAGCTGAAATATAAAAGCAGACCCCTTAGGTCGTTCTCATGTCACATCTCTAGTAAACTATGGGAGGAGCACTTCGCAAAATATACGCTGCTCCACCAATGTCTACAACGTTTGACATAGACCTTTGCCTTGTTAACCAGTATCAGGTAAAGTTGACGGATGAGGCAGAAGCCATTAATTAAAGTGGTGGAGGTAAGGTGACAGGGCCTGATGTCCACATTGTTTTGATGAAAAGCAATATTAATTTTGAGGTGCAACTCCTCACAAATGTTTTTGATAGTCTTGTATATTCCTCACTTCCTGTATCATGAGGCACATCAATTATTGTACCCATTTTTAAGAAAGATGACAGAGCAGCTCCAAATTGCTATTGCCCTATTTCTTTAATTGATACCACTGTTTAAATTCTGGGGAGAACAATTTATAACAGGATTAGAGTAGGCTGACAATCAGCCTGTGATTTCCCCTGTCAGTTTGTATTCAGGCAAGAAGTGGGAACTACTGAGCAGTGCCTCAATTTGAACCTGGTTTTAGGATAGTAGATGGGTGCAAAAACTCCTCTTTATTTAGCATTTATCTAAATTGGACAAAATGATGGTCTTTGCTGATAGATCCAGGTTTAGATATTGTCTTAGTCCATTTTTTGGCAAATATACACAGTGATATGAGGACAAGAGTCCTTATTATTATGCAAGTTGATATATCTGGAGGTGTAGGCATACACCGGAGAATAAGACACGGGAGCTTATTGGCTCCCATTTTTATTTATTCTTCAAAATAACATGCTTCATCTGTTTTTAGTGCAGTCAACACAAGAGGTTCCAAGATGTACCAAAAATTAAGGGGAAGCCATTACTGACATTATTATATGCTGATGACGCAGTGCTCATGGCATGAACCCCCAGGGCACTGCGTCATCTAGTGCATGCTTTTGTGGACTTCATGGCTGCACTCAATATGCTGACATATTTTACAAAATCCCATATTGTGTCTTGCAGACCAATGGCTATTCGCATGCAAAACATGTTGGTTGGCTCTCAGCACTTGAGCCACACCAGTACTTTGCCATATCTCTGTGTGATTTTTTGGCTCAAGGGTATTTGGTTGGCTAATACTGCGCACCGCACTATGACATTTGCAATGGCTAATGGTTCTTTGTGCGGCCTCCCCCAACCAGTGGGTTGTGGTGGCTCCCTTAAGCCTGTTCCGCAAATTTTCAAGGCATAATGCACACCTATCGCCATTTATGGCGTGGAGGTTTGAGAGTTTTCGAAATGCAAGGCTATCCAGTGTGAAGAGAACAGATTCTGCAGAACAATCTTGTCAGTTCCTAATTCTGACTCACACTATGTCCATCACAGAGAGCTTAATTTTCTTAACCTAGCTGATCGCTTCAGGGCTTGCCCTGTTCTCCTATGCCTTGAAATTTAAAGGAATGCTGAGGCTTGGCTAACAAGACATAATTTTAGATTGTCTTTCTTTGGATAAGGGTTTACTTATTCCCTGATTGGCCTGTGTGAATGCTGAATACGGCAAAATTGAAATGGAATATGTTTTTACTAAACCATCATCTTGTATTGGCATAGTTCAAAAGATGGTAGCACAAGCACTTCATCACCACAAACAATCACAGCGCTTAAAGGCTATGTCTGTAAAGCCAAATGTATCTGCATATATTGGACAGTGTGAACTAGATTCTCCTTTTGATTATATTTGGCATGCACAGAGCAGATAGGAATGATCCTCGCTATTTTACTTTAGATCTGACACAATGAAATACGTATTGTGTTTCCCCCAGGGCTTTGTTCATAATTTAGAGGCTGTACCATGTCCCCGTGACAATGTTTTGTGTCAATCAAAGCTCCATTTTAACTTTTTTTTTAAAGTGTATATAAGGTATATGATATTGTTTTTAATTCTGATTTAAAAAAAGTATTTTCAAACTATTGAACAATGTAGGGCTGCTCTTAGACTTTTAATGACCCTATCCGTTCCTGAAATTGTTTTGTATGTTTTTTTTATTTTATTTGCTGTGTGAGTTTAAAGGTCTATGTTGTTTTAAAATTATTTTAACATATATTGCTTGTTTTAACTTTTTAACTATTGTTTGATCTGTATTTATGAATTATATTTCTGATGTTATATTGTATGTGCTTTTATGGTTGTAATTATACTTCAGAATAAAGCTATTATTGAATTGAATTTGAATATTGTGTCCAATCTTACAATGAGAATCAACACTACAGGAGCCAGAATCGATTCAGAGATTCCAAGATGTACACCATAAAACACAAAGTAATTTGATAGGTAGCTAAGCTGAAAGAATGCTTGCCAGAGACTCATATGACTCACACCGTGAGTCATCAACGTGTAGAAATCCACATTGTAGGGAATTCAGTGGCTGATGAATCCACAAAAGCAACAGTGCAAACTGCTGCTATGGCTGCAATTACCCATTTCAGTATGAGGATATATACAGACATTATGATATCTGTCAGTACTGCATATGATGATACCCACTTGCCGAAAGACTTTCCAGCGAAGTACTCCTGCCAGTTAGGTGCACAAAACATAACATTTGCTCATATTCCCAGAGTGGGGGATAGATTCAGATCACAGGTTAGGTTTAATCCTAGCAGCACATAAGTGCTTAGCATCTGCACACGCAGGGGTGGCAGCTAAATATTCATTATTGCAGCAATGCTATTGGTGGCCAGGTCTTAAAGACTAGGGACTTTGTCCTTAAAAATGTGACATCTGCCAGCAATGAAGGTTTCCATAGTAGCACACCCACCAAAGAAACCAATATTAATATCAAACAAGCCACTCACTTAAACTTATCAGGACCACTGTGGTCCCTTACATTCATATGGGGCTTACAAATACATTTTGGTTGCAGTGGGCTCCTGTTCTCGATTCCTATGAGTTTGGCCACAATGATCGGCTGACACCTGAACTGTTATCAAAGTTCTTCAAGTGTTCATCAGGAAATATGAAGTTGAAGTTAGGTCCTGTTCTGGGGGTGGGAGGCCTGAGGAAGTTGGGGTGATCCATGGCACAGTAAAGGGTGGGGGGATGGGGGTAGTTTTTGAGGGGAGGGGGAAATGTTCCGCCACGAGCGCCTGGAGACGTAACGGTGCTGCAATATACCAAACGACATGGGACAATGGCTAATGCAGGAACGCTAAAATGTGTGACTTGGAATGTGAGGGGGCTCCACACCATGGCAAGGCGACACAAGATCCATGCGTATCTGGTTCGTAGAGGGGTCCATATTGCGCTACTACAGGAAACACACTTGATGAAAAAGGAGGGAATAGCGCTACAGCGTAGATGGAGGGGACACTTGTTCAAAACCACGTACTTGGCCTTTGCCAGGGGGGTACTAATTTGGATAAGTGCGGGTACACCTTTTCAGGTAATCAGACAGATAGTGGATCCGGAGGGGAAATTTGTGGCAGTGGAGGGGAAACTCAGAGGTCGACACGTAGTGCTTTGCAGCGTATACGCACCTAATGTGGACCAAGCGGCATACTTTGCAAAGCTATCTGGGAAATTGGCTAGTTACCTCGCAGGTCCTATCTTGATGGGAGGGGACTTTAATTCGGTGGCAGATATTGAACTAGATAGGTCGCACCCACCACTACACACTTCCCCTGTGCACAGACTAGCGAAGTGCAGATCAGACTGGCAGGCGCAGTGGGAACTTGCCAATGCTTGGCGCACACAGCACCTGATAGAGCGGTATTACTCGTTCCACTCCAGCCTCCATGACCTCCACGTCCGTATTGACGCCTTTCTGTGCTCACCGCTGGTGCTCCCTGCGGTGGCCCGCACCGAATACCTAGCGTGCACGCTATCAGATCATAACCCCCTACTATTATCACTTGATTGGATGACCGAAATATCCCGAGTCCCGACATGGCAACTGAGGCCGGACACATTGGATGACCCACCGTTCCGCGAGGCACTGGGTGAAAGAATCGGCCAATACTTCGCGGAAAACGAAGGTTCCACTGACTCCAGAGCTACGGAGTGGGATGCCTTCAATATAATAGTGAGGGGACACTGCATAGGAAAATACGCTGGGGCTCGTAGAACCTTGCTGGTCGACCTGGACAGGGCGGAACGCGCGCTACGGGAGGCTGAGCTGGCGCGCCCTAATCGAACCGAGCTCCAGGAGAGCCTCTGCGAGGCGCGTGAGGCGGTGGCAATTGAGCGCCTCCGCTGTTATGATTACAAGACTTATCTAACAAAAACACATGCTGAGGGTGATAAGGCCGGGACGTTACTGGCTTGGCTGGCCGACCCCGCCAGATGCAGCCATCCGATCCTAACCATATCAGAGGGAGGGGATCGCACGAGTACCACGCAACCGTAGATCCTTGATAGCTTTAGATCCTCCTATGAAAAGCTGTACAAAAGTGCGCTAGGCGACAGGGGAGCGGAAATGGAAGCATTCTTGGATGGCCTGAATTTACCACACCTGGAGCAGGCGCAATAGACCTAGCTGAAATCAGAGGAGCAGTGAAGCACATGGCTCGCAATAAGACCCCAGGGCTAGACGGACTGCCAATAGAGTTCTATGGGCGATACATAGAACAGCTGGCCCCGCGGCTCCAAATGGTCTACAACGAAGCCAAGGACAAAGGGCGGCTACCGCACTCTATGCGCGAAGCCCTGATGATTCCCCTATTGAAACCGCGAAGGGAGAGCACCAGCACGGCATCATACCGACCGCTATCAATGCTGACAACTGACTATAAGATTCTAAGCACTGTGCTAGCGTCCAGGTTACTACAACACATGCAGGAACTAGTCCACAAGGACCAATCTGGGTTCATACCCACGCGTAACACCACTCACAATATCCGCAGGTTGACCCGATTAGTGAGTAATCCGCCGCCGGAGGCTAGAGCGCCCCTGGTGCTGGCAGTTGATATAGAAAAGGCTTTCGATAGCTTGGAGTGGGGATACTTGTATAAGGTGCTGCGGCGCTTTGGTCTAGGAGAGGGCTACATAAAGTGGCCGAGGGTGTTGTATACGGCGGCGAAAGCGAGAGTGAGGGTGGGCACCCTAATATCAAACCAATATGAAGTGTGCCGCGGAACTAGGCAGGGATGCGCGCTGTCCCCACTGCTGTTTGCCCTAGCGGTGGAGCCTCTCGCGGCGATGGCTAGGAAGGGTGGTTACTACAGTGGACTGGAACACAATGGAATTCGCCACTTTATCTCGCTGTAAGCGGACGATCTCCTCCTCTTCTTGGAGGATGCCGACAAAGCGGTGGAGGGAGCGGAAAGACTTCTTGCGCGCTTCGGCGAGCTCTCCGGCCTGAGAGTCAACTGGGCCAAGACCTGCCTGTTTCCCCTTCGGAAGGGCGAGATACAGCCCTCCACCCGCCCACTGCTTAGATGGGAGCCTAATTGTTTAGAACATCTGGGAGTACACGTGTACCATGATGCCGTGAACATGCTAGAGGGCAATGTGGGCGGCTGTCTCCGCACCCTGAAAAGCAATATGTCCTTCTTGGCTACTCTCCCGCTATCAGTGGCAGGCCGCGTTTCCCTACTAAAGATGATAGCCTTACCTAGGTTGCTGTATTATTTCCAGACTCTACCTATATGGGTGCCAAGTGCGATATTTCGTCAGTTGAAATCGATGGTTATTTCCTTTCTGTGGGGTACGTGCAGACGCAGGATAGCGCTGACCACGCTGAACCGCCCAAAGGACGAGGGAGGCCTGGCGGTCCCTGATTTTGAAATCTACTACCTAGCAGCCCAGCTACAGACCTTTACGCAGGAAATTGCGAGGGTGTACCGCGGTCCGGAGCAGGAAAGGAACAGCGGCACCCCTCGACATGTGCTTGCCTATATCGCCCTACAACAACGATTGGCACTCAGAGACCTATCCCTGAAGGAAAGAACTTTCCGTCTTTGCTGGAACCGATCACAAAGACGAGCGGGAGTCAAACATCCATACGCACCCGAGATCCCACTGGGCATGGTGACAGCGCTCCCACATGGTGGAGATTGGTCGCACTTGCAACACTGGGAGGAAGCAGGGCTCCAGATGCTGGGGGACTTATACGACGATGGGGCACTGACCCAATACCAAAGGCTGCAAGAGCGCTACGACCTGCCACGGGGGGACTACCTACTGCACGCGGCAGTGGTGCGAGCCATTCAGGCACACTGGGGCGAGGGGCTAGTGGAACCACCAACAACGCTGGCCTGCCAGTACACTATGATGTCTGCAGGTACCTACAAGGCGGTCACATGCCTCTACTCTAGAATACTAAATGAAACCTTGCAACCTCTGACCGGGCTGAAAGCCAAGTGGGAACTAGACCTGCAGACGGAAATCCCAGATACCATGTGGGCGCAGCTGGTGAGACGCGCTAGAAAGAGTACGAGGAACGCACGATTCCAGCTGATTCATTTCTATTTTCTCCACAGGGCCTACCTTACCCCAAACAAAATAAGGAAATACTTCGGGGCGGAGGAGGCAGCCTGCCCACGATGTAATAGAATAGGAGCGGATCTGACCCACATGCTCAGAGACTGCCCTCACCTACAGAATTACAGGGAGGGGATTGGCGACACCCTGAATGAAGTGGCAAGTAGGGACCTCCGTTATGATACAGCCATCAGTATATTGCACTGGCTTACACACACGTCCAAAAATAAGATATCAAGCAAATTCATTGACATGGGCCTCCTCTTAGCCAAAAGAGAAGTGACCAAGGGATGGAAGTCGAAAACGGGCCCCACGCATCGGAGGTGGCTAAATGAGTTTCTGAAATGGGCAGCGAGCGAGAGCACAATCAGGTACCAATTGACACGCCAAAAGGGGGCGAGAGAGCTCGGGAGGGGCAATGGAGTGGGAAATTTTGGTGCAAGCCCTGCGAGACAGCTCGGTAGAGGAGGAGGAAGGAGAGGGGGAGGCACGAGAAGACACGACCCGCACACCCATAGCAATAGCGCCCTCTCCAAGCACACACATCCAGTAGACGATTATGATCTCCTGCTAGTCACTACACAGACACACATATGTTGGCTAGGCGCAAGTGGGGACATTTGGGGGGGGAGGGGTTAAGGGGGGTTGGGGGGGAATTCTAGATCAAGCGGTGCAGGAGAGGCGATTATTTCATGAGACGCCGGGGGGAGGGTGATAAAACTTAAAAGCAGACAGCGGACCTCCTGATACGACACACACAGCGCCTAACGGATGTAAAGATTTTCTTGTTTACGAGTATTGCCGCCCGGCCTCCGGGATGTGGGCTGAATGGCTGTGTATAAAGGGGACGCCTTTTCTGCTGATAGCGCTGTTCCTGGCGCTTTTCTTGGGATCCTTGCTGCCTGTTGTTTCCTGCGGCCACATCTCGCCCCATTTGGCTGGGGGCAGGTTCGTGACTGTTGTGAGTAGTTTGGAGCAGGGCTTGGGTGCGAGGCACAGCGGGGCTGCGAGTGTGTGCAGGGACTCCATTGCCCAGGAGTCCCTGCGTCACCCTGCAAGACCTTCCGGTCCGCTCTCCCCGTGGCCCGCCCACCGCCCATAACGGTCCCTATATCTAGGAACGGGACTCCCGCAGCGCGGGACGCAGCTCGGGGCGAAGACCGAGCTAAGAGCGGGCCGTTTGAGGCCGTTCGAGGTCTGAGCGGTCTGGTCTGGGCCCCTTCTCTTTCGCCCCAGCCTTGCCCTTCTTCTAACTGTCATTGGTCACCATTTCTGCTTAGGCTGGTAGTTTATTGAAGCCCCTATGTGTACTCGTGTGACTCGCAATAGGGCGGCCAAGGGCGGGCTGGTCCACAATGGCCCTATGGACGATTTTATTACACGCACAAATATCGCCATAGACCAGGAAATTACCAAACTCCAAACTAGAGTGTCCCTCGACTTGGAAGCTGCAAGGAAGTTGTCACTCGAATTTGCTAATTCCAAGAAATCTTCCTTAGGGCACATAGCATCAGCCATCACCCCAAAGCGCGCACACATTCCACAGTGCGTATCAACGATGGCTGTTGTTCACAACACTCCTGTTTTGCCTATCCCCTCGCCACCCCCGTGTCCATCACCTCTGCCTGGAAGTTCGTCCATCCCTGTGGGTAGCCCTCATCATCCTCTCACTTCTACTTCCTATTCTTCAGATATTTCTGTTGCATCTACTTCCTATGGTAGACTCGATAGCATTCCGGCCAATCCGCACAAAAGAAAACGTTCCCCCAGCTCAACTTCCCCACAGAAAAAGACCAAAAACCAGGGGGTCTCTAACGCTGGTAACACCCCAGCCGACGGTAGTCTGGGAATGCTCTTTACTCTCCCGCAGGCTCCATGGTGCACTGATAACGTGGGGTTAGCTCCTGCTGTCTCCAAAAGCATTCCACTAACTGAGAGAGCTGATCTTGCCCTAAATGACCAGGAGGGGAGGGATAGGGAATTCATAGGAGTGGTTTGGGATACCCTGAAAAGTCTCTTATCTCCCCTGGATCTAAGACTCTCTCGAATCGAGAACCATCTCTTAGAGATGGAGAAAAGCATCATAGCCTTGGCTACACTTGGTCTGAGAGGTTTTGAACACCAGGGTTTGATAGAGAACAATACTGCTCCCCAGGCTCCTACCCCTTCCCCCACAGTGCCGCATGGCCCGACACTCATCCCTATTGCGCCTTGTCCCACTCAGCCCATCCCTAAACCACGCACTAAGAGAGTCGCCACCTCTAATCCGGCACCCCAGCCTAGGGTTAACACCCCAAACGCTTCCATCCTACAACCACACACCCGCACTAATATGGCCGCCCCGAGGAGACAGAATCCTAATAGCTCTAGTCTCCGCCCTATCCAGGTCTTCCAAAATAAATCTTCCACTCGTTCTACTGGGGGTCCTCAAACCAAGAGCAATTTTCGAGGGGGATATATTGATCTCCCTCCTGAAGCCAATGATTATGTGGTGGTTTTGACGGGTGTGCCAGAGGCAGAGAATGGCCATCACGAATATCAGCATTCCTTACACAATAAGGTCATGCACTGGCTCAACACGTACAGACCAATCCCCAATGGCAGGAGGAGTAGAGTCAGTATGGTACGAAGAGTACCGTGGGTGGGCTCAACAAGGAAATCCATTCCCGGCGACTGCATAGTCGTGACGTTTGACGATCCTCTCACGGCTAATCACATCTGTGCCTGGGTGACCCAAGATGGGGGCTCCTCTATTGTGCCGAGGCCTTTGTCATTTTTTTACCCACCACGAGCTGCATACCCACATGGGGGCAATTGGTCCATGGTGCCCCAACAGCCCAGCTGGGGGTACTCCTCCAGGGAGCATAATCCAACTAGAGGCTGGCTCGGGATTACAACTTCAAATAGGTTCGGCAGTCTTGAGGATGTTGACTGACTCCCAATGTCTCCCGCTCTGGCACCACCACCTCGACCTAAGGCCTCTGTGGTGGTAGCTGATACCTGTCCTCTGTTGTCTACCCTGGTTGTGACTAGTACTGCCCTTCCGGTCCAATTCAGGACTCAGGCTCCCCCTGTACAGGGCCCACCCAATTCTGACTATAATACCAGCACCTCCGCTATTGTGAGCGAGACAGTCGTTGCCTTGCCGCCACCCTTAGCTCCTCTCCAGTCTTCCTGGCCTGTCGGTTTCGATGCTGTTCCACCAGCCCTTGCCCCTCCGTCCCGCAATAGACCCGCAGGCAACTCCCAGCTTAAGATCTTAAGCTGGAATGTGGCAGGGCTTGCACGAAATTTCGATAAGCCAGACTGGAATTCTTTTTTGGAGCCCTTCGAGATTTGCCTCCTCCAAGAAACCTGGTGCTTGGAGCCCATGCACAGGGTGGGTTTTACGACGTACTCAGTACCAGCATCCAAACCTAAGGGCAGTAAAGGCCTCCCTTCTGGTGGCCTTCTTATTTGGGTCAGTATCACACTGGGGCTTACCATAAGACACATAAATACCCAATCTCCAGACCTCATGAGACTCACCATACAGTGCCCGGGGGGTAGGAACCTAGAAGTGTTTAATTTGTATCTTAGCGGGGCCAGGGGGGGGAGTTCTTTTTTATCTTCAACTGGAGTCGAAGAGGAGCTCAGTGGTTGCAACATTGACTCCTTGATTGTCCTGGCTGGGGATTTTAATTGCTGTTTTGAACCGCTGGCCAGTGAAGACATCCTGGACACCTGGGAAGACGATACTAAGAGAGGCATCCCTTTGCTTGCTTTGGACCCAATTAAAAAATGGACTCAGAATGTGATTGATATTAATTCTCTCTGTATAGAATATGACCTGAGGGCCACTAATGGCCGTTCTAAATCAGATACCAGGGGTGCGCACACCTTCAACAGGGTCGGCTACACCTCGAGAATAGATTATATACTGCTAAACCATAACTCATGGCAGTATTTCCAAGACATGGAAGTCCAGCAAACAATGGATAGCGACCATAATCCTTTGGTCCTATCACTTGCCCTTCCGTGGGAAGTAGGGAATTCATTATCGCCCAGTTCTAATTGGAAATCATCCCACGAAGTTGTTCCAAGCAACTGTGGCAGGCGATTAAAATGGGCAAAAGTCGCCGCGGACGAAATGAGAATGGCCCAAGCTGGGACCATAATGATGAAAGCTAAGTGCCTCTTGGGTGCGCTGGATTCCGATAATGCCGTTCTTACGACATTTACGGAGACCATCGCATCGCTCAGTGACCTGTTTATGGTTCCTCAGGGTAGGGCTAGGGCCACTCGGAAAACTGTAAATAGGGGTAGAGACCAATGGTACTCCCCCGCCTGTCGTGCAGCCAAAAGCGCACTTATCCGAGCAGTTGGTAGGAAAGACGCCGCTCAGATTTCACTCGCTAGGAAAAACTATAAAAAAGCCCTAGCAGTGGCAAAGGACACCCATGAAACAAACTTTTGGAGAGACCTAATGGACACCTGCTCCAGTAAGGACTCAAGGGGTTTCTGGGCCTTGCTTAGAGGAAGGGACAGGCCGGTCGACTCATTGCTGACAAGTAACATCACAGGGGAGGCCTGGTTGGCTCATTTTTCCAAACTCTATTCTAACCCATCAGGGGCCTTGGGCCAGATCAGGGGTCCCAGACACAGCATGCCGGAAGCTAGCATAGAGTTAGACCCCTCCTTTACACCCAAGGAGGTTGAAGTAGCATTCAGGTGCCTTGTGCCCAATAAGGCGGCAGGCCCAGATGGCGTCCGAGCGACTTGCTCCGGACTAACCTGGAGGTGTGGAGTTTACTCATTGCCCAACTTTTGAATGAGGCTATGAAGGGCGGAGGCCTCCCAGATTCATGGAGGGGTGCGGAAGTCGTCCCTATTTGTAAAAAAGGTTGCAGAGACGACCCTGCCAACTACCGTCCTATAAGTCTGCTTGATTCCACCCAGAAGGTAGCAGGGAAGGTAGTCTTAGGGAGGATTTTGCAGTGGGCCGAGGAAAAGCAGGTCTTGTCTGACTTTCAGGCCGGTTTTAGAACAGGTACTGGCACGATTGAGCAGACATTTCGATTCCTAATGCTTTATTGGAAAGTGGTAAAACTGGGCAAAGGCAGTCTGTATCTCGCCTTTATAGATCTGCGGACTGCCTTTGACCTAGTCCCACGTAACCAATTGTGGGCCGTCCTTGAGGGCTTGGGCATGCCCTCGTACCTGCTCGCATTGATCATTAAATTCCACGAAAGCAATTTTGCTCAAGTTAGATGGGGCACGCAGGGCCAAAAAACACCCCGCATCTCTGTTGACAGGGGCGTCCGCCAGGGGTGTGTGCTAGCCCCCACTCTATTTTCACTATATCTAAACGGAGTGGTGGAGCATCTTCTTAAACTACCAGCAGATGCACCCTCCCTGGCGGGCAGGAAGATACCAACTCTCCTGTTCGCAGATGATACCCTGTTGATCTCGAAATCCCCGCTAGGCCTCCAAACGTTGCTATCAAGGTTCCAGGGCTTTTGCGACTCCAGGGGCTTGGCTATTAACATCAGCAAAACCAAGTTCCTGGTTGTGAATCCCCCTAGGAAGTCAGTACACCCCCCAACCCTTGATTCAGTCCCACTAGAAAGGGTAAGGGAATTCGATTATTTAGGCATACGACTCTGTGACTCTATGAGTTGGAAGGCACATCATCAAAAAATTATTCTGACGCATAGGAGGGTCACAGGTGCGTTATTAAAAGAACATCGTGCCTCTCCCCTAAAACCTATTGGGGTGATACTAGATATCTATAGGGCAAAAGCTGTGAGTGCGGCGTTGTATGGGGCAGAGCTGTGCAGCACGCAGAAATTTGACACTCTGTCCCAGCTTGAGAATAAATTCCTCAAAGACCTAATGAGGCTCCCCCATAGCTCTCCCACTCTCCCTCTCTTACTTGACACAGGCACACGCTCTATAGCCGAGCAGTCAAAGCTACGCCCTCTATTATTATGGGCCCGCATTTGGAATGTCCCTGAACTCTCAAGCTATGCAGACGCACTATGTGAACTCCTCGCAACCCCGGGGTGGTACAAAATTGGTACAAAATTGGCTGGCTCATGGAAGTAAAGCGCCTCCTTTTCGAACTGGGCCTGGGAGACGCTTGGGTCAATAGATCTTCACCACCTAAACAGCTGCTAAAGAAAATATTTTGGTCATGGGTGGAAAATGAGAGAGTGAGCCACTCCAATCTTTGTAGATCTGCTGCTGAGTTTTTGGTTATTAAAGATTCCCTCTTTAGAGAACCCTACCTGGATGTGATCTCCAACCTTTTGGAAAGGGCACTGTATTTTAAATTCAGGGTTGGAGTTTTGCCCCTTTGTACATGGACAGCGAACTGGAAACCACCCTGGCAAACCATAGCAACCTGCCCTTTCTGTGCTAACAGGGATGAATCCATTGCCCACTTAATGTTTGAGTGTTCAGCGTATGCTGCCCCTCGCCGCAGATGGCTGAAACCTCTTTGCCTGAAGCTGGGCACTCAGTCACATGCGGAGACCTTACAGATGCTAAGATCAGACACTCACCCCTTCATTGCTTGTGGCCTGGCAAAATTCTTGGGTTGGGCTTGTAGGATAAGATCTGAGAGGAAAATGATCCTCCAGTAAGGTTATCTATCCTGATTCCTCTGGTTTTAGCCATTCGATGTTGTGCCCTTTTGCCTCTTCTTAAGGATGGTTTATTATATGTATGTTGTATAAATGTATTTTAGCTGGCTGATCTGCACAAATGTTGTACACATTATACTGTCTCCTATTGGTCTGCCCTTATGTATTGATGGTCGAACTGCATAACTGCTTTATATTTTATAATTGTTTTTACACTGTAATGCTTTTAAGAAATGAGAAATATTTCGAAATAAAGCTATACAACAGTATAAAGGATGGATGTACGGACAAGGGGGCGAGGACTCCACGCTGATGACAAGATTCCTGTTTAGGATGCTATGCATTTGGTTCTGCAATAAAAACGGTTTAACAAAAAAAAAATCAGGAAATATGAAGTTGGAACAGTTCAATCGAACCAGGGTCGGTGTTCACCTCTACGGCTTACAAAGACACCATGGACAATTTGGGTATGACTGTGTCATATTCTTCACCCTATCATCCTGAGGCAAATTATGTAGTGGAGAGGAAGAACTGAGACTTAAATCAGTCTTTAACAGTGAGGTCATTAGGCTCAGTTCGGCGTTGGGTTTATCATCTATATGGAGTCCAGAGAGCCGCAACAATCTGCCTAGATCATCCCTGAGTGGTCGGACTCCCTAAAAGATCCTGTGTGGGGTTCAAATGTGGGCACCTGACCTCAACAGTTACCTCAGACTGGTGGCAGAAACACCCTTTGACATCAATGAACATTTGGCTGTTTTACATGAACTGAATAACTTCAGGGATGCACAGTGCAATGTCCAAGTAAAATGCGCCGCTACTGGAGAAGTGAAGGAAGCACCAGAAACATCTTGTTAGATTCCAAAAATTGGGGACCTGGTCAGGGAGAAACTAGGGGACAGGAAAGAATGTGTGCTATCTAACATAACACCTGTTCTGGCTTTTGAAAGTACCTGAACTGTATTTCTACCTACTCTTGCTGGTAATTTGTGTCAATTGATCTCATCAACCGGCATCATGTGGCCGTTGCTACATGGTAGGCCATGTGGGATCCTGAGAAGTTACCTCCCTTTTCTCACTACTATAAAGGATGTTCCTTTGGAAGCTTTGATTAGCGATGCAGCTTCTACTTCCCAGCTGGGGATAGCAAATAATGAAATATCTCTTCTACCTACAAACAACTTCTACAGATACAGTAATTTCAGTTCCAAAACCACAATTCAAGTCAACTCCAAGGTCTACACAGCCTACAAAAAGCTTACAAAAATAGGTTAGGGGTCCAGATGGTGCACTGTGGGCTATCAAGGATAGAGGTCAACATATCCTGAGGATGTGCATGGAATAAGTCTGGCATAATCCTGTTGTTTATGTTGTCCAACAAACACAGAGTTTTTACCAGAGAGGTGCAAGCTGTGTGGCATAGGAAACCTCACCTGGCAATAAAACAGAAAGGACTGACAGAATGATAGCAATTTCACGATTCAGAGGGTGGTGTCCTCTTGGCCGTTCTTGGTTAGTTATGCAATTTTGTCTCATTAGGCAAGATTTCTCCATATTAAGTAGATATGCAGCATGCAACAGTTGCTGTTCACATTATCAGATGTACAAGAGGCTGAATGGTCAATTAGAGGTCTGTGATGCCCATAGATGTCTGAGGCTGCATGTGCCTAAAGATGCCTGAGGATGCATGTTATACACACTGCATTGATCAGTGTGTGTCTATCCTTCCCTGAACATTGTGGATAACCTACTGGATTTTTCCACAAAGAAGCTATTCTCAGTATGGCAAGTCACAAGCTTCTGTTGGTCATATCCCTGCCCTTTGTGGTCATCGTCTGACACTAATATTATGGGGCCGATACCGATCCGGTAAAATGCCCTCCGAATAGCCGTATGTAGCGTTTTTCCCGTACGAATCGAATGCAGAACCATACCCGTACGTACGATGTAGTACGATGTGTACCCAAAGCAGTTCTCCATACGAATCGTACCAAAGACCGTACAACTCACTAATCCCTACGAATCGCATTCCGAACGCGCAGTACTCGATGTCCGTATGGATCGAAGCTGCATTTTCCGACCCACCAAGTACAAATCGTATCGACTACACAGCTGTTTTTCTACGGGAGCTTAAAATGTCCATCAAAGCAGATTTTAGCTCGAAATGCGTACGAAACGGACCCCCCGGGTACGTGCGTACACCCCATGGTTGGAGAGGTACGGTGCGTACACCCCTGTATTTCAGGGGTACGATGCGTATGTCCCCGAGCGTACACCCCATGATCGTTGGGTTTATGGACCATAGGGGTACGGTTTGTACACCCCAGTGTCGTAGGTTTATGGTGCGTATACCCCGTGCATATACCCCTTGATTTTAAGGGTACGGTGCATTTGTGATAGTGTTTCCCTCCATATGAATTGCTCATACGTGACATTTACCGTACGAATCGCGTACTCATTCCCCGTTCCGGATCGTACTTGGCGGGTCGTACGGCATTTTTACGAATCGTACGGTTCACTGTGCGGGTCGATGTCGTACGGTTTTACCCTTCCTTTTCGTACAGTTCACAATGATTCGGACGTATTTTCTTGCAATGGATCAAACTACGCAATTCGGGTGGATTCGTACTATTCATACGGAAACAGCTACGAATACGAGTCGTCGTACGGATTTGTTTCCCGAATCGGAATCGACCCCTATATGTATGGTTTGGTGAGGTGTTTGAAATATGCCTTGGCTGAAGTAGGCAACGGCCCAGCCTTGGCTAAGTGAGAGAAAATAATGGAAATTATTTTTATAGCAAGGTTTGGTTAGCTGAGACTGCAGAAGGATAATTAATAGTGGAATAACCTGAGGGAGAGCATCACTGATCTGAGGGAGGCTGCCTTCACATTACCAATGTGAGCCCTCCACCTTGAGGATGGTGCAGAGGGGTGGGCAAACACTTTGCAGATCAGATTTATGACCACATAGTCCGAGTGGGCACTGGAAAATGCAAGACAGTTGGTGACTCTAGGGTGTTAGGCTTTCTTGTCAGCGCTCTGGTCAGCAGCTCCAATGGGTCCGGGAAATGTGGTTGCTGGCTCTGTGGACATGTGAATGGTAGGTGGGTAAACAGATGACTGAGAGGCTAGCAGATGAAGCTATCTCCAACTTGTTGCTCATCATGGATTGCATAGGCCCTGGCTATATGATCAGAGGAAGCAGGGGGCTTAGACCACCTCAGAGAACCAGGCGGTGTTCCATGAAGATGCATACTGCTCCAGGGTATCCAGAGCCAAGTCACCAGGCTGGCAGTGCCAACCCTGAGTCCTCCCCATAAACCACATGAACCACATGTTCTTTTTGTGCACAAAATGTCCCCAACCAAGCATGTGTACTTAATTTTGCATAGCCTTAGTTTCAACAAAGTTTTGGTGGAGGTAGACTTTTTACAAAAATTGCCCTAATTATACACAAAGAGGTCTACCAGTAGCTCAGTATTTATCAACAGTTATCCGATTGAACATGATCTCACTTGATGACATTCCCTCAATATTGATTTCTCATAGAGGTGCATAGTTTTCTCCCACTTGTCATGACCCTAGTCCAACGAGATGCAAATTGATGCCAAACCTTTCTGTACTCACCATCTACAAATTGATAGGGTCACAGAGAAATCCAACAAAGGCTTGAACTGAATTCACGATGCCAGATATTATGATTCAGTGACTTTATTGTCCGTGGCATAAACTCTGTTCAACAAATTGACCCACACCCTCATAGGATTTTCTCAATTTTTCTGTCAACAAGGGCAACCACCTATGATTGGTTTGGTATGATATACATCAAAAGGTACCCCATACAAGAATACAAAGAGCATCTTTTTGATGGTTTAGAAACTACCCGAAAAAAATGTCACAAGTCAAGTAAAAGTTAAATGCAGGTTCTCACTGTAGGCTGACCGCAGAATTGCAGATCTGGTATGGGTGTTTACCTATAGTGTTGCAAGAAATGTGTCATCCTGTGTAATTTTCTAACCATGTAGCAATCAAAGTGCACTTTACTTCTCAAGATAGAGCCTGAGGTGAGAATATATTGAATTTCAATGAAATATTTTGCACGAGGAAAGATTTTTCAGAAACAGTAACAAGTTTTCTTCACTATTCTTTGTAGAAAATACAAACTCATCAGACTATCTGACACTTTGAAAGGCTACAAAAGCCATGCTTGGGTGCAAATTGCATCTCTCATGGTTGGTACTTTCAAGCTAAAGAGTAACATGTGCTTACTCTTAAATATGAGTTCAAGGAGAGCGAACCTGCATATGTTTGGTAAGTTGGTCTGTATGCTCTTCGAAATTGGAAGAATGATAAAGAAACAAACATATTAGTGCCACAAAAACAAATTGGTTACTTTGCGAATAGTGAGGTAAAGGAGTCAGAGCAGTGAGGATATGGTTGTTAACTGCTTGAGCTTGGTCAGTAATAAAAAATTCTTATCCTCTCCAGTCATGCTTCAAACTAAGGGGTCGTGGGAAGGGACTGTCCGCCATAAGGGCGGGGGTACCGTGTGTGGAATTAGGATGCACCCGCCACAGTGGCGGGTGCAGCCCGCATTTTTAACATTGCGGCGGGCGGTGCTGAAAGCAACGCCCGCTGCAATGCTAAAAATGCATGTTGTGCGTTTCAAAGCACAACATGACAGGCACGGTGCCTGCCATGTTGTACTTTGAAATGCAGGGGGATACCATAGGTACACCCCATGTGCACCCCCCACCTCCCTTTTCACCCTGGGGGCCTGCACTGGGCCCCCAAAGCAAAGACCGTATGCCTTTCCACGGCGGCAATGCCGCCGTGGAAAGGCATAGGACCGCAGGCTTCGTAATATGGTTGGCGGTGTCTCGCAGACACCGCCACCATATGTATGCACTTTTTCCGTCGGTCGCAAAGGCGACCAGCAGAAAAGCAGCGGACGGTCTTCACATCCGCCGCGGACCCCTCAGCCATCCAAATGTGGTGGGGGGTCATTTCAGTGAGGATTTCAGGAGGATTGCCCCCGCCAGGCCGGCGGTGGCTACCGCCAGCCTGGCGGGGGCAGTCCGCCCACCATCCTAATGGGCCCCATAGTTAGGTTACCATTGAATAGCAAGTTATTTGGTATTTTTATCAGAGAAGTTATAAAGCTGATAGGGACATCTATTGTGAGGTGATAAGTAAATAAGACTGCTTTGAGATTAATGTCTTGTTCACCGTTGCCCGAGAATAGTAACAAGACAAAATATCAAATTCAAAATATAGAATTACCAAAATATCGAAGTCAAAATATAGAATGGACAAAATATCAAATGGATAGAATATAGTGTTTAAAAATATCGAATTGAAGTTAAGTAATATAATATAATATCGATTTTTTAAAACATAGAAAGTCAAAATATCGAAGTATATAATATAGGTATTAAAATATATCGAATTTTTAATAATATTGACATTTTAAAGTGTTTGTATGTTAGTATATAAGTGAAAAGTGTATATTATTTTTGTAATTTATTTTAACTAATGAATTTTATGTTATTTAATTTTTGCGTAATTTAATTATGTAGCGGGTTGTGGGTTTATAGGGGAATAGGGTGGGAAGTAATTTAATTATATTAAATTAAATATAATTTTTAGAAATTACAAATTATTTTTAATTTTGGGTTTTAGTTCTGTAGCGAGTTGTGGTTTATAGAGGAATAGGGTGGGAAGTAATTTAATTGTAATTAGTTGAATATTTTTATCCATTTATTGGTATTCATTTAGAATTAATTGTTAATTAATTTTTAATTGGTAATTAATTTGTATTAATTGATAATTACGTTATTTTCTGTAGCGGGTTGTGGGTTTATAGGGGAATAGGGTGGGAAGTAATTTAATTGTAATTAAGTAAATCATTTTTATTTATTTATTGGTTTTGATTTTTTATTTATTGTTAATTAATTTTTAATTGGTAATTAATTTTTATTAATTGGTAATTAAATTGATAATTATATCCGTTTATTTTCTGTACTGGATTTTGGGTTTATAGGGGACTAGGGTGAGAAGTAATTTAATTGTAATTAATTACATCATAAAAATACTTTTTGTGTATTGATAATTAACTTACTGTTAATTATTAATTGGTATTAATTTTTATTATTAATTCGTTTTAGTTATTGAAAATTAATTAGTTGTTAATTATTTACGAATAGGTAATTAATTTTAATAATTTGTATACATTTTTATTATTAATTAGGTTTTGTTATTGAAAATTAATTATGTGTTAATGAGGAATAGGTAATTAACTTTAATAACTAATATTTATTTGTATTTATAATTGATTAATTATTACATAATATTAAATTGGCAATTAATTTTAATTAAGTTTTATTGGTATTGCTATTTAATTTATTTTTATTAATATAGTAAATCATTACTTTCCCTACTGTTAAATTCACTAGAGTGGGAATAGTAATTTTTACCCCTATGCTATCCAACGCTTTCTCTACTGTTGCACTCTCTGGAGTGGGAATAGTAATTTTTACCCCTACGCAATCCAACGCTTTTCCTACTGTTGCATTCTCTGGAGTGGGAATAGTAATTTTTACCCCTACGCTATCCAACGCTTTCCCTACTGTTGCACTCTCTGGAGTGGGAATAGTAATTTTTACCCTCCGGCTATCCAACACTTTCCCTACTGTTGCACCCTCTGGAGTGGGAATAGTAATTTTTACCCTACCGCTATCCAATGCTTTCCATACTGTTGCACTCCCTCGAGAGGCAATACTAACTTTTACCCTGCGCTATCCAACCCTTTACCTACTGTTGCCCTCACTGGAGTGGGAATATTAATTTTTACAAAGCGTGGACTAAAAATCCGTTCTGCTCGCGGAATTTTGTGAATTTTTGGCAATTTCGCTGTCTGCGAATTGTGCAAAATTGTCAAAGAATTCGCAATTCACAAGCTGGCAGATTTTTTTGCTTGGTCGCGCTTCAAAAATACAATCTCGTGAGCGCGGTGTTGACTTACAGTGATTCTGAGTTTGCCGAGTTGTTTTCCTCCCAGTTTGCGTGCGCTGCACCATTTTGGATCTGGCTGCGTGATCGCGCAAGACTTTTCGACCATCTTGCACTGCGAGAGTTTGAGAACGCGACCACGTCATAAGGGCCCGCGATCGAGAGAGTAAACAATTGCGAACACGTAGATGCGACGCGCAGCTGACTTCCGGCGGGAGATTTGAACAGCTCGCTTTCCCGAACTTGCAAAAATTGCAATTCTGTACAAGAAATTCACCGCAGGCATCATAAACCTTCTGAAAATGATGATTTGGATCAGTATAACTCCTCATATTGACATTTTGCTGCACTTTTTTGTGCAAGGAGTACATTTTTGGGGGGGGGTCAGAGGAAGGCAGTGCCCCAGAGTCTCCAACTTCCTGTTCCTACCCAGCACGCTCCTCCCAGTGCTTTGTCCATGTCCTGGTCACTTTTCATTTGGATCTGGAGCTGGAAGGATTACTTTTTGTGGCTGTTGTTTGATATTTGTATTTGAGGACTTTTTGTTTGGATCACTTTTGTATTACTTTTGGATTTGAGATTTTACAAGTAAGTTGGTGTTGTTTGTTTGGGGCATTGCAGTTGCTTCAACTACAATCAATTTTTAAACTTTTTCACAACTTAAGAAAAATATATTGTGGGTGGCCACAGTTTCCAGTAGGCCCAGGGTTAGTCATGGGTGCATTATACAACTGTTTCTGTGAGTTTTGTTGAACATAAATATAATTTATGTCATGGAATTGAATAGCTCACTGTTATATATATATTTTTTTTATTTTGGGTTGCGTGTAAAGCCACACTAGCCAGGCCCAGGGGTAGTCAGTGGTGCATGGACCAAGGCTTTCTGTGGGGTGTCTTGAATTTAACCATAATTTAGGGCATGGATGGCATTGGAATGTGGTGATTTTTGTGTGTTTTGCTCTTTTTTAGGGTGTTGTTGGGGCCTGGCCATGTGGGTGGGGGCCATTTTGAGGCCTGGTCCAGGCAGGGCCTCGCCATGTGGGTGGGTGTCAAGGGGCCATTTTGAAGCCAGAAAGTGTGCTTCGTGCCATAGGCCTGCACCCAGTCTGCCTTGCTTTCATCCATTTTGCCCAGGGGTACTCAGTGGTGCATGGACCAAGGCTTTCTGTGGGGTGTCTTGAATTTAAACATCATTTAGGGCATGGATGGCATTGGATTGTGGTGATTTTTGTGTGTTTTTCGCTTTTTTGGGGTGTTGTTGGGGCCTGGCCATGTGGGTGGGGGCCATTTTGAGGCCTGGACCAGGCAGGGTCTGGCTATGTGGGTGGGAGTAAAGGGGCCATTTTGAAGCCAGGCAGTGTGCTTTGTGCCATAGGCCTGCACCCAGTCTGCCTCCTTTCATCCATTATGCCCAGGGGTACTCAGTGGTGCATGAAACAACTCTCTCTTCGTGGTCTCTCTTCTATTAATGTAAACATCCATTTTTGATTAGAAATAATTGCAATTTTTATTTTTGGTCTTTCCATTTTTGGGTGTGTTGTAATAATAATAAATGTCTAGTTGCAAATATTAATTGAAGCACGACATATGCAACATTTATTTAACTGATGTTCCTCTGGCTTCCTTTGCTTTAAGGTGCACAAGGAGAACCACGAATCATCCTTATCGTTCATCATCAGTGCCAGGAAGAAGTCCTGCTGCGGTGTGTGCAGCACAACGTCATGTGTGGCCTCAGACAACTCTGCAACTCGTGCAACTGCAGCCTTCTGTTCTGACATCTGAAGAAGATGGGCCCAAAGAAAGGTAGCCGTAGCTCCTCTACCAAGAAAGATACCAGTGCCACTGCCAGTAAGAAGGAGCAGATGAGGCAAGTGGCGCCACTTACCAAGGAGACTGATGTGCCCACAGACACTTTTTTTGGGGGGAAAACTACGCCAGCAGCACCAGTGTCCGCCGGGGACCAAGCTGGGAGCAGCACCTCAGCTTCATTGGTCTCAGTGCCACCACGCCAAGTTAGGCATAAGGCCATGAGTGCCGCAGAGGCAACCACTGTAATTGCTCAATCACCATCGACAGTGATGTTGGCGTTGATTCATCGCAAGAAAGTAGCATCCAATCAACGCAGTGTGTAACTCATCTGACGAGTGTTCAACCAAACACGCAACGACAACCACAGGTGCAACAAGGAGAGGCGCAAGGAGAGGCGCAAGTTGTGGCGCAAGGAGTGGGGCAAGTAGGGGCGCAAGGAGTGGCGCGAGGAGTGGCATAAGTAGAGGCGCAAGTAAGGGCGCATGGAGAGGCGCATGGAGAGGCGCAAGTAGAGGTGCATGGAGAGGCACAACTGCCCACAATGCTTGTTCCTCCAGAAGTAGGGGTACATCAGGAAATGGAGATTCAAGCGGAGGTATCATCCGAGCAAGCCACTCCTTCTGATGATCCATTGTCTTCCAGATCCCCAGCAAGAAAAAGGTCAAGGAGGGCTAGTACAAGTTCTTCTTCAAGACCCCTTCCTTTTGATGATCTAGATCTTGATTGGAAACCACCAATGCAGTCTGAGAGGTAGGCACGCCATGAACCGACAAAGGTAGCTAAGCCTAAAAGGAAGGTTCCCGCAAGGCTTTCACTTATGGTTGATGACGACGAACAAGAAGTAGAAGTGGTGTATTCTGCTGCTGATGAACAGTCTGACGATGACGACCCAGTCATCACAGTCGGCACTCCAGCCCCAGCGGGCATGCAGCAGACAGACATTTTTACCCTATCCTGAAGTGCTGCTGAGCGGGATGTGGGCGGCGTGGCACTGGTACCACCACCAACACAGGTAACTACTACACCAACACGACCTACAGCTGCCATATTTTCTCTTCAGAAGGGCCGACAGGGACCTCCATCCAGCTCAACTCCATTACCTCAAGTAGTGGTGCAGTAACTGTAAGTACACAACAGAGTGAAATTCGGCCACGCCCATCCTCCTCTTCATCTGGCATTGAAAGTAGCACCTCCACCACCACCACCAGAAATCTCAACTCCCCAGTTTGGGACTTCTTTAGTATTAGCAAAAAGGTGGAAAACCTAGGTATTTCTTCAATTTGTAAAACTGTAGTTAGTTGGGGTAAGCTTGGTACCAACTATGGTACCGGAGGCCAGATCGGTCATCTCCAAAAACACCACACTATCCAGTGGGAGGCGCACCTAAGGAAGATCCGGTAAGCCAAAAGTACAACAAATCCAAATGTATTTATTGATATTGCATCTGATGATGACGAGGGGCTGATCGTGCAGGGGGGAGGTGAAGAAGCGACAGACATTTTTTCCGGTACACACAGTACCCCTGGCAGCAGCACTGCAGTGGTAGCGCCCACACCCTCTACTCGAGCAACATCTATGAGGCACACTAAGAATCTGGGAGAGACACCAATGCGAAAAAGTACATCAATGAGCCTAACTGGGTTGAAGAGGTCTGGATCCTCCTCATCACATATGAAAACGGTCCAGACCACCATTAAAAGCATGTTTTGGTCGGAGGTGCATTTGAACGCTACCACCCAACGGCACGTCTTTACAATGCAATGCTGGCTAAAATGTTAGCGCTGGACCTTTTCCCTTTTTCTTTCGTGGAAGGGGTGGGTTTTCGAGAATTTGTGGCAACAGTCTGCCCTAAATGGAAGGTTCCTAGCCGGTCCTATTTTGCCAGAGTTGCGGTTCTAGCACTACATCAAGATGGGCTGGAGGTGATTGGGGCAGCTTTGCAGAAGAGTGCTGTTCACACTATCCACCTGACACCAGACATGTGGACCAGTTGCCAAGCCATTGATTACATGTGCATCACTGCAGACTGGGTCTCTTTTGCAGGGATCAGAGACAAGATATCTGCAGGTGTTGACACTGCCACAATTTTTCAAGCTAGTCGGAAACATGCAACAGTAGCCATGTTTGCCATGGAGAAATCTCATACTGCAGTAAACATTTTGGAGGAGTTTAACAGTAAGGTCTTTAAATGGCTGCATCCAAGAAAGCGCATGATTGGTTATGTTTCCACGAATAATGGCAGTAATATAGTTAGGGCCATGAATGATGGTGGCTATTTCAGAGTGCCGTGTTTGGCGCACAGTATTAACATTTTTGTTCAAGATTTCTTGAAAAAAGAAAACAAAGTCAGCAAGTTACTGACCGCCTGCCAAAGAATCTGCACACATGTCAACCATTCTTTTAAGGCCCCGAAGCAGCTGAGGATCATTCAACATGACCGTAGAGTGCCAGTCAGAGGACTCATCCAGGAGGTGGCAACACGTTGGAACTCAACCTTCCACATGCTTGAGCATCTGTTTGAGCAGTGCTTGGTAATTAATGAGTATGTCTTTGCACTGCGACCGCTGAGCCTGCACTCCAGGTGAGGTGGCCCCCCCACGCACCACTGCTCTCTGCCTCGCTCCTTTGCCTGCTTCTTGCTCCTGACGCCGGACAACCAAGCCGCCGCTGAGCCGCCCGACTCACCTTTTTTCCCGCCGCTGCCTCCCTGCGGCCCCGCCCCCCTCCTGCCCATTCGCCGCCCCGCTCCCGCCACCCAGCTGACACTCCCTCCCGGCTCCTTACTTATGACGCCCCCTTGCACGTGCAGCGGTCACGTGCAGCGGATGCGCCGATTGTGCGCCGAAGGCGCGCCAAAGGCAAGCCCGTCTGCGCCCGTCCGCGCCTGGACCGCGCCTAGTGCCAGGACCCCTGGCCCCCGCCGATGCAAGACGACCCGACAGACCTACGATGCCGCCGCCCACAACACACTCAATGCCGGCCGGAACCCCGCCTGCTGCCGAGCCACCCCGAGACGCATCCACGGACCCTTCACCTGCAAGGCCTGCAAGTTCACCTCCCTCCAAACCTGCACCGCACCCGCCAAGCCAAGCACCAGCAGCAACCACCTCAAGTGCATCCTGCTCAACACCCGCTCCGTCCACAGACACGCCGTGGAACTCTGGAACCTCCTCGACGCAACATCACCGGACGTCACCTTCCTCACGGAAACCTGGATGAACGTCTCCTCAGCCCCCGACATCGCCATCGCCATCCCGGACGGGTACAAGATCATCAGGAGGGACCGCGTCAACCAGACCGGAGGAGGCATCGCCATCGTCCACAGGAACACCATCCGCATCACGACCGACTCCAACGACCGCTGCCGAGCACCTCCACTTCCAGATTCACACCGACCCAAAGACGACCCTCAAAGGCACCCTCGTCTACAGACCCCCGGGACCACGCGCAAAATTCAGCGAAGACATCACAGACTTCATCAGCCCGCACGCCCTCCCCTCCGCTGACTACATCCTCCTTGGAGACCTCAAGTTCCCCCTGGAGAACAACAAGGACCGCAACACCGCTGCCCTGCTGGACAACCTCGCCAACCTCGGACTCAAGCAACTGGTCAACACCCCCACCCACTACGCCGGCCACACGCTTGATCCCGTCTTCTCATCCAGCAAGCACATCACCTTCAGCCACTCCACCGGACTCCACTGGACCGACCACAGCTGCGTCCACTTCAGCTTCAGAAGAACCACGACCCACCACCACCCGCTACAGGTTCCCCACAGAAGCTGGAGCAAGATCACCGCCGACCAGCTCACCACCTCCATCAGCCAGAACCCACCCGCCAGCACAACAGACCCCAACGAAGCAGCCCGCAACTTCACCCAGTGGCTGACCGCCTGTGCCGATGACCTCGCACCACTGAAGAACCCTCCCAGCAGACCCAGAAGCAAGAAGGCATCCTGGTTCACCGACGAACTCAAGGACTCCAAGAAGACCTGCCGCACCCTCGAGAAAGCCTGGCTCCTCGACCAGACCACTGACAACATGACCACCCTCAAAGACGCCACCCGCAAACACCACCAGCTCATCCGCACCACCAAGAAGAAATCACTGAAGGAACGACTGGACAACAACACCCACGACAGCAAGGAACTCTTCAGCATCGTCAAGGAGTTCTCCAACCCCAGCACCGGCAACAACGACATCACTCCGTCACAAGATCTCTGCGACTCCCTCGCCTCGTTCTTCCACCGCAAGATTGCCGACATCCACAACTGCTTCAGCGCACCATCCACGCACCCAACCGTCGAACAAACGCCCCCCATCACCACCCTCCGCACCTGGACCACGGTGACCACCGAAGACACAGCCCGCACGATGAACACCATCCACTCCGGATCTCCAACCGACCCCTGCCCCCACCACGTCTTCAACAAGGCCGACTCCACCATCGCACCCCAACTCCGGAACATCATCAACACCTCCTTCAACACCGCCACCTTCCCGGAGAGCTGGAAGCATGCCGAGCTCAGCGCCCTACTGAAGAAACCAACAGCGGACCCCACCGACCTCAAAAACTTCCATCCCATCTCGCTCCTCCCTTTTCCTGCTAAAGTCATCGAGAAGATCGTCAACAGACAGCTTGCCGCCTTCCTCGAGGCGAACGGATCCCTCGACCCCTCGCAGTCCAGTTTCAGAGCCAACCACAGCACCGAGACCGCCCTCATCGCAGCCACCGACGACATCCGAGCCCTGCTCGACAAAGGGGAAACAGCGGCACTCATCCTCCTGGACCTCTCTGCAGCGTTCGACACTGTCTGCCACTGCACCCTAGTTCAATGCCTCAGGGACATCGGCATCCAAGAGAAGGCACTGGAGTGGATCATCTCGTTCCTCGCCGGAAGAACACAGAGAGTCCGCCTCCCCCCGTTTCGATCCGAGGCTACCGAAGTCATCTGCGGCGTACCGCAAGGATCATCACTCAGCCCCACCCTCTTCAACGTCTACATGAGACCTCTTGCAACCATCGCACGCCAACACAACCTCAACATCATCCCCTACGCCGACGACACCCAGCTGATCCTCTCCCTCACCAGAGACCCCGACACCGCCAGAACCAGCCTACACGAAGGGATGAAAGATGTCGCCGAGTGGATGAGGAACAGCCGCCTGAAGCTGAACTCAGACAAGACGGAAATCCTCATCCTGGGACCATTGCCCTCCGCCTGGGACGACTCCTGGTGGCCCCCCGCCCTGGGCACCGCACCCAAGCCAACAGACCACGCACGCAACCTGGGCTTCATCCTGGACTCCTCTCTCTCGATGACCAGACAAGTCAACGCCGTCTCCTCATCGTGCTTTCACACCCTGCGCATGCTTCGCAAGATCTTCCGATGGATCCCGACCGAGACCAGGAAGACGGTCACCCAGGCACTCGTCACCAGCCGACTGGACTACGGAAACGCCCTCTACGCCGGAACCACAGCCAAGCTACAGAAAAGACTCCAGTGCAACCAGAACGCCTCCGCCCGACTCATCCTGGACGTCCCCCGACGCAGCCACATCTCCGGCCACCTAAGAGACCTGCACTGGCTCCCCGTCAACAAGAGGATCACGTTCCGGCTCCTCACCCACGCACACAAGTCTCTCCACGACCTGGGCCCCAAGTACCTCAACGACCGCCTGACCTTCTACACGCCCACCCGCCAGCTACGGTCTACCAGCCTCGCCCTCGCCGCCGTACCACGCATCCGAAGAGCCACCGCCGGAGGAAGATCCTTCTCCTACCTGGCGGCCAAGACATGGAACTCCCTCCCCATCCACCTTCGGCTGACCAAAGACCATCTCGCCTTCAGGAGACAACTCAAGACCTGGCTGTTCGAGCAGTAGCAGACCCTTTTCCCCTAGCGCCTTGAGACCCTTCCGGGTGAGTAGTGCGCTATACAAGTGTCATGATTGATTGATTGATTGATTGATTGGGTTCTTCTATGAACGACATGAGGTTAGAGGTGGAGGAATGGGACCTAGTTAAAAGCCTGACCGATATGCTTCGTCCTTTTGAGGTCTTCACACGTGAAGTCAGCAGGGACGACTGTACTTTGGGCAAAGCTATCCCATTGTTGCGCATGCTAGAACACCAACTGAAGGCGGTGTCTTCGACGTTCAAAGATGATACTGACAAGCAAGACACATATCAGTTGGCGGAGAGCTTATTAACCCGCCTATTTGACAATGCAAGGCTTAATGGAATACATTGTGATCAATATTACATTTGGTGTTGTGTAGATTACGGGACCCCCTCTATGTGTGCTTTGATGACCGGGGAAGAGAGAGGAATACACTATATATCGACAATTATCAAAATTCCCCCATGGTCAAAACATAGTTTCTTTTCTGGCTTCGCTCTCAAAATTTAACCATTAACATTTCATTTAGTACAGGAACGACAGTCTCATATCTTTCATTTGAATGTCTTTTATTTCTTTTTTTTAAATTTTATCAAAATTATTTAAAACAGTTATTTTTCTTTTTTGTTTTGAATCTTTTTTCGTGTTAATCATCAATTCATTAACATTTGTTTTAATCCAAATAGTTTAGACAGTGCAAACTCTAATATCATCATTTATACAATCCAAAATATATTGTTTGTTCTAAAGAATGCATAGAGACAACAAAACCAATTAAAACCCTGTGACACACACTAGCTACCTTACATACATCTCATTCATACCGTTTCACACTCTTACAAATTCTAAAACAATCTCTAAGTTTGGGATAACAGAGATCTTAAATGTTTCCTAACGCCAGGCCTACGCGTTTCGGTGGGTTAAGACCACCTTCCTCAGGACCAGCTTAGAAATAGTTTTATCCTTTCATCCTCCTGTGTGTGCAGGGTATCTGCCAATATGGTAACAATCTTTTCTCTATCTTTGACTCTTTCTTTGCACTCTCGAGCAGTAAGCGCACTCTATTGCATTGGTGGACCTGCACTCGTGGTCGTTCAATTGGAATTTACAAGCTCTGCATTTGGAGCATTCTTTTGGCGTTTTTTAATTGTTCTCCGCCAAAGTCCGCTCTCATGGACTGCAACGAGGCAGAATTGGTTTGGAACTAACAGCGAGCAGGGAAGGACGCGCACGTAGTGAGAAAGATAATTCATGAGAGCGGACTTTGGCGGGGAACAATTAAAAAACGCCAAAAGAATGCTTACTGCTCGAGAGTGCAAAGAAAGAGTCCAAAGATAGAGAAAAGATTGTTACCATATTGGCAGATACCCTGCACACACAGGAGGATGAAAGGATAAAACTATTTCTAAGCTGGTCCTGAGGAAGGTGGTCTTAACCCACCGAAATGCGTAGACCTGGCGTTAGGAAACATTTAAGATCTCTGTTATCCCAAACTTAGAGATTGTTTTAGAATTTGTAAGAGTGTGAAACGGTATGAATGAGATGTATGTAAGGTAGCTAGTGTGTGTCACAGGGTTATAATTGGTTTTGTTGTCTCTATGCATTCTTTAGAACAAACAATATATTTTGGATTGTATAAATGATGATATTCGAGTTTGCACTGTCTAAACTATTTGGATTAAAACAAATGTTAATGAATTGATGATTAACACGAAAAAAGATTCAAAACAAAAAAGAAAAATAACAGTTTTAAATAATTTTGATAAAATTTAAAAAAAAGAAATAAAAGATATTCAAATGAAAGATATGACACTGTCGTTCCTGTACTAAATGAAATGTTAATGGTTAAATTTTGAGAGCAAAGCCAGAAAAGAAACTATGTTTTGACCATGGGGGAATTTTGATAATTGTCAATATTACATTTGTGCCACAAGGCACTGGCCAGCAATACATTCATTTCTTTTAAAGAATCAGATGTTTCAAAGTACATACATTGAAAAGCAATGTCAGCCACTCGGTTCGAAAAAGAACGGCAGGAAATTGAAGGAACCGGCAGAAGTACTACTGAATCAGCTGGCCATCCGGTGTCAAGGTCCACTTCGGTGGCCGATGGCAGTCACTTTCCCCCAGAGCGGTTACCGACAGCAGCAACCGTATCATCATCATCGTCACCTGCACCAGGCACAGCCATAATGTTGTCAGAAGCGGATTGGATAACTCATCAAGGGTTTGCTCGTTCCAGTACTGATGCAAAGGCCACAGATGGTACGCAAAGTGGAGCAGCCCTGGATGACCGTGAGTGGATGGTTCAGGCCTATCTGGATGACCCAACAGAGGTCTACATTGATCACAACCCATTGATGTATTGGTATGGGAAAAAGGGTCAATGTCCACAGATCACCAAGCTGGCTCTAAATTATTTGTCTTGCCCACTCACAAGCGTGTCTTCTGAACGTGTTTTCAGTGCTGCTGGTGCCATTTTAACTTCAAAAAGTACCCGCCTCTCACCCAAAAATGTGGAGAGGTTAACAATGATCAAGATGAATCAGCACTTCATACCAACAGATTACAAAATACGTGAATCCACGCAGGAAGAAGTGGAGGACACCGACTTAGGTGACGGAAGTTCTTCTGTGTTAGCTGACCTACTCCTGTTGCAAGTCACAGAGTTTGAGGACGAGCTCTATTTCCCTGACACCTAGGTCTGAAATACTGCCTTCCTTTTTGTCCTCCTTATTCAATTACAATTTCAAAGCTTTATTCAAGCAATATACTCATAAAAGCACAGCATACATTTAGAAAATACAAGGCATAAAATGGACCCTCTTATACATTCAATAATAAAAACCGTTGTGCAAGCTTTGACAGGGAAGGAATAAAAACAGTTAAATACACATTTACTCAATAATCAATGTACATTAGAAGAGATAGCCCTCCGTCTGATGGACCATGCCCACCCCAGGTATTTTGCTGTTCCCACAACAATTGGCAAATCAGTGGAGGTACAAATAATTCTTAGCGCCTCAACTCCACTAGCTGTCCCTAAGTTCCTACAGACGGGAACTAGCCATACTCTTCGAGGGGTTGCGTATGCCCTACAAAGGAATAAAAAGTGGCCTATGCTTTCCTTAGCTGCACCACACACCGGGCAGCACAAATTGGTCGCACTCCTCCACCTGCCCGTCAAAGATCTCAGGGGGAGAGAACCAGATCTTAACTGGAACATTAGCTTCCTGTCTGCTGGGACGGTAATAATCCCCCCCCCATCGTGTCAGATCTCGTTCTGCACCAGAGTCTGCCATCAATCCTATCCCAATATAAACTTTTGATGGTGCTTTTACTGGGAAAAACTTCCCCAGAGGGATTATTCCAGAGGTTGGAGAGACCGAGTTCACCTAGAGCTGCCCTAAGGTATTTAAGCCATGTTATTTTATGGAAAACATCTGCTTTGATAATTGCAAGGAATCCATCGGCATAGTGCCGTATCTCTGGGTTGGTCCAAATGCGTCGCCAATAAAGGATTGGGCGCAATCTTACTCGGTCACTGACTGATCTTCTTCCAAGATCAAGACCAAGCGGGATTAGTGGTGTACTCTGGGGAAGTCCCGTTATACCCCTAATAAACCTGTTCTCTGATGTCTGCAAGGAAAGAACCTTGTCAAAGCCCCATAGTTCCGCCCCGTATAGGGCAGACCCAATGGCCTTTGCATCATAAACTGCCAGGACTGCTTTGATAGTTTTAGATTTAGATTTTTTGTGTTCAACCCTTAATGCTCCCGCGATCTGTTGATGTTTCAGGACCGCCTTTTCTATATGGTAGGACCACTTTAGATTGTTGGTGATCTGGACCCCGAGGTAAGTAAATACATTGACCACCTCTAACTCGCAATTATTCAAAAGTATTTTTGGGCGGACTCTACGCTTAGGCGAGAAAGTCATCAGCTTGGTCTTGCCCACATTCACTTCCAAGCCGTGTTCCCCGCAAAAGTGGTCAAGGATATGTAGGGCGCACTGTAGGCCACCCGGTGTTTTGGACAAAATTAATGTGTCGTCGGCGAACATCAGGATCGGGACCCTGAGGCCCGCCAACGAGGGTGCATCGACACAGGCATCCAACATCCGAGCCACAATTCCGTTAATAAATAACGGAAATAGCAAGGGTGCCATTGCACATCCCTGGCGAACACCACGTTCAACGGCGAAATCGGCGGAAGATTCACCATTCGTGCCCCATTGGACCTTGGCAAAATTAGCCTCGTGCAGCCGCATAATTAAGGTAAGTAACTCGGCTGGGAGGCCAATTTCACTCAGGACTGCCCAAAGCTTTCCCCTTGGGACCAGGTCGAAGGCAGCCCGCAAGTCGACAAAAGCGACATACAGGCTGCCCTCGCCAAGTACCACTGTTCCCCATTGAAGTAAGGCAAACCGAAACACCTGGTCAACCGTACTTGTGGCCCGCCTGAAACCGGCCTGGTAAGGGGACAATGCGCTGTTCTCTTCAACCCAATTCATTAGCTTGTTTACCACCATTCTCCCCACCACTTTTTGAATGGTGGCAATCAAGCTTATCGGCCTATATTTAGCCAGGAGGGACCTATCCCCCTTTTTATAAATGGGTATAATGATCACCCCCTTCCATACTTCCGGGACTTCAGCTCCTTTGGCAATAGAGTTTCCCGAGAGGGCGACATACCTGGCCCACCGACCCATGTCGTTTTTAAAGACGTCAGACGGTATCCCGTCAAGACCCGGGGCCCTTCCCCCTTGGGCAGCACATATTGCAGTTTCAGATTCTTTAAGAGAGAATAAATTTCCAGTTGAAATTACCACTGGAATCATTTTCACAATCCCAACCTCCTTAGACTCTGCATATTGGGGTTTAAAGTATTCCACCCAAGCACCCTCGGCAACATTGTTATCAGGTTTATTCGGAGTGTCACCTCTACCCCACTTTAATAATCTCCAAAATAACCTGGAGTCCTTGACCCCTGACGCTTCCTTCAACTCAGCCCAATACTCTTCATCCCATGTTTTTTTCGCTAGTAATATACTATTCTTATAGTGCTTCCTGGCCTTACTAATAGCTTCTCTATCCCTATTCCTAATAGCGCTAGCTAAGGCTGGCCTGGTTCCCTGCACTGGTGGTTGAACCACCTAGCTAATTTAGGTGGTTGTTTACTATTTATCTTACGTGCTCTCATAAAATGTGGTCTTATCAGGGTAAAGAGCTTGTTATGTATTTCCGTTATTTCCCTGGACCCTGGGTTAACGGAATTTTCAGATTCCATTGCAGCAATTGCAGCATCCAACTCGGAACTTATGAAGTCCATTGAATCTGCGTTCACCAAAACACTTGGCCAATTAAGTCTACGCATATCGTTAGTCATTATGGGCATTAGATCATCATTCAATTGCTGGCCACCAGACATAATTGACCACCAATTGTGTGTCACACAGAGGGGATTGTGATCACTTTCCAATCTACCCTCAACTTTCATGTTCCATACCCACTTTCATAGACTAAGGCTGCAAATGACATAGTCTATCCTACTATGGTTAAGACCATTGTCAAAGGTACAAGCACCTTCCCTATCACCTTTCGTTCTTCCATTGAGAGCTCTCAACCCATATTCCAGGCAGATAGCAATCATTAACAGGATATCTTTAGTCCACCGTTTGACAGGAGCCAGTGTTAGTGTCGGGACACCCCATTGTGTGTCGTCGTCCTGCCCCAAAGGATCATCTATACTGTCTAGTGGCTCAAAGGTCCTATTCAAGTCGCCCGCTACTATGATTTTATTCCCCAATGACTGTAATTCTAAGGGAGTGGACAGGGCCTCTAGAGTGGCTGGAGTTTCCTGAGTTAAATACCCCTAGCATAGATATTATAAATATCTATCACTCCCCCCTTTACTGAAGCCAATCTTAGCATTTGAATGTCCCTACAGCCCAGATCGACCACTTTTGCTTCAATTTGTAAGCTTTGTTTCACCCAAATTGTAAGGCCACCCATTGGTCGACCCCTGGCACCTTTACTTGCCGGGTTTGAAAAGTTTAGATAGCCGGGGAAAAAATAGGATCACATGCCCATGTCTCCTGGAATAGACAGACTTCAAAACCATTAACAAAATCTATCCAATCCTGGGACATCAGTTTGCCGACCAGCCCAGCGATATTCCACGAGAAAAACTTCCCTATACTTGGGAAGTCCCTGGGCACTGGTCCTACAGGAGACCTCATTGGCGGATTTTTCTGGGTTACCTCTGCTCCCACCCTATGTCTTGTTACATCTGCATTATTATACTCAACCCCCTGATTACTTAGGGTACTTGAAGTAGTTGAATCCTCCCCCCCAGATATTTGGTTACATTCCCCGCATAATTTCTTCACAGTCTCAAACCCCAAGCCAGTATTCATTCCATTTAGTTCCACATTTTGGTCCTTAGCAAGTTTAGAAAAATTCCCACATGTGTTCCGGCTAGTCATGTCCTCTGTTTTGTTCATAGAATTATCGAGCATCTGTCAATACCCCCACCCCGGCTCCCTCAGTACTCCAAGGCGATTGATATTTGTGCCACCAAAATAACTATTCTGTTGAAATGGTACAGTGAAGGGGGAAGACCCTAGAAACGGGACACTGGTTAAGGATCTTGGATAATTTGTCATAACAGATTCCACACCCGCTGGTCTCGGATAAAAGAAAGTAAGATCTACAATACCAATTCCCCCACAAGTTGTACCTCCATCATGTTTCGTTATCAAACTTACCACCCTAGGATCTTGAAAATGGACAACTATACAGTCACCCCCCAATTTCTTGGAAGTACAGCCTATCCACACCGTCCTTCTTACTCCAATGATCAAGCCATCAACTCCCCCAGGCAGTGGTCTATTTACCCTTAACCAATGCATAACCTTGTTTTTTAACATTTGGAAGGATTCCTTTTGCTCAGCCAATAGTGGTGGCACATTTATAAGGACAGCCACATATGGGAAAGAATTTGGGGTGAGATTCATGTGAGGTATCCTGCGCGGCGCCCTCATTAGGAGTGGTTTAGGCAGGCTATTGGCAGGAACAACAGATCCGGGAGAAGATATGTCATGTGGTGGTTGGGAGCTATTTGATAGAGTGTTTCTGTTCCCAGCCATGTTTCTGCTACTGCTGACTGCAGTACCATTACAGGGTGTTAGGTTGTTCGATGGGGCTTGAGGGGCATTAGATGGAGGGGCAACACTACTAGAATGGTCTTTTGTACCCGTAACAACTGTGACAGGGAGCTTAGCTACTTTGGTGGTATTACTACTTGGGTTATTCATTGGCTCCAAGTTGGTCTTTTTAGTTTTCCCTTTACCCTGAAGCCTACTTGGCGTACCATCCACAAGTGGAAGGGATACAACAGCCCACACACCTTTCCCCTGCCCACTAGGTTGGTGAAGATTACTACACTCCCCTATCTTTGTGTGGGACTTAATTAATGATTTCGGAGTAAAAAAATTGTCCAAGGTTGTCTGCTCAAAGTGGTCTAGCCTATCTGCTAGTTTTTTTACTTGTTCCTCGAGCGGAGTCAAGAGAGACCTCATTAACTTCTCCAACTCGAGTAACAGGATGGAGGTGACGTGTAGGGACTCTACCACTCCCATTTCTGGGAGGTCGTTGGTCTTGGAGCTGAAACCAAATGGCACATTACCCCCCTCGGGAGACAGGGGGGGACTACAGGTGGAAGCCCTGGCAACCCCATGGCTTGTAAATCAATGCTATTCGAGCCAGAACTAACCGCCTCAGAAGCTACCCCCTCCTCACATGTCTTTACCCCATTTGGACCAACCTCGGATTCCTGGGAAGAGCGGGAACATGCTACAACTTTCCTTAATTTTTTGGGGGGTTTAGACAGGTAGCACTTCTTTGGGGCAGGACATCTTTTCCTTTTGGAGCATGACTTTGCTCTTACCACTTGATTTAACACACTCCGTTGGGCCGAATTCGGCTGCCCTATTGATGGATCAGTAGGTAGGGGAGGTGTGCTTACAAGGGCAGAGCTAATATCAGAGTCCACATGCAAATCAGTCAACAACTCAATCGTAGGGGGAAAAACATAAGGAGTTTCAACTACCGCTGGTAGAATTAGGGATGACCGGGGGGGAATCAATGCCAGGAAAACCTGCGGTTGTCTTTTATCCAAGGGTATTTTAAGGAGTTCGATTGACAGCCTACGTTCAGCGCGTCTTTCTGCCAATGCAATCTCTCTGAGAATATCGTTGGCTACCCGACTAAAATATTTATCCAAAGGGCCCAAAATTACTGGCCCCACCTGGGCCTGAGAAGGGATACTGGTGGTGGAGGTTATAGGTGAAGTCATGTTTAGTAACCCGAGTATTTAATGAGAATACTATGTTATACAAGTGACAATACCTGATGTCGTTGTTGAACACAAGCTCACAAGAGGAAACCTGAATGTCACTAATACAGGATGACAGAGGGGGGGCCCAGCCCAGCCTCCCTCGGCCCCTGACGGCCACAGACGGTCCCACCCTTGTCCCGGGCTTCTTCCGGTACGCTCCCGCGCGCTCCAGCGCAGCGGCAATAACAGCTCCTATTATAGGAGAGAGGTGTCGGGGGCGGGTCAAACAGGGAGAGCGTCCAGGTGCAGATGATGACAACGCAGGGACTCCTGGGAAATGGAGTCCCTGTCTCTCACCTGGCGCTCGCAGCCCTGCTAGTCCCACAGGTCTCTAGTCCAAAGTTGCAAGCCCCACAAAAGCAAAGTGAAGCGCCCAGGCAGACGGGCGATGCGGGACCCGCGCACGGGTACCGCGAGGTTCCAAAGCAGTCAGGAGCAAAGCGGCAAACAAAAGGCTCTCCCAAAACTTGTACGGCGTAAGGCGTCTCCCAACGATGCAGGGGCAAGCAGGCACCTTTCACTCGGTGCAGGGGGGGCGGGTCAAACAGGGAGAGCGTCCAGGTGCAGGTGATGACAACGCAGGGACTCCTGGGAAATAGAGTCCCTGTCTCTCACCTGGCACTCGCAGCCCTGCTAGTCCCACAGGTCTCTAGTCCAAAGTTGCAAGCCCCACAAAAGCAAAGTGAAGCGCCCAGGCAGACGGGCGATGCGGGACACGCGCAGCGGGTACCGCGAGGTTCCAAAGCAGTCAGGAGCAAAGCGGCAAACAAAAGTCTCTCCCAAAACTGGTACGGCGTAAGGCGTCTCCCCTCCTTATTCACTTTTATTCCTGTGTGTCTTTCTTTGTTTTGCAACTTTTACCACAAGAAAACTCTAATCACAACAAATCCATCACCAGCACTGTCTTCGTCTTATTTCCTTATTGAAGGTGCCGCTGTCTGCATTCCTGAAGTTCACAATTTCACAACTCAGTCATGCTCCTCTATCTTCCTCCTCCAGACTCCCCCTATCCATTTCCCTCAAGGCAGATGGCTGGATTACGCAGAATCAAGAAACTGTTGCTTCATAGACGAGTCCCCTCAAAAGAAGTGGGACTGGAATTACTGACTATATGCGGATTGCTGATGCTAAATGTTACTTCGAAAATTGACACGAGAGGCTGCCCTGTGGGCCTTAAGTTTGAGAACAAGATGCGGACAAAAAGTGGAACAGGTAATGCATAATGAGATAGCATGCTGTGGACAACACTAGCTGTCTGGCTCAGTTGAAAGCAATTGCTGTGTGTTTGTTGTGCATCAAATGAATCATATGTGTTCTGTTATTATTTAATCTTTTTCACACTAAATCTAAGTCTACTCTGTTTTTACCTTGTTTAATTCAAATTGTACTTCTACTGCAGGGGCCACTATGTTGCATTCTTTAATATGGAAAATGTCCTTGGACTCACTGTGTGTAGACTGTGACTGCATGAACAACATTGAGTTTGCCAATACCATGATGATGATGAGTCTTGATGATCAAAGTTACATAATATCTTTATTCTTTACAGTCAGTCACTGGGATGGATGCTGGATCATCATTGTCAGTTTACGGAAGAACTATGGCCATTTCGTGAATGGCAAACAGGTAAACAAGTCAACAACAACCACAGCAGAACTACATGTCTGTCTAGTCGTGGTATGGAGTGGTCAAGCCAGTGTAGTGTTGTTATGCCAGAGTCCAGATAGCAGTTCATGTAAAATTGGAGCTATATGGGTTGCTGCATACAATTAGATATGCTTTGTCTGTCAGTGTCAAAGAGGTATGCTACATCAGGTTGGTTCACTCAGTGGTGCCTGCCTTGACCGTCTGCATTACCCTGGCCTGCTGTGTGCTAATTACTATCCTTGAAAAGGAGACTCAGAGTACGCACTTTAGAAATGATGCTTGTTGTATGTAATACTGTTGCCTCTGAAACTGAAGTGTTATTTTTGCACTACACACCGTACCTTATATTTTTTCTCCGTGGTGTTTTAATATCACTTCCTGTTTTTCCCTCAACAATTACAGGCCAGCGTTTGCCCTGTTGCAATGGTAAAAACATTAACTCAGGCTTACCATTAGCAATCCGCAATTACGCATCAGCCAGGCAGGCAGTGGACAGTGTGTCTGGTCACCAAAATTGATCAACGGAGCATCAGATGGAATGGAGGAGTAACGCGAATAAGAGGAATGGCTGGATGCATGCAACTTCTCAAATTGAACAGGACAACTACAACATACAGTTACAGTATCCTCTTCACTTCTCCTTACCTTTTAAATAATGTTATTGTTGTGAACTTCTATGAGTGTTACTCTGTGCGTTTGCTCTCTGCTTCAAATTCATCCCTACAGCTATTTGATAAGTGTCTTTGCTATTTTTAAAACTAATTTAATGTACTAATAAGTGTTTATTCTCTCTGAGGGCAGATAGGCAAGTGAAATTGCATAATTACTGCAGCCCTGTACTGTCAAATTGTTTATTCATAGTTAGTAAGTTGTAGCAAGTATCCGTTTAGCAAACAACTTCATGCATGCAGTGCACTTCCTTTATGTCCCTTAAAAGATTTATGGATATCTTCATATCCAAACATTTGTTTTTTTTCATTTGTTGTTTGTCCATGCTGTGGTTTCTTTTCCTCTCTCCACAAAACTTTCCCAAATACTCCCACCCCCATCCAATTTTCAAACCCTAATCCTCTTCCCCTGGGCTGTGTGGTTTTCATTGATGTGTGACTAAATGACAACAATAATTCCACACACTTGCTGGGGAGGATAAGGTCAAAGCAACAGAAAATCAATTTTAGGGCTGGTGAAGGAATCTGAGGATATATTATTATTCTGCTTGACACACACCCATGAGTATTTGCGAATCAAATCAGAATTTCATGTGCGCCATCAAGTGGATTGATCATCAACAACATCCTCCTCCTACACGTCACGAATGCTTACGCTGCTGTGTCCTTCACCTTCTGTACTATCTCTTGTAGTATCCATACTTCACGCAACTAGTAGTTATATTTTGAATACTTTAGCATTGCTTAGGCTACAATTTATGGCACTGTTCTTGTGTACTGTACTATCTATCATACTGTTCTAATGCTCCGCTCAGGCCACTAAATGGTTCATTTCCTTTTTTTTCATATGCTGCTACTGCCAGTGTGTACCACTACTACTACCACCACAGCAATGACATTTCATCCGTCCAGGATTCCATAGCCAACCTTAATTGCCATTTGCCATGCAGCCAGCCCTGTGCCTAGCCCTATTCTCAAACACGAATCACAGGTAAGATAAGTATTGTGGGGGAGGAAGAATAATGGAGTAGGAGGATAGGAGAGACTGACGGTAGTACTAGTAAAGTAGTAGGCCAATTGAATTCACTAACTCTGTCAGTGGCACTTTTGTACAAATTTGGGCAATTAGACAATTTGAATCAACCAGCCAGTTAAGTTTCAGGAAAACAAATGTACAGTTAACCCCCTCCTTGCCTCCCCACAAAACAGTAAAAAAACGCGTATGCCATTTTTAAGTTGAAATAAATAATTATTTTAACCCTAACAAAAATAAACTATCCCAAAAGAAGATCCAAACCACCCCCCCGCTCTAACCCCAACGAATCTCCATGAAATCAAAGTCCCCAAAGTCCAAAAACCCCAACGCCCAATTCCCACCCCCTCAAAAGTCTTTGAAAAAGGGGCAAGGGACAGTCTCTTCTCTACTTCTGCCAGTGGTGTCCTGTGGCCAGGAGGTCATGCAGCTCTCTCCGGAGGTTCTTGAGCAGGGCTTTCTGCCTCACCACCTCCTGCTCAAGGTTGGAAACTCTGAGGGTCAAGCGGTGCACACGAGCCTTGCACCTGCAGGTATTGTGGGGGGCAGCTGATTTTTTTGCTGCTCGGCGGCAGCAGGTGGCTGCCGGACCAAGGCTCCGTTCCGCTGAAGGCTTGCGCTGACCGTATGACCCAGGGGCAGCTGAGGAGGAGGCAGCTGTCGTGGATTTTAGCGACTGCGACTGCGACTGCGTGTCCTCCTCCTCCTGGGCCACCAGCCACCGATATTCGGTGACAATTGCCTCCAGCTTCTGTTGCCGGGCCGTCTAGCCAACTAATTCCTTGTTAGTTTGGAAGGAGCATCTATATGAAGAAAGAAAAACATACTGTAACCAATGCTGTACCACAAAATAATTCATCAGAAAGTTGTGTCACAGTAGCACTAGCAACTTGCAAGCACAGTACATAACATTTGTGGCATGCATCTATCTAACCTCCCACTTCGTCTGCCTCTGCTCTAACATTAGTGGGAGTTTCAGGAATTCTACTAGCACTATATGGACTCACTACCTTAGACTCAGACAGTACACCAGTCTTCTTCTTCTCTCTTGTTTAGCGAAATTAGTACGTAAACTTGTGGAAGCCGGCATAATGCCAGCGCAGTCAACTTGCACCCGAGAAAAACATACGCAAACATGATGACACAGACTTGCGTTACTGTTACCAGTCCAGTACATGCAGGTGGTGAAGCTCATATTTTTCTATTACAGGTGGCACTGGCCATACTCTGTTACACGGGCTACTGCTCAATTAATTTAACTTTCACCCTGGCCTGCCCCTGACTACTACAAAAGGAAAATGAAGAAGATAATATGATCATCTATCCCTTCACAGGATATTTGCTTAGATATGGGATGACTTTAGGTGCTTTGTTTTTGATTGACTGAACACCGATAGGCCACGCATCAATGTCAATGACAGAGAGGTAGTGAGTCATCCCCGACTCCCCGTAATCACCGGATATATGCTGTGCTTGCAAACTACTGTTACTAGTCATGGTAGTTTTCTGAAAAATTACAACTTCTTTCCTCGGCTTTGCTACTCTGGCACGGATGTGCGGTGTTACATGCTCTTCAAAGTAACACTCTTCGTCCAGTGACCGTCTACTCTGTCTACATACACCTATGCTATCTATGAGGAAGATACCATGCCGGCATCCATCCATTCAAAGTAAATGTCAATCACTCTTCATAATGTCTCAACTGGACAAACCTTACTTTTTCTCACCGAAAAACAACCTTTTTATTTCATTTTGTAAACCGCCAGCCATGCATCTGTGCTTGACTTGCATTTGAATTTGAACCAAAGGATATATTGCGCACACATACAGTTTCTGTTTCACCCACCCAGGCAGTCCTCTTTTCTTTCTCCTTCCACCCATCTTTGCTTCAGCCTTCAATCGGCCATGCATCAGATTCCCAACCACCTCGGGCTGCAATCAAAAACACGTATCATTCTTTGCCAGTCATTAATTTTAACTCGCTCGTCCTTCCTTACGCCCTTATTTCCCTTTTCGTTCATCCCATCCATCAAGTTCATCTCTGATCTGACTTGGCTTCTCGATAAACCAGCTGAGTTGAAGTCAAATTTAGAGGAGGCCATTGTTTACTGGTCAACTCCTGCCAATAATGCTATTGCTAATGAGAAGTCAAGGTTGACTGTCTTCTACCTGGTTGACAAAAACTTAGTTCTAAATTTGTAAGTCTTCTTAACAGTAAAGTGTACTTGTACTGTACAACATATACACCCCTGCAGAGAGCCCACTCTTCAATCTCAGTAAGTAAGGAATATAATAACTTACCACTGCCCGCCACTACCGTGGCATCCCCCACAGCAGTTCCTGCTGGCTGTGGCACCGCATCCGCCCCTGGAGTGCCCACCTCCGCGCTGGCCCCAGCACTGGTGGATGGCTGTGCCGATGGTGTTACGTCTAGAGAATACATTTAATATTTTTAGATGCCATATACACCACTCCCTATTTTGTCTAGGAATAAAAAAATGTTACTAGTACTACATAATCAAATTTTATAACTTGTGACTCTCTAGTCTAAACAAAAAAAATGTCCTTTCTTCAGGGAAGGGTGTTTTTTTATTTATGCTGAGCCGTAACATGTAATACTACACTCTTTGACACAACTGATGAATGCTTGCTTTTTAACACGCACCATTTTGCTAATAACAGACAAAAGCTTCCCTTCTACAAGCAAGATCATCATCATATGTTAGGCGGAGTCGTCAACGATTCATCCCCACCAAGACTTTAAGTTCCAACCAGGTGAGGGCTCTCCCACAATTAATGTGTGAAATCAGCTATTTTTCAGTCGTTCACCGTTTGTTATATGACATTGAGTTTAATAAAGGTTTTTATATAATGCTCACTTTTAATTTTTACAGAGTACACACAGAGCTAGTTGTTTTACTTTTAATAAAGCTTTGAAACTTAGATAGACTCTTTGTTTTTTGGTCATGAGTGAGTGAGCGAAAGGGTTTGCAATTTGCAAGCATGAGTCCGTGGCTCTGAGAGGTCGGGACTCTGACTCCATAGTCTTATGTTCTGGGTTGTATAATCATTGGGGATCATTGCTGCATTCAGGAGATAAATGGTGACTCTCTGACACACTAGCTAGTCAGTAAGGAGATTGGGGGTTCAACTTCTGTTATGACTGAGGTATGTGGAAAGTCTAACTGCGCCAATTATAATTTATGCCCTATTTCTTGTCCATAGTTCTGTATGTGCAGAATAGTCCCTGCAACAGTAGTAGTATGTCCTCCTATCCAATCAAAAAGTAAACTAGTATCTTATTTTTGGTGGCCATTGACATTTTATTGTTGGGAATTGTCAAAGCATAAACATTTAGAAGACTTCAATAGGCATTATGAACAACCCAGATGACTGCATTCAGTGCCTAGAGCTATTGCTGAATAGGAGTTTAGTTTAACAGTACACCTTTTGCCAACTGTGCAAGCTTAGCTAGCTACACAGACAGACTAATAATAATCTAGTAGTAGCACAGAGAGTCATAGTAGAGGCAGGATAAGAATTTATAAATAGTCTACAAGAAGATCAAAGACGATTTAGGAAAAAATATAATTATGAGGAACGTTTGGAATAAATAGGTGCTGTAAAAGATAGGGAAGTATAATTAATAATATTAACAGGAAAACTTAATGTGGCCAGCAGAGGAGCCCTCGGTGGACCTAGCCTTGCCTTCCTGTTGTTCCTGCTCTGCCGGCGCCGCTACCTCCTCCTCTGTCCTCTTGCCCCTAGGGGAAGCTGATGTACAACATGAAAGAAAGACACAAACATGGATGATTGTTGCCAACCAAATCAAACATTTCCAAAAAACAATAACAAATTATTTCAGGGAAATAGACAAAAATTGCACTTAATTTATTGACCTATCCGATGTGGTCTACTAGGATATTAGTATTGCTGGATTTGCGGACAGTCTACTTGGAAAGTTATGTAACTCACTAAACCAACTACAAAAAGGTTCTAATAGGACTGAAAGGCAGTACTCCGCAGCAGGCGAAGTGACAGACACAGTCCGTCATGATTGCAGACCACTAAAAAGTTTCCTACTAAATATCCAGTCATAATATACTCAAACTATCAATCCACCACCACTATCTCTTCTTAGTGGCAGGAGTACAAAGGAAGTACTGGACTTTAGTCTCTGGTGGCTAGCATTATGCAGTTCTGTAAAGTACACTCATACATAATCACTCAGGCCAAATGAGCACAAAATTGAAAACAAGTAAGCATAGTAGCACCGCCAGTGAGCAGGCGAGCACCTGCAATCACAGAAGCTTTTGAAACATAATTTACCTGCAATGTAATCTCTTGTGTCTAGCATTACACACTTCTGTAAAGTACACTCATACATAATCACTCAGGCCAAATGAGCACAAAATTTAAAACAAGTAAGCATAGTATCACTGCAAGTGAGCAGGCAAGCACCTGCAATCACAGAAGCTTTTGAAACATAATTTACCTGCAATGTATTCGCCAGCATTCTTGCTCTTCAGAAAAAACAAATATTAGCAATGCCATAATATCACAGAGCAGGAAAAAACAAAGTAGTGATTAAATAGCTACTACTACTCACCAAGCCCAGGGATCTCCACGCCAAGCAGGTCGAGGAGGTCGTGTTCCTGATATCGGACCACCGGTGCGTTGCCTGGTTGTAGGTGCGCCGGACCCCAGACTCTCGATACATGGCCCGGCCTACCTTCCCCCATAGCTGGCAATGCTCCTGGAGCCCGTACCCAGTACCGGGCCTGCCGCCTGTTGCGACGGTCTTGGGGAGGTGGCGCTGGACGAAGAAAACCAGTGCGGCCACCTCCACCGCGCTAAAGATCTCCCGGGCAGTTACTTCCTCCCCCCGCAAGGGAGCCGGCTACGGGGTGCTGGACCCTTCCCCTTAGACTTGCTGGCTCCCTTTGCCAAGGTCCTGGGTGAAAGAAGAAAAGAATAGGGGAAAAAGTAAATAAAAGAAAAGAGAGAGCTAAACAAAAAAAGTAGTTATTAAAGTAACAAAAAGTTGAAAAAAACACAAAATATAGATGTAGAAAAATAGAGAGCTAGATAATGAGTAAAACAGATTAAAAAAAAGTTCAAACAAACAAAGGATTGCAAAGATTAAAGCAAGATAGAAAAAGCATGCCCAGAACCATAGCAATGAATGAAAAACAAGATGGCCGCGCCCATTGTGACCACGTGGGTAAGTTTGCATGATATTTTCCCCGCGAGCATGCAAAAATGGACGGGATCATGTAATTGCGCCCCGCACGTAGGAAATGCCCAATGCAAGCATGCAACTAGCGCCCGGAAATGGAAATACGCAACGCGAACACTGAAAACAAGATGTCCTCGCCCATGTACGACCGCATGGGTAGCTTCGCTGAAAAAAAACCCCGCGAACACGCAAAAATAAAAAATCCGCAAATTCGCACTGATTCGAGAATTTTGCGGAGTGCGAGTACGTATTCGCATGAATTCGCGTACCGCGAATTTGCAAATTTCGCCCATACTTAATTTCTACCCTCCCGCTATCCAACGCTTTCCCTACTGTTGCACTCTCTGGAGTGGGAATAGTAATTTTTACCTCTACGCTATCCAGCGCTTTCCCTACTGTTACACTCTCTGGAGAGGGAATAGTTATTTTTACCCTCCCGCTACCCAACGCTTTCCCTACTGTTGCACTCTCTGGAGTGGGAATAGTAATTTTTACCCTCCCACTATCCAACGCTTTCCCTACTGTTGCACTCTCTGGAGTGGGAATAGTAATTGGTACCCTCCCGCTATCCAACGCTTTCCCTTCGGTCGAATTTAATCACAAGATGGAGGAAAAACATTGTGGGAAATGGGTATAAGGGGGCATGGGAGATGTATCCTGACCCCCTAGGTTTTCTAAGGGTGGCTGAGGAGGCTCATATATGTCGAAAAAGAAAAACAATTTTTTAATTTTTCGCGAGGTTAGCTGCCGGTACGCGAACCCGTATGCGAACCGGGAAGCGAACAAAAGTGAAAATTAGTGAAAAAAGGTACATTTGAAATTTTTAAAGAGTAATCATAGTTAAGGTAGCTCTGAAAAGAGCTTTTGGGTTCTGTGTAAGTTCTAGGTACGTATAAGTAGGTACCAATACATAGTCTTAAATTCAGGATGAAAATTCTGTTCCCCTCAGCTGAGAAGTGAACTCCATCTCCTCTGTAGATATCTTGCATGTAGTAATGTAATTTATTGTTGTAGATGGAGCCCATTCCATGGTCTCTCATGTAAGCTGAAACAGACTTATTTACATGCTTCCTCGATTTCTCAATTTGTGGACACAATTGGTTGGACCACCTCCATTTCTGTCTTTGGCATATATTTGAATATACCAAGGCAGTCTGAGGAAAAAGTGCCATCAATTGCTCAAAGGTGTCCTTTAAAAGCATTTCCAGACCTACCCCAGTCAAAGTGCCCAAGTCATTTCCTCCACAGTGCACAATTAACAGGTCAGGTTTTGGCAAATGCAAAAAGGTTTTCACCAATTGTATCAATTGGTGACATCTTAATCCTCTGTGACCAATCCAGTTGATTTCCACATTTTGTAAATTGAGGTTGTGTAAATTTCTGTTATCAGCATACCTTTGAGCCCAGTGGATGTAACTATGTCCAACAATCCAGACAGAAAACATGGTGAGAGGAGGTTCTGTTGCAGTCAGATGAAGTGTGGGAATGAAATGGCAGTTGAAACAGTAGGAGTTTGTAAAGAAAAAAACTGTGGAGTTTCTGTGCTAATGATGCAGTAGCAGTGATTGGTGGATTTTGATTGCTGAAAACAGAAAGTTAGGGTGCATGGATGAGTTCTTTGAAAGATGTAATTTGAATGGTCAAGAAAAAATCATTTTATGAAAGATTGCACTGGATACGCAGGTGTACTGAGAGTTCAGAGTTCAATTGAAACATTGTTGTGTGAACTTGTAAACGTGACAGGTCTTTCAGGAGGTGGTTGCTATGGAAAAAAGGCTGAAAGGGCAGAGGGGGGAAGGGTGTTGATTTGAAAAAAGTGAGGGAAGAGTTTTGATTGGGTGACATGAGAGATTTGTGTGATGAATTACAGCATTACTGTGCCTTTGTTGGTTGCAGCCTCTGGAGTGCATACCCTTTGCTCTGCTAAAGAAAAATTGGTGTGTGTCTGAGACTGTTTTGAAACTCAAAAAAGTATTTGCTAAGGTGAGAAAAGATTCATTTAATTTAGATAGAGAATAGTATGCTTTAGGGAGAAAATTGTGAAGAAAGTTGTGCATTTAAAATGTTGCTTTGTGTCAAGTGTTTTACAAATAGATTTAGTTTCTTTGAGTTTCATAGCCATGTTAAAAGTGACGCAAAAGTGGTGCAAGGGCCTTAAAAAAACGCTTTCATGTGTGTTAGGGCATTTTAAGTCACTTCCCCATGAATCTCCTTGAACTCTCCTGCCTAATCTTGGACTTACTGCCGCCTTACCTGCCAGAGAAGCCCTTGTAAGCGCCGACTCTGCTGTCTCAGCCGTTACTCCACCGCTGACTGCCACCTCCCCTGCCGCAGCCTTCCTCCATCAGTGCTGCCCAGTGCGGGGGAGAGTGGGAGTAAAACTACAACTCCCAGTGGCCTCCGCGACCGGAAGTCGCGTAGAGGCTGAGCGCGCCAGGAGGCGCTTAAAAACGGCATACATCTGCTGTGGAGCGGGTGTCTCCTTGAACTCTCCTGCCTAATCTTGGACTTACTGCCGCCTTACCTGCCAGAGAAGCCCTTGTAAGCGCCGACTCTGCTGTCTCAGCCGTTACTCCACCGCTGACTGCCACCTCCCCTGCCGCCGCCTTCCTCCATCAGTGCTGCCCAGTGCGGGGGAGAGTGGGAGTAAAACTACAACTCCCAGCGGCCTCCACGACCGGAAGTCGCGTAGAGGCGGAGCGCGCCAGGAGGCGCTTAAAAACGGCATACATCTCCCGCGTCGCGGGAGCGCGCGGGAGCACCCGGGCTAAGCCCGGGACAAGGGCGGGACAGTCCGCGACTGGCAGAGACTGGACTGGCCCAGGGACTCAGTTCAATTTTCCATCTGTGAGTTACCCCCTCTATTAAGCGCATCTTGTAATATCGGATTGACTCTGGACAAAGTATTTAATCTGTTTATATATTCAAGGATGATAACTGTGGTAAATTAGTGTAATATTTTTAAGAAATGTCAAAACCCAAAACACCCCAAACTGTTAATACACTTGATAATTATCTTGTCCATGTTGTCACTAAGATAAATAACGAAAGGAGATCTTCCCTGGGTCTAAGTCTTTCCCCCCAAACACCATCATTAGAAACCTTGCCTCTTGACACATTTGTGTTTAACAGTAGTAGTGATGTACCCTCTCAGTCTTCTCAGGAGAACAACTCTCTAACACAGCTAGTAGTGGCCATAGCTGAGGTAGACGCTGATGTAGTACCAGATGAAGAAATCATACTACTAGAAGATGAGCCCTTAGCACCAGTTCCAGTCCCTAGAGGTACTAAGGGGGGGGATAAAAATCTACCAAAGAGGAGTGGGCTCCGCTCAGGCAAAAAACCTCCTGACATTTCCCCAAGTAAAAAGAGTAGGGAAGATGAAAGGGACATTACTGAAGGGAAGGTGTCGCTGGACGTAGACCAATTCAAGAGGCTGGTAAACACCCTAGAAAATAAAATTAAGAACTTAACCAAACCCCTCCTGACTAAAATTGATTATCTAACGGAAGAGGTAACCAGACTAGGGGGGCTTCTCGAAAAAGTAACTCAGGAAAAGGAAAATGCCCCTAGACTGGAGATCCTGAGAGTTGAGACGAAAGAAACCCAGACACCCCACAGGCTAGAAGCCCTGGTTAACATCCCCTTTATTGCCACGCCGAGTGATGCTCCTGGAGGGGGGGACTCGGGAGGACTGGGTGCAAGCGGGGCTCCTGAAGGGTTTGGAATAAGGGATAGACCTGAAGAGTGTGGTATAGAAAAGGGCTCAGTAGAACTGATCGTTGAGGCCTCGCCCCAAGTATTGGTCCTGGCTAATGTTCTCCATTTGGAACCTGGGCACATAGAGAATCCATCCTCTCTGATCAACAAAGCTATGCATTGGCTTTCACGAAATATGGCTTTTTCCCCAGGGGGTATAGATCAATTGGCCCAAGAGGTGGTAAGGGCTAGAAGAGTAGAGTGGATCGGGGAAGTAACAAAAAGTTCAGAGGGGACTGTGTGGTGCTACATTTCTCTGATCCAGATGTGTTGCCAAATGTTCTGGCTAATATATATCCCCCACAGCGTAGATCCACAGAGATAGTCCCCCTAACCTTGGACTTATTTTATACGAGGAGAGGTAACAAGCTTAATTCCTCAGTGCTGAGAACGAAATGGAACACGGTGGTACGGAGAGGAAAGCCTGCTGACGCTAAAAGTAGCTGGAGTATGCCTTTGGAGAATAGATTCTCAACCCTATCAGGCTTAAACGAGTGCGATTGACTGCACAAGAAGCAGAGCGTCTTGGTGGATCGCATAGCTAACATCTCATCTGGAGAGGCCGTCATTGTAGAGAGGAGAGTATCCAAATTTAATCCTCGACTTGCCACAAAAGATGCAGAAGGGAGTAAACACTCTCGGGGTAAGGTAGAGTATGGACCGGTTAGGCATAAAACCTCTGTAGCCAGCCCTCCTAATGATTGTAGGGCACGTAGCCCCCCAGTTAATTTACAATATCCTCCTTGTAGCGAAAATTTGTTGACACCACAAGAGTTGGATGGCTTAGTTAGTGAGGACCTCTAACTTTTATCATGGAACGTGGCAGGAATTTTGAGTAAATTAGAGTCTACAGAATGGGGGGAGTTCATTCAGCTCCATGACATAATTATGCTACAAGAAACCTGGGCAGTGCTCCCCGTCCATCGACATGGGTTTCAATTTTTTTTTATTCCTGCAAAAAAGAGCCCAAAGGGGCGGCCATCAGGGGGGCTAATTATATGGATACGGCAATCCTTACAATGCACTATAAGATTAAGGCCTGTGAATAACTGCGATATACTATCAGTTGTAATTGTTTGGGGGGATGGCTCCGAGATGGCCCTTTTTAATATCTATGCCAGGGGAATTCCTGGGGGTAGAGGTTCAGATGTGGTAACTGCACTAGATAACAACATTGAAGACCTGCCTCAGCATATTACAATCATGGTGGGGTGTGATGTGAATACCACATTTGAACCCCTGGGATCCGAAGATACTGAACTTTCCCAAGATGAGGATGCCAAATGGGGAATACCGCAGTTAGATTTACCCCCAATAAAGAAGTGGACTGAGGCAGCCGTCCAATTGAAGAGCAAGTGCTTAGCCAGGGGGTTGAGGGCGGTAAATGGACGCACCCCCTCAGACCTACATGGTGCTCCCACTTTTGATAATCGTAGGGCAAGTAGTAGGATTGATTACATCCTTGCAGATGTTAGAGATTGCCACAGAGTTAGGGACATGAGGGTCACCCCTAGAATGGAGAGTGACCATAACCCGTTGTGCTTACTCTTTCAATTAATGATGGATTAAACCCAGATCAGTTGACTGGGGGTGAGTGTTTGATTTGTTCAAACGCTCCGTCCATCATCCCCTTTTGTATCGCTTTGTTCGCCCTAAGTGTGGCAGGGTATGCTCAGACGTGAGTCCCTTGTTCACTTGGCCACTGGATTCAAGATAGCCTGGCTGATGAGGATTATGAATCCGAAACCGGTCCCAGGATGCTCTTTTCCGGTCCAGGGAAGACATGGCTTGGCAGTTCGGGCTGCACTGTTCCCATGAGGCACAGGGTCAGACTGATTTGCATATAGCCATGTCTTAACTGGGGTGGCTGAGTGAACTAAAGAATGGTGATGGATTAAACCCAGATCAGTTGACTGGGGTGAGTGTTTGATTTGTTCAAACGCTCCGTCCATCATCCCCTTTTGTATCGCTTTGCTCTTTCAATTAAAGCATGGGGGAACAGTGCCAGACCTGGGCATGGGTCTCCTGCCTCTGGACTTAATCTCCACAAACAATTGACGCCATATAAAGTGGGCTGCATTGGTAGATAGGCCTGAAAAACTGCAAGATTGAAAAACAAGCAGTGGTGGCAAACGAAGTGAGCAGTTTGCAGGACTGTTACAATGACATTGACTTTCATAAGTTAATCGAAGAGACATATCCCAATTTTTTTCTAAAGATTCAGGGATTCTTTTTAAAGGAAGTCAAGCAGAAAAAGAGAGGGCATCCTTTGAAAAGGGCAGGATGGTATGATCAAACCTGCAGAAGGGTGAGACAGAATCTAAGTGTAGTATTGAGAGGTAAAAACAGAGGAGACGTCCTGAAGGCAAGGGACGAGTATAGAAAAGCCCAGATTAGAGCAAAACGATCCTGGGATGAAAGTCAGTGGCAGGAATTAAAGAATGCTTGTGCAGCTAAACAGCAAAAAGAATTTTGGGCAATCATTAAATGGGGTAGGGGGGGAATAGCTGAATGCCCAAAAAACCATGTGGCAAAAGAAAGCTGGATTGACTTCTTTAAACAGCAATATTCCTGTACAATGCCCCTTGAGTGTCAACCCACCCCGTCTATAATATTCTTTAAAGAAGAGGTATTTACAAAAAATGATGTAAGCATAGCACTAGACGGGGTGACAAGAGGGAGGGCACGGGCATCGATGGTATTCCGGCCGACGTATTTTTATCGGACCGGGATAATTGGTGCCTGTACTTTGCTTGGCTTGCAAATTCTATAGCACACGGAGCAGCAATACCTGCCTCGTAGAAAGGCGCAGAGATCATTCCAGTCTATAAAAAAGGAGATAAGGCCTTAGCATCTAATTATAGACACATCAGCCTTATCGATTCAGTGCAAAAATTGATGGGTAGAATGATTCAAAATAAAATACAAGACTGGATAGATGAAAATGGAGTCCTCTCGCCATATCAAGCAGGATTTCGCCCCCTAACCAGCTCCATTGATCAGGTTTTCCACTTCTTAACCCTGTATTGGAAAAATGCCACCCTAGTAGATGACCCATTGTTTGCTGTCTTTGTAGACTTAAAACAGGCATTTGATCTAGTGCCACGGCAAAAACTATGGAATGTACTAGGCGAACTTGGAATTAGTCCTGAACTACTGTCATTACTAGTGCGTATGCATGAGGGCAACTACGCCAAAATTAGATGGGGGATACAGGGTGAAGTCACTGATTCTTTCCCTGTAGAGCGTGGGGTGAGACAGGGATGTGTCCTGGCCCCCACCCTATTTTCCCTTTATATCAATGGAGTAGTGGATCATCTCAGGAAATCACCAAATGATGCACCCATCTTGGATGGGGTGCGGGTTCCGGTACTCATGTTCGCGGATGATACCCTCCTGATATCGCGAACGCCAAGTGGGCTACAAAGGTCAATTAATGCCTTTGGAGACTTTTGTAGGATTCGGGGTTTGGAACTAAATACTGCAAAAACCAAATTCATGAACATGAATCCTGCTAAGTCGTTTAAGGGGGCAATGTATTATAACGGGGTAGTTCTAGAAGAGGTGGATGCCTTCACATATTTGGGCATTAATTTGCAGGGGAATATGCAGTGGAATTTGCACATTAACTCTACGGTTTTAAAGTTCCACCAGCTGTCGGGGCCATAGCTCTGAAGCATAAATCTTCATTGACAAAACCTATCCAACCTGTTATGGAGATTTATAGCATGAAAGTTCTTGGTGCATGTCTTTATGGAGCAGAATTATGGGGGTTTGCTAATATCAAAGGGTTGTCAATTGCTGAGAACAAATTCTTACGTAGGCTGATTGGCGTCCCACAGAGTACTCCATCTACTCCTCTCCTCTATGATCTAGGGAGGAAAAAAATCGAGGACCAGGCTCGACTGCGTGCTCTATTATTTGGGAGGCGCATAAAGGCTATGCCTGAACTGGGCCAATATGCTGCGGCACTTATGGACATTGTCAACTCTGATCGGTTCCACAAAATTACGTGGTTAAAAGAAATCAGAAACCTACTAAACAAGCTCCATCTTGACCATCTATGGACTACCACTGACCCTACAGCTTTCCCTTCCAAGGATTTGTTAAAGAAATTGTATTGGGACATGACACTTAGTGTGGTTTTGACATCTAATCAGCCTTCGGTGTTAACATCCCAATATTTGGAACACAAACTAGTCCCAACATTAGAACATTATTGGGACTTGATCACAAAACCATTGGACAGAAAGCTGTATTTCCAGTTTAGGGTGGGTTGCCTACCGCTTAATGCATTTACATTAAAATGGTCCCCTGGTAATGTTAACATCTGTGCACATTGTAAGGATCATGTTGAGGACATTCCACATTTTTTGTTTGTTTGCCCCCTCTATGTGGCCCCAAGGCAAAGATGGTTAAAACCTCTATGTAGTAATTTAGGGACTAGAATACACCAAGAAGCACTTAAAATACTAAGAACAAATTGTTCTCCCAGCCTCGCCATTGCACTAGCCAAATACTTGGGCTGGGCATGGATTTTACGTACTCGCACTTTACTTTAATGAATTGTAGTTAAAATTAGTAGAACATTTTTAGATGATCATTCTCTTACTTTTTGCTTCAGGTTTCCATTTGTAAGTGGTTGTACATTTTAAATATGTGTTCCGACAGCATTCTTGTTTAATGTGTATTTTAAATTGTTGTAAAATAGAATAGTATTTATTATGTATAGAGTAGGGTGAAAATGCTTTTATGACAATGCTGTCGAATAAAGCTTTGAAACTTGACTTGACTTCCCCATGAATCTGGGTGAATAATTTGGTTACTTGATGTGTTTAAAAACGTTTCAAGAAGTCAATTAGGTTTCTTGATATGTGCTGCTAGAGTTTCATAGCCAGCATGGGTCATATTTAGAAGGACTTTGAGCCACTTTCAACTTATTTTCCCCATGTTAAAGGTGACGCTAAAGTGATGAAAGGGCCTTGTAAATACACTCTCATGTTTGAGCCACTTTCATGTTATTTTCCCTATGTTAAAAGTGACGCAAAAGTGGTGCAAGGGCCTTGTAAAATATGCCCTCATGTGTGTTAGGGCATTTTAAGTCACTTCACCATGAATCTGGGTGAATAATTTGCTTACTTGATGTGTTTAAGAACCTTTCTTGAAATCATTTAGGTTACTTGATATGTACTGATAGAGTTTCATAGTCAGCATGGACCATATTTACAAGGCCTTTGAGCCACGTTCACGTTATTTTCGCCACGTTAAAAGTGACTTTAAAGGTGGTGCAAGGTCCTTGTAAATACGCCCTCATGAGTGCTTTGCAAATTTAAGTCATTTCCCCGTGGTGCAAGGTCCTTGTAAATACGCCCCATGTGTGCTTGGCACATTTAAGTACTGACAGGCTGCGCTTGTACATAGGAGCTGTGTTGTGTTTTCAAATTATGACCAGAAAATCGTTTTTTTAAAAAAAGAAATGGTTTTTACATTTATGAGAAGGTCAAAATGGTGTCTGCTTCTTTAAATAAATATTTCACTTTCCACCATGAATATGGGAGAATAATTTCCTTGTTTGCCGGTTTAAAAACACGTTTCTTGAAGTCATTAAGGTTTCACAATATGTTCTGCAAGAGTTTCATAGTCAACATGGGGGCAAATTTACAAAGCTTATGAGCCACATTCACGTCATTTTCCCCACGTTAAAAGTGACTTTAAAGGTGGTGCAAGGTCCTTGTAAATAAGCCCTCATGAGTGCTTTGTAAATTTAAGTCATTTCTCCGTGGTGCAAGGCTCTTGTAAATACGCCCGCATGTGTGCTTGGCAAATTTAAGTACTGACAGGGTGTACTTGTACATAGGAGTTGTGCTGTGTTTTCAAATTATGACATGAAAATGGTTCATAAAGAAAAGGAATGCTTTTTACATTTATGACAATGACAAAAAGGTGTCTGCTTCTTTAAATAAATATATCACTTCTCACCATCAATCTGGGAGAATAATTTACTTGTTTGTCGGTTAAAAAATTGTTACTTTAAGACATTTAGGTTTCACAATATGTACTGCTAGAGTTTCATAGTCCCTATGATGATAATGATATACATTTAGAACTGTGTAGGAGGCATGGAGAAACTGAGGCTTCTGTAAGTGTCAAGGGAGGGGAGTAATGTACATTGCTCTGTTGCATACAGTCCTCATCTTCTGCGTACTCTTGGATATGCTAGACTACATCTGCACAAGGAGATACCTAAGCTGAGGAAATACAGGTGATGTGATTGTGAAATGAGCAAAAATATTTGCACGTTTTTCAATTATATCACCTGTGTTTCCTAACATTACAAATCACATTGTGCAGGTGAGGTTTAGGCCTGTCCAGGGAGACAGAGGAGGTCTGGCCTTTGTTCAAGAGTGCAGTGGACATGACTCACTTCGTTGGTAGGCCTGCACATGTATTATCTCCTCTGTACTCTTCAACAAGCTTAAATTTCATCTGCAACCCTGAGTAGGCCTCACCTCAAACAAACCTCTGGATAGGCCACACCTTATCGGCATCCTGAATCTATCATTTAAAATGTTAGGGGCAGATTTATGATGGCCGTGCGCCTCTTTTGCGCCGCCGTTGCGTCACTTTTGTGACGCAGCAGCGGTGCAAAAGATGCACCATGTTGCAAGATAGGCCTCACTTCATCTGCAACAAGATACCGTCAGTTTAAACTGTATACATTTAGGACTGTGTAGGGGGCATGGAGAAGCTGAGGCTTCTGTAAGTGTCAAATTTGTTGCATACAGTGCTCACCTTCTGCGTACTCTTGGATATGCTAGACTACATCTGCACAATGAGATACCTAAGCAAAGGAAACACAGGTAATGTGATTGTGAAATGAGCAAAAAAATGTGCACGTTTTTCAATTACATCACCTGTGTTTCCTAACATTACGAATCACATTGTGCAGATGAGGTTTAGGCCTGTCCAGGGAGACAGAGGAGGTCTGGCCTTTGTTCAAGAGTGCAGTGGACATGAGTCACTTCGTTGGTAGGCCTGCATATGTATTATCTCCTCTGTACTCTTCAACAAGCCTAAATTTCATCTGCAACCCTGAGTAGGCCTCACCTCAAACAAACCTCTGAATAGGCCATACCTTATCGGCATCCTGAATCTATCATTTAAAATGTTAGGGGCAGATTTATGATGGCCGTGCGCCTCTTTTGCGCCGCCGTTGCGTCACTTTTGTGACGCAGCAGCGGTGCAAAAGATGCACCATGTTGCAAGATAGGCCTCACTTCATCTGCAACAAGATACCGTCAGTTTAAACTGTATACATTTAGGACTGTGTAGGGGGCATGGAGAAGCTGAGGCTTCTGTAAGTGTCAAATTTGTTGCATACAGTGCTCACCTTCTGCGTACTCTTGGATATGCTAGACTACATCTGCACAATGAGATACCTAAGCAAAGGAAACACAGGTAATGTGATTGTGAAATGAGCAAAAAAATGTGCACGTTTTTCAATTACATCACCTGTGTTTCCTAACATTACGAATCACATTGTGCAGATGAGGTTTAGGCCTGTCCAGGGAGACAGAGGAGGTCTGGCCTTTGTTCAAGAGTGCAGTGGACATGACTCACTTCATTGGTAGGCCTGCACATGTATTATGTCCTCTGTACTCTTCAACAAGCCTAAATTTCATCTGCAACCCTGAGTAGGCCTCACCTCAAACAAACCTGTGGATAGGCCACACCTTATCAGCATCCTGAACCAATCATTTAAAATGTTAGGGGCAGATTTATGATGGCCGTGCGCCTCTTTTGAGCCCCCGTTGCGTCACTTTTGTGACGCAGCAGCGGCGCAAAAGATGCGCTATGTTGCGACATATTTACAACTTGATGCATCTAGGCAGATGCGTCACGCTGTAAAGTCCTGCGCCACATGAAACCTGCGTCAGGTTTCATGTGGGCGTTTTGTTGCAGGGTGGGCGTTCACTTGCATGAAAGCCCTGTAAAACTAACATAGTGAAATTTACAAGATTTCACTGAGTCAGCTTTATGGCATTGCTGAATCAAATCCTTACGCCTGTTTGAAACAGGCATAAGGAGTGATGCACCATGCAATGTGTGGCTTGCCACTGTGCATTGCAGTAGTCATGTCGTGCTTGCAACGTGATTTCTGCAATGCGCCGCTTTTGCGGTACAGATGCGTGACGCATCTGTGCTGTTTTTGCCCAATGGTGCTCCGCATTGTAAATGTGGCACACCATGGGTGGCAGAGCAGCGGCGCACGTTAACTGGTGCATCCCTGGGGATGCGCCAGTTAACATAAATCTGCTCCTTTACATTTAAGTATGAGCAGGGGACACAGAGTCGGTGAGGCTTATCCAAGGTTAAGAAGAGATGAGTCCTGTTCACTGAAAACTTGGACATAGGCCTCACCTCCTTAGCATCGCTGGACATGGCTAAATAATATCTGCAAAATGTTACTCTTGTTAAACAATTTTACTATTATAGTCTCTGAGATTTGTCTCTTACTCTGCAACATCTCATTGTTGTTCTCTTTCTTTAAAGATAACGACAACATCAACCATGAGTGATAATGAGCAACCTGTTGATCTTGATCTTATCATTGAACTTGTCATTGAAACGTCAGTGGAAATAGATCCCTTGGATGATTTATATCCTGTGGATAATGAAGAATATGATGAGGATGCCGATTTGTCAGAATTGTATGGCATAGGGTGGGAAGCTGACCTGCTCGAGCCTATGGAGAAGTGTGGCTCAGGGGTTAGAGGCAGCAGACCCGGAAGCTGAGATCGGTCCTGGACCAGGGTTCAATTCCCCACCTCGGCGGGTCTTGGGCTAAAAATTCCACGGACTCGATAATTCTCGCCCCGGTGCCTCCTCGACTCTCGGGTTCACACTCTGCGACTCTGGGCAATAGCTTGCTTAATCTCCCAACAGCCCCTCGCGGCGGGATGCCTGACTTTCACCTTGTGGATACCCTGATATCTCACAGGGGAATACCAGGACGGGTTCCCTAAGCAAGCGCCGGGATGCCCTCTGTGGTAGCTGTGCGCTATATAAGCTCAACTACATCTACATATGGAACTATAAAGACTTATTTTTAAAAGTTACTGGAAATGAAAAGTAACCATGTTAACCGTTTTATTTAAAATTAAATACAACTTCAAAAACAGCTTGTGTGAAGTGTCTTTAATAAAATAGTGAAATATGCTAATAAAATTAGTTCAGATTCACATATAAAAGAGCACAGGTCAAATGTAGAAGCATTCCATTTCTTTGCTACTATTTGTGAGTTTTAAATTTGTCAATGCACTAAAAATTATTGTATGTAGAATTGACAACTAGTGTGTTAATTTTGTGACGACTGTTATTGATTTACTGTTTGGTAATAGTGGTTAATACCTTTTTTAAAAAATATTTACCACAGATTCAACTGAAGATCTTTTGAAAAATTCAAAAATGCCCTCAAGGCAAAGAAAAAGAAAAGAAGCAAAGCGACTTACACCCCACCTTGGTAAACCTTTGCAGCAGTCCTCTACAATAAAAACTTGTCAAGTCACCAGAAAAACTCCGGGTAAGACAACAAAATATTTTTTAAGAAACATTTGCAGACGAAAAAGTATCACTACAGAACATGTTTTAGTCCAGAAGAAGAGAGCCAATTTAAATGGGAAGGAAAGGCCACTCAAAAATGTTACTGCTAGAGCAGGAGATAACTCTGTGCATGGTAGTAGAAGGAAAAATCTGTTTAGGGACATTCGTAGACGAATGTTCCGCAACAGGATAATTGGCAATTTGTTAAAAAATATTAAGAAAGGTCAACAGAAAGTGGCTTTTTATAAGAGAAAGAAAAATGTAGAGAAAATTATTGATCAGGCTTTCGAAATTAAGCGAAAGTTATTTATTTTGATAATCAATAGAATTAGGAAACTAAGCAAGGCAATTTATGATTTCAAATCAAATAGTAGATGGAAGAGAACAGTTAATCGTAGTAATTTTTGTGAAGTTTTTTCTGGAGAATGGATGCATAGTTCAAGTTTTGAGGCATTTTTTAATGAGGAGAGTTATTTTCAGGATAATGATTTGGTGCATGCAGTTGACACCAGTGGTCGAGCATATGAGGTGAAAGATGGTTGTCCGGTTGAAAAAGAAAAACTTGTGTCAACAGAGGCAGAAGAGGTGTTAGGTGATGAAGTTTTAGGGAGACGTGCTAAGGGTCCAGTGTACACCTGGAAGTGTAGTAGTATTTGCAGTGTGCGACAGGATTCCATTAATTTGCTTTGTGATTTTGTACGGACACTTAATAAGAAAAGTTTAAAACAGAAAATGAAGTTGTTGCAGGAATTAGATCCATGCAGAGTGAGAGAAGTGACAGGTTTGCATGGTCATTCACTGGCTTGTCTTTCCAGGAGAGTATGCCAGAGTGTTTTTCATCATTTCAGGATGCTAGCAGTCCATCATAATAAAGTGAGGAAATTAGTGAGAATGTTGTATTTTGCTAAGAGTCCAGCAATTAAGCTTAAACAATTAAGCAGTGCTCTTTTGCATGGTTCTGATGTAGCTGTGAAGAATATTTGTGAAGAAATTGAGTTTTGTTACTTTGCAAGTAAAGAGGAGAATGTTGAAATTGACCCAGAAGAAGAAGGTCATGTGGAAGAGAGTGTACAGGTTTCCAGTACAGATAATTTTCAGAAGGAAATTGCCACGTTTCAGGTGAAATCAAGTGAGAGGCCTAATTTCACTTGTGTGTGTTGTCGACGCACTTACTATAAGAATCAGACTAAGTTAGTGGATTTATATGCAAAAAGTGAAAGGGAAAATAATAGTGAATGGAAGGATTTCGCAACATACTTGATGGTAGAAAATTGTTTTGATTTGGGATCGGATCAACGTGTGTGTACTTATTGTTGTAACAAATTAAATCAAAACCGGATGCCTGCTAGAGCGGTTCATAATAATCTGGAATTGGTTGACATTCCTTCTGAATTGAAGGATTTAAATACTTATGAATCTATTTTGATTCAAAGTGTCCATCCCTTTCAGGCTATTGTACGAATGGAGTCAAAGACAGGGAAATTGCCTCCATCAGATTTACAGAGAGGATTAAAGGGAAGAGTTGTTTATTTGCCTCTAGATTTGAAGAAAAACATTATTACAATTGGAGTAGAGAAAGTGGAAGAGGAACCTCTGGTTATCTTAGTTAATGGGGTTCCGACAAAGAGTAAGAAAATCGGGCAAGATTTAGTGGATGTTAGGAAAGTCAAAAAGGCAACATTGTATTTGATGAAAAACAATGAGTACTACAAGAATGTATGTGTTGCAGAAGAGGAAGTAAGTGAAGAAGAGGACAGCGATTTGTGTGCTGGACAAATTGAGAAAGTAGAAGCCTCTAAAAATGAAGAAATATATGAACATTATAGTGTTCATCCTTTGCATTCCAAGGAAGTCATGGGGAATGCTATTGAGTTGTTTGAAATTAAACAAGCCAAAGGGAGTCCCATTAGTGTTTGGGAGGAAAGTTTGGAAGCTCGGTGTTTCCCACAGCTATTTCCTACAGGTCAAGAAGGAAGATATGATGAGCGACCTGATCAAACTCCTGCTTCTGAATACCGGACTTTACGATTGTATGCAGAAGATCCTAGGTTTCGTCAATGCATTCCCTATTTGTTTCATCTACTGTTTGAAAGTGATCTGTCTGGAGTGTCATATGCAGTGAACCACATCTTGAAAAGTGGTGTACAGATGCAAAATATCTCAGCAAGGGACTTTATGGATAAAGTCAATGTGCAAGACAGTATTTTGGATTGTCACCTGATTAATCTCATGGCATGTCAGCGTGGTACTAATGAGTACTGGTACCGTCGTCATGGTGATTTAAAATGTATGCTGAGGAACTTAGGAACTCCCACATGGTTCCTCACTCTCAGCTGTGCCGAATATGGCTGGGAAGACTTACTTGAATTTCTACGAGAGGCAAAGAGAAACATTGAAAATATCGAATTCAAGACACCAGGAGAACTGTGCTCTTTGGATCCAGTGAATGTATGCAGGTACTTCAATCATAGATTTGAAGCTATGATAACTTTCATCATGAACAAGAAAAATCCACCTCTTGGAGAGGTGTTGGATTTCTTCTGGAGAAAGGAGTATCAAGCAAGAGGTGCTCCTCATATACATATGCTGCTATGGATCAAAGATGCACCCAAATTTGGAACAGATCCGGATGACTTAGTGATGAGTTTCATAGAACAGTATTCTACATGTGCTGTTCCAAAGACAAAGGAAGACAAAAGCCTAAGAGAACAAGTTTTACGCTTTCAAAGCCATCGTTGTGGAAAGTACTGTCGTCGTAAATTCAGAAACAAGGACAAGTTCTACACAAAATGTCGTTTCAGCTTTCCACGACCGGTGATTTCTAAAGGAAGAGTGAACAGTTTGATGTCTTCGCTGCGACATAATGTGACGAGGAAATCACCCAAAAATACATACAATTTGAAAAGAAACGAAGAGTCCAAGTACATCAACGACTACAACCCAGTGATTTTGTCCATGAGGAATGCTAACATGGATATACAGTTTGTGGCTGATAACTGTATGGCTGTGGCTCGGTATGTGACATCTTGCATCACAAAAAAAGAAAAGACAGAATTGAAGGATATGTGGGAGGACATTTCCCATGAAAAGAGCCTCAGTAAGAAGTTGTACAGTTTCAGTCTGAAGATGTTGTCGCATCGAGAAATCGGAGCTTACGAATGTTCTGACTGGTTATCTTCAGCAAGTCTCTATGCCAAATCTAGGGGTATCATTTGGGCGAGTCTTGGTCTTGCTGCAACGCGTAATCGAGTTCTGAAACCTGTACGGGAAATTGAGTATTTGGTGGAAAAGGAGCCAAACAGTACAGATATTTTGAAGACCAACATGTTGGATACATATTATCCAAATAGAAGCAGTCACCTCGAGAATGTTTGTCTGTGTGAGGTTCTAAAAAATTACATATTCAAGAGGAACATCAAAGAAGATATTGATAAAGGAGTGTATGCTGTAATTGGAAGTGAGGGATGTCTGGTCAAGCAAAGAAAATGACAATTGGTAAATCATCGAAAATTGAATGGCGAATCTCCTGAAAGAAAAGAGTTTTTCTATTTAGCTCTTTTGCAACTTTTCAAGCCTTGGCGTGCAGAAGAGGAACTGCTTGGAGATTTCCTCTGTTACGAAGACTCTTTCAATGCAGCCAAGGAGACCATAGAATGTCCTGTTTTTCCAAAATATCTAGAAATGTTGAATGCGGAAATCAAGGAGGAAGCAACAATTGCACCCGAGATTGCTAGAGACAGTTCTCAGGACAGTCAGAGTTCTGTTTCATTGAGTCAGGATCCACTAGGAGGACCAGTTATCGAAAATGAAGCTGCCACTGCCATGATTGAAGTGGAAAGAGCCATGGCACATGCTCAGGAGGATGCGGTTAACTTAGAAGATTTGGAAAGACAACTCAACGTTGAGCAGAGGAAAATATATGACGAAGTTACCAACCAAATTGATCATGGATTAAGTCATGAGAAGAAAGAGTGCTCATGTACGTCGTTGAAACCTGTCCGACTGTACGTGAGTGGAGAAGCAGGAACTGGAAAAAGTTTCCTCATTAAAGCAATTTCATGTTATTTGCAGAAAAGGACTGAGTCATCGCTGTCTTGTGTTGTCACCGCTCCAACTGGACTGGCAGCACATAACATTAAAGGTATTACTTTGCATCGTCTACTGATGCTGCCAGTGGAGCATGATAACAAATTACAATACCACAAGTTATCTGGAGATGCTTGTTGTGAAGTTTCAAGAGTCTTGAGGAAAATGAAACTTCTTATCATTGACGAAGTAAGCATGGTTTCCAATGTCATGCTTGCCTTTGTGCACTTGAGAATGCAAGAAGTTCTTAAAACAGAGTATGATGTGGTATTTGGTGGCAAACACATCATTGTTTTCGGTGATCTTCTGCAGCTGACACCAGTGAAAGGACAACCAGTGTTTAAACTACTTACACATGAAGATACCAGGATGTGCCTAGGGAGCATTGTCAACGTTAATATATGGTTAAACTTCAATTATGCTGAACTGCGTGAAAATATGCGTCAAGCGAAGGATGAAGATTATAAGAATATTCTACAAGATGTTAGAATCGGAAAAGTGACCAAGCATGGGAAAGAAGCTTTACATGCACGATTACTGTCAAATTTGTATCCAGAAGAAGACGTTCTGCCAGAGACTATTTTTTGGAAAATTACTGAGAAGAAATCTGGAATATGTTTGATGCCAACTCTTGCAGAATGTGCCATCTTCAACAACAAAATGTTGAATTTAGAAAACCAAGAGATTGTGAAAATGGAAGCTATTGACAGAATAGAGCATATGGGAGGAACAATTATTTTGTCTGAGAATTTGAAATCTAAATTGGATTCATTAGAGAAGACTATATCTAAAACTGCTGGTTTTGAAAAGACTCTGAATGTGTGCTTAAATTGCCGTATCATTTTGAGAAGGAATTTACATGTTGAAAGAGGTCTGGTAAATGGATCAATGGGTAATGTTGTTGATTTTGAGAAATACAGAAATAGAGATGGAATTTAATTTTTAAAAATTTAATTTGATGGCATTGAGGAAGTACAGCTAATTGGTCGTTGCTCTGCTAGGTTTTTGCTTGTAAAAGACTTATATGTTCGCCGTAAGCAGTTTCCTGTTTGCTTGGCATATGCGGTGACAATGCATAAATCGCAAGGTTTAAGTGTAGACAGTGCATTGGTGAAAATTGGCAGTTCTGTGTTCAAGGAAGGTATGGCATATGTGGCATTGTCACGAGTCAGAACTTTATCGGGATTGTACTTGATTGAGTGTGATGTCACAAACATTTGTGCGGATCTAGATTGTGTTAAGGAATACAATAGGTTAAGAAGAGAGTATGCGCCACATTTGCCCCAATATCCTTTGTTTGAGAAACGTGTGGTAGGCCGGAAACGAAGAAATGTGACCAATAGTAGGGAGGTTGTAGCAAAAAGACGAAAAGTCGATGAACCAGAAATTATAAGCAGAAAGAAAATGGATTCTGTTGAAGATGTTGTTGGTTTTGAATTTGAAAATAGTTCTGGTGTCAACTGCTATGCTAATGTAGTGGTTAATGTTGTCTTTTCTCTAGAAACTTTAAAAGAACAGATTGTGATCAATTCGGATCAAAGTTTTTGCTGTTTATTGAATTCTGTGTTAGAGAAATGTAGCACTGATAGAACAAAAATAGAAAGTGTGTCTGAAATTCGAAATCTGTTAGACAAATGTTCAGGTCAAACGCAATTCTCTCAAAATATTCAGCAAGATTGTCAGGAGTTTTTAATGTATATGCTTGATGTATTGCAAGATGAAGGTGTAGATGTAGATCATCTGTTTGGCCTTTCTTATCAATGGCAGCATGACTGCGAGAACTGTAGGGTATCAAGTACTACTAGTGTAGACTCAGAAAGATTTATATATTTAACTTTGCCAGACAGTAAATCAGTGTCCTTTAATAAGCTAGTAAAAGCAGCCGATCAAAACACGGAGTGTAGCCAATGTAAGTCCGCAATGCTGTCCACATTATTTATACAAAGTTATGGCCAGTATGTCATTTTAATGTTCCAGCGATGTAGACCTGATGGAAAGAAATTGACAACTTTAATTAAAAATGTTGTGGCTTCGCAGTTGTCAATATCAGGAAGGACTTTTGTAACTGCAGCAATTATATATCATGACGGTCCTTCAGCAACATCAGGACATTACACAGCTTATTTGAAGTCTAGAAACGGCTGGTCATTCTGCAATGATTCTGTTTTAACTTTAAAAAAAAAAATGCCTTTTGACCTTAAAAATTCTTACCTGGTGTTTTTACAACCAAAATTTTAGGGAAAGAATCTCGGGATTTGCTCTGAGGAATTTCAAGAGGTTCTAATGGCTCCTACACTATTTGGCCTTGAGGATAAGTGTAGTACAGAGTGAAAAGTTATTTTTGAGTTTTAAGTAGTTCCTGAAAAAAAAGAAGGTTTTCTTACAGAAAGTGGTGGGCACGGATTAGTTAAAGGACAACAGAGTATTTCCCAAACCAAACGGTGTTCTTACCATAACACTTGACGTCATGGAAAAATAACTGCACTTTGAATGAGTTCTGAAAAACTGTTTCTTTTAATAAGCTAATTCAAGCAGCCAATCAAAACATGGAGTAGAGGTAATGTAAGTCTGCAATGCTGTCCACATTATTTGTACAAACTTTTGGTTATAATGTCATTTTAAAATTCCAACTATATAAACCTGATGAAAGTAAGCTTTCAACTTTAATTACAAATGTTGTGGCTACACAGTCGTTGATTTTAGGAAGAACATTTGTAACTGCAGCTATTATATGACATGATGGTCCTTTGACAACATCCGCTTATTACACAGCTTATTTAAAATGTAAAAAAAGCTGGTGTTTCGGAAATGATTGCCATTTGACTATGATACAATGTTGCCTTTTGCCTTAAAATATTCTTACATTGTGTTTTCAGAAGAGAGAATTTAGGGTAGGTAACTGGCCTATAATGATTCTAGGAGTTGATATAATTTTATGTACTGTTTTAAATTGCTTTGTGATTAACAGTGATCAAGAGAATTTAATAATTGTACTAGTCATAGAGGTAGTGTAAGTGTGCCTCATAGTAAGCAGTATCAGTGTCATAAGAAATGTGGAACATGAGTGAGCAAGAAGGGTGAGATATTACTAGTACAGGTTTGTGAAAATGATCATGAACGTTTTCTTTCGGAAAGTTGTGGAAAAAGAAAATGACGGGATTTGCTTAGAAGAATTCCAAGAGTTATAAATGGCTCTTACACTATTTGGCCTTGAGGAGAAGTGCGGTAGAGAGCGAGAAGTCATTTATTGTATGTAACATATTTGTCAAAACTATGGAGCTTTTCTTTCAGAAAGTGGCGGGCAGAAAATAATAACAGCACAACAGAGTATAAGCTGTTCATAGGACATCCTTCGACGTCATGGAAAGTAAGTTACTTTTGAGGAGTTCTGATTTCTGATTGGTTATGTTATATGGGTTTTTTAAACACAATCATTTTGATTGTGGTTTTTTTCCCTGCTGTTATATGATGAATACCTTCAACTCACTATTTTTAGTGAAATTTGATATAGTCTGAGAACAGCAAAAATAAACCATTTAACATATATAATTAATTCTGTACTTTGTATAGGGAATTTTAATTTGTACTCGTCTTCTCTCATGCTCACTTGTCTTTTACTACCTTCTATCAATCCTCTTTACATACTCACATTGCCTTTTGTTTTATTCTCTTTCACCCTTGTTCTCTAACTCCACTTATCTTTCAACCTTTGTTTCCCTATTCCAACTCTGCCTTTTTCTTTTCTCCCTTGCACTATTTTCCAGCTTTTAAACCTTCTGCTTCGCTTGTCTTTTCCATCTTTCCTCCCTTTGTTTTCTAAATTAAATATTTTTGGGTTCTCCTTTTTTGGTGCAATCAGTTAGTATAACTCACCCTCACTCATTTATCTTTCTTTGTTGCCTCACTCAGTCTGTATCTGACACTCTTTCCTTCACTTCCTCTGTCTCCTCTCTCCCTCACTCTCTTTTCCTTATTCACCCTTTCCTTATATAGTTTACCTTACTCACTTTCTTTTAGTAGCTTACACAACTTCAATTTAGTTTTCTCTTCTATCCTTCTTTTCTGTCACTGAAAGTATCTTCCTTTTTTTTCTCTTAGTAATTTACTCAATTACAATTTCTTTTTGTCTCTGACTGTCTACCGTTTCTTTCTCTTATTTTTCTGCATGTTTATCTCTAACTTTATTTCTTTGTAAAATTGGATGATTTTCAATCTTTTCCCTTGTCTTTTCTAATTTTTAAATACATGTTTTAATTTTTTTCCTATTTTTTGTTCTTTCTTTCACAGATTGAAAGTATAAAAATAACAAGTGACTAAGTTAACGACAATTATAAGGTAAGTGTTTTGTACTCTTTTCGTTACATTTCTATCACATTTAACTTCTATTAGTTCCACTGCTTTATTTCTTTAACCCTCAGTTTCCTGCCTTTGCTACTTCCCTCATTCCTTTTTCTATTACTTACTTACTCTACTCCTTCCACTCCTTTTCTCAGTCCCTCTGTTCTCATAGTTCCTCACTCCTGTTCACTCACTCCGTCTCTATTACTCTCACTGTCTCTGACTCATCACTCTTTCACTACTTGTTCATTATGCTTTCTCCCTGTAGTTCAAGCACACTATGTTATTTACATTTCTTTGCTGTTTCAATTATTCCTTTTCTGTCACTTCTTCTTTTCTGCTTTCTGTTTTTTCTCTCTGTTATTCCACATGTTTTAACCTTAGTCACTGCCATACATCTTGTTTTATTCCTATTTACTTTCGCTCACTGTTTTCTTAACACTTTCCCTCAGGGTTGTTCTTTTAGTCCGGTTCTATCCCTACCTCTCATTCCACATCCTTTACTGTTTTTCTTCTTAATTTGAACATTCACTCACATTCTCCAAGAAACTCTTGTTTATTATTCTTCTACTCTCCTTTTTTTCTTTCACTTCCTTATCTATTTTGTTTTTCTCAATTATACCCTCTTAAATCTTTTCTTTGGTAAATAGATCTATTAAACAGTATCTCTGTGTTACTCCTTCTAGCTGTCTTTCTTTTAACATTACTCTCTGTTTCCTTCCCTTATACTCACTCTTCCTTTTTTTTTTTTTTTCTGTTTCGGTTCCGGTTCGCGTACCGGGGCGCGAACCGGGAAGCGAATCAAAAGAAATAGAGGTTGCCAGAGAGCTAAACATTCTAGCAATATTTTATGAATGGGAGGTAGTTCTGAAAATAACTTTTTTTTATTGTTTTTGTTGTTTTATATTTTTTTTATTTTTCTGAACATTTTTTTACTTTTTTTGTATTTTTTGAACGGTTTTATATTTTTTTTGTTTTTTGGGGGGGGAAACGAAAATGATTCATTATAAAGAGCTCAACAGGAGCAACAAAAAAAAAATAATTTACTTTCTGGGGCATTTTGGACATTTATGATTTTCAATAGCTCTGTTGATTAAAGTGATGCTGCTCTCCCTATAGCAAATTAATTTGCCTCAAAAAATGCAAACTTGCTTCACGACCCCGAACTTCAACTGAATGTTTGGGACCGTCTCCCTCGCCTCTGGTCCTGTCACTGCCTGTTCAGTTGATGTACTGGCCACAGGAGGGGGTTTTTCCTGCTGGTCACGTACCTGCGCAGCACTATAATTTATAGGGTGCCACCTCTCCATGTGCCGATGCATGGTGTAATTGCCAAAGCTGTACTTTTTGTCAGTCCCTCTGGACAGAGTTTTGCCACAGATGAGACATGTGACATAGCGGGCATTTACTTTTTTTTGGCCCAGGGGAAATGTATAGAATTGCCAGATGTAGCTATCCTTCACATGGGACCTCCTTGGCTCTTCACGCAAAAACTGTCTCCTCCCTTGCTCCTCTTCCTCTTCTTCCTCTTCTTCCTCCTCTTGATTAAGGATGACCTGAGGAGGTGGTCCTTCCTTCCTAGGAGGTGGTGGTGGTGGTGGGGGTGCACCAGCTGCAGCTACTAATGAAGCCATTTCTTATCAATCAAAATAGGTCTTCCTCTCACAAAGTTGAAAGTCAGAGTGAGAAAAAAGGTGGGGGCTTTCATCATTTGGGAAAAAAAAATGTTCTAAACCAGTGAAAAGTGTTATTTTTAGGTCACATGACCTAGCCTTACATCATTAGGAAACCAAAAGTGAAATGAACCAATGAAAAGTTTTATTAACAAGTCACATGACCTGTTACGCTTACGTTACGCGCCCCGCGCCGCGCCCCGGATCGCTTCCGGGGTGCTGCGCTTCGCGCCTCGGTTCGCGCCCTGGAGCACTTCCGGGTGCGCTAACGCGGCGCGTCATAAGACGCATTACGCGACAACGTGATACGTCGCGCTTACGCGACGCGTCACAATGTTGTTTTCTAACGCGGCAATTGCGCAAATGGAACGTTTACCGGTTCGCGGACCGGGTCGCGGCACCAAATTGAGCTAACGGGAAGCTACCCGGTGCACGGACCGGTAGCGAAACAAAAAAAAATATATATATATATATATATACATAAAAAAATTGTATTAAAAACATATAAAATATATTTTTCGATTTAAAGAATAATACATTTTAAAGCTTTTGATATTTGCTATTAAAAAACCATTGAAATTCACTGAAAAAACCATAGGTTATAGACCATATATAGTAAGGAATTAGCATTTACAAAACCTTGAAAATTCACTGAAAAAACCATAGGTTATACACCATATATAGTTAGGAATTAGCATTTACTAAACCTTATTTTACTCACACAAAACCATTGAAATTCGCATATATAGTTAGTTGCACTAACTATATATCGCTCACCCGCAATCCACTGCTGATCATGTCACATATTACATCATTCATGACATGGTCAGTGACATCACTGATGACATCTCAAATGACATCACTGATGACATCACTGATGACATCTCAAATGACATCACTGATGACATCACTGATGACAACATCCAGTGACTGTATGTTTCTGTAAAGTTAAAATATGTCTTACATATTGAAGAATGAGTGGATTTATAAGTGTCTGGATGAAGGATTTAGTAGGTGCATGACTGACTATATGAGTGAGTGATTAAATGTGTCTCACTGAGTGCATGGGTTAGTGACTAAACTGTCTTAATTTGTGCATCATTATATCTGTTGTTCTGTAAACTGCTGCATGTGTTGATCAGTAGCTATATGAGTAACTATATGGGTTATTGATTGGTTGCCCAAGTATTTGTATGGGAGACTGAGTGTGTGTGTGGGTGGCTGGGAGGTGTATGACTCTGTGCATAGATGTGTGAGCGGTTGATTCACTAGACGTATGGGTTCAAAAGTGCATGTGGAAACAGCTGTATGGGCGGTTGACTGTGTGCATGAGTGTATTGGTGAGTGAATGGATATCTCAGTGCTACATGTCAAAGTAAGTACATATGTAAAACACAGTACATTTGAGAGTTGACATATATAAATAACTGTGCATAAGAGCCAGTGAATGTGTGAGTGGCTGTATGGATCATTGTGAACTTGTATCCGGTATTGTATAAGAGAGTAAATATGTGTTAGTATATGTTTGAATAAGTAAGGTGTATAACTGTATAGTTGAGAAAATGGAGGTGTGATTGATTCTTTGCATGACTGACTAGGTGTGTGTGTAACTCCATGGATGAGTGACAGTCTGTGAGTGTCTGTTTACACTGAGTGTATCTAAGGTTATATTAGAGTCTGAAGAGGTTCATCGTATTATCACATGAATGATGTCATCAGTGATGTGATCAGTAATGTCAAATGAGATGTCATCAGTGATGTCATCAGTGATGTCATTTGAGATGTCATCAGTGATGTCATCAGTGATGGCACTGACCATGTCATGAATGATGTAATATGTGATAATACCAAATTGAGCTAACGGGAAGCTACCCGGTGCGCGGACCGGTAGCGAAACAAAAAAAAAATATATATATATATATATACATAAAAAAATTGTATTAAAAACATATAAAATATATTTTTCGATTTAAAGAATAATACATTTTAAAGCTTTTGATATTTGCTATTAAAAAACCATTGAAATTCACTGAAAAAACCATAGGTTATAGACCATATATAGTAAGGAATTAGCATTTACAAAACCTTGAAAATTCACTGAAAAAACCATAGGTTATACACCATATATAGTTAGGAATTAGCATTTACTAAACCTTATTTTACTCACACAAAACCATTGAAATTCGCATATATAGTTAGTTGCACTAACTATATATCGCTCACCCGCAATCCACTGCTGATCATGTCACATATTACATCATTCATGACATGGTCAGTGACATCACTGATGACATCTCAAATGACATCACTGATGACATCACTGATGACATCTCAAATGACATCACTGATGACATCACTGATGACAACATCCAGTGACTGTATGTTTCTGTAAAGTTAAAATATGTCTTACATATTGAAGAATGAGTGGATTTATAAGTGTCTGGATGAAGGATTTAGTAGGTGCATGACTGACTATATGAGTGAGTGATTAAATGTGTCTCACTGAGTGCATGGGTTAGTGACTAAACTGTCTTAATTTGTGCATCATTATATCTGTTGTTCTGTAAACTGCTGCATGTGTTGATCAGTAGCTATATGAGTAACTATATGGGTTATTGATTGGTTGCCCAAGTATTTGTATGGGAGACTGAGTGTGTGTGTGGGTGGCTGGGAGGTGTATGACTCTGTGCATAGATGTGTGAGCGGTTGATTCACTAGACGTATGGGTTCAAAAGTGCATGTGGAAACAGCTGTATGGGCGGTTGACTGTGTGCATGAGTGTATTGGTGAGTGAATGGATATCTCAGTGCTACATGTCAAAGTAAGTACATATGTAAAACACAGTACATTTGAGAGTTGACATATATAAATAACTGTGCATAAGAGCCAGTGAATGTGTGAGTGGCTGTATGGATCATTGTGAACTTGTATCCGGTATTGTATAAGAGAGTAAATATGTGTTAGTATATGTTTGAATAAGTAAGGTGTATAACTGTATAGTTGAGAAAATGGAGGTGTGATTGATTCTTTGCATGACTGACTAGGTGTGTGTGTAACTCCATGGATGAGTGACAGTCTGAGAGTGTCTGTTTACACTGAGTGTATCTAAGGTTATATTAGAGTCTGAAGAGGTTCATCGTATTATCACATGAATGATGTCATCAGTGATGTGATCAGTAATGTCAAATGAGATGTCATCAGTGATGTCATCAGTGATGTCATTTGAGATGTCATCAGTGATGTCATCAGTGATGGCACTGACCATGTCATGAATGATGTAATATGTGACATGATCAGCAGTGGATTGCGGGTGTGCGATATATAGTTAGTGCAACTTACTATATATGCGAATTTCAATGGTTTTGTGTGAGTAAAATAAGGTTTTGTAAATGCTAATTCCTAACTATATATGCTGTATAACCTATGGTTTTTTCAGTGAATATATATATGTATATATATATATACAAAAATAAAATTGTATGATTTCTATAACTTAAATTATTTAAGTATTTTTAAGTATGTTTTAGTTAATTATATTTATTATTTCATTAATTTTAAATACATTTTAAGACATTTAAAAAAATCGATATTTTGAGTAACTATATTTTAAATTTTATTTTTGATTCAATATTTTTGTACTTACCTGTTTCTAGATAGGAATTCGATATTTTTGCATTCTATATTTTTTCTTCGATATTTTGGTAATTCTATATTTGTGTATTCGATATTATGTCACTGATCCCCCGAGAGTGTATAGTGACTCTCTTCATGTTTGCCAGTTGTTATCTTAGGGTAACTGTAATGAATGTATGGCGCCACATTGTGCAGCCTGTTGTGGAAACTTGCAGCATGTCTCAGAGGTTCATTGGTCACACTTGACTTCTGAAAATTCATTGATGCAGTCTCTTTTTGAGCACCCAATAATCCTCTCATTGTTCATTGTGTCTTTATGTGCATTACTTGAAACTCCTTAGTTTTCTGGGTGATTGCAAAGTGGAAGGAGCCCCTCTGGAATGACATTTTGAGGAATGTGGGTACACAGAAGATGAAATGTCCTGGCAGGAGGTGGAGGACATAATCCTCAACAGCAGTGGGGGCAACATCTGAGCACAGCTAGATTGGAATGGTAATTCGGGCTGGACTGTTCCCATGAGGCACAGGGTCAGACTGATTTGCATATAGCCATGTCTGAACTGGGGTGGCAGAGTGGGCTAAAGAACGGTGATGGATTAAACCCAGATCTTTTGACTGGGTGTGAGTGTTTGATTGGTTTGGATGCTCCGTCCATCACCACCCCCTTTTGTACCGCTTTTGGCCGCCATAAGTGTGGCAGGGTATGCTCAGACGTGAGTCCCTTGCTCACTTTGCCACTGGATTCAAGCAAGCCGGGCTGAAGACGGCTGTAATGCCAGAAACCGGTCCTCGGAAGCTTGTTTCCGGTCCAGGGAAGGCATGCCTTGGTAGTTCGGGCTGGACTGTTCCCATGAGGCACAGGGTCAGACTGATTTGCATATAGCCATGTCTGAACTCGGGTGCCAGAGTGGGCTAAAGAACGGTGATGGATTAAACCCAGATCTTTTGACTGGGTCTGAGTGTTTGATTGGTTCGGATGCTCCGTCCATCACCACCCCCTTTTGTACCGCTTTTGGCCGCCATAAGTGTGGCAGGGTATGCTCAGACGTGAGTCCCTTGCTCATTTTGCCACTGGATTCAAGCAAGCCGGGCTGAAGACGGCTGTAATGCCAGAAACCGGTCCTCGGAAGCTTGTTTCCGGTCCAGGGAAGACATGGCTTGGTAGTTCGGGCTGGACTGTTCCCATAAGGCACAGGGTCAGACTGATTTGCATATAGCCATGTCTGAACTGGGGTGGCAGAGTGGGCTAAAGAACGGTGATGGATTAAACCCAGATATTTTGACTGGGTGTGAGTGTTTATTGGTTCGGATGCTCCGTCCATTACCACCTCCTTTTGTACCACTTTTGGCCGCCATAAGTGTGGCAGGGTATGCTCAGACGTGAGTCCCTTGTTCACTTTGCCACTGGATTCAAGCAAACCGGGCTGAAGACGGCTGTAATGCCAGAAACCGGTCCGCGGAAGCTTGTTTCCGGTCCAGGGAAGGCATGGCGTGGTAGTTCGGGCTGGACTGTTCCCATGAGGCACAGGGTCAGACTAATTTGCATATAGCCATGTCTGAACTGGGGTGGCAGAGTGAGCTAAAGAACGGTGATGGATTAAACCCAGGTCTTTTGACTGGGTGTGAGTGTTTGATTGGTTCGGATGCTCCGTCCATCATCACCCCCTTTTGTACTGGATTGGAATGAAGGCATATGGATGGGCATTCCGGAAAGTACTATAAGTGGCTCAAATGATGTAAATGACATGTGGAAATTAGCAGTAGGACAATGTGGAAGATATAGGCATTCTTGTTATGAAGAGCACTTTATATAATGTAATTATGTTTTGGATTTGTAATACATTCGTGCATGTATCACTTAAAGAGTTTAATAATGTTTGAGGACAGTGCATGACATTCTTATTATTTTACTATCTTGCATAAATACAGGACATCAGTATTAGTAAGATATAATAGGATAGAGGTATTGTATCTACTCCACATTCAGAACATGTATGATGATGTCTGTGGTTTCAGGTTGGACTCATGTAGACACATGTGGCTGATGTTTAAAATGTATGGAGAAGAAGCTTAATGCATATGTTAATGATGTGCACAGAAAATTGTTTCAGAAAGAGGATACTTTTTACTATTAGAACATGATTACTTACTGTCTTATCGACTCTCACAATTTCTTATACTAGGTGTGATTCATTCAGTAGGCACACGGATGATGTGTCACTGATTGTTGCACAGTTGTATAACTAACATATGAGGGTATGGTGAGTTGTGTTGGACTTCTCACCAATGGTATTAGTAATGGTATTCGCACTTCGCACATAAGAGGAGGAGTTTCACTGTGTATTTTTGCAACACGTCGCGCCTTCATAACTTAATGTCCCATTGTTTCACCTGATAGAGCGCGCGAGGTCACCCAACCAATAATTTCGCCGCTTCCGGCTTCGGGCCCATATATTTCAATTCACCATATACATTGACCGGGTGACTTCACGGGCTGCTACCAATTTGTGTGAATTCCCTACTGTTATTCCTCAGCGTACCCGACTTACCATCCACCGACACGGGTACCTATGACCACAATGGATCAGGGAGCTAGCTGTAAAAGGAAAGGCAGCAAAATACCAACTCAAATAACATTCAAAATCCTTTGTAAATGACCACGGACAACTGGAAGTTTTAAAATCTTTATCTAAAGTTCGTTCTCAGTAATCATTAGATTTACAAGAATAAGACAATCAATAATCAAGATAATGAAAAGTACATAACTATAGAGAAATAAAGTGAGGGTAATCATTGAAATGCAAATATGAGATGCAATGAGAAATACTATGCATTTAGGGTAAAAGTTCTTTAGACAGTTTAAGTAAGGACGTTCTAGACCATATCAGAAAATGACAAACTGCAATGCAAAATATGATTTCTAACAGGTAGGGTAACATAGGAACACGTTATGGAAATATGCAAATGACTTTACGATTCAATGGTTGCGGCAAAAGCATGGAAAATTAACATATGCAAAAGGTGTGTCTTTATTGAAGCAAAAGACAGAAAAATAGAAAGGTGCAAGTTTTGAAAAGATTCGGAGCAATATTTACCTAGACTGGTGTGGAAACCAAACCCTGGCCACGGGTCAGTTAAGAACAGGAAACCCTCAAGGAAAGGATACCCCTCAATGGACAGCAGGTGCAGAATGGACACCCAGGACAGGACAGGAAGACCAGATTAGGATCAGGACAGGACCCTCAGGACAGGAACCCCTCAGGACAGGACCGCTCAGGACAGGACCGCACCCGCAGTTTGGAAGCAACGCCTGCGCTCCACCCTCTCTGCAGCTATCGATCACGACCCCGATTGGATCAGCGAACTCCCAGCAAAGTGCTCCGCCAGCACTTTAAGGTTTAGTAAAACCTTAGTCTATGGTCAATTTCGGACAGAGTACTCCGCAGTGCTCTGTATCTTCAGTCACCTATTGAGTGCGTTGGGTCAGTGACAGGTCAGCTAAACCAGACAAGTCGGACAATTTCCCTAGGTGAACCCAGGGTAGATATACTGTTTGGAACGGGGTACCACCCCCCAAATGTTGCAAAATGTCAGAATCCCTCAATTTGGATTGGTCCTAAGGTAGGATTTGGGTAACACACCAATCAGAACAGACTATTTGGAGGCCTTATTTACATCTCTGGGCACCGCCTAGCAAGATTGGGGTTCCCATGAGAAAATCGCGCAGAATACAGTGAAAGAATACATTTTAGCAACATAATGGAACAATATCATGATGCTGTGGGGCGAAGGTACAGCTTCCCAGGGTGGCTCTGGTATCAACCTTCTTTGGCCTCCGTTCAATGCCATCATGGCTCCTGGCGAGTCTGCGCACAAGTACCCTCCAAGATGGACTCCCCAGCCCAGCACCCCTCCGAGTTGAGGATACATGAAAAGTAAGCGAAAACAAATTAAAACATAGAAGTGACGATATGAAAACACATCATTGGTTTTGTACTTTGAACTTATCATTATAAAAATATACTATGCGGTTTACGGGTTAGCAACATATACACTGGCACAAGAGCGACCGTACGAGCAGTACCACGTTATTACCAAAGCTATGTATTACGCATGCGCATCTTTTCCCTCCAAACCTGCAAACACGTCAGGACACGTGAGTGTGACTGACGCATGCGCAGAAGCTATTTCAAAGTGGCGGCCATTTTATAGACTCGAATTAATTGTATTAGAAATACACATGTGCAAGCTTCATCTATTTCGTTCATACATGAAATAAAGATTAGTAAGACGTACAAATTATTAATTGATTACACATGAGCGAGGTTCCTGACTAAAGCAAGTCGCGATGCGAAGCTTTGCTTCATCAATCCCCTCTTTGATGATATTTACTATCATCACAAAATTGATGGAACCAGATGCCAACTTCTCACACTTTATACAACTCTATCTCTTCCAGCAAACGATTCAGTTTCTCTTTCTCATTTTTGGTAGGGTGAGAATTCTTCACCCTTTTGTATATCTGATTATTCATTTCCTCTAGTTCGAGCTCATCCACACTTCGTTTCACTCCTCTCGCATTCACTTGATGTTTTCGGGTGTGCTTACGACATTTGCAACAGACAAATATGAAGAATAGGATAAGACCTATAATTCCAATTGGCATCAGTACCTTGAACAATAAGCTTTTACCTAAGCTAGCAAGCCAATGACCTACATTTGAGAGACCATCTACCAGTCTCTTCCAGGCACTGTCAACCTCGAGTGGTTTGAGTTCCTTTTCCAAATTAGTAATGTTTTTCACGTATCTTTTGAGCTGCACACTTTTGTCCGGGATATAAGTGCAACAATGTTGCGCCTTCAACATCCGGCAGACTCCGCCCTCTTTTGCTAATAAGGTGTCAAGAGCAAGTCTGTTCTGTAAAACCATTGATCTGATCGCAACCATTTCGGTATTGACCAGCAGAAATCCATGAGCTGTGTCAGTAGACAACACATCCACTATGGTGGACAATTTGCAAATTCTGTGAGTGTTCAGAACCACTCCCACTCCAGGTATCAGTGCACTAAAAATACTACCCATTATTTCACCTACACTTTCTCTTTTACTACGCACTAAGCCATTAGTATTTTCACTGCTTCCAGCAACTTCATTCACATGGTATATTTTCGGGAAGACAATGCCAAAATAGCAGCTTCCATACCAGTGATCCAGCAATTTGAAATAAGCCTTGTCCCCACAAATATAATAAATTCCAGGAAGCACAGGCTCTGACCCATTTTTGAAACCCCATCCTCCAATTACCTTGTAATTATGTTCACATTCACTGGAACCAATGAAAATGTTATTATAATAGCTAGTCTTCTCGCGGTGAAGACATAGCTTTCCTTTCTTTTCAAAATCCAGCAACAGAGCAGGTCCCGCCCCACCATTTGAGGTGCCTTCCATGTTCTCCGCCCATTTTGGCCTTTTCTGTTTTTCGTCATCTGCCTTTCTTTGTATTTTTATTCTCCTCTTCTCTGCCATGTTCAGGAACATCTTTTCCTGCTCACGCAAAGAACATGTCAAGTTATCTCTGTGTGCGTCACCTATGTCGATATTACCTATAGTCAGAAAGTATTCGCCCATATAGCGAGTAACGTCACTTTTGGTATGTACAGGATTCAAGTTTCCACGTATAGGAAGTTCAGAAAAGATCACGTCATTGTTAGAGTAATAGTACTGTAACGGTCCTCTTTTGTAAAATAAGCTTGCTAAAATGCTACAGGAGATTCCATATGTCAGGGGCAGGTGATGGTATGTCACGCCTTCAGCCACAGAGGTAGGTAGCTTCATGCAGACATAGCAATCTTCAATTTCCATAGTCTCTACATAGTGTATTAACAAGTTTGCAAAAACATTTAAATGTGTCTTATTCTTAACTCCATGATAATGTAGTCCTCCCTCATCTGATGCTTCTAAGTCTCGTTTTGTTTGTCTAAGTGCTCTCTCATGTCTTGCTACACTCTGTGTCGTCAGCTCTTCATTGTCAGTATTTACAATTTCAGTAGGGTAAATATTAGTATTTTTGCTCACTGCAAAGGGAATGAACACTGTTAGTCCTATCCAAACTAATATCAGTATAACTATACTACATACACATACCTTGCAGCATGTTTTGCAACAACTGCGACTAGGTCTACCATTCACGCTTGAATCAGACATTTTGGCTCAGAAGAAGTTTCTCGACCCCTCTTTGTGTATTCACACGAGTAGCTTACTTTGTGCAAATTCACGGTGGCTCGTCTTCTTCTTCGGCAGAGTACTCGGCGACTGGTTCTCCGTCACTTTCGTCAGTTATATCAAGATCTTCAAACTCTTCCAAAACGAGCGTCCATTCAGGAGACTTGTACTTTTTGTTTTGTTTCTTTATTCGATCACTCCTTCTTTTGGAGGTACCTTCTTGTTGCTCTGCTATGCGAGCACTTCTCCTTTCTTCTGCACGTTTTTCTTCCACCGTTTTTATCCTTAGCCTCAATTTCTTTACGAAGCCAGGCTCAATGTGCTTTCTTTTCTTAAGTCTTTTAGTTGGCACTTGGACTTCGTTTTCTTCTCTTGCCCTCTTGTTTTCATTAGTTTGTGGCAATTCTGCTTCAGTTTCTCCCTTTTCTATCTGACTAGTTCCAGGGCTAGCATCTATTTCTTCTGCCTGGTTACTAATCTGGCCTTGTTCAGGACAGTTTTGTGTTTGCCTTTCAAATGTCTCTGTTTCTGTTTCCTGAACACGTTCTTCTAATCCTATCTGATCCTGTTCGAGTACTTCGATCTCTTGATTTTCTTCTGCTCTAACTATTATTCTATGTCTAGTCTGTCCCTTCTCGACATCAGGAGTCAGTGGAGGAGTATCGATCACTTGTTCTGTCCCTGTCTGACCTTCTCCTTCCTCAGTTTTGATGTGAATCTCAAGAGCCTGAGGTTCTTCGCCTGTGCCTTGCTTTTCCTCTCTAGTCCACTCTCTACCTTCCCAAAGTCGTTCTCTTGTTCTGATGGGGTCTTCGGTGAGATCAATCAATGGTATCCACTCCTCTGGCCATATGCTCGGCAGCTCGTCTTCAGCTACTTCTGGCTCATCTTCCTGGACCCCTTTAGCAGGCTGGACTCTTGGTAGTTCGTCATCAACTATTCCTGGGCCAACGTCTGCTGATCCCGCAGCTTGACTGGTACTGGGCTGTACGTCGTCAGCTACTTCTGGTCTGGCTCCTGCAGAGTCCTCTGCTGGACGCCCTTCTTCTTCAGGCTCCTCGTCTGGTAATACCTTCTGGGTGTGGCTGGCGTGTATCCAATGTGGAACCCCTGCACACATTTTTCTGCTGTGGTTGTTACCAGGATCACCTGACGCTTCTCTCCCCACCTTGGTTCCAGGCAGCTCTTCCGAGTATGCTTCTTTATCTTGACCCAGTCCCCAGGGACCAGTCTATGGAGAGGAGTCGTTGGATTGAGGATGGCGTCTTCTCCGATCTGGCGAGAGATAGAACGCACTTGGTCACCTAATCTCTTGCAGTATTCAAGCACCAAATCATCAGTAATACTCAACAGTTTGCTTCCCGGTACCCATGCTTGTCTCATCACTCTTCCCATCAGGATTTCATGGGGACTTAGGCCTGTCTTGCGGTCAGGAACACTTCGGAGTCCCATCAGGACCAAGGGCAGGGCCTTCACCCAGGTCATGCCAGATGCATCACACAGTTTTGCTAGTCTGTTTTTGATAGTTCCATTTATTTGTTCCACTATTCCAGAAGCCTCTGGACGATACGCACAGTGAAGCTTTTGTGTTATTCCAAAGGCCTTACAGAGTTCGTCGATTACATCATTCTGAAAATGTCGGCCTCTCTCTTATTCAATAGTGACTGGAACCCCGAACCTAGGTATCAGTTCTTTCAGTAAACACTTAGCTACTGTCAGTGCGTCATTTTGGGGAGTAGGGAAAGCTTCCACCCACTTTGAAAATAGGCAGACCATGACAAGGACATATCGCTTCCCTTCACAACGGGGCATAGTGATGAAATCAATCTGTATTCTCACAAAGGGACCCCCTGACCTCCCAATTTTTCCCAGTTCCACCGCAGTTCTTTTCCCTGCGTTCATCCTTTGACATGGCAGGCACCTCTGGCAGAGGGACTCTGCTACTTTCCTGAACTTTTTACTGTACCAAGTCTGTTGGAACACTAGAATCATGGCGTCCCTACCAATGTGTGATCCTTCATGTATCAATCTCGCCATTGTGCCAAGTAAGTGTCTAGGTAACACAGGCATACCAGTTGGGCCCAAGATGACACCATCCTCACGTCTTGGTCTACACCCGTCTTCCTTCCACTTCTCTCTCTCTTGCCAGGGTGCCGCCTGCTGCCATTCTCTCACTTCATCCCATGTAGGCACTTCTTCAAACACTCTAAGTTGGCAGCTGGTTCCGGACCCCCCTCGTTTTGGATTTATGATATATCGATCTCTGGCGCACCATTGGGCCACTCGATCAGCGAAATCATTTCCCAATGATACAGTGTCAATGCCCTTCTTATGAGCAACACACTTTACCACTGCCAGTTCCTTTGGTAACTGGATTGCCTCTAAAAGGTCTTGAACAACTTTTCCATTTCGAACAGGGGTACCTGATGAAGTCAGGAACTCCCTCTGTAGCCATAATTGGCCAAAGTCATGCACAACTCCATAACAGTACTGATTGTCAGTATACACTGTTAGGCGTAGGTTTTTCCCAATTTTGCAAGCTTTTATCATAGCGATCAATTCGGCTACTTGTGCAGACTTCACTTCAAATAGATAACATGCTTCTTCAATTTTGGTTAAGGAGACTACCGCATAGGCAGCACTCAGGCCTCCTTGTTCATGTCTTAGGCATGAACCATCCACAAACAATTCCTTGTCATGTATAGGCAAAGGTGTTTCTTTAATGTCTGGGCGTGGTTTTGTGCTGAATTCTGTTAAATCAACGCAGTTATGCTCAGCTTCCTCCCCATCTTTCATATCCATTGGGTCGGGGAGCAAAGTGGCGGGGTTCAGAATACTGCACCTGACAATGTTTACATTTGCAGCACCCACAAGAATCCTCTCGTATTTAGTCAGCCGACTAGGGGTGAGATACTGAGTTTTCGTTCTGGTCAGTAAAATTACCACTCCATGTGGAACATACACAGTTACAGGATGTCCCATGACAATGGACTCACTCTGCTCTAAACTTGTGCAGGTAGCAGCTACTGCTTTCAGACATCCTGGTAATCCAGCAGCCACTGGATCCAGGGTGGCAGAGAAATATGCCACAGGCCTTCTTGTTGTGCCATGTTCTTGTGTTAGGACTGACAATGCACAATTATCGCGAGTGTCACAGAACAGAGCAAATTCCTTGGTATAGTCTGGCATTCCCAACGCAGGGGCTGTACACAGACAATCCCGTAGTTTTGTGAAGGCTGTTAAGCTTTCATCATCCCATTGTACAATATCCGGTGTTCCTCTCTTGGTCATTTTTATCAAGGGCCTAGCTAGGACTGCAAATCCCAGAATCCATTGCCTGCAGTATCCTATCACTCCCAGGAACATTCTGATTTCTTTCTGAGTACGGGGTAACTGCATCTTTTGAATTATCCTTACTCTTTCTGACGTTACTTTCCTGACGCCTTTCTCTATCTGGTGCCCCAGATATTTTACTGATTTTGCACAGAACTGTAATTTTTCAGGGGCCACTTTATGTCCCTTCTCACTCAAGTGATTCAGTAGGGCAATGGTGTCAATCACACAATCCCTATGACTTTTAGACGCCACCAAGAGGTCGTCAATGTATTGCACTAGGACAGAGTTTCCAGGTAGGACCAAAGTTTCCAAACATTTTTTCAAGATCTGATTAAAGATAGAGGGGCTCTCTGTGTACCCCTGGGGGACCCTGTTCCAGACATACACGTGACCATTGAAGGCAAATGAGAAAAGAAATTTGCTGTCTGGATGCAAGGGAATGGAAAAGAATGCATGACATAAGTCTATCACAGTGAACCACTCAGCATCCCAGGGAATCTGATACAGAATCACTGCTGGGTTCAGGACAATAGGGCAGCAAGGAACCACTATCTTGTTTACCTTTCTTAGGTCCTGCACTACTCTGTACTTGCCACTAGGCTTCTTGATGCCCATAATCGGTGAATTACATGGGCTACTGATTACTTCCTGTATGATGTTTCCTTCTAGCAATTTCTGTATTTCCAGGGTAACACCTGCTCTCACTTCTGCATTCATTCTGTAGGGTTTAGTATTAGGGTATACTGCATTGTCCTTTATCGCTATCTGTATGGGGTCCACGTTTTTCATTAACCCTACATCTTTCCCAGTAAAGTCCCATACCTCTGGCTTCACTGCTTCTTGGAGTTCTTTGGGCAAATCCTGCATGGTCATTCGTTTAATCTCTGAGTCAGGTCTGATTAACATTAATTTATAAATGCCATCTTCATCTGGGGTCTAAATTTCAACACCTTTTGGTGTGCAAAAGATGGTACAGTTCATTTTGCACAGCAAATCACGTCCCAGTAAGTTCACTGGACTGGTGTCACAAACGACAAATCTATGCATTTCTTTAAAGTTTCCAATTGAGATCTCCATGGGCTCGGTAACAGGAGTACTAATCAATTGATTAGATACACCCACTACTTGGATGGCTTCTCCAGAGAGGGGTAGGTTTGGAACGTCCACTGTTCTCACAGTAGAACGGGTAGCGCCAGTGTCCAACAGAAAAGTGACATCATTTCCGTCAACTTTTCCTTCAATGTATGGTCCAGACTGGTCTACCGGCAAGGAGGCGCCAAGTACGCACTCCTCGTCCTCCCCTCTCAGGCCCCGTCAGTATTGGTCCTCACAAAGGAAGGTATCTTTTAGCAAATACTGTGAAGTTGCTGCATTTCTGTTCTCATTGCTTTCCCAGACTTCTACCTCCTCACCCTCTGTGGATTTTCCCTTATATACTTGCTTTGGTGCTCGGGGCAACTGAATCGTTTTTACCTGTGGTTGAGTCTTTCTTGGTCTTTCTTTCTGCGTCTGTGGAGTTAAATCAGGTGTTTTGGGGTTATCATCTGGCAAATAAGGACACTCGTTTCGCCAGTGTCCAATTTCTCCGCACTGATGGCAGGGAAATTTCTTCATAGCCTCTTCCCTGCTCATTTTGGGCCGGGGCTTACCTCCTCCCCCACCCCCAGGACCTTGGTTCTGAGTGTTTTTGGCCATACTACTCAACTGTTTTTCCTGCTGTTCTGCGAGCTTCACTTGAGCCCACATAACTTTCTCCTTGAGAGCCTTTTTCTTTTCTGCCATCTCCTCCTCACAGTATTTTGCATACCGTAGGACCTCGTCTATCTTTTTGGACTGCCAACACATTTTGTTATCTTTTATCCACTGACAAATTTCAGGCCTTAAACCATTTACAAACCTGTAAATAAAATGCGTCATATCCTTCATCTCGATGTTATCTATACCACTGTATGTTTTAAACACCTGCAACAGCCTTTCATAATAGGAGTGCACTGTCTCGTCTCTTTCCTGCGTGGTTCTATCTATCTTGGTCCAATCAGTTTCCTTTGCGGGCACCTTATTTTTCAAATGCTGAATTACTTGTTCATATTTTTTCATCACTTCAATCGATGGTTCCCCTGTGTTAGAGTCCCTCGGGTACTCCTCACTAGGCCAGGCTATGGCTATTTTACACTCGGTCCATAGATCTACCGGGACCACAATGTCGAAAAACCCATCCAGGTCTTTCCACAGGCATTTTTGCACCTTTACGAACCTTTCCACCTGCCGGTACCAGTCAACTGGCTTTTCGCGCAATTTCAGGAAATCGTTAGTAAAGGACACAATATCCTGTCTGGACCATGGACCGTGCACATACCTCCCACCTGGTACTTCACGCATGGGGCATAACTGCTCAGGTTTGTCTACTTCCCTCAAAGCGAACTCAGGGGTCGCTTGTCTGGATCGAGCCTCATCTTTCTTTCGTGCCCACCTGTTTTTCCATTTTTCCACATCTCCCCATTTTTGCAAAATTGCTAGCAACTCTTTAATCTGCAACTTTTCCCCTGACACATGGTTCTCTATATCTTTGTCTGAGAAATCAGCTCGGTATGGTTTTTGCAAGGGCTTGGATCTTGAAATATCTACCCCCATACTAGCTGCAGTGTCTGTCAACTTTTCGTGGAGCACTCTGGTACTTCTGGTAAGGCTTTTACACATAAACAGCAACTCTTCTTCTGAGTAGGTATTTAACCTGTCTAATCCCACATTTCCTGCCATTAATTCCTCTATTTCTATCCTCAGTTTGTAGAGATCTAAAGGTTTCGTCTGCGGAGTCTGTTTTTCTAATTCACGACTCCAATTTTCAATTTCTTCCGGAGTTACCAGAGAGACACTCCTAGTACCTGACGTTGACTCTAATTTAATTTCTTTCGTATTAAAAGGATTAGGCCTCTTCTGCATTCCCTTTCCGGTCTGTTTGTTTGGCAGGTCCAAGAACGCAACTTCAGACTCACACTCACTGGAAGGATCATCTATGATTATGGGTTCCTGTCTTGGTGGTGCCATGATTGGGGTAATAACTGGAGGATTTGGACTTCCCTGATTATTCCCATATATCGGAACCACTGGTCCAATTGTTACCGGGATAGTCAAAGCCTCAGGACTGGTATTTAACTGGGAGATTTTCTGAATTATTTCTGTTCTCTGTTTAGCTAGAGCCTCTTGCTCCCTTTCATCCAGTACCCTTCCTAATGCTCTGTCAGGTATTATCTGTGGGGTCAGGTGAGGGGTAAAACTCGGGGCAGTAGGATGCGTTTCACTTGGTCCCCCACCATAATTTGGTTTTGGGAACCAAGTTCCGGTGCCAAATGACCTACGCTCTTCCTCATATGGAGGCTGTAAAAAGGGCATTCCTGAACTTGATGGTTTTTCTTCGTTTTCATAAAGCGGTCTGGGAAAAAAAACTTTCTCACGGGAATATTTTTCCTCCTGGCTCGCGGGCACTCTAGGATATATATCCCTCGTCTCCGCGGGTCCGGGATTCTCAAAATAGGGCGGTATCTGACAACCTCCTCCCCCACTTAGGGATCTGTCCTCCTCCTTAATAGAGGGACGCTGGGGATTCTCTCCTGCACTGGAAGGTCGGGCTCCCTCATTATAAGGGGGCGGACTTCTCGTAAAGATGTCATCTAACAATTCATCGTCTGACTCCCCAAGGGCCCCCCAATGTTTACACTTTTCTGTCTTTTTCTCTCCCGCAGAAGGGTTACATGCTGGCATCATGGGAAACAGACCCTCAACAATCATGCTCTGTCTCCATTGTTTCATCTTTTTATCCCTGGTTTCCTGTTTCAGCTTTGGGTACCACTTGGTCAGACCTTTGTCCATTCGGGGTTTTTCTCTTTCAAAAGCCTCAATCTCCCATTCCTCTAATGCCTCATACTGCGTTAGTCTCCGTCTGGGATGCAATTCATTCATTCGGGTTCTCAAATTAAATAAAATCCTACCATTGAAAGTACCGTCCAACGGAAAAGCCAATATTCCGTCATCTTTTGTGTACTTTACCCAATTTTCCAACCACACACAGGTATTGTACCCTCGGTCAAACATCATGAAAGAGGCGGGAGTATTGGGTGGTGGAACAATAACGCCCTCTCTTGTTTTAATCGGTTTGTCCGTTTTGAAGTAATTCTTCACCTTATTTACAAGGGACATTTTTCTCTTAGTTCCGTACATAATATCGTATCTATTGGCTTTCCACTGATCCCTTTCAAACCCTTGGTTTCTTGGATCGGGTCTAGTCTCTGGACAATACGAGTGCCACATACGATTTCTACGCTTAACTTTGTTTACAAAGTTACCTCCAATCAGAATGCGTCTTGCAATTCCGTGCGACCAATGGGGTGCACGCGTTCAAATATTTTCGACCAATGGGTGCGCGGCCTTTTCGCGAGACAGTTCTCACGCTTCGGCGCTCACCCCTCCTTCACAATTCCAGCTCCGCTACCCGCCCGCTGTTTCTACCAATCCCAGCGTGGCACGGAGTGACGTCAGAGACGCTTCGCGACTGACTCCCTCCCTTCACAAGGTAACGGAAACTTTCGTTCTTTCTAAAGTGCTAGTGCTTGGTTATTTTACAACAAATACACATTCGCCACAGTGCTCAAGTGTCTAGACAGGAAAGAGTTATTTTACTGCAAGTAAACTACTTCCATTTACTTTTCACACGCTACGGGTAGATCTCTTCCGCCTACCCTTCACTCTAGCATCAGTGAACCTGTTACTTCCCTAGACCCATCCACTTTTCTGGGATATATCCGAGTCTAAGGTTTCCCAGCGGACCCCTCTGCTTTCACCCGAGCTCCGATGAACCTGCTACTCTTCCGATGTGACCCTTACTAGGTTACGCCACTATTGGAATTTTGCCAATGAACCTCGTTACTAACATTTATTCACACACGTATTCAGAAAAAACCCTAGTTAGTGCTTCCTGGTTGTACCTAACCTGCACCTAACTTTCCTTGAGCCTGCGACCTCAAGGCAAATGGATTCTATTCACCACTTTGCCATTCAATTCCCCGGGGAGTTCTTACAACACTGAACAGTACGTTTTACATATTGCTTGGATTAATACATATAACAATATAAGCACAAGAATAACAATGATAAAACAATTCATAAATTTCAAAAGCAACACCTTTCAAGAGAGTGATCAGGTCCCTCGGAATGGCCGCTCTTGTAGCAGCATTAATATACTAGCAGCTACCGACTTGACTAGTCTAACTAATCCTGCCTAACCTTTAACTAGTCCCTAACCATACCTCTGCTACCAGAAAAACTGATAGAGCGCGCGAGGTCACCCAACCAATAATTTCGCCGCTTCCGGCTTCGGGCCCATATATTTCAATTCACCATATACATTGACCGGGTGACTTCACGGGCTGCTACCAATTTGTGTGAATTCCCTACTGTTATTTCTCAGCGTACCCGACTTACCATCCACCGACACGGGTACCTATGACCACAATGGATCAGGGAGCTAGCTGTAAAAGGAAAGGCAGCAAAATACCAACTCAAATAACATTCAAAATCCTTTGTAAATGACCACGGACAACTGGAAGTTTTAAAATCTTTATCTAAAGTTCGTTCTCAGTAATCATTAGATTTACAAGAATAAGACAATCAATAATCAAGATAATGAAAAGTACATAACTATAGAGAAATAAAGTGAGGGTAATCATTGAAATGCAAATATGAGATGCAATGAGAAATACTATGCATTTAGGGTAAAAGTTCTTTAGACAGTTTAAGTAAGGACGTTCTAGACCATATCAGAAAATGACAAACTGCAATGCAAAATATAATTTCTAACAGGTAGGGTAACATAGGAACACGTTATGGAAATATGCAAATGACTTTACGATTCAATGGTTGCGGCAAAAGCATGGAAAATTAACATATGCAAAAGGTGTGTCTTTATTGAAGCAAAAGACAGAAAAATAGAAAGGTGCAAGTTTTGAAAAGATTCGGAGCAATATTTACCTAGACTGGTGTGGAAACCAAACCCTGGCCACGGGTCAGTTAAGAACAGGAAACCCTCAAGGAAAGGATACCCCTCAATGGACAGCAGGTGCAGAATGGACACCCAGGACAGGACAGGAAGACCAGATTAGGATCAGGACAGGACCCTCAGGACAGGAACCCCTCAGGACAGGACCGCTCAGGACAGGACCGCACCCGCAGTTTGGAAGCAACGCCTGCGCTCCACCCTCTCTGCAGCTATCGATCACGACCCCGATTGGATCAGCGAACTCCCAGCAAAGTGCTCCGCCAGCACTTTAGGGTTTAGTTAAACCTTAGTCTATGGTCAATTTCGGACAGAGTACTCCGCAGTGCTCTGTATCTTCAGTCACCTATTGAGTGCGTTGGGTCAGTGACAGGTCAGCTAAACCAGACAAGTCGGACAATTTCCCTAGGTGAATCCAGGGTAGATATACTGTTTGGAACGGGGTACCACCCCCCAAATGTTGCAAAGTGTCAGAATCCCTCAATTTGGATTGGTCCTAAGGTAGGATTTGGGTAACACACCAATCAGAACAGACTATTTGGAGGCCTTATTTACATCTCTGGGCACCGCCTAGCAAGATTGGGGTTCCCATGAGAAAATCGCGCAGAATACAGTGAAAGAATACATTTTAGCAACATAATGGAACAATATCATGATGCTGCGGGGCGAAGGTACAGCTTCCCAGGGTGGCTCTGGTATCAACCTTCTTTGGCCTCCGTTCAATGCCATCATGGCTCCTGGCGAGTCTGCGCACAAGTACCCTCCAAGATGGACTCCCCAGCCCAGCACCCCTCCGAGTTGAGGATACATGAAAAGTAAGCGAAAACAAATTAAAACATAGAAGTGACGATATGAAAACACATCATTGGTTTTGTACTTTGAACTTATCATTATAAAAATATACTATGCAGTTTACGGGTTAGCAACATATACACTGGCACAAGAGCGACTGTACGAGCAGTACCACGTTATTACCAAAGCTATGTATTACGCATGCGCATCTTTTCCCTCCAAACCTGCAAACACGTCAGGACACGTGAGTGTGACTGACGCATGCGCAGAAGCTATTTCATAGCGGCGGCCATTTTATAGACTCGAATTAATTGTATTAGAAATACACATGTGCAAGCTTCATCTATTTCGTTCATACAAGAAATAAAGATTAGTAAGATGTACAAATTATTAATTGATTACACATGAGCGAGGTTCCTGACTAAAGCAAGTCGCGATGCGAAGCTTTGCTTCATCACACCCTTTCTGATTAAGTCACATTGCATGCACATTGTTGGTGCACATTTTTTCTTGCGCTCATAAACCACCACCATATATACAGGCATTGAGTTGTGAGGAACTCTGATGATTATCATTGCCTTTTATTATACATAGGTTGAATATCTGGTAGTTTTTCCTGTTACACAAATGAACGCAATATTAGGTAATGAGTTACTCATTGGTTGATTAATAGAAGTATACAATTATGTCAAAGTGCAGGGCTTAAAAATGTGTTTTTTTCTTTCTGTTTCTCTTATGTGTAGGCTTGGTAGTCAGATGAATTCACATGTAAGAGACTCTAATAGTCACACAAGAGTGAAACATCTACAAACCCTCCCTCTTAGTTGTTACATACAATTTAACTTCAAGGGATTCCACACAGACATATGCAAACAGTGTTATGTATTTTATCAATTAATATATACCACCATTGGGAATTATACAGTGTCTTTTATCTACGTTGTTTGTAAATATAATCACAATTGGAGCACTGCGTCATCTGCATATCTGCACTATGATCTGATATTTTCTTGATTGTTATCATGATTTGAGTCAAAACAAGATGCAAACTTAAGACTCATAAGAAGATCCAACTTTTAAATGAGTCCCATGGACAATTGTTACATAAATATAGGCGGATGTTGTAGGGCATCTTTCCACCATCTCATTAATAGATTTCCGTTGTTGTCTATCAGAGAATATAGGAGGTCATTTGTGGTTGCTGATGTCCATGTCTAAGGATTTATTTGTGTATATCTGAAACTGAGACTCATCAGATCCAACACAATTTCTAAAACTGTGTTTGGGTATTTAGTTGTAAATTCTTCCGATATCCACAACTGCAGCATCAATTCATAAGCAAATAAAGTGTTTGAATGTCCACTTTTCTGTGTGGTCACCCCATATTATTCATCTTTTGCTGCACCCTATTTTTGAAGCCTTTAGACTGTGCACCTTACCCCTGCTAACTAGGAGTAGTGTCTGTGCTCCCCTTTAACCCCTTCGATGCTGATGACGGAGCGGTTCCGTCATCAGCATCGGTTGGGCTGTGCTGATGATGGAACCGCTCCGTCATCAGTACAGCCCTGGGGGAGAGCGCTGGCGCCCCCCCCCTGTGCGGCGATCTTTTTTTTTTTCCGGGGTAGGCAGCGGAAGACTTTCCGCTGCCACTCCCTGGCCCCCCCATGCTTCCTGGTGACGTCAGCACGCACAGCGCGCGCCGACGTCATCAGGAAGCGCTGGACGCGCTGGAAGCCATTTGTTTCCAGCGCGTCCAGCACAGAGGTGAGTGTTTGCTGCTCCGGTGGGGCGGGGGTGCTGTTTTTCGGTGCCTTGTGTTTCCTCTTCCCTGATGTCCCAATGCACGGCATTCCTGGTGCATGATCGCGCACAGCGTCGCAATCGTGCACCAGGAATGCCCCACTAGACACCAGGGATGTGTTTGGGGGCAATAACGTTGTGCAGGAAGCGACCCCTTGGGCAAGGGTCGCTTCCTTTTTGGCCCAGATTATTTTTTAGACTTTTCTGCCCCCCCCTGGGGCAGATCGGCCGTTTTGTTTGGCCGATCTGCACCCAGGGGGGGCAGAAAAGCCCACTAGACACCAGGGATTGCTTGTGTTTGTTTTTTGTGTGTGCAGGAAGCGACCCCTTGGGCAAGGGTCGCTTCCTTAGGGGGCCAAATAATGTTTTAGACTTTTCTGCCCCCCCTGGGGCAGATCGGCAGTTTTGTTTGGCCGATCTGCACCCAGGGGGGCAGAAAAGCCCACTAGACACCAGGGATTGCTTGTGTTTGTTTTTTTTTGTCTGCAGGAAGCGACCCCTTGGGCAAGGGTCGCTTCCTTAGGGGGCCAAATAATGTTTTAGACTTTTCTGCCCCCCCTGCCCCAGGGGGGGCAGAAAAGCCCACTAGACACCAGGGATTGTTTTTTATTTATGAAGGAAGCGACCCTTTGGGCAAGGGTCGCTTCCTTAGGGGGATAAAATATTTTTCAGACTTTTCTGCCCCCCCTGGGGCAGATCGGCCGATTTTTTGGCCGATCTGCACCCAGGGGGAGCAGAAAAGCCCACTAGACACCAGGGATTGTTTTTTATTTATAAAGGAAGCGACCCCTTGGGCAAGAGTCGCTTCCTTATGGGGATAAAATATTTTTCAGACTTTTCTGCCCCCCCTGGGGCAGATCGGCCGTTTTTTCAGCCGATCTGCACCCAGGGGGAGCAGAAAAGCCCACTAGTCACCAGGGATTTGTTTTTTATTTGAAAAGGAAGCGACCCCTTGGGGAAGGGTCGCTTCCTAGTGGCCCTAATATGTTTTTAGACTTTTCTGCCCCAGTGGGGGGAATAGAAAAGCCCACTAGACTCCAGGGTTATTTTTTTTTATAGGGAGCGACCCCTTGGCCAAGGGTTGCTTCCTTGGGCCCATTTGTTTTCAGTATGTTCTGCCGTGTCTTTAATTGGCCTCTCTGCCCTCCGTAGGGTTGCTTCCAGGGGGCCCACGTTTATAATGATTTATAATCTTCCCCCCTTGGGGACAGACACCCCATTTGTGACATACCCTGTGACATAGCCTGTTGTAATGTGTGTTGTTTTTGTTTCTTCTAATGTGTATTGGTTTTTTTTCTCTTTAGATTGTTGCAGTGTGCGGTTCTGTTACTGGTGGTTTTGTTGTTCTGCTGTTTCTGTAGTTGCATGTGTTTGGTAAGAGACCTTTTTTTTGTTCAATTGTAATGTAATTGTTTATTTTGCAAAGTGTGTAGTAATACGAGTATGTGTTGTTGCTGTTTGTTGTGATTGTAAAACATGTTTTGCATTTGTTTTTGATGTGTCCTTCTGTAGATGTAAGGTTTTTTTTTTCTTCTTTCTAGTGGGATATCGTTGCCTATTTGCTGTGTCTTTGCAGAGTAGGTGCTGGTGAGTGTAGTTGTGTCTTGTAAGTGAATTGTATATTTTTTCTAAATATATTTTTTGGTGAAAAAGTCTTACATTTTTATCTTACTTTGCGCAGTGTTGGGGTTGTTGAGTTGTTTGTGCAGACTCCTTTATTTGTAAGGATAATGGCTAGCCGCCGGATTACTGCTCAGCAAGTTGTTGGAATGCTTTTTGATTCTTCCTCTGACCATGGTCCAGAGTCTGACTCTGATTCTGAGCCAGAGGTGGGAGGTGAAGATTCAGGTAGTGAGTTTTCTCTACACATGGCTTCATCTGATGATGAAGACACTTTGAGTGCTGATGAAGCTACTTTTGGTGTGGATGATGTGCCTGTGGTTGGGGAGGACATTGCTGTGTTTACGGTTTTGGAGGACATGGTTGTGCCTGTGGTTGCGGAGGACAGTGATGTGCCAATTGTGCGGCAAGAGACATCTGGGCTGCAGCCGGGGGCTGCTAGACTTCCAGTTGGTGTTGTGAGACAAGAGTTAGCTGGGCGGCGGCCTGCGGCTGCAAGACTTGACGATGAAAGTTCTGACCTCTGGGTTGCACCAGGCATGGTGCAGCCGGCATTGCCTGAATTTACTGGTGTTCCAGGGTGTAGGGTGAACACTGAAAACTTTTTGCCTATTGATTTTTTCAAGTTGTTTATGGATGATGTGTTTTTGGCAGAGATTGTAGAGCAGACTAATTTGATTGCTGAACATTTTTTGAGGGTGAACAGTGCCAGCCTTCAGCCCCACGCTAGAGCTACCCGGTGGACTCCCACCAATTTGGAGGAGATGAAAAAGTTTTGGGTTTAACTCTTTTGATGGGCTTGCTTACGAAACCATCAATGGCTTCATATTGGTCTACTAGTCCCTTGATGGCAACAGCTATATTTCCAGCAGTCATGAGTCGTGATAGGTATTTGCTTCTGCTGCGGATGATGCATTTTGTTGACAATAGTCTTGCTTTGCCACAAGATCACCCTGATTGTGACCGTCTTTTCAAGATTCGGCCTGTCATTGATCATTTGGTTGATCGATTTTCTGAGATCTTTTATCCTGGGAAAGAAATTGCAGTGGATGAGTCTTTGCTGTTGTTCAAGGGCCGCTTGGTATTTCGGCAATACATTCCTAGTAAGAGGGCACGCTATGGAATCAAACTGTATATGCTGTGTGACAGTGAGACTGGATATGTCTCTAATTTCAGGGTGTACACTGGGAAGGAATCCAGGATTAACCCCCCTGGTTGTCCGTCGACTTTTGGAGTGACTGAGAAAATTGTGTGGGAACTTGGTCGTGGATTTTTTAACAAAGGCCATCATTTGTATGTCGATAACTTCTACACTGGTGTGCGGTTGTTCAGGGAATTGGCCAAAGTGGACACTGTTGCTTGTGGCACAATCCCCTCAAACCGTAAAGGTTTCCCAAAAGAACTTGTTTGTCGAAAGCTTGCTCGGGGACAGTGCAGTGCTTTGCGTTGTGAGGAGCTTCTAGCTGTGAAGTTTACAGACAGGAGAGATGTCTACATGTTGACTACAATACATGATGAAAGCACTGAACCGCGGAATGTTTGGGGTCAGGTTGCAGAAGTGCGCAAACCTGTGTGCATACTGGACTACAATAAGTACATGGGTGGTGTTGACAGAGTTGATCAGAGGTTGGAACCGTATGCTGCTCTTCGTAAGGCTTACATTTGGTACAAGAAGTTGGCTATCCATCTTTTCCACTTGGCAACCTTTAATGCTTTTATTGTGTTCCAGAAATCTTGTCCCCAGTCAAAGTTGACTTTTGTAAAGTTTCAGGAGTCTGTAATAGGCAGCCTTGTTTTAGTGGAACAGGCAAGTGTTCCTAGAGTTGGAGTGGTGGAGGATGTTGCCAGATTGAAAGATCGCCACTTTCCTGATACAATTCCTCCTACAACCTCAAAAGACTTTCCCATTCGGAGATGTAGAGTCTGTTGGCGAAGAGGTTTGCGGAAGGAGGTTCGCATGTACTGCCCCGACTGCCCTTCAAACCCCGGGCTGTGTGTACCTGCTTGTTTTAGATTGTACCACACGCAAAAGAATTTTTGGGAGTATCAATGAGTGGTAAAGTGAACTGGTTGGTCTTTATTCTGTAATAGTTATTGTTCAGTTTCAAAGTTTGTATTTGTGTAGTCTTTTTAGATTTAGTTGTCGAGTTAGTATATTAGTATCAATTTGCAATTTGTTTTTGTTTCTCTTTTGTTTTAAAAAAAACCTAAAGTATGATGTTGGTTTGCGTGTAGTGTCCATTGTCTGACTGTGTGCATGGTTTGGCGCTTGACTGCCGGTGTCTGTGGACTGGTGCTTGTCTGGTGGTGTCTGCGGACTGGTGCTTGACTGGCGGTGTGCGTGGTCTGGTGTTTGGTTGGCGGTGTGCGTGCTCTTGCGCTTGCCTGGTGTTGTGTTTGGATTTGTCTTTGGCTGGTGGTGTTCGTGGAGTGGTGCTTTACTGGTGGTGTGTGTGGAGGGGCGCTTGGCTGGTGGTGTGCATGGAGTGGTACTTGGCTGTCTGTCCACGGAGTGGTGCTTGGCTGGCGGTGTGTGTGGAGTGGTGCTTGGCTGGCGGTGTGTGTGGAGTGGCGCTTGGCTGGACGGTGTGCGTGGAGTGGTACTTGGCTGTCTGTGCATGGAGTGGTGCTTGGCTGGTGTTGTGTTTGTGGAGTGGCGCTTGGCTGGTGGTGTGTGTGGAGGGGCGCTTGGCTGGGGGTGTGCATGGAGTGGTACTTGGCTGTCTGTGCACGGAGTGGTGCTTGGCTGGTGGTGTGTGTGGAGTGGCGCTTGGTTGGTGGTGTGCGTGGAGTGATGCTTGGCTGGTGGTGTGTGTGGAGTGGTACTTGGCTGTCGGTGTGCGCTGAGTGGTGTTTGGCTGGCGGTGTGCATGGTCTGGTGCTTGGATGGTGGTGTGGGTGGACTGGCGCTCGGCAGGCGGTGTGTGAGTAGTTACTTTCTGTTGGTCACTACACACACTGCTAGTTGAGTGACACTCCACACAGTCCATCATTTTGTGTAGTTGCAGTGTCCGAAATGTGGGCGTGTGAAAGTGATGGGGCCTTGAATGGCGCTGTTTGCTGTTGTGAGTGTTGGAATGTGATGGGTCCGCGGCTGGCGGTGTGAATGTTTTGTATGTGTCACGCATACGAAAGGTGTATGAATGGCCTGTAAAGAGGTTAGTGCCTTGACGTGGCTTTACAGCTCACGAGCTGTGAGTCAGTGGTTCAGTTTATCATACTTTCAATTATACACAGTGTATTTCATTTTTGTGAAATTACTTGCGTATACAATTGTATGTACTGAATCATCACTCACCCTCGTGCCAAATCCAACCAGTATGTGTGTGTGCTTGCGGATTAGATGGGTGTGCAGTAATAATTGTTTTTTTTCTCTTTCTGCAGTAGGGTGTACCTTGCCCCTTATTGTGATTGTTGTTATGTGTTGCTTTTCCATTCGGATGGTGTCAATGGTCTGGTTTGTATCAGGTATGAAAGGTGCGTGAATGGCCTGTAAAACGGTTGGTGACTTGTGTGGCTTTACAGCTCACGAGTTGCGAGTCACTGGTTCAGTTTTTATGCATTTATTTATTGACAGCATTTCATCTTTTTGAAATATCTTGTTAATAAAATTTTATGTACTGAACCATCACTCGCCCTCGTGCCAAATCCAACCTGTATGTGTGTGTCTTTGAGGAATAGATAGCCGTGCTTGAATGTTTGACTTTTGAGTAACTCTGTTAAGGTGTGGTATCCTTTTACTCGGGAGAACAAGGGGAACGCATGGTGGTAGGACTTTTTTGCCGGCACGGCGATCCCACGCCAAAAAGTTTGGAAAAGTGCTATTTTTACCTATTTTTAAGGTTTGCAAGGAGTTCTGGGTAGGAAAACATTGGGGGACCCACACATGCCATACCTCCCTGTACTCTCCCGGGTGTCTAGTTTTCAGAACTGTTTGGGTTTGCTACTTTCCAAAGAATACCACCCATCCCCGGGCCAAAAACTCAGGTGCCCCCCCCCAAATCAAAGTTATATTGCTTCAGGGTATTTTAAATTCACCACCGTACGATTTGGACCTTTTCCTGTTGCAGCCACCATGGCTACCCACTCAAGTGAGGTACCGTTTTTATCGGAAGACCTGGGGGAACGCTGGGTGGAAGGTAATTTGTGTGAGCCCAGTGATGCCACGCTTTCCCAGACTACAACGTGTGAAAAAAGTAATTTTTTTCTGCTAAAATTGAGGTTTGCAAGGGATTCTGGGTAAAGGAACGTTGGAGGATCCATGCAAGCCATACCCCCTTGGAAGCCCCCGGGTGTCTACTTTTCAGAAATGTGTGGGTTTGGTAGGTTTCCATAGATGGCTGTATCGCACGGGGCCAGAAACCCAGGTAACCCCTCTTGCAAAAGCTGGTGAATTTAACAATGGTGAAAATGTTAAGTTCACCAGCTTTTGCAAGAGGGGTTACCCGGGTTTTTGGCCCCGTGTGAGACAGCCATCTAGGGAAACCTACCAAACCCACACATTTCTGAAAAGTAGACACCCGGGGGCTTCCAAAGAGGTATGGCTTGCGTGGATCCTCCAACGTTCCTTTACCCAGAATCCCTTGCAATCCTCATTTTTTGCTTGGAAAAAATCAGTTTTTTCACACGTTTTAGTGTGGGAAAGCGTGGCATCACTGGGCTCACACAAATTACCTCCCACCCAGCGTTCCCCAAGGTCCCCCGATAAAAATGGTACCTCACTTGCGTGGGTAGGCATAGTGGCTGCTTTAGGAAAAGGCCCAATTCATACTGTGGAGACCAAAACATTACCTTTAGCCAAATAATCTTATTTTTTGAGGGGGTCACCTGAGCTTTTGGCCCGGGGCTTGGCAGGCATCTTTGGAAACTACCAAACCCAAACAGTTCTGAGAACTAGACACCCGGGGGAGTCCAGGGAGGTATGGCATGCGTGGGTCCCCCAATGTTTTCCTACCCAGAAACCCCTGCAAACCTGAAATTTTGGTCAGAAAACCCACTTTTCCATACTTTTTTGGGTGGGATCTCGCTGCCGGAACAAATGTCCTACCACCCAGCGTTTCCCTTGTTCTCCCGAGTAAAATGATACCTCACTTGTGTGGGTGGGCCAAAGGCATGTAACTCAGGCTGGGGTGCTTAATTTGTAAAACTTAAATATGACTAAAAACTACTTTTTTCAAAATTCATTTTTGGCGTGTTCTGCTTTGGGGCACCCACACAAGTGAGGTATCCTTTTACTCTGGAGAACAAGGGGAACGCAGGGTGGTAGGACATTTTTGCCGGCACGGCGATCCCACGCCAAAATGTTTGGAAAAGTGCTATTTTTACCTAATTTTAAGGTTTGCAAGGAGTTCTGGGTAGGAAAACATTGGGGGACCCATGCATGCCATACCTCCCTGAACTACCCCTGGTGTCTAGTTTTCAGAACTGTTTGGGTTTGCTACTTTGCAAAGAATACCACCGAGCCCCGGGCCACAAACACAGATGCCCCCCCCCCCCCAAAATCAAAGTTATATTGCTTCAGGGTATTTTATATTCACCACCGTACGATTTGGACCTTTTCCTGTTGCAGCCACTTAGGCTACCCACGCAAGTGAGGTACCGTTTTTATCGGGAGACCTGGGGGAACGCTAGGTGGGAGGTAATTTGTGTGAGACCAGTGATGCCACGCTTTCCCAGACTACAACGTGTGAAAAAATAGATTTTTTTCTGCTAAAATTGAGGTTTGCAGGGGATTCTGGGTAAAGGAACGTTGGAGGATCCACGCAAGCCATACCTCCTTGGAAGCCCCCGGGTGTCTACTTTTCAGAAATGTGTGGGTTTGGTAGGTTTCCATAGATGGCTGTCTTGCACGGGGCCAGAAACCCAGGTAACCCCTATTGCGAAAGCTGGTGAATTTAACAATGGTGAAAATGTTAAGTCCACCAGCTTTTGCAAGAGGGGTTACCTTGGTTTTTGGCCCCGTGCGAGACAGCCATCTAGGGAAACCTACAAATCCTACACATTTCTGAAAAGTAGACATCCGGGGGCTTCCAAGGAGGTATGCTTGCGTGGATCCTCCAACGTTCCTTTACCCAGAATCCCTTGCAAACCTAATTTTTTGCTTGGAAAAAATCAGTTTTTTCACACGTTTTAGTGTGGGAAAGCGTGGCATCACTGGACTCACACAAATTACCTCCCACCCAGCGTTCCCCAAGGTCTCCCGATAAAAATGGTACCTCACTTGCGTGGGTAGGCATAGCGGCTGCTTTAGGAAAAGGCCCAATTCATACTGTGGAGACCAAAACATTACCTTTAGCCAAATAATCTTATTTTTTGAGGGGGTCACCTGAGCTTTTGGCCCGGGGCTTGGCAGGCATCTTTGGAAACTACCAAACCCAAACAGTTCTGAGAACTAGACACCCTGGGGAGTCCAGGGAGGTATGGCATACGTGGGTCCCCCAATCTTTTCCTACCCAGAAACCCCTGCAAACCTGAAAGTTTGGTAAAAAAACCCACTTTTCCATACTTTTTTGGGTGGGATCTCGCTGCCGGAACAAATGTCCTACCACCCAGCGTTTCCCTTGTTCTCCCGAGTAAAATGATACCTCACTTGTGTGGGTGGGCGAAAGGCATGTTACTCAGGCTGGGGTGCTTAATTTGTAAAACTTAAATATGACTAAAAACTACTTTTTTCAAAATTCATTTTTGGCGTGTTCTGCTTTGGGGCACCCACACAAGTGAGGTATCCTTTTACTCGGGAGAACAAGGGGAACGCAGGGTGGTGGGACATTTTTGCCGGCACGGCGATCCCACGCCAAAAAGTTTGGAAAAGTGCTATTTTTACCTACTTTTAAGGTTTGCAAGCAGTTCTGGGTAGGAAAACATTGGGGGACCCATGCATGCCATACATCCCTGGACTCCCCAGGGTGTCTGGTTTTCAGAACTGTTTGGGTTTGCTACTTTGCGAAGAATACCACCGAGCCCCGGGCCACAAACTCAGATGCCCCCCCCCAAAATCAAGGTAGTTTTGCAATAAGGTAATGTAAATTCACCACCATACGATTTGAACCGTTTCCAGTTGCAGCCACTATGTCTATCCACGCAAGTGAGGTACCATTTTTTCGGGAGACCTGGGGGCACGCTGGGTGGGTGGAAATTTGTTGATCCACGCAGATTCCAGAACTTTCCACCACAGAAATGTGAGGAAAATGTGTTTTTTTGGTCAAATTTTTATGTTTGCAAGGGATTCTGGGTAACAAAACCTGGGGGTAGGCAGACAAGTCACCCCATTCTGAATTGCCCTGGGTGTCTAGTTCTCAAAAATGTATAAGTTTGCTAGGTTTCCCTAGGTGCTGGCAGAGCTACGGCGCAAAAACAAAAGGTAGTCTTTTTGTCCAAAACGTGCTAAATTTCACTGGGAAATAGAGGTGCAACCATGCTGCGTTTTGCGCTGTTTCATGTTGCAGCCACTATGCCTACCCACGCAAGTGAGGTACCATTTTTTTTGGGAGACCTGGGGGCACGTTGGGTGGGTGGAAATTTGTTGATCCACGCAGATTCCAGAACTTTCCACCACAGAAATGTGAGGAAAATGTGTTTTTTTGGTCAAATTTTTATGTTTGCAAGGGATTCTGGGTAACAAAACCTGGGGTAGGCAGACGAGTCACCCTATCCCGAATTGCCCTGGGTGTCTAGTTTTCAAAAATGTATCGGGTTGCTAGATTTCCCTAGGTGCTGGCAGAGCTACGGCGCAAAAACAAAAGGTAGTCTTTTTGTCCGAAACGTGCTAAATTTCACTGGGAAATTGAGGTGAGACCATGCTGCGTTTTGCGCTGTTTCATGTCGCAGCCACTATGCCTACCCACGCAAGTGAGGTACCATTTTTTTCGGGAGACCTGGGGGCACGCTGGGTGGGTGGATATTTGTTGATCCACGCAGTTTCCAGAACTTTCCAACACAGAAATGGGAGGAAAATGTGTTTTTTTGGTCAAATTTTTATGTTTGCAAGGGATTCTGGGTAACAAAACCTGGGGGTAGGCAGACCAGTCACCCCATCCTGAATTGCCCTGTGTGTCTAGTTTTCAAAAATGTATAGGGTTGCTAGATTTCCCTAGGTGCTGGCAGAGCTACGGCGCAAAAACAAAAGGTAGTCTTTTTGTCCGAAACGTGCTAAATTTCACTAGGAAATTGATGTGCGACCATGCTGCGTTTTGCACTGTTTCATGTCGCAGCCACTATGCCTACCACGCAAGTGAGGTACCATTTTTTTCGGGAGACCTGGGGGCACGCTGGGTGGGTGGAAATTTGTTGATCCACGCAGATTCCAGAACTTTCCACCACAGAAATGTGAGGAAAATGTGTTTTTTTGGTCACATTTTTATGTTTGCAAGGGATTCTGGGTAACAAAACCTGGGGGTAGGCAGACGAGTCACCCCGTCCTGAATTGCCCTGGGTGTCTAGTTTTAAAAAATGTATAGGTTTGCTAGATTTCCCTAGGTGCTGGCAGTGCTATGGCGCAAAAACAAAAGGTAGTCTTTTTGTCCAAACTTGCTAAATTTCACTGGGAAATTGAGGTGCGACCATGCTGCGTTTTGCGCTGTTTCATGTCGCAGCCACTATGCCTACCCACGCAAATGAGGTACCATTTTTTTCGGGAGACCTGGGGGCACGCTGGGTGGGTGGAAATTTGTTGATCCACGCAGATTCCAGAACTTTCCACCACAGAAATGTGAGGAAAATGTGGTTATTTGGTCAAATCTTTATGTTTGCAAGGGATTCTGGGTAACAAAACCTGGGGGTAGGCAGACGAGTCACCCCATTCTGAATTGCCCTGGGTGTCTAGTTTTCAAAAATGTATAGGTTTGCTAGGTTTCCCTAGGTGCTGACAGAGCTACGGCGCAAAAACAAAAGGTCTTTTTGTCCAAAACTTGCTAAATTTCACTGGGAAATTGAGGTGCAACCATGCTGCGTTTTGCGCTGTTTCATGTCGCAGCCACTATGCCTACCCACGCAAGTGAGGTACCATTTTTTTTGGGAGACCTGGGGGCACGCTGGGTGGGTGGAAATTTGTTGATCCACGCAGATTCCACAACTTTCCACCACAGAAATGTGAGGAAAATGTGTTTTTTTGGTCAAATGTTTAGGTTTGCAAGGAATTCTGGGTAACAAAACCTGGGGGTAGGCAGACGAGTCACCCCATCCTGAATTGCCCTGGGTGTCTAGTTTTCAAAAATGTATAGGTTTGCTAGGTTTCCCTAGGTGCTGGCAGAGCTACGGTGCAATAACAAAAGGTAGTCTTTTTGTCCGAAACGTGCTAAATTTCACTGGGAAATTGAGGTGCGACCATGCTGCGTTTTGCGCTGTTTCATGTCGCAGCCACTATGCCTACCCACGCAAGTGAGGTACCAGTTTTTTTTGGGAGACCTGGGGGCACGCTGGGTGGGTGGAAATTTGTTGATCCACGCAGATTCCAGAACTTTCCACCACAGAAATGTGAGGAAAATGTGTTTTTTTGGTCAAATGTTTAGATTTGCAAGGGATTCTGGGTAACAAAACCTGGGGGTAGGCAGACGAGTCACCCCATCCTGAATTCCCCTGGGTGTCTAGTTTTCAAAAATGTATAGGTTTTCTAGGTTTCCCTAGGTGCTGGCTGAGCTACGGCTCAAAAACAAAAGGTAGTCTCTTTGTTCAAAGAACGTAAAATTTCACTGGGAAATTGAGGTGCGACCACGTTGCATTTTGTGCCGTTTCCTGTCATAGGCACAAGGCCGACCCACACAAGTGAGGTACCATTTTTATCGGAGACCTGGAGGAACGCTGGGTGGGTGGAAATCTGTTGATCCACGCAGATTCCAGAACTTTCCACCACAGAAATGTGAGGAAAATGTGTTTATTTTGTCAAAATCTTAGCTTTGCAAGGGATTCTGGGTAACAAAACCTGGTGGTAGGCAGTCGAGTCACCCCATCCTTAATTCCCCTGGGTGTCTACTTTTCAAAAATGTATAGGTTTGCTAGGTTTCCCTAGGTGCCGGCAGAGCTAGGGTGCATAAACTACAGGTAGGCACTTTGCCAAAAAAGGGTCAATTTGTAACTGTAAAATTTAGGCGTGACCACGTTGCATTTTGCGCCGTTTCCTGTCGCAGGCACAAGGCCGACCCACACAAGTGAGGTACCGTTTTTATCGGGACACTTGGGGTAATTCAGATTTGTAAATCAACTGTTATTACCAATTGAGCTTTCATGCATTTCTCCCTTTCAATCAAAGACATTGTGTAAAAAAAAAATCTTTATGAAAAATGACCAATAATTCTCATGCTAGTATGAGTATTCCCAACTTTGAAAATGTGCAATTATATACTGTTTCTGAACTCTATAATTTGTACCCAATTAGAAATACATAGGTGTCTTTCATACAGATTATTCCATGTATACATTTTCCAAGACAAAGTGCACTATACCCAGTAAATGAAAAAATACCATTGCAAGTTGCTGCTCAGTTTTTGGATCTGGGTTCGTCTGGTTCTTGGTGAAACTACAAGTCCTATATATCCCCACAACCAGGAAGGTCTAAAAAATGTAACGGTATATTGCTTTCCAAGAGCTGTCAAAATTAGAAAAAGTTATAGGTGAAAACGTTGAGACAAAAGGCTGTTTTTTTCAACAAAATTTCAAATATTCCAATATCTAACTGTTAGTTTCTATAACGAAACCTTCATGGATTTAGACAAACGACCCCTTTATGAATACAAAATTTTGTCTACTTTTCGAAAATGTAAAGCTTTCCAGGATCCATTATTGCTTTCAAACTCATTTCTACCATTAACTGGAAGGAGGTGGAAAGCTCTAAAAATAGCAAAAATAGGCTATGTCCCAGAAAAATGCCAAAACTGAGTGAAAAATTTCGGTTCTCTGACAAAATACTGTCATTCCCTGAAAGCTGAGAAAATTGAGATTTCAGCCCTACAAACCCTTTTGTGATACTATTTTCAGGGAAAAACCCAGAGGCTTTCATTTGCAGCCTGTTTTTCTAGTTTTTCTAAAAAAAACTAAAAAATCACTATATTTTGGTTAATTTCTGGGACCCCTCCAAGGGAATCCACAAACCCTGGGCGCCTTTAGAATCCACATGATGTGGGAAGAAAAGGACGCAAATTTGGAGTGGATAGCTTATGTGGTCAAAAAGTTACAAGGGCCTAAGCGCGCACTACTCCAAAACGCCAAAAGCACAGGAGGGGAAAAGGCCTAGCAGCGAAGGGGTTAAACACTGTAAAATTGGCTTATTCCAGATTGGCACATTTAATTTGCCTGCACAGTCCTACTATATAGCAGAACATGCACCCAGGGCCTGGATGTTAAATGCTACTTGAGCACTGCAGTAAATATTGAGCGATTCATTAAAGTGGCAGGACAAGCATGGCTACAGACCCACCCTTTGTATCCAGACAGCTGCAGTGCGAATCCTACAGTGCAACCTGTCAAAATAACCTTTTTTGACAAGTAAAAACCTTTCTTTTAAATATGAGTAAGTACCCCTTGTAGTCCTTGAACCTCACAAAGCAAGGTGCATGGTATTCAATATTAGGGCAGGTAGAAAATTAAAATTGCCATTGCCCTACAATAGCAATGTCCAAAATTCTGTTTACACTGCAGCAGGCATAACTGTCCTGTGTAAAAAATTAGAGTAGAGTACAGATTAAAAATGGCAATACTGCTATCTAGGAAAAAGGACTAGCCTGAAAAATATTAAACTTTTATTTTGAATAGTTATCTAGAATCAAATTCAAGAAAACACGATGCCAAAACAACACATATGCATCTCCTTTCTCAATGCTGTAGATCCTTGCCTCTGTCCTGCCAAACATCTGATTTCAGTGTTAGATGTGGAGGACAATACTGAGTGCCATTGAACACGCCCTTTCCTACACACAGCCCTAGAGATGAAGTTTAGTGTGGTTTAAGATTTTCACTATCTTGAAAATAGCCTAATTTATTTCATTTTGGGCCTGTTTGCAGTAACGTAAAATAGAACTATTGAAAAAAGGGTAGGATTGCCCCTGGGAACTTCTACCTCATTTGTTACAGAGTGCCTAGGAGTTACCCCGAGCCATTAGCTAGCACCATGCATTAATGTTGGACCAGCAGACTGACATAAGAGGTTGGACTGGCTTGCTATGACTTGAGAGGAGCTCTGAAGAACTTGCTCCCTCTTGTACTCAGGACAAATAAGTGAACTACAGGGATCATTTGAAGAGGCAAGAGTCATTTTTTCCCTAAAATGCCCAACCAACTAGTGGCAACTGGATTTTGACTGGATTGTGCTTTTGTCCTTTTGTCCTCTGCTTGATACCCTGAGAGTCTATAAATGCCCTCCCCATGAGGTCCCGGGAGTGTACCGGGAGTGTACCCTTGGGGCTGATTTTGGACTGAGATGAAATGTCAATATTTTTCTTCAGTCAAGTGACTTTCACCGGGACTAATCCACATATTGTTTCGGACCAGGTTTCAATCAAGGTCAGCCTCAAATTGAGCCTAGGTCCTGGTCTACAGCAGGCATTACCAATAAATAGTGCTTTTCCGTTTTTGGTGAAATTTTCACTTAAATATTTAAACATTCATATCTCCAATTCCCCTTTTATTGCTTGGTGTTTTAACTTTATTACTGCTTTGGCACTCTATAAATGCTTTACACAGCTGTCTGCTCTGTGCCATAGCTACCAGCAGTTTAGATACGGTTAGTTTAGTGGTTCACCCTGACAAGATGTGTGATTCTTCTTTGAGGTGGGCAGTCACCTAATCCAAATAATAATCCATTTTCTTACAGAAAGCATTTAAAGTTTACTACAAAACATAGATGGGCACCACAGCCAACTAAATCCTGAAGTTGGTTGCCTTTTTGGTTGTGGTATGGAAGAGCGTTAAGTGTCAGACTTCTTTTGTTAGTATAAACTGTTTTACTAAAGAGACGTGATAAGCAAAATCAATGGATAGTTATAATAATCTGAAAACCACAATATACTATGCATAAAAAATAGAACTAACAAGCAGCAATATCAGAATACAAGATAAAATAAGAAAACATATATATGAGATACTTAACAAAATAGAATAAATGGAAAAGCTATACATGATAAATAGCATTTTATTTAATTTTAACAGAACAGCATTCCAACCATTTGGAACAAACTGTCTAGTGAGATACTGAAACACACTGTACGAAAAAGAATATTAAAGACAAATAAAGCACTAAAGACAATAGACACAGAGCAGTGGTAGAATTAGAAGGAATAACGGATGTTTGTAAACATTATGAGCTGCATTATTGATAGGTACATTTTTAGATGAAAAGGAAGTCAAAGGCAACCCCAATACGTATCTCTTAATCTTCATGTATGTAGATGATAGATAGGCAGTATGCATCATGTGATTATGAAACAGTCAAATTCCACTAATCAAGATAGCTTACATTGTTAAATCTTTCAATTGGAAGTAACATCTTAAAATGCAATAGAAAAGAGAAGATCCGTCAATCAACTAGTATTTCCATCTGTAGACCAGATATTAGAGCAACCACATAGAAATACATGTAGAAAAACAAATGGTACATTAAAGATACAAATGCCAAAGAGCTTATTTAACACCTGTTTCCAAAATGTAGAAACTTTACAGCATCCAAAAACAAACATATGCATAAAATCCTCACCTCAGAATTACATGACCCACAGTTATCAGCATTGGATACTTTCATATGAATTAGAGAGACGGGACTAAAAAAAAAACCTGTTGTAAGAGACCAAGAATTTTCATGTAGCGTTTTTTTCACAATCTATTATATAATATAAGGAAATAGAGACTGAGCTATTAAAATATGGTCCCCAAAGCTGTTCAATTTTGTTTTTGGGCCTATCTGTGCCAGAATCACAGTTTTTTTGTTTACAGTAGGGCCATTTTGGTCTCAGTAGAAAAGTCGGGGGATTGAACAAAATCTAATAACTTATCAAATGTATTTAATGAGGGATCAATGAGCTTACTCATGAGGATTTCTAGTAACTGATTATATTTATGCCTGATGGAATGATGAATATTGAAAGTAGAATGAAGATCTCCAAAGGACTTGAATTGATTATTGGAAAATAAATTATAAAATTTAGCGATACCTCTGGTTATCCAACTGGGCCATTTTAATACCTTTTTAGCAATTGTAATAGTTGAATTATACCAGAAAGGAAAGTTTATGGACAAGTTTATGGACAAATATTCAGGTGTATATGTACAAGATACGAAAGAACGTGTCAAGGTACCAGAATATTTTGATGTAGGAGAAGAAAATGATTTAGGTGTGTCAGTAATGAGCATATTTCATTAAGGAAAACAATTTGAGGTGAGGGAAAGTTCCAGTGTGCACTAAAAAGGGGAATTTTTAGGGGGAGGAGATGACAGAGAGGCCCATTAAAGTGTAATGACTTGTCAATATTTCGTTTCTTATCCAGAAACTAAATAGTAGGAGGAAAGAAGTTCAAGAAAAGTAGAAATGGAGGTGTGAGGGTTGGAAATATGTACAAAAATCCCATCTGTGCATAAGATAAAAAAAATGGTTCAATAGACAGTATCAAAAGTAGTGGGGATAATGGACAATCCTGTCTCATACCTCTTTTAAGAGGAAAGTAACAGGATTCTGAACAGCTAGCAAAAACCAAAGTGGTGGGGGAATCATAGAATAGATAAATTGTATGAATTTTGGACTAAATATGTGCCATTTCAAGGCCCAAAATATAAAATCCCAGTTTACCCATTCAAAAACCTTTTCAGCATCTAAAGAAACAGCTGCCAATGGGGTCTTAGATTAGGCTGAGCTATGAAGAATATAACTTTTTTTCCAGAATTAAAAGTAATAAAGTGACTCTTAACAAAACCTGTTTGTTTAAGACCGACAAGGTGCAGAATAAAATCCTTGAAGCAAAGGGCTTAAATTATGTTGAATATCTTGCAGTCTGTATTTGTGAGGGTCTATAATCTTTTTATTAGAAAGGAACTTTCCTTTTTTAGAATCAGACTACTCTTAGCCTCAGAAAAAAATTCAACTGAATTTTTAAATGAGAGAACGTGTGGAAGATTTGGTGACTAGAAAATTAGAAAATGTAGAATACAATTCAATTGTGAAGGTGGTAGGGCCCCGTGCCTTATCTTTGGAAAGTTTAGAAATGGCATTGTGGGTTTTTGAGCTGATAACGTCCTTTTCCAAATGGGAAAGGTCCAATGTGGGATCGATTTGTTTCAGTTTGGTACTGAAAAATGCATCTGGGATGTCCTCGCTAGGACGTGAGTCATCTGTGTAAAGTAGAGTCTAGATGACCATAAATTCATTTAGGATATCACAATCTTTATATAGTGTATTACTACTAGCATCTTGTATGAGCTCAATATTTGCTTTTTGGAGTTTCAGTGATTGGCAAGTAGTTTACCTGCTCCATTAGAACCACCGTAATGATGAACAGTAATTCATAGTAAGGTACCACATGGATGCTGAGTGAAGAAATTATTGAACGAGAACTTTACTTGGGTAAGTCGGTGTAAGGTATCTTTATGGTTAAAATTATACTTGAGCTCCAATCTTTTTATTTGGTGTAAGAGATCGTGAAATTGTTAAGATAAAATTTTGTTTGTGTGGGACACAGATTATAACAGATGCCCTTACAGTAGCCTTGAATGAATCCCATATAAAGTGAAACTGAGAGTCAGGAGTGATATTAATAATACAAAATGTGCTTATAAGCTGGTGAAAAACCTGGATAAATTCCAGGTCTTGCAATATGAATGAATGAATATAAAACTTGTAAAGTGCTCACTTTTCCCAAGGGCGTCAAGGCGCTAACAGCGGAAGATATATGCAGACAACCGAGGCACCACTAAACCAACATCAGAGGAAACAGCCAGGTTTTTAACATTTTACGGAAAAGAGTGTGTGAACATTGTCCAGCAATTTCGTCGGGAAGAGAGTTCCACAACTAAGCAGCAGTTGCTGAGAAGTTTCTCCCTCATAGATAGTTATTAAAGCACCATATATTGATACAAAGAGGGACATTGAGTGAATCATGATCAATCAAGACCGGGGCATGATCAGAGGCCAAAATGGCACCCTTCTCAGCAGTAAACAAGTTCTGTGTAAGATTCTTGTCTAGAAAAATGTAATCCATGCAGGATGTAAAATGAGGAGATGGGGAGTAAAAAGAATATTCCAATACATCAGGGTGGTAAATACAGCATGCATCAATGAGATACCTGTTGAAAATCATGCAATTTAAAGGATTTTTGTATTTTATTGTCAACATATTTGAATGTTGAATTTCTGTCTAGAACAGGGTCTAGCAATTGATTACAATACCCACTTGCAATGAGAATAGCTGTAGTCCATGACATCAGTCTAGTTGATTTCAGGTCCCAATATTGAGTGTCCATTCCAGTGGGCCCACATATATTAAAGATGGCATATGAGGTGCCATCGACAGCAGTGTCCAAATACAGCCATTGTCTAGCATCATCATATTCCAGCTTGATGAGGTCAACAAATAAACTTTATTGAAACAGGAAAATTACCCCATTCCTATGTTCTGAAGCTGAAGAGCAATGAAAATAGTCCATCCATTCTTTCCTCAGAAAGACAGCTTCCTTTGCAGAAAGGTGAGTCTCCTAAAGCAAGGCTATGCACATTTCTAATTTTGAGAGATGAGTGAGAATTCTGGGCCTGATTTAGATCTTAGTGGATAGATTAATCCGTCTCAACGGTGAGGGATACCCCGTCTGCCAAAATATAACTCCCACAGGATGTATTGGGAACGATATTTTGGTGGATGGGATATCCATCACCGTTGTGAAGGAGTAACCTGTCCACCAAGATGTAAATCAGGCCCTCTGTCTTTTAACTTGACTCTCATAGGAAATTTCCATTAAGCATAGATTGTATTCAACATGTAAGAATACTTGGAACATATATCCATTATAAAAAAGCAAGCAAAAATAAAAAATTTAAAACAGTTGTATAGGGAGGGGGGATAAAGGGATAAAAAAATCACAAACCAGAGAACAAGATAGAACCCAAAACGGTGAAGAAAAAAGTAAGGTGAGAAGTCAGAAAGACCTGGACCATATGGAAGAAGGAAGACAGACGAATACAGTGAAATTAAAATTGGAAGTGAAGAAGCACCATGTGGAAGGTTCACACAGAAGGAAGAAGGGAAAGATTAGATCCCATGCCACAAAATAGGGACAATAGAAAGATAGGAAAAAGTTAGAAAAACAGAAATGGATATATTAAAAGAGTACGGACAAATGTCCAGGTGTATATGTACAGGATAGGAAAGAAATTGTCAAGGTACCAGAATAATTTGATGTAGGAGAAGCTAATGATTTAGGTTTGTGATTATTGACCATACTTCAAAAAGGGAAAAGTTAAGATGAGGCAATGTTAAAGTGTGCACCACACTGGGGGATTTTTAGGGGAGGAGATGACAGAGACTCCATATTTGTTGAAGAAGATACAATGTATGGTATATGACAACATTTGGAAAATTAACACCACCATTGTTTTAGGTTTTTGAAGTATGAATAGATAAATGCAAGCTTTTTGATGTTTTAGACAACATGCTATCTATAGATTGAAAAATGGTTTGAGGAAGTTTGAGAGGAAGCATAGATAGACAATAATTAATAGTAGGTAGCATCATCATTTTTATAGTGCATCATGTTCCCCACATCACAAAGAGGGAACTACATATCAGACATGAACTTGATTTTAGTATTCAAATTCTCTAGGTTTGTGAAAATGTTATCTTTAATGGTAGTTATACCAAGACATTTTTATTAGTGTCACTTTTCCAAGGAAGACAGGAACTTTTGAACATATGTTTGAGAGAATATTTGTTAAGGGGTAACACTTCTGACTTGTCAGTATTTCGTTCGTATACAGTTGACTGAATGACAAGCATTGAAATTGGAATGCAGAAAAAATGAAACAGATACTTACCTCCGTAGAACATAAAGCATAAAGGAAAACTGAAAGTACATGGAAGTATGAACAACAAACTACTGACCACAGCAAGTGGCAGGAAAACACAGTTGAGGACTGACAGGTATATAACCTGTAAAGAACAAGTTACAAATATTACTATCAGAATGAAAGGGTCACTTGAGGCAGAAAAAACAAACATTTCACACAAAATGGACATATGTAAAACTATATAATAATCTCATGAACAACAGTGGTGTAATCAAGTTTTGCTTGTGTCTATTGCATCTCGTTTATGAAGCTGAATAAATTATCTCAGTTCAGCAGGATATTCAAAAGTTGAAGTTTCATGCTTGTATGTGACTTCGAAGAGACTTGGGTGCATCATACTGAATCAAGCATCAGTGGCACATAGAAAAGTTCTAGAAATTCTGTTGACTATGACTAGATACATCTAGAGAGAAAAAGGCCTTCTGTCCTGACCACAGCATTTGCTTGCATTGCTTGGATGTAGAGAGGACCTTTATAAGAACAGTAAATTGTAGAAAGAGTACAATAATGCCTCTGGGTTTAGATATTGAACCAGAAGAAGAAAGTTTATGTCAGAGACAATGAGCTCTCTGAATATTGAGAGAACTATCATAAGAAAGGGCAACTCGTTTAGGTATGGTAATGTTCAGAAATAAGATTATGTCACCTTTTGCGCAACATCAGAAATGCCCTAAATTCTGAGATTATTTAATTGGTTTTCCAACTCTTTGGTTTATTTTTTTAGAGTATCGATCTCCCTACCCAAAGCCAAGACTTTTATGAAAACATTTTGTGCATCATCAAGTCTGGTCTCAAGGTTTGAAACCCTGGACTCAAGAGTGGACCGGCTGTCTCCCACTCCCTAAAGAGTGGTATTAGTATCAACAATGAATGGCTTCAGTAGCATTCATCTTCTAATGTGAATGGTGGAGGAAATTTATAAGGTAACATTGGTTCCTTCTTTGCTTGTTTGTTACTGCCCCCTGTAATTTCTTTATGAGGATGAGGTGGATTAGAGAGTTGCTATGTAGAATATGAAGTAGAGGACTGCATGCTGCTGCTCTCTTACATATTTTAAATAAGGTCACATTTATGAAACAAGGAGGATGTGCCTACAATCTTGTTACAAGAAGAGGTGTGTCTGAAACACTGTTTAATCCGTCCCATGAGAGTATCTGAGTCAGTAGCAAACAAATGATGAATGAGGAAAGAGTCACCAGGGGCAAAATCTAGCAAGAGCAAATCCCAAATAGTATGGTCTGTACACAGTGCCAAATAAAGGTGTGTGGCTTTTATGAGAAAAAGCAATTCCTGAGAGAGGGATGTTATGGTTATAGAAACTGAGTTTGAAAAATAGGTTAAAAATTAATTTAAAGAGCAAAGTCCCTTTCAGGTAATAAAACGCAGCTCCTCATGGTCCAATATATATATGAGCCATATTTATGACTCTGATAGGTCCAAACAATCTCTCATAAGAGGAGCACCCAACACGTGCAACTCGCAATATCAAGTCAGGGTGGGAGCAGCCGGCAACGCAGGACGAGGCGGCTGAGGGAAAAGGCAGCCATGTAAAATATGCATAAAAAGTCCAAAAGAGACCCAACAAAAGCTACCCCAAGCCTACCTACTGCCAAGCCAATCCCGCCCCCTGTCAGCGTGCCTGAAGCCAGGCTGGGTGAGATAAAAAAAATGGACAGAGAGTTCTGTGGGATCCAGAGCTCTGTCACAGGGTGGCCATCTTGCAGGCACCCAAGCCATGCCCTCCATGGGTATCGGACTTTTTAATGGCAAAATGGATGCAGTCAATATTAACTATGGAACAGATAAGCATTTTATATTCGATTCACAAAGGCATTTAGAACTGTGTAAAGTAGTGCTCATTTACATACTCTTAATTGACTGTGAATTAGCCACACAACATCTAAAATGTGAACATTTGGACTATATTCATATACAATAATTAAAATAGAAACATATGTGCCCTTTTCACACGTGTTCTAATAGGAGCTCGGTCATTTCAGAGTCGATTCACAAGGGCATGTAGGAGTTCATTAAAGAACACTCATGCAGTACTACTTCCAGTAATCATAATGCTTTTTTGAATTGCCCATCTATGCTTTAAAAGTCTTGCTGAATTCTAAATAGGGATGTGTTTTCATGCATTGCTGCATTTCCATACATAGTTAATTGTTCTTAGCTATCTTCCCATGTTTGTGCCGGGGGTACAAATACAGACATTTCCATTTCTCATGTTCTGCTGTGAATGTTAATCTGCACAGCAGCCTATGCTTTACTGTGCCGCGGTTTCAGCGTTGAAGATGTTTTAATTATGATTTTATTTATTTGAACTTTTCTCAATTGTTTCATTCATAGTATTTCTAGTTCTGTTTGAAAGTTTTTGTTCCATTAACAATAAATACATTGCTTTGCACTTGCACGCATGTGCCTTCGTGACTTTGTTGTTACTTCTAGGCCAGTGTTCATGGACTAACCATGATATATATGTAGGCATTGTCATCAGCATTATGTGTATGTGTTACAGTTACTTTTAAAAATAGGTATTTTTAGTGTCTCATTAACTATAGTGATCATGTGCATGAGTTGCATTTGTCATGCAAATAAGAGGCTTCTGGCAGGGCAGCTTTTTGGTTTTGTGTGGTAGACATTGTTCATTTTCAGCCATATTTGATTGAGGTGATATTTACTAACTTTCTGCTCTGCAAATGTTATGTTTTTTTTACTATATGTACTCATACGACCAAACAAGTCTTGTTCAAACTCTTGGGGTATCTCGCCTGGTGGTTTGTCTGAACTGTCACTTGTTGGGGGAGGTCAGGATTGTTTTTCAGATAGTTAATTTGTCAACAGATGAGAATGTTGCCAACTTAAAAACTGGATTGTGATTGAGCGTGGTCGGCTCATGGAGATTCTGTGAGGGATGGAGGGAAGATCCCTGCAGTGTGCCTGTTCACAGGTGCACAGTGACCATTTGGCTAAATGGACTTCAGCCCATCCGTCATAGGTCATAGCCTGGGCCACATCTTTGAGGGTACTTTTTTCAATGAAAGCCTGGCCGTGCACAGCTCTGCTCAGGGTTCTGCTCGAGAAGGGGCATTGGAAAAGGTATTTATTTCCTTTAAAAATACAGTTTCAGTGTCTCCTTCTGCTACAAAATGTTTTCTCAGGAAGGGGTGGAGGTTACTGGCGAAACCCAGTATCCTAGAATGCAGACCTTATGCTGGGGGGCACTCGCTGTGCAGGGCAATGTATTTGAGCCTTCACTATTGTTTTAAAGAAGAGCTAGTGACTGCCTATTAGCAAAGGTATGACAGAGACCATCCGCACTTAAAAGGTTATCCCTAACCATTGTGAAGACACCCACACTTCAGGTAAATTAAGGTTTCTTTATTTAAGTCAGCTGGACAACACAGACATCGACGCGCAGCTTCCCCGGAGCACACCAACTGCCACTCCTCCCCAATCTAGAACTCCCTTCCCCACAACCTCCTGTGCATTCTCCCGGCATGGGAAAGCTTCAGATGCCCAGAGAATGTACAGAAGAAACCAACACATCTTTCCCCTTTACATCAATAAAATAAAATACAAGAAATTCCAGAACACATAAGGAGAAAAGAAGAGAAAACAACTAGTCCAATTAAACAGAAAGAAGAATCAAAAGTAAGAAGACGATCTGCATTATAAAACATAATAATGGAACTTGGAAGGCAATCTGGTTGGCCTGGATAATAGGGAATGCCCCATGACATTGGTCTCCCTCTGAGCTTCCTCCCGAACATGGTTCTCAGTTCAGTCACTTAAATCCATCTTTGATACAGAAATCTTCCATTTATTCCACCACTTGCCACCCAATTTTTCTGCACTTTTGTTGACTTTCACAAAATTTTTCAGGGCAGAGAACTTGGACTTCCCATTTGGTAAAATCCTGGAACACTTCACTTTCACCATATTACCCACATCAACCTTTAACTGCTTAGAGCCTTGGTTAATATGTGTTTGATCATGTCTGCTCTGTGCTTCAACATGTCTTCTACCCTGGCAACGGAAACCCACTTTCACCCATCCATCTTCTCACATGCTCCCTTTAGCAAAACAAATGGGATGCAACTGTGTCTGAGTTAACGGACGTGCGATCTGCCCACAATAATTTTCCAAGTTCCGCCTTACAATTTAGACCACTCACTCTTGACAATTGCACATTCTTTTTTATGACTGTTAAATCATCCAAAATGCAATTATCCATGTATGATATATTGACGTTTTAACGTGCTTAATGCCCATGGAATATGAAAATTCCTCCAATTGAATGGATGTGAATTCACAACCTTTATCACTGGGCTGTTCGTCAAGCACACCCTACCTAGCAAATAGTGGTCAAGAAACTTCATTACAGTTGCAGAATCAGACGTTTTCACTAATTTGATTTCCAGCCAGCAACTATAGTAATCCATGAGGACTATGCCATAGTCAGGTACACTGCCAGATAAAATCATGAGACCTACTATGTCAATCGCTAGTTTCTCACATGTTTTGTTCGGAACTTCAATAGCCTCTACGGGACTGGGAATTGTTACCTGTGATTTGACACTAACCAAACACTCCATACAATACCCCACAAAACGTTCCAGATGCCTGTATAAGGTGGGCCAATAGAAATTCTCTCTTACCCTCCTCTTCATGGCACGCATGCCTATGTGACCTTCATGTGCCAGTGCAAGCACCCTGTTTTTCATGGCATCTGGCACCACCAAAAGGGATGACCGATACAACAACCCATTCACAACAGATAATTCATCAAAGACATGTTTGTATTTGCTGACAAGACCTTGATCATGGTTTTCATGTGAGCACCCCTTGCTTCATATTTCTAAAATGTCTGTAAATTATTGATCATTCCCGGAAGCCTCTCTCCACTCCTGTTCTGTTATAGCACCTTCAGTTTGATGAACAACACTGTAAACCAATTCAAATTCTTCACTCACATCTCATATCTCAACACTGTCAGTGCAACGAGGAGTTAACCGGGACAAACAATCAGCTAAAATATTTCTCTACCCTGGCACAAACTCACACTGAAGAAATGTTCCTTGAAGCTATACTGCTATCTTACAATTCTAGGGGTTGCTTTTCCCCCACCCCTAGTGGTGAATAGCTCCACCAATGGTTTGTGGTCAACACATACAACAAACCTTGAACCACATACATAGGCCCCCATTAAAATGGCGGGCGGGCACCCTTGCGGAAAACGGGACCGCCCGGCTTAAGGGCGGGGGTCCCGATGTGTGCATTAGGATGCGCCCGCCACAGTGGCGGGCACATCTCCATTTTTACATTGTGGTGGGCGGTGCTCACTGCACCGCTCGCCATAATGTTAAAAGTGTATGTGTGCATTTGCATAAACAAAGCGGCAGGCACCGAACGGTGCCTGCCGCTTTGTTTATGCAAATGCTGGGGGGTACCACAGGTAACCCCCGTGTGCACACCCCCACAGCTCCTTCACTGTGGGGGCCCGTAGGGGGCCCCCAGAGTGAAGACCGCATGCCTTTCCGCCACGGAAAGCCGATTTGGCCCATCATAATATGGCTGGCGGTGTCTATTAGACACCGCCACCATATTAATCCTTTTCCGCCCCAGCTGCAAGGCGACCGGGGCGGAAAAGCGGCGGACGGTCTTTCCGTCCTCCACGGTCCCCCCGCCATACTAATATGGCGGGGGGATTTGGAAGTGGATGTTGGACGGATTGCCCCCATCAGGCCGGCGGGGGCAATCCACCTGACATCCTAATGGGCCCCATAGTGTTTAAAATGTGTGATACCTCACCAACATGTGAGAGCTTCACGCTCAATCACAGAATAGGTAGGCCTGGCCCCATGGCAACTTCCAGATGCAAATGGTATTACCTCATCCTTGCCACCTCTGTGCTGCATGAGCACAGCACCCACACCCGTTTGACTAGCATCAGTCATAATTATGGTTTCATCCTCAGTGCTGAATGCCTTAAGAGGAATGGCATGTGCCACCTCCTGTTTGATTACTTCAAATCCTTTAGTGCACTCATCATTCTAACAAAACCTGACATTTTGCTTGAGGAGACATCTAATGTTATAAGTCTTGCACGTACAATTGGGAATCAACCGGGCATAGAATTTACTGAGCCCCATAAAAGATCTCAACTGATCCTTGTCACTAGGAGTGCACAAATATTCAATTGCTTTGACTAAACCAGTCTTGGGCTGCATCCCTTCTGATGATAACCTATATCCTAAATAGTCCACTTTGAGCACATTCAACCTACATTTGTTCACCCCAAGAGTCACACCTTTCTGTCTTAAAGAGGTAAAAACTTGGCTCAATCTTTCATTGTGTTGATCCTGGTCCACCCCATACACTAATAGGTCATCCTGAAAGGCCATTAGTTCATGCATTCCTTTGAACATGCTCTCTACTATTCTCTGAAAAACAGCTGAAGCAGAGGCAAGGCCAAAGGGCATGCCCTTAAACTGAAACCGACCCTCTTGAGTAATGAACACAGTGAGATGCCTAGATTCTGCATGCAATTCGATCTGATGATACGCAGGTGACATATCTAATAAACGGAACCATTTGGCACCCTTGAGAGTAGATGTCAGTTGCGAAATATTCAACAGAGGAAGTTGGTCTATCCATATATTCCTGTTGAGATTGAACAAGTCCACACACATGTGATGTGTAGGGTACCATTAGTCTTCTTAGCAAGTAGAGATACTCAGCCAGAGGACTCAAAAAGGTTCAAAACCATCACATGAACACAATTGTTCAAATTTTTTTCTTAAATCTGACTTCAACCCTAAAGGCGCTCTTCTGACTTTGTGCACCATAGGATGAGCTTGTTCCACTAGTTTAATCCTATGTTTGAAACCATTAAATCTTTTTTGAATACTTCTGGGAATAATAATTGGTAACTAGACATAATATCGACTCCACAATATCGAATGGACAAAATATTGAGTTAAAAATATCGATAATAATAAAATATCGATAACAAAAATATCGTTGGGAAAAATATCGATTAAATTAATGATAAAAAAAATCGAGTACTAAAATATCGACTCAAAAACATCGACAAGACAAAATATCGATATATAGTCAAAGTAAAAAATATCGATAATATGTAGAAAAAAGGTTAAAAAAATATTTTTTATTAATAGTAATATAAATTGTAGTTAATGTTTAGGAGCGGGATGTTGGGTTAATAGGGGATAAGGGTGGGGAGTAATTTAAAATAAATAATTAATAAATATATGTTAGATTTTTTTTATTATTAATTAATTGGTAAATAATTATTAATAATTACTTAATTAATTAACTAATTAATATTAATTAGTTAATTAATTAGTATAATTTTGTACATAATTTTTATTATCAATTAATTGGTAATTAATTAATATTAATTAGTTAATTAATTAACTAATTAATATTATTTAGGTAATTAATTTATATAATTTTGTACATATTTATTATTAGTAATTAATTGGTAATTAATTATTATTAATAAGTTAATTAAATTAATGTGAGTTTTTTTTATATATAGTATAATTTGTTAATTAATGAATTATGAAAGAATCATAATAATTATTACATTAAATTAATTACAGGTATTGTGCTAATATATATAAAAAAAATTATTGTTATAAATTGTAGTTAATGTATAGGAGCGGGATGTTGGGTTAATAGGGGATAAGGGTGGGGAGTAATTTAAAATAAATAATTGATTAATATATGTTTGTAAATATATTTAATTATTAATAATTAATATTAATTAGTTAATTAATTAATATAATTTTGTACATATTTTTTATTATTAATTAATTGGTAATTAATTATTATTATTTAGTTTCTTATATTATTTAGAGTCATTTTTAAATATTTAATTTTTAGTTATAGTTAATGAATTAATTTGGAAATAATAATATTAATTATTACATTAAATTAATTACAGCTAATGTGCTAATATATTAACTTCTTTGTTATATTTAATTATTAATTATTTGGTAATTAAATAATATTAATCAATTTTGGGTAAAGGAGTATTTGTAGGGTTCAGGGTCAGTTTTCAGTTCTTGGGTAAAGGGGTATTTTTTGGGTTCAGGGTAAATTTTCAGTCCTTGGGTAAAGGGGTATTTTTTGGGTTCAGGGTGAGTTTTCAGTTTTTGGATAAAGGGGTATTTTTTAGAGTTCAGGGTCAGTTTTCAGTTTTTGGATAAAGGGGTATTTTTAAGGGTTCAGGGTCAGTTTTCAGTTCTTGGGTAAAGGGGTATTTTTTGGGTTCAGGGTCCGTTTTCAGTTGTTGGGTAAAGGGGATTTTTTGGGTTCAGGGTCAGTTTTCAGTTTTTGGATAAAGGGGTATTTTTTAGAGTTCAGGGTCAGTTTTCAGTTTTTGGGTAAAGGGGTATTTTTAGGGTTCAGGGTCAGTTTTCAGTTTTTGGGTAAAGGGGTATTTTTAGGGTTCAGGGTCAGTTTTGGGTTTTTGGGTAAAGGGGTATTTTTAGGGTTCAGGGTCAGTTTTGGGTTTTTGGATAAAGGGGTATTTTTTAGGGTTCAGGGTCAGTTTTCAGTTTTTGGATAAAGGGGTATTTTTAGGGTTCAGGGTCAGTTTTCAGTTCTTGGGTAAAGGGGTATATTTTTGAGTTCAGGGTCAGTTTTCAGTTTTTGGGTAAAGGGGTATTTTTAGGGTTCAGGGTCATTTTTGTGTATATAAAGTGTGCTAAAAAATATTTAACATATAAAAAAAAAATTAAAAATTTTAGTGACAAAAAGTTGCACATTTTATGGTAAAAAATTATTTTTGTACTACTCAGCTAAAAATATACTAAAAATATATGTAAATATAATTAATACAAAATATATAATATTTTGACAAAATTTCATACAATAACATTATACTAAAGTAGCTATTCTAATTTATACATGGTCAGTGTCCAGCAACTTTCCTGATATTAGTTTCACTTGAGTAGGAATAGTAAATAATAATTGGTCAGTGTCCTGCAACTTCCCTGATAATAGTTTGAATGGAGTAGGAATAGCAATTATTAATTGGTCAGTGTCCAGCACATTTGCATATAATTGTACATTACCGTGTTATTATATTACAAAATAATGCAAAATGGATGTTTTCACAAAACGTTATTACAAATTTGAAATTTTTTAATGTGTACTACTATACAATCACAATCAAAAATAACATAAACATTTTTGGAAATGTAGTATTTGCATAATAACACATTATCATTTATGTACATGTTGTAATTTTTCACACAAAATCATTTCACAACATTTTTTCTGTAAATAAAAATATTTATCATTATTATTATTATTATTATTATTCTGGGTTTTGTATAGCGCCTGGTTACCTATAGGCATCCCAGCGCTTACCAGAACATAACACTACTAAAGAATGAAGGGATTAAACAGAAAACAAAAAAGTTTTTAAAAGTTTTCGAAACCGAAGCAGGCTAGCTTCCGAGCGCAGTTGTAGGGGCAACGAGTTCCACAAAGAGGCCACATTTATTGAAAACCTTCTGCCACCCGTTCTTGCCTTCTTCACCCTGCCAACCTGAAGGAGATGTTGATCGTCAGAGCGAAGAGAGCGAGGGGCCTTGTAGGGCTGGACCATCTCCCCCAGAATAGGTGGACCTACCCCGTGCAGGACTTTGTGAGCGATACAAAGTGACTTAAATTTCACCCTGTCTCTCACAGGGAGCCAGTGCAGTGCCCTCAACGCCGGGCGGGCAGATTGACGCCTAGGGAGACCCGTCAGAAGTCTGGCTGCCGCGTTCTGCACTTGCTGCAGTTTATTCAGGGTAGATTCGGGTGCACCCAGGAATAACGCATTGCTGAAGTCCAGCCGCGAGATGATAAGTCCCTGGATGAGAAGCCTTCGGGTGGTCACTGGGAGCATTATTAACTTTGAGTAACAAGTATTTATATTGAAATAAAATAAATACCATTTTTTAAGCTTCTTCCATTTATATTTAATAATGTTAATATTATATATTAATATTATTAAATATTTAATTTTTAAATTAACATTTTTAGAAAGTAACATGACAATTATTATATTTGCTCAAGATATGGAAATATAAATTAAGACATTTTTTGGCACATATTTCAGACAATGTTGTTTTTAAATCAAACATAAAAATATATTATGTTGTTAACTTTATAACTGCAAAGGGGAATAATATGTTTAATAATAATATCTGGTATTGGCAAATGATTATTTATGCAATTCTATACTTTTATAATACTTAGAAATTATTATAAAACATTTTTTAAAAATTAATAAAAATAATAACAAATATATTTATTATTATCATTATTAATTAATAAACGTAAACATTTATCTCTTCTTTTCAGAAAAACATACATTCACAGAAAAAAAAATACATTATTTTAGGGCATTATTTATATAGTAAATGGTTATAATTTTTTAATTAATAACAATAAATAAGTTATATTATTTATTATTATTAATTATTTACATAAACAAATATAATGTTTAGTTATAAATAAACACAAAGTTATTCTTATAAATTTACAAAATAATAAATTATTTACATATATTATTTCAAGTGTTACATAATTTTTTAATATTATTAATATATAAATATTACTATATAATAATTAATATTAAATAAATTTATATTTTTTAAACAGTTTAAATTATAATGAGTCTAGTGTATTAATTTGTTACAATAACAATGTGTATGTATTATATTTTTATACTATAACATTGTATTTTCTATGATACCTTTTCTAAAATGGTTTAAGGGGACTACTTTTTTACCGCGTAAGGTTATTGCGCTTCATTCAGGACTGGAGAAGCTCGCGGTTTGGAGTTGCTTCGTGTGGAGAGAGGTAAGGTTAATTTTATATACAATTTATAACTGAGTGGTAATGTTTGAGGGTATATTAGAACTAGTTAGTGTTTTTGTGTGTATGTATGAATTGTTTATGTAGCGTTTAGGTGAAATGTCATTGTTATAGATGCGTCGTGTATGTTTTAGTTCTAGTGTTATTTTAAGTGTTAGGAAATGTCTTACATGGTTAATGTTAATTGTGAGTGTATTTACAAATGTTATGGGCTATTTGTGGGTGGGTTTCGTTATGTATGTTTTTTTACAGGTTCAGGTTCCTCGCATGAAAACTACATGGAAGGAAGCGTGTTTTTTTTTGGAGATACTAATGTATGACTTATTATGGTTATATTTTGAAGTGTATCTCCTATTTTTCGTGTTTGCCAGGAGCGGATTTAAATTTTTTTAACGTTTTTTCGGGTTTTTGGAGGGTTTCGTATTGGATTGATACATTGATATGCGTGACCGTTTTTTAAAAGTTGTGTGTATATCACTTTAAATACTAAAGTGTCTACACTACTGTTTTAGGAATTTCCTGGAGCGTTTATTTTATTTTGACATATTTTTCGGGTTTTTGATGGTTTTCCATATTGGAATTTTCCTACATTGCAATGGATTGTATGGATTGTATTTTGCTTCATTACGTCTTTTTCATCTACAAAAATTGTAAGTATTTAAAGTACTTTTTTTATTGGGTGGGAAATGTCGATCTTTATGTAATGTGTATGTGTGATGTAATTATAAATATTGCATATTTGTTCAGAAATAATGTCCAAAAATTTGATAAGTTTGTTAAACAAATATGTATTATTTATAATTGTTTAGAAATGTTTATGATTTTTATATGTACCATTATTGTAAGAAGACATTAGTATATTTTGTAGACATTTTTATAGTAGGGTTTTAGCTATTATTGACAGGTATTCTAATCCTCTAGTTGTAGGATATAGTGTGACTTGACTTTGCAGTAGTCGGAACATTTGTTTAGTTTGTTTACTTAGTTTTGGACCAATTTGGGTCACAGATTGTTCCATTCTTAGTTCTTGATAGCTTTGTTCTTTTTTCAAAGCTTCTAGTAGGTTATGGAATGTGGGTCTGGTTCTGCTTGTGGTCGCTTGGAAAGCATTATGCCACCCTTCTACACTGTTGTTTGTTTTAGCCTCTTGGTTTAAAGTACTAAGATAGACATTCCACCAAGAGATTTGGAATTTGGGTTGGCGTCGATGTCCAGATCTGTGCAACCTTCCCACCCAAGTATCTTCGAAATAGTCCAGTAATGGGGTTAGTTTCTCTTCATTCCTCTTGTAATATGTGCTGTCAATTAATAAATTATAGTGTTCCGCTACATCGGTAACAGGAACATAGGCCAGTGCTATAAATTTTTTAATTTGATAGGCAAAGGTGCTATCTGTTGAGTATAGAATACTTAAAGTTGATTTCTGGAGATGTCTCCATATGCTCTGATTGAAATTATAGTAGCAACCCTGGATTGCTGTGTGGGGAAATGTTTTCAAAATGCTATTAATCATAGCTAATTCGAAATCAATAATTATTTTTTGTGGAAAATAATTATTGATTTCATTTTTGAGAACATTTAATATTTCTGTGTAAGTGTTTTGCTGTTTGTTTGGTAGCAAACAGTAAATGAAAGGGATGTTATAGTTATGGTATAAACCGTGGATGGAATATAGTTGATAAAAAGGTTTTGGGCATGGTTTAAATGTTCCATCCATCATCCATTGGGGACACTGTTGGATTTTTCTTAAATTACTTGCAGTTGCAAACATTATGATTCTGTTTGTACTGCTTTCATTGTCAAAAAGGATAAATTTGTCTTTATTGTGTGTGATGGACATTTCTGGTGAAATAATAATTTCCTCAAAAGTAGTAGGGTTGGGTGGGGTTGTGGAAGTGCGTCTTTTAGTGTATGCAATTGTGCGTTTTAGGGAGTCAATAGAGGGTAGTTGACCTGAAGCATGGGCTGGGACTTTTAACAGTTCTTCTTTAAGGATTTGTGTTGTTGGTTTATCACTTTGTGTGCTAGCAGTGTTTATACTTTCTAAAGCATCTCTTATTTCAATTTCTGTGACATTGGGGGGATGATTGTGTTCCCTGGTAGATAACACATTAGTTTCCTCAGTAGTAGCCCTTCCATAACATTTGTTTGAGTAATATTTGGTGCATTTCCAGAAAACTTTTCTACCACTTTGTCTTTCCTGATTATAAACATAACCCATATAACATAACAGTAATTTATTTTTCTGTGACATAACAAATTCTGCACCGTCTGTCATTTTGTTTTACTTGTTCTAGGAAAGAGTAGAAAGAAATAAAATGAAAAAACATATATTTCACTTTGTGGTGCTAACATAATTAATGATGTATTTATACTTACAGTTACTAAAAGTAGTAATCACAAATGCAGAACTGTATTTTGAAGGATTTTCTTGTATGTATTTCTTTATTTACTGTTGGTATAAAAATATAGAAATGCTAAGTTAATGTTTACACATAATAAACGTTTTTCTCGGAAAAAGCAGTTTTTAATTTTGCTTAGTAGTACATTTGATGTGAACATTACATATACTTACTTGTTTAAATAGTTGAGTTGTAGTATTTGGTGGAGTACATCAAGGTAGTAAAGTTCAGATCTGTACAGAAGATAGAGTAAATAAATGTAAAATATTATAAAAAATATTTGGAACCGTTGGGAAATTGGAAATATTTAAAAGTATACTAACTTCTAAATAAGTAGTTTTGTTTGCTGTAGGTAGAATAGATGTATGATGTATTCACAATATCTGGGGAGGAAATATAAAATACATAACATGGTGTTAAGAACATAGTTTTCGTTTTTTTCGGAAGTTTTAGACAAATTACAAGTATACTTACATTTTTTACAAGGATAGTCTTGTCTTTTGGTATAGTTGATGTTGGATGTTTTTATTGGATCTGTAGGGAAGATGTAATATGAAAGATATCTTGTTTAGAAAATAGCATTTTTAATATTGGGTGTTTACTAACAAAAACATATATACTTACATGTTTAATTAGTGTCGTTTTATACATTTGTAGTGTTGAAATAGGAAAATCTCAGAATATCTGTGAATAAAATGTTTAAAATAAAGTATGAATCTTGTGAAATAGTGTTTAAAAACAGCAGTTGGTGTATAACAGAGCATTAATATATACTTACTATCAGATTTTTTAGGTGAAGAAATAGGAGCATGTATTAGGAATTTATTTGTAGTAGTTTCTATCAGAAATGTAGGAGGAGATAAAAATTAAATAAGTGCAAGAGTTAGGAGATATAAGTAAAATAGTAGACTACTAATTTAGATTTCTAAATAATGCACTGTAACTTACTTGAATAATTAGGTAGTGAGCTGGATCTTTAAAGATGTTTGTTCAGGAACAAATTCTTCAGTGTGTTGGCATCTTCTTTCTATAGAGTTAGCAGCAGCAAATGGTAGAATGCATGTATCCCTTTTATAGTATGTGTATTTTGTGTGCTTTGATTTGATTGGTTGTAGGATGAAAGGAAGGATTGTATAGGCTAGTTTGAATTTTTTTTTTGTTATTTGGTGTGTTTGTTGATGTGAGAATGGTGGTATGTGGTGATTTCCGCATTAAAGCAGGTTAGTTGTTAAATAAAATAGATGTGTAAGTGGAAAAAAATAATGAAAATGTTAGTTAAATGTAAAGAATATTTTTAAAATGATAGAACGCATTAAATAGAATGTAAAGCAAATGTAGATAAATAGGAATGTTATAAAAGTAACAGGTATTATATGTAAAATGTTTTTTGTATAGAGCAATGACTTTTATAGACGATTAATATGGTATTTTAGACATGAAAGGGTACAAAAAAGAACTCGATATTTTTTTGTTAACGATATTTTTGAACTCTATATTTTAGTAGTCGATATTTTTGTAGTGTTAGGGGTAATGTCATGAACAACGATATATTTGTAGTCAATATTTATTAGGGCGATATTTATGATCTCGATATTCTAAATACTCGATATTTTTGACTCGATATTTTTGTAGTTTGTGTAATAAGTATACAAAGTCGATATCTTTGTAGTCGATTATTATTCAACGATATTTTTGCTAGTCGATAATGTGACCGTCGATAATATTTCAGTGATCCTAATAATTCCCACGATTCTTCCTTGACGCCTTGCACTTTGAAGAAATCCTTCTTCAACATTACCTGATGAACATTATTAGGATCTATTATGATACCTAGATTGCCTTGGTGTTTCCACCCAAGAAGGCATACTTGATCCTTTGCTACATACATAATGCCTTTAGACTTGCTTCCCCTGAATTCAAAATAAGCGTTGAATTCACAGAGAACGTCAATGGCCTTCCCACCATAACCTACCGGATGTATAACAGACTGTCTCGAAACTTGCTTTGAAAATAACTCTTTCCGGATAGACTCACTTATCAGAGTGAAAGAAGACCAAGAGTCTGCTAACACTTTGACATTTACACCATCACATTAATGGAACACAGCGGTCTCCTCATTCCTTGTGAATTAACACCCCAAATACGCCCTGGGCATTCCATGTCTAAAATTGTGCATATTTGGTCTTCCTTGCTGTATGAAGATGCTTCTTCAGCTGTTAATACCATATTATGTACATTGCTAGACAAACAGCTTCCACTAGATCTACAAACTTTTGTGAAATGACCTTTCTTTGAACATTTGGCACATAATTTATTAACTGCTGGGAATGAACTAGCACAAGCTAGATGACTTGTACTGCCACACCTGTAGCACTTTTTTCCTTGTTGCACTTTTACTGTCTCTTATGTCCAACCTTTTCTTTTGTTTTCTTATGTTTGCTTTTAAGTGCTAGGACATTTTAAGTATTACCATCTGATACAGACATTTGTTCCACATAAGAACTTGTGCTTGCTATTATTGTGGCAATGTCCAGCTCCTTTTGCAATGTGAGGTCAGGTTTGGATAAAAGAGCTTCTTGAACTTTCTTATTGTTTGTCTTTCTGACGCTCCATCATTTCCTCTTCAAATGTTTTGTACTCAGAAGAGGCTGTGAGAATGCGCAAGGTGCCAACGTAACTTGAAGCAGACTCTACTTGTAATTGAACCCTCTTGTAAAATGTGTATCCCTCTAAAGTTACGTTTTTGCAAGCTTTGAAACAAATGTTCAGAGGTTAGATGGCTGTGGCATACTGATCTTCTACACCATCACCTTCACCCTCAACTATGCTATCAAGTTATTTTGGTAAATGCTTGAGAATTGAGCGGCCTACTGAACCTAAACAACGTCTGGGAATGGCATATTTCTTTTTATATGTGAATGACTTTCCATCTAGGTCCTTCAGATATGCTTTACACACTTCCTTCCACCTTGTCCAGTCTATTTCTGGAGAGTCTGGGTTGGGCACAAAAGGTGCTGGTGGTGCAATTGCTTGTTGCATGATGCAATAGTATGAGGTGATAATGATAAAGTTATTATAGGATTTGAAGTGCACCAACCGTGGAGCAAATGTTAAATAGATACAAATTACAAGTAAAACCTTAAAGAAAATGGAAATAACAGTAATATAATACAGCAATAAATAAGAGTTAAGATAATTTAAATTTCATGTGTAAATATTTGGTGTGCATGTCACCGCAAAAGGTGCACACAGAGATGCTGTACTGTTTTCTTGTTTGGTGTATGTGTCACCGTTGGAGGTGCCTGCAACAGAATAGCAAGATGCACGAAAGAATGAAAGTTAGGTTTTTTTCCCTTCAAGTGTGCATGTCACTAAATAATTGAATGCTTAATAGGGTGTGCGGATCACCAGATTCAGCACTTTGCCTAAAGTAGCAACTTGACACGTGTTGAAAATGACACGTTTATTGCAGTGTGCAGATCGCCAAGATCTTCACTTCCCAAAGAAACTGCAGAAGTAGCAAGCGAATATGGCTTAAAGATGGCTGCCATCCTTTTTACGCTAGTGTGATGATGTTGGATGTGTGCTGGTGTGCGAATCACCAAAATCAGCATGGAAGAAAAGTGTCTGGCACGCAAAAGATGCTTGCGTGAAGATGTGAACATTCTGTAATTTGGCTTGCGCAAGCCAGCAGAAAAGGGTATGGGGGCATATTACCAAGCAATAGCGATAATTATCGCTATTGTTTGGTTAGAGACAAAAATTTACCGCTGAGCTGCGGTGATTTTTATCGCAAACAAACCTTGGTATTACCAAGGTTTATCGCAAATGCGATAAAAATCGGCCGCAATGCATGAATATCGCTGAAAAGTCAGCGATATTCATGCATTACCGAGGTAATGCTCTTAGCCATGTTATCCACCTCCCATTGGATAACATGGCTAAGAACTGCTCAGGGCAGGTGTTAGCTTTTGGAGCTATTCGCGCTTAGCGCGAATATCTCCATATGTTGGTAATAGGAGATAGCGATGATAGCGACTGTTTCCAGTCGCTAACCTCTTGGCACGCCCACTTTGCATGTCATTAGTGATAAATATCACTGACATGCAAAGCGGGGCCCAAGATGGTCGCTATCTCCTACTAGCTAGGTAATAGGGAGATAATTTTATCTTCGCTTTCTTGGCTTTTAAAGCCAAAAAAGCGGAGATAAACCCCCTTGATAATATGCCCCATGGTTCGTTGAAAGAAAGGAAAACATGACACATTACCTTAGAATGATGCTTACAGTCACACCGCTACCTCAAAGACAGTGGTCGATGCAGAGACTTATGCATCAATCATGAGCATACTTGGATGTCGCACCACATGAACAGATGGATTCAGCAACCCTTCTCACGCTAGGGAGTCCTGCTGACTATCAACTTGTCACCAGTGTAAAGATGCATACACTTCATGTAAGTGACTGATCCCCTTTAAATGTTGCTAAGAAAATAAGGCAGAAAATGACAAATTCTATTGTGTGCAATGTTATTTATATATATAGCACTAATTACCCATGAGGAGTGGTAGCAAGCACTTTAGAAATGGAATGAAGGGGAGTATTTTTTTCTTTTTGACTGTGTTTGCAGTGGCTCAGTGTTCACGAGACAGTTCAGACTTTTCTGTCAATAGTATTGCTTCTAGCATTCTGTTGAAGCGGAGGGGGCTTGTTTTTTTTCCTTGTAAAACAAAGATGAGTAGCAGATAAAAAATGCAAACCTGCAAAGTGGTATTGGTATGTGGCAAGGATAGGGATATTATGTGGTGTAATGTGGCACATTTGTGATAGTATCACTTAATTAGCTCATTATTTTACATCTGAACTAAGTTTTGGCTTCAGTGGTACTAGTTTACCATCCAACTTTAGGAATAAACAATTAATGAAGGCCAGTCAACATTTGCGCAAAGCCTTCCACTGTTCAACTAAACACCACTGCATTTTCAGTAACTTTTGATTCATTCAAGCTGGAAACACAATTTACTGCTAAAATGTTCAATATGTGGCAAATGTAAATCCATAATGATACCAAAAACAGGCTGCGGTCGCATAATTCCATATTTTCAGTGGCTCAATTTATTAGTGGGGAAAGGGTCTTTTAAAAATGGTCCTACAGGCAGCAGTCCAGGTCCTCTAAGTAAAATATCCCTGGCATTCTTTTCTATCTCAGAAGCAAGGCCAGCTAAAGCCCAAGCATTGATGTTGCTTGTGAGACTGCCTTGCAGTATTGGCTAGTTCAGTGCTCATTCCAACAAAGTAAAAGCTGATCTCTGTGAGGATTGAGATACTTGGCACCAGCTCATATTCTGTGGAAATACCACAGAACTCTCTCCTAGGTTAGTCTCCATCATTGCCTGTCTAAGATAGGAAGTGAGAAGAAGGTGGGAATGAGGATGAGAGTGAGAGAGAAGGGATTGACGGGAAGAAACTGTGTAATGAGATGGTGAGAAGAGATACTGAATAGTGAAAAAGAAGAAAGCAAAAGTGTGAGAGAATATGAAGGAAAAAGAGGAGAAAGAAATGAGAGGAGATTGTAACTGAGGCAGCAAAGAAGAGAGGAGTTTGAAAGGAGAGATAGAGGAGAGAGTGATTTGTGAACCAGCAGCACAACAAAGATGCTATGGCAAATCATACGGCACATTTCACCAATTCATTTTGCTCCCTTCTTCACAGAAGTCTGGATGCCACCTTGTCGGTAGGTGATGCCAGCTCTAGCAGTGGATACCTCAGATACTAATCTCTGACATCACATTTTGAACACCGGCAGCTTGACAGCTGGGGACATGGGTTTGATTACAGCTTGGCACATAAATGTAAATTGTGCAGTTCCGAACACATCACTTAATTTCACTGTGCCTAAACTTTGAATATGTGAGATGCTAGTGCAAATGTATGTACAACAAAGATGTAAGCCCCCACTTGAGATCACCTTCCTTAATGTACAGTGCTCTGTTGCTAACCAGCCATGCATGTGCAATGTGAAGATCAACACATACTTGTTTTAAAGTTGTGTACAGTTGTTCCACTTAGTCCACTTTGTGAATGCCTCCACAGTTTGAGCTCTTGGTGACCCATCCTCATTTTGTGACAGCCAGATATAAGCCCCCCATAAATATTTTAACCCCACCTCATGCACCACATCATTGATGGGATTCAGTTAAGTCTACTTCTCTGTGTCTGTGGGAACACATTCATGTGCTCATTGGGAGATCCTCCCACAAACATCTTCTTGTTCCTTGGAACCATTTGTTTTCGTTGCTTTTATTAAGAAAAGACACCTTGAAATAGGGCTTGAGTGCTTTCTTTTCTGTGTATCAGACATGAAGAGCAGACACAGGACTCACTTGGTACTGGTGGATTCTCTTGAAGCCAATAGATTTGGCTGTAAAATACAGGCATGAATAAATGCTGTTATGTGTTAGCACAATAAAGGCACACACCCCATTGCATGAAGTGGTAGTCCCACTACTGTGGCTTGAACTACTAGCCTTCCCCGCCTTGAATTCAAGTCTAGTTGTGCCCCTGCCTCTTCATTCAGAGGGCTTACAGTGCCTAGGTGGCGTTTGTCTTGCGGGCACTCCACACTGGCTTGAGCACTACGCTGACCAGAAATATTCCTCTCTGGGAGGGCGATTAAAGGACGGGGAGTCGCCTACTTTGCAAACCCATAACCTACCCATATCTCACTGCTCACAGCTAGTGGCTTCTCACCTGGAGCTGTAGGGTTGCCGCAAGAAGCAAAACAGTCTCCTCTCCTCCCAGTGGTGGTGGCAGACAGCCACCAGAGGGACCGCATCCATGTTTTTCCTCAGGTTCACAAATGGGGTTAACCTCTCGCCCTTCTGAGTGTGTGCAGCTCTCAGCCCTTCACTTCTTCTTTTTTTCCTTTATTGGCGCAAAAATACAGATTTTTCTGATTGAGACAGAACTACCGAAATCAACAATAAAATGTAAATGTACACCTTGCACATGTGTATAAAATCAATACCAAGAACAAGTTTAGTTGAACCATCCAGCACTGTAAAAATGTGCTTGGTTAGAATCGTAGAGTCAATGAACACAGTGATTTTGAGATTAATTTTATAAGTAATTACTTATGTTTCTAACAAAGATGTGAAAATGAAACCTGAAAACTTCGTATTTCTTAGCAGAGTGACTTGAAAACATATATAATTGAAAAACTTTTATGCTACGTATTAGATTTTGACATTAATTAGATTCTAGGGGCCTTATTTATGAAGGACTTGCGCCGCCGGTGCGTCACTTTTAACATGGGAAAAAGTGACGCACCGGTTTCGCAAGGCCTTCATAAATGAGGCCCCAGATTTTTAAAAAAAAGTATGGTCAAACGAGTTTTACAAATATATTGCAGGTTGCTACTTTTGAGAATGTAATAATAGTCAACACTCACCGTTGCGCATTGTTGTGTATTAATCACTGCCAAACAGTACAGATTGTTTATATTTGATATATTTGAGTGATTTTGTAATGCTTTTTAACATAAATTAGGAGTGTTACACTAAATCAATGGACAAGCAACAATATTAATGCTTTTTCTCGATTAACCTGTGAGGATGCAATGCTGACATTCTCATGATTTGTATGGGAAAATATCATGGAGTATCAATTTGTACCTGTTAAACGGAAGAGTGATCACAAGGAAACACTCCACAGTCGACTGTTACAATGTCTTGAAGACAAATATGCAGTATCAAGCCTATTTGATTTAGTAGAAATGGGCTCCCTTGTTTCTTAGTGTTCAAATTGATTTGATTGACTACATGTTTGGATTTTAGCTGTAATTATGACAGAATTGCGAAAGATGTTAATCACTTATATTAATTCTGAATCTCTAATACAATAATTCATTTATTTTGAAGAAATGAAAAAATGGTGTGGGTCATTTATTTGAGAATTAATGTGCTTTCTTTGAATCTGTGCAATGGATAGTCCTCATTGGGTAGACCATAAGTGGTTTAGCCTAGATTTCACCCCTTGCTATGATGAAAAAAGGTCTCTGTGGTAAAGTATAGCAAGACGATTGTGAAAATTTAGCACTTCTATGGTCCCAGTACTAGATGAGCCATTTTCTTTAAAAAGTACTTCCCCTGCCACATCTTCATTTAAGGGGCATGCTCCCTCCAGTAGTCAACATGTGCCATTGTGCTGCACTTTCCCCAAGTAGCGCAGTTGGCCCAGAGTAGTTTCTTTATATGCAGCGGGCCGGCCTTTGCAGGCAGTCTTTGCTTTCTCAGGGCCTTACTCAATGCTGAATCCCAGCTTGGGGTGACTGTGTAAAGATTGGCTCCAAGACCTGGTCAGTGTGACTCCTCTACCCCGTGCAGCTCCACCACTAAATCCTGCACCCTGAGCTCGGTTACAGGGTGTTCGAGGCCCTCCTCCATCCGCAGGCTCCTGCCCGTGCCTCATCCCTGGTGGTGCAGTAGGAGAGTACTTTGCTCTTCTACTGGTCTGCCTCTCTTGGATTTTTTCTGTGCCCTCTCTTTTCTTTTGTCTTTTTGCTCTCTCTGCTCTCTTTCTCTTTTCCCTTGCGCTCTCTGCATTGCCGCACCACTACTGCCCCCGTGGCCTCTCCACCATCCAGTGTGCCCTTCCTGCTCCTGCCTCCCAGCTGCCTGTCCTCCCTCTGACCCCCACTTAATGTCGGACACTGTGCGGCTGTACCGCTGTCGTACCTGATGGAGCAGGGTTTACGCGTAAAAATGAAACCTGCTCGGTTTGAACCCTCAGTAGCATTTACTAAATGTGTGCAGTGAAAATCTATTGAAAAGGCTTAACATGAGGGAAAAAAATGCTTCTGCGCAAGCATGAAATTAACCAGCTAAAGTAGACTGCAAGCTTGTTTTTAAACTAATGTGAAGTAAAAGGACTAATGCTACTTTAAGTACATGTTAGTAATAATGGCTGACATTAAAATACATTTCTAATTTGGGTTGCGCAGGGATAAATGCAGCATGTGTGTTGGTGTATAGAAAAAACATTTTCATGAAAAGTAATAAATGTTTGTGTTTCATTCTCTAGCGAAAGCAAGCATGGGTTTTTGTTCTGCATGTCAGTTTGAGGGTTAACACTAAAACTGAAGAAAATATTTAAAAATTATGAAGTGTAAGCAGAAGAGAAGAAGGAGCCTGAATTTGTCCTTCGAAGATTTGCAAGGTTGCCAAATTTTGAACAAAAGGACGTTAATATGAATGAGGAGAGAAACTTCCTCTGTAAAGAGGTGCTCAGCGAAAGATTGTTCTACAAAGTATTATTTGTTGTCGGAATGGAGGAAACAAGTGATATTGGAATGGAGAATATTTCCTGGGTTACGAAACTTATGTCAGTGCTGTTACAAGAAGAATAAACTCTTAGAAGCTCCTGTGTGTTTAGAGAGTGGAGTGACCATACACCCCCTTTCCTAGCCAATCAAAAGTAGAGCAAAGCCCGAGTTAGATACTTCTGTGGGGTGGTCTTTTGGGGTTTTGGGTATAACTGAGGTGCCTGGAGGGAGGGGTTAAGTTCAACAGACATCTTTCCTGACTGTTGGGTTGAGATCGTCGAATGTCGTTGGTTTGCAATCCAACTCTCGTGTTTCCTGAACATACTCTTTGCCTCTTCAAATCTACTTGAGGGGCCCATGCTGGCTTCCCAGGCAGAAGTTAGTGTTTCCCTATTGGGTTAGTATTAGCCTGATATCTAATTTGCTTAATTATTTGCAAATGTATTTTCTCTCTGAACCTTTTGTCTCTTCTCCTATCCACCCCTCAAAGCATTGTCATTGATTGTGAATTTGTCACTTTTCTCTTCTAATGTTGTTTGCTTTGTGACGATCTATGATTGGTGCTGTACTTGATGTTTTATGAGCATTAATTCACATTTATTTAGATAAATATTATAAATGTACAAATTAGTCTCTCTTTATTAGAGTATTTTTATTCATGAGTATTAATTTGTCTACTCTGACCAACTTAATAAAGATTGCTTCGCCATATTTGGTATACTAGGGAAACATAATAATGGCTATTTGTAAAGTGATATAATTACAAGGAACATAACTAACCCAGCGTGAAGGTGCTTGTTGGGTAATTAGAAAATGGGCCTTGTCCTTAGAAAATTTGTCAGTTCCTGAACTCTGGATCACACCTAAGGCATGCCAAGGCAAGGCCGTCTTTGCCCTTCCACAACCCAACCACTGTCAGGGACCCTGGATCTCTGACCCGCCTCCCCTATGACTCCCGCACCCTCCATGCAAAAACTGCCGGCTTTCAACACCGAGCAATACCCAAGGCCCAATCTCTGGTCGACACTGCTGTGGCACCTTCACCCACCTTCGGTCCCCAGAAGCAGCCTACCGGACATCACCACTCACAAAGCACTCAACTACACCCTTCGCAATGTACGCTCCCTACACAAGCACGCCATAGAAATCTGGGACCTCCTTAACACCCATGCGCCTGATATCTCTTTCCTCACAGAAACCTGGACCAGTGTCAACTCCGGGCCCGACATCACCATTGCCATTCCCGATGGACACAAGATCCTGTGGAAAGACCGCCCCATCCACCCAGGAGGAGGCATCACCACCATCCACAAAATCACCCACATCCACCAGCCCGCACTACACTACAACCCTCATGGAGCATCTCCACTTCCAGATCCAGGCTAACCCTAAAACAGCTCTCTGCAAAACCCTCATCTACAGACCACCTGGCCCCAAGCTCCCTTCACAGATGCCATCGCTGACCTTACCATACCCCACACCCTTGCCTCCACAAACTAGATCCTACTCGGAGACCTAAACTTCCACCTAGACAACCACAATGACCCCAACACCACCGCCATCCTAGAGAACCTTGCCAACATAGGACTGAAGCAACTTGTCACCACCCCCACACACACAGTGGGACACACACACAACCCCGTATTTGCAGAAGTAAACAGCCTACACCATAGAACGCATCTGGCTGGACCACCACTGCATTCATTTCTGCTTCAGGAAACTCACTGTACACAAGCACACCCACCACCTCCTCCGTAGAAGCTGGAACAAAGTCACTGAAGACCAGCTCACCTCATCAGCACCCCACCACCAACGATGCCAGATGCTAACACTACAGCACGCAACCTCCACCGCTGGATCACGAACTGCGCTGACACACTCGTACCGCACAAGAAAGTCACAGGACACCGCATCAGGAAAGCAAGCTGGTTCACCCCTGCACTCCAAGACTCTGAGCGCTGCTGCCGATGGCTCGAAAAGACATGGAGGAACAAAAAAACAAAACAGAAACATGCACCACCTACAGAGCAGCCACCACAGCACACTAACAACTCATCAAATCAACAAAGAAGAAATTCCTCCAAGACAGAATCCTCACAATCGACCACAACAACAAAGAACTCTTCTCCATCATCAAGGAATAAACCAAACCCTGAAGGGAAACAACAGTCTTCCCACCTTCACAGGACCTCTGCAACACAGAGCCTCCATGGCAATTGCAGCTGAACTTTGCTGGCCGATCAACTACTCACTCAAAACCGTCACAATCCCAGATGCCTGGTAACTTGCCAAAGTCAACCTCCTCCTGAAGAAACCATCCGCAGACCTGATGGACCACAAGAACTTCAGGCCCATCTCCCTGCTTCCATTAGCAGCCGAGGCCGTCAACACCCAGCTAACGAACTTCATCAAAGGCAATAATGTCCTGGACAACTCCCAATCCGGATTCCGCAGCAACCACAGCACCAAGACCGCCCTACGCTGCCACCGATGACATCTCCTCCCTTCTCGACCAGGGCCAAATGGCAGTTCTCATCCTCCTGGACCTCTCAGCTGCCTTAGACACATTCTCCCACTGCACACTATCCACCAGACTCCACGACTCCAGCATCCGCGGAAAGGCCCTTGACTAGATATTCTAATTTCTCACACGCAGAAATCAGCGAGTCAGACTCCCGCCCTACTTCTCGGAACCAAAACCAAAAGAGACCAGATGCGGAGTCCCCCAGAGATCCTCTCTCAGCCTCACCCTCTTCAACATCTATATGGCCCCCTTGTAAGCATCATAGGAAACCAAGGGCTCAACACCTTCTCCTATGCTGATGACACCCAGCTCATCCTCTCTCTTACCAAAGAATCCAACATCACCAGACACAACTTCCAAGAAGGGATGAAAGCCATTGCCACCTGGATGAAGAACAGCTGGCTGAAATCAGAGTAAATAGAAGTCTTTATCCTCGGCTCCACCCCCTCTGTATGGGACGACACCCTGTGAAACCACCCCAGCCCTATGGACCACACACAAAACCTCAGCATTGTACTAGACTCATCGCTCATGATGAACTGGCAGAACACCATATCCTCGACCTGCTTCAACACCCTCCACATACTCCGACAATTTTTAAGCTGGTTCCAATCCGATTTCAGAAAAACAGTCATACACGCTCTCTTCAGTAGCAGACTGGACTATGGCAATGCACTTTATGCCGGATTAAAAAAGAAACAATTCAGAAATGCCAGACCGTCCAGAATGCCGCAGCCAGACTGATCCTAGACATCCCCCATCACAACTACATCACCCAACACCTATGAGATCTCCACAGGCTCCCCCATGGAAAAAAGAATGACCTTCAAGCTCCTCACTCACGCATGCCCTCCACAACATTGGACCAGCATATCTAAACAACCGCCTCTCCCTCCACACACCAAAGAGACACCTCCATTCAGCTGACCTCTCCCTGACCATTCAGCTGACCTCTCCCACTCATCTACAAGACCAGAATGAGAGGAAAGTGTCCTTCTCCTACCTCGCAGCCAGGCCTGGAACGACCTACCCCTACTACTTTGGCAAGTTCCTACACTGCTCCAGTTTAGGAAGGACGTTAAGTGGCTTAACACTGCCTTGTAAATAAGGCAAAGCCCCTATCGTCATGGAAACGTCACTAAAAGTGACATTTCCATGGCAATGGGGCTTGTTCGTATGCCCCAAAGTGCGATGGAACCTCTGCAAGGTCGGAATGTGACGGCTGACTGAGTCCAGCCGAGGTAATCCGCTTTATAGTCGGAACGCTGCAGCAGGCCACCTAGTTGCCTATGTGGTGTTGTGAGCTCTAGACCCACAAGGATGATACATGGGTCTGGTGTGTATAACTAGACCAGGGGTTGCGCGCCCGGGCCTTTTTTTAATTGACAGGGTCACCTGACCAGTGACATCTGTGTTGGTTGGGGTGGGTGTTAGTACTACCCGAGGGAGGTGCTGACTGGTTACATGTCCAGCATGACACTACAACAGCCTTACATTTTTGTTCCATTTTTATACTGGTTTTGGCGAGTTTTGTATCGTTGGTGAATCTAGCCTTGTGTGTTCAGTCTACAAGCAGCTGTTCTTTTTGGAATCAGTTACATTACAATGATTTCTACATGAGCCTTTACAGACACTGGGGAGACACGCAGAAGGCAAATTTCTCGAAGGGGCAGATTTACAAGCCCCTTGCGTCATTTTTGCGCCGCTATTGCATCACATTTTGTGACGCAGCAGCATCGTATAAATGGGGCCCATTTACAATGTGACGCATCTAGGGAGATGCGTCACGTTGTAAAGCCCTGCGTCACATTATACCTGCGTCAGGTATAATGTATGCAGGGTGGGCGTTCCTATGCCTCCTATGCTGGAAAGCCTCGTAAAGATTTCACTGCGCCACTTCTAGGACGCCACTGCGTCAAATTCTTATGCCTGCCTTAAGCAGGCGTAAGGAGTGACACAGCCCAATGAGGATAGGCCTCCCCCTGCATTGCTGGCGTTGCGTCGTGCTTGCGACACAAGTCCAGCAATGCGTGAGTTTTGCGTCTTCTGACGCATCTCTCAATCCTTGCGCCATGGTGCACCATATTGTAAATGCGGCGCATCCATGATGGCGCAAGGGTTTCTAACGGTGGCGCAGGGAAAGTGACGCATCTACAGATGCGTCACTTTCTTGTAAATCTGCCCCACAGTCTCTGCTGTAAAGTAAATAACGATTTCCCTTCCTTTCAAAGTGGAAGATAGCATCGCCCATTTTATTTGGTTAACTGAGTTGGCAATGATCGCCAACTATCAATCTGTGCAATCTCCAGACATCAGCAAAGCGGCAATGCGAGGTTTGAATGTTGGATGTTGCCTATAATCAAACTAATTAATTACTTTTAAACAATGTAAAACAGTCGAAAGAATGAACATCTAATGCAGCTTTGATAGAACATTATCCTTCTCACTTTTGCTTTTGGAATGTAGTTTCCCTATATGCGTGGTTATTCCTGAAAGCACAGCGACACTTGGTGGTCCTTAAGAGAAATGCAATCTTTATGTTTGCGAATTTACTCTTAATATTGTCTAATACGAGATTTAAGACATAAACATAAGTTTAAGGAAGTGTTCGGAACAAGTTTGATTTAAATCTTGCTTTTTTAGTTAACTATGTGAAATAACTTGTCCGCCGCGGCTAACTCCAGAGGGGTAAATCTTGTAGGTATAATAATTCAGAGTATAGAGCTTTCTTTGCAGTAAGAGTGAGGGTGGGATGGGTTTAGTTGAGTCTGGCATTACGACCAGTACCCAAAAAAATAATTACAAAATATTATGAAATATTGGGCATTTGAAGTATGATTAATGCCTTTTTACCGGTTTCATTAAATGAAACAGTGGAGTTCATTTTTGACCGCTACTGTTTTTTATTCCATAATTTTACCATCTGGATTTGACTCTCACAATTTCTGAAGATTGATCCGAAAATGTTGAAGATTCTTATTCCAGCGAAATATAGCCTCCTTTGGCTCAAAAGTGGATTATTCTAGTTTTTCAACATTTTGATGTTAGGGGTTATCAAATTGCTTTTCGCATTTTAGAAAGTGATGTTAGACAAAGTCTGTTTTTTGCCGTATTCTGCTTTTTCAATGCAATATGGAAGATTAGGCAAAAGATGTGCCTCTAAATGTTTGCTTATTTTAACTAGTGTATTTTATTATCTATAATCAGTTTTATCTTGTCATATGCATACTGTATTTCTTTGCTTCGTAATATTTAATGGGGTGTAAATCATGTCACATAAACGTATTTGTTTTACTTTTATGGCATATAGACGAAATAAAGTTAATAAAGTAAAAGAAAAAATGAGCCACATATTAAGGACATGACATGTCTCCGGGGCTTATAAGTCGTGGAAGAAGTGTGCAAGGTTTTCGCACAGGTCCTGTGAGGGTGTGGTGTTCTTTTCGCAGCCAGCCGGGTCAGATAATTCCTTAACAATGTTGAAAAGTTCCTTGGCTTTGTTTCACCTGGTTTCGGTGCGTGCAGCAAGGGCCGTCTCCTTTGGTACCCTCAGCAGGTTGTGGTAGAGTTGGGGGCGGTCTTAAGGCTTCTCTGTCGGAGGTGTCCTTGCTGGTACACCATCTACTCGCCAACTGTTTGCTGTCTTGCTGGTTCTTGGGTGTACCAGCTGGCATTTTGGAAGTATTTACCTGGATGTTGCTCTTGATGGGGATGTTGCAGTCTGCGCAATTGGTGATCCAGGCGTTTAAGGTTTTCACTCCTTGTTTGAGGTTGGTGGCGGTACCAGGTTTATAGGTGTTCAGGGTGTTTGCCTAGCTGGTTGCTGACATTTTGTTCCACCTCTGGGGGTGGCTGCGCAGGGCTGGAAATACAGAAGTGATTTGACCGGTACATGTGAGTTTTGTGACATGGCTTTATCTGACGCAGTTGCGGGAGGTGAAGATTGGGTCCAGCGTGTGTTTTGCAGTGGGTGTAGGGTCATGGATAATCCGGGGTAATCCAAGGCTGCTCATACTGTCAAGGAGATGTGCGGTGTTTTTGTTGTTGGGGTCGTCAATGTGGAAATTTAGGTTAATTAATTCTGCAATGGTTTTGCAGAAGCTAAAGCACAGGCCTCGGGGTTGGTATGCAAGGGTGACTCTGATGGTTGACTTTTCATCCATGTGGAGCTAAAATTTGAGATGTTCCATGGGGTGGTCGTGTTGTCGGTGGTGGTACACTGTATGGTCCCTTCGTGGATGATGGCTGTTCCTCCACCCGGCTTACTGAGAGAAACGTCCTACTGTGGAGCCTCAGTTTGCACTGTGGCAGTGTTTGTTGCAGCATCTGGAGTCAAGGGTTTAGAGCTCAGAAATGGCGTATCTTCAGGGGTCAGAGGGGCAAGGGGTTGTGGGGCTGGGTGCAGTCCATGTGCGGACCAGTGCAAATGGGCTTACCTTTGGGGTGCCATTAGCCTGGCTACTGCATGCATCCACTGCAACTATTGCAACTCACTCTGCATGGCTCTTCCTCGCCATCAACTCCCAATGTCTCAACTTTGCACTTAGAACCATCTTTCATGTAAAGATATTTAGTAACTTCCAGGGCTAGGAAAAGCCTTAACTGATTGGCAGAGGATCAGAGAGCATGGCTTCAGTTATACAAATCCTCCTATTGTCTTGAGCCTTTATTTTTTAATTAACCATCTGAACCATCGCCAGCTACAAAGATCCCTAAAGTGTAGTAGTCATAGCAACCATAGATGAAGCAGTCTCACCATGGGAGATAATCCTTTTGTTATCCGACAACCGACAATTAAATAGCCTTCTGCTCCACTTACAACAAATCATAAATTATGTAAGGTATAGGAAGGCCTTCAAGACTTTCCTTTTTAAGTAGCTTGGTTCATTTGCTTTTCATTTACACTTTCACCGTTTTTTGTCATGAATCTTATTAATTATTTTTTCCCCAGTTGATCTTCTGTCTCAGAGTTGGTTGTTTCTAGTCCCAGGAGGCAATTGGGTGCCATATTAGTGCTTTCACATGAATCAGTCAAACACTGAATATATCAATGAAATTCACTTTTTAATCTTTTCGAACTGGAATAAATTACATTGTTACTTGCATGATGGTAAAATGTAAGGACATCAATATTAGCCCTTAATTATTTGGCCTGGTGTTATCCCAGATATTTTGGCTATATCTTATTTTCTGCTGATCTGTGTACCTTACCCCTGTTAGCCTGTAGCAGAGTGCTTGTGGTCTCTCTGTTGAGCATCCTGTAATCAGTATACACCTTAGTGGCTTATTTAATTTACTTATAAGTCCTTAGTAAATGTACTACATGTACCTATTGCCTATAAAAGAAAATGTTATTAGTTGGTTGCATCACTCATTGTGCCACCCTATAAAGTAGCTCTGTAAAACATTTCTCAGTCCTTTCACTGCAGCTTGTAGTGCTGTTTTAAATTGCCATTTCGACCTGGTAATATAAACCGTTTGACAGGTCTAAACCTTCCATTCAAATACTTACAAGTAACCTTTAAGTTAGAGATGAACGACTAACAAGGCAGGGTGTTTGTTATCAAAAATGTGGAATGTGTGTACATAATTTTTAAAGTTGTTTTCCATTGTTGTACAGCTAACTCTCCCATAGATTAACACTGGGATACCTTATTTCACTTAAGTGATAGCTTCATTTTGGCGACAGATAGAGAAATGCTTGTTTCACTCTTATGAATTGTAATTTAAAATCTTCTTTCATGGTAGTCAGATTTTACGTTACTATTCTGGAAACACCACTTTTAGAAAGTTGTCATTTTCTGCTTGACCCAACTACGCCATTCTGCCAGTGCCCAGATTCCAAAAGTGGTGAATGACTCTCCTGGGTAGTGTTGTGTATTTATTCCAGAGATGGAGACAAAGGTGTCTGTGTGTAAAGGGAGTGTGTTTTCCTGATAGAAGGGTTGGGGTGGAGCTGTGCTCTGGCCTGTTTACACTTCAAAAGAGCCTGCCTGCAGCACACACAAATGAACTTGACACAGGCCTGCCTTTGCCTTTGCCACCATAGGCAGTTTGGAGAAAAATCTAGGGAAAGAACTGACATGAACTAGTTTTGGAGTGGGGCAGAGATTTCCCCCCACCTATAGGGTGGCACTGGGTATAAATAAAGCACCTCCAGAACTTCACATCAGAATACTCCTAGACCAGTGGAAGGGTCAGAAGAAGGACTGTCTTGCTGTTTAAAGAAGGAACATTGAACCTGCTTAGCTTCGACCAAGGATCTTCAGAAGTGTTTCCAAGACTCAGCAGCTTGACCTTTAGTTTGAGCTACAGGGACACACGTTTCTAGAGGCCTCCCTGCAACTTTCCAGCTGACCATCACCAACTGGAAATGCCTGGACCCGCTGTTTGCAACTGCTGGACTGAGTCTTGATCCCCAAGAGGTGGACGATTGACTGGTATCAGAGTGTACTTCTCATAAACTCCAGATAAAATCCAGACATTTGGGGCTCTTTGTAACGACAAATGGGCTCCTTGCAGTGAATCTCCAGCAACTCCTGCTGTTTGTGCCAGTCACAACAGTCCTTGTCAGCAGCGACAATCCACATCAACGCCTATGCACATCTTCAGCAATGATGCGCTCTTCGTGCCGCAACAGCCACAGCGGATGACGCCCAACCAGCTCATTACACTGACAACGACCTCCTCTATTCCCCGCCAATGTGAAGCTCCATCTGCAGCTCTCCTCATGGACTAGGCTTAAGAAGGTAAACTCTTCAGAAGATGAACCTGGTCCTTGTGATTTTTCCCTGGGCCATGACAAGTAGATACCATGAGTTGCACTTTGTTCTTTTTGGTTCTGTGTTCATCTAAAATGTTAAAAACTCATAACTCCTTAAATACATCAGAATGTATATTAAAGGTAGAGCCCTTCCTGGTGAAGGCACTGCTTTTCCGTTCTATGCCCAAGTTAAGCTCTTTCACTGCACAGGATAGAAAATGTACCTGAATTTTCCTGGGTCATTGATGATTCATTTTTTGTTTTCAAATGGATCCCTGTGTGCTCTCTGAATCACTTGCTCAAGATTATTGTTGGGCCAATCTTGAAGGACTATGTCTCTGAGAAGTGAGATAATAAACATTTTAATTTCCCTGCTCTCCTCTGCCTCTAGGACATTGATGATTCTGAGATTGTTCCTCTGGAATTGGTTTGCGATACTTTCCAGATCCTTTATCAAACGTTGGCTTTGCTTGGCCAGCATATTTATGCTAGTTACATTCTTTTGGAAGTCCTGCTTAGCCTGAGTAACTTCTTCTTCCAACTTTCTAGTCCGTTCAACCACCTCGTCCAGCTTTTAGCACAAGTCCTAACAGGAGGTCTGAATCTCCCCCTGGTTGGCTGAGAGACCTCAAATCTGTTCTTAATCTCAACCTTCCCTCCTCCTCACTCCTCTTCTTTCTGATTTCTAGGGGTTCTAGCACCTGTTATGATTGCTAATCTGTGGGACGTACTGGGTGGAACCATTCAAATCTAGACCTATTGAAGCTGTTGTGTAGTTCCTACCAATCCCTAGGATCTGCGCATTGTTTGGACTTGGTGTCTAGACTGATTCCGGACACCCCCACAGGATATGATAGCCTATAGACCAGCTAGATCACAGTGCCACTATAAACCCTCCTAATCTACCAGTGGGTGAATGGTCTCTGGCAACCACTGAACATGACAACCCTGCCACCTCAGGGAATGTGGAAGTAGTACAGAACCTTTCGCTCAGGCACTTGTGCGCACTAAATATAAAGGGAATTTTAAGTGAGACGTTTTCAATAATATTTATTGAACTAACTTTCCTCTTGTATAAAACATGTGTACTGCAATGATTAGTAGACAGCAGCAGAAACACGTGATTACAAGCACCAAAAGTGTAAATAGTAGATGTAATTCACAATTCTATGCACGCACATATAATCACATTGCATTCATATTTCAGTAGTCGCACAAACAAAAAGAAGAGTAGATCGTGATTTTCAGATCTTTGTCTTTTAATTCTGTAAGCCCAGCCAACACGTGTTCCGTCGATAGGGGATTACCCTGTGACTTCTTCAGGGCTACAGAAATATGATAATATCAACATCAACAACAAATTGTGCTTTTATTATTCAAAACATGGTGAAGCAACATTTTATCACTGTGTTGCCACCTACTTGGAAGACTTATACTAATTGAGGAGAAGACAATATCTCCTCCATACTGTGGAAATCCATGCATGATGAGCATTTATGTGTCGCTTGCCAGATCATCTGCTAAAATCTAGTGATCGCCTGGTGCTTGTGATGTTCAAGGTAGCAAGTATAGGAATTTATGTGGTACCTAAGTATTGTTGATCAGATAAATGAGGCCTGTGGATCTCCATTAACAGGGGATAGCAACATTTGATTGACAGGCTTACATAAAAGAGGACATACCAATACTTGCTCAGCCAGGTTGGAACTAGAACAGGCAGAGAGGTAAAATGAGTAAGACGCTATTGAGGGTCTTATGATGTTAGTGTTGGGATATTCCAACACTAGATGGGAATCAAAAAGTACATCGCAGAGTATTTGGTGATGTCTGTTTGGATGTTGCTTTACTATCTATTCTAGGTCAGAAGATTCAAGGCAATAGGCACACCAGACAGGTATGAATGAAGTATTGACAATGAGGGGAGGGATCAATTCCAAATCACATGGTCACGACTGTCCATAGATCAACATGGTGTATAAGCATGACGGTGTTTGGATGGTTTTCACATCTTATGCGCCACATAAATTCTTATACTTGCTACATTGAACATCACAAGCACCAGACGAACAGTAGATCTTGACACATTATATGTGCCATTATGTTGGAACTCAACTTATTACATGCTTGAACTTCTGTTTGAGCAGCATAGACCAATCAATGAATATGTCATACAAAGAGGGGATGCTACTGTGAAAGGCATGATCAATGAGATGGAGAAATGGGGCATAGTTAAAATGCCTGAAAGAGATGCTGCTTCCTTTCAGGGTCTTTACATGTGAAATCAGCAAGGAGGACTGAACTATGGGCCAAGCTATCCCATTGTTGCACATGCTACAGAAACAGCTGAAGGAGGTGTCTGCAATGTATGCAGGTGTGGAGGAAAAAAGAAGAATATAAGTTGGTGGAGAGCTTAACCCTTAGCCTATCAGAAAATACAAGGGTGCAAAGATGCATTGTGTCATCCAACCATTACATTTGTGTCACAGTTCTTGATCCAATGTACAAACCATTACTGCATACTTTCATTCCTTTTTCAGATGGGAATATTCCCAGCTACAAAACTTGGATAGCTGTGCAAACCAGTGATCTAAAAAATAACAGCCAGGAATTAGGGGCTACTCCTCCATGGCACAACAAGTACTGCAGGGCAGCCTTCAAGTTCAACTTCAGAGCCTAAGGGCAGTGCAGTTGGCTCACATCAGCTACAACCACCAGCAACACCAACAACAACATCAACAACAACAAGAACAAGAGCATCAGCCCCAAAATCGGCACAGGTATGGTTTCTACAGGCAGGGCTTATGTCCAGTGCTGAGGCAAAGGCAAAATAGGCAGTGCAAAGCTGAGCACCCATGAGCATTGATCAGATGGGCTAGGCCTATCTGGATGACCCAACAGAAGTCTTCTTTGATCAAAACCCATTGCTGTATTGGTATGGGAAAAGTCACCAATGGCCAGTGCTCAGCAGTCTGGCAATAAATTATCTGGCTTGCCCTGTCGGTCTTTATTTCTTTCTTGAACATACAATGTCCTAAAGTAATAGTATGTATCAATATGGGTTGCATTGAGTTTGTCCAATTTGCTTATGTTTAATATATATATGATATTTGAGTAAAAAAATGTTTTTCTTTTTGACACTGTTTTGATTATGTTATGTGGATTGTATCTTATGCCCATTCCTGGTGGGCTGTGTTTTTACCCTGCCCCATATTGTTTGGGTGGTGATGGTCTTTCATAATATATTGTAAAGCGCTTGTATTATATGTCCCGTCTGGCCACTTTTTTGGGATTACACTATACCTTATCTCAAATCTATCGCACCTATAGTGCAGGAGGAAGAATTTGACAAGGGTCCCGCCTATTTGATCTACCTTGCTGATTTATAAGTCTCAGATTTCATTAAAATTCACATGCAACTTTAGAATTTGGACAGCACCCATAATTCCCTTTGTGGCCCACACTCCTTAAGTTTGTATATAACAGTCATAAGATTACATCACAATAAAGGAGTGTAGTGGGCAAATGAAGACTCAGGCGTATATCTAGTCATGGTGGCAGCCATCATTCTAGAAAAAAATGAAGCTCATTATCAGTATTACGGCCATGGGTAGTTGCTCTTAGGCCGCAGATCCATTTAGCCTCTGACTGTTTCAGGGCTAACTCCCTGTCTCAGCCTCTTTTTCAGACAAGGACATGGTCAATCCCATGAAACCAAAAATCAGAATCCTCAGGATGAGTTTTCTTGTAGTGTTTTGTAATAGGATATCTGGCATCACCATTTAGAATGGCCCTGTGATGTTCCTGTATCCGATATTTAAGATAACACACTGTGCTTCCCATATATTGATACAAAGATACAAGGGAAACCCAATATAGCAATTGGTCAGGGACCTGGGGTACTTATAGTGTTTCTAAAGACAGTGGTCCCTAGTGAATTCAAATAATGTGTTGAAAATAAATATAGACTAAATAGTTTCTATATTCTTTGTCCAGCCGGACAGAATTTAATGTAAAGTAAGTAGGTTTGTAGTCAATTATTAATACAGATTCAAGTGGGACACAGCCTGTGTCCTCCTACCACACAGAGAACTGTTTGACATACAAAAGGAGGGGTTCAGGCAAGGGCAACGTGGGGTCTACATAAAATAAAACCTTTTTGCAGACTGATAAAGTAAAACACACTATTGTGGTATAGTATAATCATACGCATACAGCATGTACAGTGTCAACAGCGTATCGATCCCAGTTTAAAAATGAAGGCATCATCCTCAGACCATTAGATTCATGCCTGTATAACATTGCATTATTGACGACGGCTGGGACATCATAGCCGTGGCATCTCGTTTAAAGGTTTAGGAGAGTGATGATGCACCCAGTGACTATGTTGACAATTGGTACAATTTGCAGAACACAAGTTCAAACTCTGGATAGGAATATGAAAGCGCAATTGGTTTGCACCGCAGAACACAAGTTCAAACTCTGGATAGGCTTATGAACACTACGAATTAAACCGAGCAATAATGATTAGCAGACCAGCGGAAATTCCAGACCGTGAACTTAATGATGTGGAGCCGTAAATGGGGTTTCATGCAGACACTAGAGGAGGTGCATCAGGCCACATTTGCAGCCCAATATATAGACAACATAAGTGGTGTTACGATTGATAAAATGCTTGATACTGTATTACTGTGGTGTATTAGAATTGAAATTACTAATCTTGTTTTTTCCCATATGTGCAGATGTTGCAAAGATTGTATATGAAAAAACCTTCTGGTTTCGGTGGTAACCATATGCCTCTCTTTTGGGTCTTTATAATGTAACTGAGACAGAGAGTATTTCTAAGGGTCAACCCTCTTCTGTATGTTATAGCTGGATTCTTCTACAAGATATTCTAAAGAATTATTAGCAGCTACTCCTTTTAGCCCGATTGACGTAGCCAGATTTTCCTTTTAAACGCTGTGAAATATGGCAAAGGTCTTTCAAAAGCAGACCGCATACCATACTATCTGAGAACCGGACTCGGGTGAGTGAGCGCGTTTCTATAGTTTTAGCCGCGGTGAGTTAGAACCTTAGTAATTGTTACAGTTATTCCTGTTTGATTGCTCAGCTTGGACTGCATTGATTGGGATGTGAAATCGCCAGGGTTATTGATGGATGGTTTTGGGATTTTGATAAATGGGGGTGTGCCTGAGGGGTTAGTTGGGCTCCACGGACCATTGATGCTCGCTCTGGCTTGATTTTATTGCATACTAATAGTCACACATTTTGGGATATGATATATTTGCTAAGTTTCTCAAATAGGGGTCTAATGAGATTTTCCAAAGGATTGCCTGTTCGTCTTTAACAAGTGCTGTCACCCAAATGTCTGGCAATGTTGCCATCATAAACAAACCTGTTCATAATGATGATATTTGCCTAATGTGCAAAAAGAACTCACAAGTAAGGAACTTAGAATTGTTATGTAGTGAAATATCGTAATTGTGGGGGATTCAAATGTAAAATGCACGTAGCAGTAGCTATACTGGTGTTAATCGCCATCACCACTGTTCGGTTCATTGAGAACTATAAGCTGATTTAGCTACCATTGCGAGCAGAAATAAACACAAGTATGAGCTTCGGATGATGAGACTGAGGGTGATAACAGGGCTGAGGGTCCATGGGGCCAACTAGCCCACCAGGTACCTCCAGTAAGCACCACGGAGCTGAGTTGCAGAGTGTTAAAAAGGGGCGTGGCCTCTGAACACCTCTCTGCAATGCACCCTCCTGGCGCATACTGGAGGTACAAAAAAATGGTCACTCTTCCTTTGGATATTACAAGACGTGGAAATGCAAAACGACATTTGGTATAGAACTTAGCCATAGACTTGTACTTTCGTCAGAAGTATTTTCCACATCGATGACGTTGGAATCGTAAAACTTGTTGTCTTAAGTTGTTTCCTTCTATACTTTTGGGTACAGCACATGTGCCATATTCTTCAATAAAAGACAAGACACTATCATCTGAATGTGTTCCGAATTTTGGAGTATCCTTGATCCATAATAGCATATGTATATGAGGAGCACCTGTTGCTTGACACTTCTTTCTCCAAAAGAAAACCCCAACTTCTCCAAAAAGATTTTTTTTTTATTGCAGATAAAAGACATCATAGCTTCAAATCTATGATTAAAATAATCCATTTACAGAATCCAAAGAGCACAATTCTCCAGGTGTCTTATATTCAATATTTTTTATATTGGAATTTGCCTCACGAAGAAATTCAAGTAAATAATTCCAAGCGTACTCATCTTAGGGTAAGGAACCATGTAGGAGTTCCTAAGTTCTGTAGCATACATTTCAGTTCTCCATGACGACGGTACCAATATTCATTAGTGCCACGCTGACATGCCATTAGATTATTCAGCTGAGATTCTAAATGATCATCCCTCTGGTGCACTTTATCCATAAAATCCTTTGCAGAAACATTTTGCAGATGTACCCCTGTTTTCAATATGTGATTTACTGCATATGAAAGTCCGGACAAGTCACTTTCAAACAAAAGATGAAATGTATAAGGGATACATTGTCTAAATCTTGGATTGTCTGCATATAATCTTGTTGTCCGATATTCAGATGCAAGAATTTGCACAGGTCATTCATCATATCATCCTCCTTTTTCTGTTGGAAACAACTGCCGAAAACAACAAGCTTCTAAGCTCTCTTCCCAAACACTACTGGGACTTCCCTTTGCTTTTTTCATTTGAAACAACTCAATAGTGTCCCCCATCACTTTTTTTGAATGAAGTGGGTGTCCACTGTAATGTTCATAAATGTCTTCACTTCTTGACATATCCACTTTTTCAATTTGTCCACTTAATGTTTCAGTATCTTCTGCTAAAAGTATTTCTTCTTCTCCAATATACACATTTTTATAGTACTCATTGTTTTTTATTAAATACAAAGTCACCTTCTGCACTTTCCTAACATCCACTAACTCGTGCCAGATTTTCTTACTCTTAGTAGGAACGCCATTAACTAGAATCACTAGTGGTTCCTTTTCTACACACTCTACACCAATAGTTTCAACATTTTTCTTTAAATCTAATGGTAAATATACAACTCTTCCTTTTAATCCTCTCTGTAAATCTGAAGGAGGCAATTTACCTGTGTTAGGCTCCATACGAACAATAGCCTGAAACAGGTGCACACACTGAATGGGAATAGACTCATAGTTATTTAAATCTGTCAATTCTGGAGGAATAGCAATCAACTCTAGATTATTATGGACAGCTCTAGCGGGCATTTTATTCTCATCTAATTTGTCATAACAATATTTACAAATACGCTGTTCAGAACCCAAATCAAAACAATTCTCTACCAACAAATAAGTTGCAAATTCCTTCCACTTATCATTACTTTCTCTTTCACTTTTTAAATACAGATCAACAGTCCTAGTCTCATTTTTATAGTGAGTTCGCCGGTAACAAATACACAAGTAATTTGGCCTTTCACCTGAAATCACTTTAAACTTTGTAATTTCACCTTCAAATATTTTTGTACAACTATGTTCAACATTCTCTTCAACATTTTCTTCTATTACTGTCTGAGTTTCTTCACTCTCTTGTTCAGGACCACAATTCAATATCATCACAAATCGTCTTCACATCTGAAACTGACCCACGCAAAAGAGCACTGTTCAACTCATTTAACTTTAGTGCCGGACTTTTTGCATAATACAATCTTCCGACTAACTTCCACATTTGAGTATTATGTACGGCCAAAATCCTGAAATAATGAAAAATACTTTGAAATACTTTTCTAGAAAGACAAGCCAGAGAATAACCATGCAAACCAGTATTTTTCTCACTTTGCAAGGGTCTAGTCCTTGCAACATCTTAATCTTTTGTTTAACACTTTTTTTTACTATATTACTATATTCTTGTAAATAAATACGTAAAAGGTCAATAGATTCTTGTTGGACAAATACTACTGCAATCCCACGTGTACACTGGGGCTTTAGCACGTCTGCCTAGAACTTCATCAGCTATCACTTCTTCTCCATCTCAGGGAACCATTTTCTATTTCTCAATTGGACAACCATTTCTAACCTCTTAAGCTCAACCACTGGTGTCAACTGCATGCAGCAAATCATTGGTCTGAAAATAACTCTCTTCCATTCCCCCCCCAAAAAAATCACAAACATTAGTTCTGTTAATTACTCTTTTCCTCTTTATGTCTTCATTGAATGGATTGGTTTATCTAGTGATCACATTCTGTTTAAAACTAAAATAAATAGTTTTCTTTTTATTTCAAAAGCCTTTTCAACAATGGATTCAATATCCTTCTTATTTTTATAAAATAGGAATCCTTTTTAAAATATTTCTTCAAATCTTTCAGCAAATTATGTACTACTCTATTATAAAATATTTTCTTTCGAATCTCTTTATACTGATTTTTTCTTCTTTTACCAAAAGTCATTTTTTTTGATTCTACATTTGCTTTTTCTCCTTTCCTATTATATCGATTTTTTTTTCTCGTTGAAGCATCATCAATGCTTTTAACATTTTGAACCTTATTTTTCTGACTAGAAATTTTTTTTATAAACTTTTTAGTAATCTTACCAGAAGATTTTCTCTTTTTGTCCACATTATGTTACTTATCCAATACTTGTTGTTGAGTTTTCTTCAAGTAAATATCCTTTAGCTCTCTTTTTATTTTTTTACCCTTTTCAGGCATAATAACGTTATTGTAATGATGATAAACAATATCTGTAAAAAATAAACATAAATAAAAGTATATTACTAATCTTATAAATTATACTTTTCTATTACTATGCAAACACATTCTATATAGATACTGACAGAGAAATTGTATACTTTAAATACTAATGTGAAAACGGTTACACTACACCACATGCATAGTGCATACGAGTTTGAAGCACTCTGTGCCCTTGCCTAGCTCACTATATGAGTACATGCATACTAACTGAATAATTAGAATAGTACACGAAAATACACTAAGTCAATCTATAACTAATTGATTTTTACTTTACTGAATGGATTAAAACATAGTACTGAAAGATTCACTATGGCATTGCAAGAGCAGTGACAGGGTGTTTGCTGTAGTGTAGGTATACTGACTAGAGAAGTGTAGGTCTGAAACGGTAAAGGTGATTAGACCAGAACATGCATAGTGTATAGGAGTTTAAAACAGTCTCTGTCCTAAAGCATGTTTTATTTTATAATGGAGAAATGTGCGCAGGGTTCATGGATCCGCCGTAAGAAAAATAAAAATGAAGTACGGGCTCCTGTGCTTGTTGGAAAATTAGCTACCTGGGGAGGGCCAAATCCCGGGGTCTAAAATATTCCATTTCATTGGGGTTTAGACGGGCCCTGTAGCCTGGGGACCGCCATTCCTCGGTGCTACAAAATAAATGGGGAAGAGGTTTGCTGCCGTGGCCAGGGCGACTGATGCTGGACGCTGGGGCTCACGGTTCGATCCCCGGCTCCGGCCGCAGGGGTCTGCCTAGCACCATGCGAATTTGGGCAATAACTCACTTGATCTTCCCAACGGCCCCCAGTGCCGAGATACCCCTTCGGGGATGATTCGTGCACTATACAAGTAATGGATTTACATTTACATTTACAAATGTGTGGGGAGACTCAAAGGTACTCCCCAGAAAAATACTTAGGTAGGACGGCCTTAAAGACCCCGTCCAGCTTCGGGAACCGCTACTCTTCAAAGCTTTGAAAAACAATGGGTCGGAGGATCTCAAAGCTCCCTCTAAGCTCCGCTGATCACCACCCTCCATGGCTTTTTATAATGTAGGAGACAGGCCGCGTGGCCCCATTCTAGAGCAGTCAAAAGCCTTGGGGAAAACCACCCCCCAGGACCAGCTCCTGTTGTATCTCGGTGTGTCTACCCCTGGGACACTGGCACTGGTTTGCTATGGCAAAGTGGAGTCGAGATTTCCGCTCTGTAATAGCAAACTTAAGGTCATATTAACAAGTGCCATTTCACCGCAATTTTTTTTAAAAAGCCAAATATGCGGTGAAAATTATGTTGCATTATTTACTAGGTGACGATAAGATGCATTAACGCAAGTTAGCAGCCGGTTTGGTAACGGCTCGCCTCGTAACTCCAATGAGTTGCAATGTAGGCAATTTCAGAGGCAAGACACGTTTTCCTATGACAATAGAACATGGAAGAGGGGAGTACGACAATAACGTTGTATTTACAAGGTAACCCTACACTTGAGGGACGATACCAAACTCTCGCTAATTGCGGTTTATGCTGAATCTTAACAGCAGCCGCACTGGTAATTCTAGACAAGCAACACTACTACCTGGATTTTACCAGCAAAAAAACACATTAAGTATATTAAAAACAAAAACCCCACATAAAACTCTTCACAAATTACTAATTTACCTTTCAAAATGATTTGTAGATTAAGAAGAATTTCAGTAACACACCACATTTTCAAAATCTCTGTGCTGCACTTCTTAGCAAAACCAAAAAATGTCAGTTTCCCTCTCATTCTGCACACATATACATGTACATATCACATCATATTGCTTCCCACTTTAATTCAAAATCTAACACACATTTCTATTGGTTACACATTTCAGCCCTTTCCAATTGACATACGTTTGAACCCTACCCTCAATCTACTTACTACCTCTAACCATGGTAACAGTACATGCAACACTGAACTAAGCACACAGGTCACAAGTTCAGCACACAATGTTGCAAATGCAAACAGCACGTGTGCTTGACGTTTCAAAATATCACCTTATCTAATGTAATGTTCCATTCAAACAGTTTTTCTTAACCAATAAGAAATATGCTTTTAAAAAACAGAAACATGCACCCTACTTTTCAGACTGCAATGTTTTTAAACAGCCAATCATTTCTATTGTTTTTTCAAAACTACACCTTATTCACCATTTTAGAAAATCTTACTTTTCAAACTGCCATTTCATTTACAGAGACCATCCCAGTGTATCCAGACCTCCTTTCAAAATGCCTACAGTATGGATTGTGGGACACAGCTATATTTTCTAGAGCCAAAGATAACACAGAAAATGGAGCAATTGAGAAAGACCTAGGCTTACCAAATGGATTGCACAGAGAGGGTTAAAGAGAGGGTTAAAGTGGCACCAATGGATGCCATTGGTTAAATCCTTTATACATCTCCAACACCCTGACCTCATAATTGTGCACTGTGGTGGCGATGACCTAGACACTTTGACTGAGGTAGGTCTGGAAATGTTTATGAAGGACACCTTTGGAGAATGGATGTCACTTTTCCCCCAAACTGCCTTTGTCTATTCTAACATATGCCAAAGGCAGAAATGGAACTGGTCCAATCAATTTTGTCCACAGATTGAGAAAGCTAGGAAACATGTCAATAAATCTGTTCCTGCTTTTCTCCGAGATTATAGAATGGGGTCCATTTACCACAACAATCTGCATTTCAATATGGATGGCATCTACAGGACAGATGGTGTACATTTTACAGATGAGGGTCACAGAGTCTTCCTCTTGAACTTTAGACTCTGCATAGGTACTTACTTGTAAGTACCAAAATTCTGTCAATAAACACAAAGGCTCTTTTTAGAGTCACCCAAAATCTAAACACATAAGCTTCATGTATATCTGAAAAATATTACTTTTTTTCCCTTGGAGTCGGTCACACGACGCGTTAGAGTCGTGCACCCAACGCGTGCACACCAGAGAGCCATAGCAAACTGAAATGGTGTTCCCTAGGACTGGAGGGGCCTTTGAGACCCCCTCAAACATTTTTTTTAAAAATCCCCAGGGGGTAGCGGGCCTTTAAGCCACCCCCAACCATTAATGTTTTAGCCCCAGAGGGTGGTGATCCCCGGTGCTAGGAAGCCCCTTTGGGACCCCATAAAACTTTTGCCCCCAGAATTTGGCCCCGGTAGCTAATTATTAAAGCCTGCGCTTCCTTTTATTTTTTTGTTTACAGCATGAACCGCGCACCCTAAGCGTACTTTGCCGTTTTTAGAAAATACATTGTTTTGGGCACTGGGAGTCTTTGTGGGACCCTCTAAGCAGATATAGAGGGTCAAAATATTTCTATCTTACCACCTTTATACATTTTCCACACTTCTTCAACTAACTTATTCAACCTTGCTTCTACCGAAGCACAAAATGGCTGCCAACAATTCCTGGTTTCGAATGTTAACAACCACTTGACAGCCAATTAGCATTCAGCTCATGAACGGGACGGTGCGCTCAGAGTGCGTGCAAGATGGTCATAGATATATATGTATTTTTAATTGTATTTTTCTCAGGAACTACTGAACGGATTTCACCTTTTAAGCAAAAGGCATGAGTCTGAACCAAGGACTACCACTTTGCCAAATTTGGTGTAATTCCGTTCAGCTGCTCCGGCTGTAGCCGTGATGAACGGTTCCTATGGAAAATTGCATGGGGAAAACACGTTTTGGGACCCGCCTTTTTTCTCGGCCCCCGCTTCAAATGCAATATTTTAGACCCCGGGATTTCTCCTTCCCACGTAACTAATTTTTAAACAAGCACAGGAGCCTGTGCATCGTTTTTATTGTTTTTATGGCAGATCCATGCACCCAGCGCACATTTCTCAGTTTTTTCAAAAACAAAATTCTTTTTTGAGCCCTAGGGGTCCTTGTGGGACCCCCTAAGCAGGTGTAGAGGGTCAAAATATTTCTTATGGGACCCCTTTCTACGATTTAAACACTTGTTCCACTAATTTCTAAATCCTCGCCTCTACCGAGCCACAAAATGGTTGCCAACACTTTCTGGTTTTGAATGTTGAAAACCACTACACAGCGAATCAGCATCTTGCGAGTGATCGGGACGGTGAGCTTATAATCTGCGCAAGATGCGTTGATCCACCGAGGCCATAGATGTATATGTACTTTTAATTGTAAATTTCTCAGGAACCACAGAACAGATTAACACCATATAAGCAAAAGGCACTAGTCTGAACCAAGGACTAAAACTTTGCAAAGTTTGGTGTAATTCTGTTCAGCCGTTCGGGCTGTAGCCGCGATGAATGGTACCTATGGAAAATTGTATGGGGAAAACACATTTTGTGATCCCAATTTTTTCTCAGCCCCCTCTTCACAAATCAAACCAAGACCTTCAGGATAGGAGCAGACCGGAGAGCCAAAGCAGTTTTGAAAATTTCACGAAGATTCGTCAACCAGCGCCAAAGTTATTCCAAATAGAATGTTGCGGATTTCCAAAGGAAAATAGGTCCCAACTATAACTACCAACTGGCGACCGCCAGTAGGTTATATATATGTATATATATATATATCATCATCATCATCATCATCATTTTAACTTTATTTCGGTTTGTTTATGAACCATTAAAGTACATCAAAAATAGAAAAATACATTTACAAGAATAGACTAATACACAGTTACATCTCATTTTAGATATTTGCAATAAATCAGTTAGCGTGTGATTTATAAGGTGACGATAAAAACACTAAGACAGTAAAATACATGGAATAAAAGTTTAAAACACGGTGGAAGGCTAGTTATTACTGAGACAGAACTGTCTACCTACATTAAAGTAGGTTACTACTACCGAATCAGTCTCCGTCTAATTAACCACATCGAAAACAAAAATTTAGCAATAGCAGTAACTATTAGTGCATTAGTATCAGTTTTTAAAATTCTAAAATACTCTATATAGTTCCTGACTCCTAGGTTCACACATAGCTGTATGATCCATTTTTTTCTGCTAACAGAATAAGCAGGACAAAACATGATCACATGGATTAAGGATTCATTTGGATCATTGCAACCTGGACAAGGACGAACTAAACCCATTTTCCATTTATCGGTGTAAGAGTGGAGGGGTAGTGTACCATATCTGAACTGTAAATACAGTTTTTTTGCTAAGACAGATTCTATAGTGTCTAATTCCTTCTCAAAACTGTAGACATTCTTGGAATCCAGGAAGCTGTCAGTGAGGCTAGAAGGCCTGGCTGATCGAAGGACCTCTTCTAAGTTGTAATGCTTTATAGACTCAGCCAGGGTTCTCTTTGAGATGGATTTGCATGTGTCCTCCGGGTTAGACCAGAGATTCTCCATGCCGATCCTAGACGCCTGCCCCCTTATAAAGGATAGCCACTTTATCCTCCCTGCACCCGGGCGTGCCATCACAATCCTCAGTTCTTCTCTATAGCACTCAAGCTCCGGGACACTCCACAATCTACGCCAATAGAGGAGCGGGCGTGAGGCAATTGCTTCTGCAATGGGCCTCAAATTTATGTCCAACCTTAGTGGAACTAGAGGAGTGTTTGTTGGTAAGGAGAGCAGCTGTCTAATAAATTTATTCTCTGTTATGCTAATCTCGTTCGCTGGACAATAGCCCCAGAGTTCCGCCCCGTAAAGGGTGGATGATCTGGTTTGAACCTTATATATTTCCAGCGGTACGCTGACTACTTTATGGACACAAGATTTCTGGACTTTAAGGATCCCCCCCATAGACTGAGAAAGGGTTAAATTAGCCTTTGTCATTTGGGTTTCCCAACTGATTTTATCATTTAAAGTCAGGCCTAAATAAGTGAAATTATTTACCCTTTCCAGGGCTCGTCCATCCATTGACGGGCGTGGACAATTGGTTGCACTGGCATTAAACACCATGTACTTTGTTTTATCTATGTTAATCACCAGATTCCCGTTCCTACAGAATTTGGTGAATTGGTCTAACACCCGCTGCATCCCCATAGATGTTTTTGAGAGCAGCAGGGTGTCATCCGCAAACATAAGTGCAGGAAATTTACCACCAGCTAAGTTAGGGGCGTCAATGTTATGTACACTAATTAGGTCATCGACAAGGCCATTTAAAAAAAGGGAAAATAGCGTAGGGGCCAGTACGCATCCCTGCCTAACTCCCTTCTCAATAGGAAAATCCCTTGTCAGCTGGCCGTATTTGCCATAACGAACCTTTGCATAGGTTCCTTCATGGAGTCTTTTAAGTTGGTGGCATAAATAGGGTGGAATCCCCATTGTTGTTAATATACTCCAGAGTTGGTTTCTGTCCACCATGTCAAATGCGGATTTGAGGTCCACAAATGTCAGGTAGAGGCTACCCCCTTCCATGACCACATGCTTCCAGTAGAGAACCTGGAGCCGTAGTAATTGGTCAATGGTAGATGTTTTAGCACGGAACCCTGCTTGCAGGTGGGAGAGGATGTTATTCTCACTAATCCAATCTTGCAAGCGTTGCAAGAGCAGTTTGGCATAGATTTTTTGAGTGACGTCAATAAGACTGATTGGCCTATAATTTGACGGGGCCAACGGAGATCCCTTTTTATAAATCGGAATGATTTTGGCGCCCAGCCAGGTGCTTGGAATCTCTTGGCCGTCAAGAATAGCATTAAATATGACGGTCAAGTAGGGGACCCAGATCTTCGGCTCATCTCTGAAAAGATCACCAGGGATCTTGTCCAACCCTGGGGCCTTGTTACATTTTAACCCTTGAACTGCAAGTGTAACTTCCGACATGGTGAAGGGGGGAGGAAGGCATCCAGGGCCCAATCTCAAAGACGTTGCTAGTAACGCTTTATGATGGGAAGCAGGGCTAGAGAAAAGATCACCAAAGTATGCACACCAGGCTTCCGCTGCGATGTTGGGATCGATCTTTACCTTACCTTCTGACTTCCCAGTATGGACCAAGTTCCAAAAGGTTCGGGCATCTTTCGCTATTAATGCCTGTTTGATGGCCTGCCATTTCTCTGTTTCCCATTCAGATTTTGCATGGGAGAGGAGATTCTTATAGGCATTCCTTGCGGCCATAATGGTTGCTCTATGGCCTAATTTGATGGCAGAAATTAGAGTAGTCTTCGCCTTCCTACAGGACTGGTTATACCAGGGATTTGTGACACATGCCTGTCGGTTAGTCTGTTTTGCCGGTTTAAAAAAGCTAACTGCTAGGGCCAGCATTAGTTCTTTATGTATGATTAAGAATTTGGCGTCTTTATCAAGATTGTGGGTATTTTCATGCAATATATTTAGGCGCTCAAACTGGGGAACGACACTTTTATACAATAATGCCAAATTGTCTGACGACGACTTAATAGAGGCCCATCGGATTCTTTTGCCACCCTGTAGGATCCTAATGTCACTGGAGACCACATCATCTTCTTGGTACTCCCCGTCGTGATTTGGTACTTCCAGCTCTGCTACCAAGGGGTTGTGGTCACTTTCCACGCGTTCAAGTACATGGAAATATCGGATCAAGTGCCATAAGGACATACTAACCATAAGGTAATCTATTATTGATGAGTGGCCCATTCCATTGTATGTACACCTTCCTGGGCTGTCCCCCGGGAAGCGACCATTGCAAGCTCTAAGTGAGAATGTATATGTCAATGAAGTGAGCTGCATGGCCATGGGTGTCCAGATTTTAGCTTGATAAACATTTGGGGGTGGGATCCGGCAGGCGTCATCCTCATCTATTGTTAACTGTGAAACCTCCCCAAGTGGTTCATAATGACAATTAAAGTCCCCCCCCATTATCACCTTGGTATCGCCTGAGAAGCTGTTTAATAGGGCAGTTAAAGACTCTAGAGTATAAGAAACCGTACCCCCCAAAACCGGACGTAGGTAGATGTTAATAATCGCTATTTTGGGTGTATTTCTGCGGGTTAGGAGAATACATAGAATATCACAAGTATTGGTGTTAATCCTTTTGACCGAGAACCCAAGATGGACACCCACCCATATGGTCAGTCCACCGGATGGTCTACCTCTAGGTCCTTTGGTTGCAAGCTCGGCGTAAGTAACGAAACCCATTCTATGATGAATAGCCCTGGCCCATGTCTCTTGGAATATACAGATACCATGGTTATCCACATAGTCACACCACTCCATGTTATCTAGCTTTGCAACCAAACCCGCCACATTCCATGATATCAACAATAGGTTTTTATTATTACGAGACTGTTGGTCAATTGGCTGATTTGGGGGTATGACATTTTCTACAATTGGGTCACCCATTTCAGAACTCGTCTGTACCATAGAGATCTCATAGTTGGTTATGGTGCAGTTGACATCATCTATACTAGAGGGGGAACTACCACATTGGAGGGATGTAGTTAAGAACCTTGTCCCACTCTGAATATCCTCCTCTACTAGCCCCCCTCCACCAACACTTAAATCTTTAACAAGGGGGGCGGCCATGACAGGAAGTCAATCGCAGCCGTCAAGGCCGGAAATGGCGCCATATCTGTTCGAGATTTCCAATGGGGTAAAAGGAATCAGGTGCTCCATATTCCTACTCCCCTGCAAATGCTCTGGCCCCACAGGGGGCAGACTGCGGCCACTAGCAGGGACTATATTCCACCCTAAATTATTCCTGGTAGGGAGAGGCCTTTGGAAGTGGCACATATAACTGTTAGTTGAAGGCAAGTGAATGTTCCTAGTACCATTGGAGTCAGGTAGCCCCCCGGAGAAAAGAGCAGGGGTCACATACGACCTTGGATAGAAATAAGTTAGGTCGTATGGGACTATAGCGGTATTCAAATTCCTAGGAGGCCCTGTTAGTATGGCCCTAACTGCTTCTGGGTTCCTAAAATTAATAACAACTATATCTCCCTCAATATTTTTTTCCCTAGTGCCCAGCCAGGGCAGGCGTCTAACATGGACTATCTCCCCATCGATGTAATATGGGAGTGGTCTATTTTGTCCTAACCAATGTAGAATCTTATTCTTAAGTTGGGGATGGCCCTCCTTTCTGCCTGCTTCTAATGGGGGGACATCTGTGAGTACAACTACAAAAGGTAGCGACTCTGGGGGTAATTCTACATTGGGTCCGTATAATTTATCATTTATGGGCTTTGCAAACCTCCCCCTACTCAGTTGCTTGCTCTTAGTACTAAGATTAGCGTCACCCATCTGGGGTTCTCTTACAACCTGGGCCGTAGATTTCGTTACTGTTTGGACTGGAGCCTGGACCTGTTGTGAAACCAAGTTTTTCTGCTGATTGTTATTTAAAGGCTTACTAGTTACAGTGTTTGCCTTAGCAGAGATCTTGGGAGGGTCTACAGAACTCTGTTTGTTACTGACAGGGGGTTTAGCGGCTCCGTTGTTACCACTGTTGGAGCCATTTGGAGCCAGCGGGATAGGAGCAGAAACTGTTGGAATCTGGGGTAGAGTTGTCGACACAATAGTAGACCTTGAGGAGGTCATGAGAACACTTGTTTTGTCAGCATACAGTGCCTCCAGGTTGCCTAGTCGGTGCTCCACCCTTTTTAGGATATCCAGGATCGGGAGCATAAAAGACCTAAGCAACTGCTCAACAGTATTCCGCTCAGTATCAATAGAGGGAATGGTTACTAAGCTTGGAGTGGAAACAGCCTCATCTTCCCTCCCTCGAGTATTAACAGGTTGTATAAGGTGTGGGTCTGGAATTGGTACTGCTGTGGGCACTATATCGGTCAATACCGAAGTTTTGTGTGTGATTACGCCAGTGGTCTTAAGTTTAGATGTCTTACCAAACTCAGTATGGCTGAGCTTGCCCCTTTGAGGAGCTCCTAACCCCCTCCTCTTTTTAGTAGGTGGTGGACCAAGGGCTTTAGAGGTAGTAGGTGGTCTGCCTAGCCTTTTGGGCTGCTCCTTAGGTAGAGGACAAGGTACATTGACCACATTGGGAGAGGGACTGGGGACACATGAAAGCAAAACATTAGGTGAAGAAACAAACAATGAGGAGCCCGTAGGCGATGGAGTACTTCTAAGGAGTAAAGGAAATGTATCCAGTGACAATGGATCTTCATAGGGTGTGTCAGTGATAGTGTCCGACATAATGGGTGGAGATGCCAGATCAATTAATGGTCTATTTTTCAAGGACTCAATAGAACGACGTCGTTCAATCCTGCGTTCGGATAGTGAGTCATCCTTATCCAAATCCACGGAAGCCCTAGTAAAATAATTGTCTAGTGTTCTTTTGCTGGTCCCCACAATACTGGAGTTCTCAGAGTTAGCCGCCATGAATAAGAGCCTACCTTACGGTCTGGGTCCAGAAATGTTAGTGGGGTAGCCCGTCCCGTCCTCGGACGTCCCCGGACGGCCACAGATGGTCCCGCCCTTGTCCCGGGCTTCTCCCGGCGCCCTCCCGCGCGCTCCCGCGCCGCGGGAAACTGTAAGTCTAGATATACTATCCAAGGTGGAAAAAGGTAAGGGAGGAGCCTGCAGGGAGAGCGTCCCAGCTGTTGGTGATTGGGAGTTGTGGGCGCTCCTGGGACTTGGAGTCCTGCGCCCACAACACGCTCGCAGCCCTGCAGGTCCCCGCAGTTGTAAATAAAGAATCCTTCAGTGAGGCAGATGAACAGTGGCCTCAGCGAAGCGGGACCCGCGCAGCGGGTTCCGCAAGCAGTAATCCGGGCAGGGAAACAAAACAAGGCACTTCTCCAAAGTCACAGCGGACCCTGCGTGGAGCGCGGTGAAAGCGGCAAGAATCAAAGGAATCCACCAGTGCGAGTGAAAGGACGGCTTATTACCGCTACGGCAATCCAGGGGAGGAGCCTGCAGGGAGAGCGTCCCAGCTGTTGGTGATTGGGAGTTGTGGGCGCTCCTGGGACTTGGAGTCCTGCGCCCACAACACGCTCGCAGCCCTGCAGGTCCCCGCAGTTGTAAATAAAGAATCCTTCAGTGAGGCAGATGAACAGTGGCCTCAGCGAAGCGGGACCCGCGCAGCGGGTTCCGCAAGCAGTAATCCGGGCAGGGAAACAAAACAAGGCACTTCTCCAAAGTCACAGCGGACCCTGCGTGGAGCGCGGTGAAAGCGGCAAGAATCAAAGGAATCCCAGCTGATCCCAGCTGATGCTCAATGTCGCCAAAGCGACAACGTGCCCGCCGCTCCAGAGAAAGGATCCAGATCCATCATCTGTGTCAGTTGGCACTCCTGGTTTCCCTTAATCAGACTCCTCAATGTGGGTTTAATGGCATCAGCTGGCATTGGTGAGGTCCATACCAAAAGAGATCTCCCTGGAAGAAGCTAGGCAGTGCTGCAGAGCATGGACCTTCTTGGAGGCCGTGCTGCAGCGAGTGGGTTTAGGGCCTTACTCCGTAGACTCATAAGCCTGCTATAAAATGCCCCTACAAAAAATATGCGGATAAATGTAGTCCTATCCCTGCCCTTCCCAATTTGCAGAGGCAACCATCAGGCCTATCCCTATCTCAGCTACTGTTTGCCCTTGTAATTGAACCCTCGTGTGCCTTGTGGGGATTGCTTTGGGAGTGGGGTCCTGAGAAAAGCATTGCTCTGTATGCGGATGACATCCTACTTTTCCTGGGGGGTCCACAATCTTCAGGCTCCAGATTTCTCGAAGACCTTCAGCTACATGGTGAAGCTTCTGGCCACAGATCAACTTGAACAAATCGCTGTTGGTGCCAGTTAAGGGTTAAATGGGAGTATATTGTTTGTACTGTGGGATCACGATATGGCATCTCTCCTTCAAATGTTTAGTTAATATATTTCACACCTCCCAGACCTAGCCTGGACTCTTAATTTATATTCATTTATGGAACCCTTGAATAGGGACCTGCAAAAATGGGGCAGTTTGCCTCTAAAGCCAGTGCTTTTTCTTTGTCCTCGCGAACTTCCCCCAAAAGTGATTGTAAATGCTGACATTGAAGATCAATACCTTCTTTTGGGCATGAGGGCACCACTGAGTAGCCTTCCTCTCCGCTAGGAAATCCCTGTATAAAGATGGCATGGGTACCGGATAAGACTTCACCTCTTGGGTCTGGTCAGTATTCTCGGTCTACTCTATGTGCACCGATACCTCACTTTCTCCCTCACTGTATCCAGGCTCGCCTGCTTTGCTGGAGGGCAGCTCCATGTTGTATTTACTGGGACTGTAAGCTTACTGGGATGACACAGTTATAGCAGGGGACATGGCTGCATCACATGTTGGGCTTCCAGGGCTTTGCACAGTGGGATAGGGATAACCTATCTAGCCGATGTTAGACATGGTGGGGCATTACTGTCATTCCTGGATGTGCAGGTGTTCTACCAGCTCTCACACACACATGTTGTATCTGACTCCCTCAGGAATTGCTATGTGCAGGTCGAACCACACAAGCCACATGTGCGAGGTGCTATTTACCCGAAGTTGAATATTTCCATATGGTCTGATCTTGTTTGGTGTTATCCTTCTTTTGGGAAGAGATAGGCCTAGAGCTTTTTCTGGTCCTTGGTCATAAGATTGATCTTGATCCTAGGACAGCCCTCTCGGGTCTCTTAGAGGAGGGTGGGTGGGCCAAGACTGTAGAGGACCTTTATTGGGGTGACCACACTGTTGACCAAAAGAGATATTGCTGTTGCTGTAAGCTACCAGAGCCTCCCTGGTTGGAAGGATAGTGAAGGGGGGTATGCTGATGTGCCTGCCTGTAGAAGCCGATATATGAGGCATGGGGATGACCCCAAAAGCATGATAAGATGTGGAGCAGGTGGTGGACACATCAATGACTGAATATGTAACAATGTTGGTGATCATGCCTTTTCTATATCTACATATCTGATAAGATGCATATTGATGTAGTCTTCTACTGTAGTGTACTTCCTATATTCCCAATAGGCTCTGCGCATTGGAATATTATATTCAGCAGTGTAGACGTAGGACTGAGGTCGACTAGGTCTCTACTGACTATATTAGACTTAAGTTTTTGCCAGCTAGCTCAGAGGTCACTAGAAACTTTCTCAAATAAACGAGGAGGAGTTTAACCTCCCTGGATAGACAAGAAGGGATTAGCTTCTGACAATCATATTACATGACAACTTTGCTCCCTCAGAATAAGAGTGTATCTCTAGAGTCGTGTGAAAACAATAGACAGTTATTTCACTCAGTCAAGTGTGCATACTTAGTTTCACCAGAGTGCAGAGAAAAGAGAGACGGGCGTTTTCAATGAAAGGTGTTATTTTATTGAGCAGTCTTCTTTCTCATACAAGAGAAATGAATTGCCACAATTGCAATACTCATAGTGAAGTAAAGTGCGTACAGTAAAAGGAGGATTAAGAAATAATACTGTAAAAGCATTGATATGGTTTCTTAGCCATAAGATACTTTAAAATAGATAAAATATATACATACTTATATACATTGACTAACATACTCAACTGGTGCTTCTAAATACGCCTACCCCGGTGTACCTGACCTAAGCCTAATACGTGGGAAGGAGTAAGTAAGTAGCAGTTTAAGTTAAGTTTGTTTTTGCCAAGAATCTGACTCAAGAATTCTCTCTAAGGTTTTAGTCCGCTCCGTACCTGGGTATTAGAAAGCAGGAGGTCTGGTACCTCTCTCTCAGTACTCGATATCCCAGTAACCCGCGAAGGTATCTGGAAACACCGGAGCTGGATTTCTCGGCAGGAGAAAAGACAGCGTCTCTCTCAGTGCGTCAAAAGGGAGGGGCAGCGTCCGTGGGCTCTCGCATCAGCTGGGCTCTCGGGCAAGTAGATAGCTGCTCTGCTCCAAAACCACCACCGTGTGTTTGCTTAAGGCAAAGTTGGTATATTTATACCTGAAAGGTGCCGGGTTTGACGTAAGGTTGGACATAAGACGTCAATAAAGATGTCACTAAGAACTGGCCGTTCTTACAGTGCTTTACAGGAGTTCTAGGACAAAATCAAAACAAAAGCACGGGGGATTTCCCAGGTTGCTGGAGGTTTGGTTTGTTTAGAGAACTCGTTGTGCTTTCTAGGAGTCTGGGGAAGTAGCCTTGCTTAATGTGACAGCATGTGCTACAACTGAATATGGATATGATTATTATGCCGTTGTAGGGATATTATTGAATATAACCGAACAAGGGCATAAAATAGTAATATCGATTTAGGCTCCTGGATAAAAACACAATACCCACTCCACGACCTAATGTCCATCATTACTAAAACTAAGCAATAGTAAACATTTAAAGGTGCATGTGTATTCCAACCCACCCCAAAATACATTTTTTTTTGTAAAATGGTGTATGCGAAATACACGTAAAATGATATTGTTATTGTACGCTCAAATGGCTCTTAATACAGAAAAGAAGGTCGACACCATTCCATCACATATAAATAGAGTCGCTGTAAATGTGCTAGAGGCTGAGGTAATATATTGTCTCTAGAGTTCCTAAAAATAGAAGCTCTGTTCTCTAAGAATAGTTCTACTTTAAGCAGAGTACAAGTGCCAGGAAAAAAGGTAAATATTTTGGAATCGAAGAAAAAATTATTTTGCTTTCAGTGGGAGAAAATAGTTCCAAATATTTTCAGTAGCTTTTGTTTATCAAAGCTGAAGGCCAAATTCAGAGTTCAGGGAACGCTGTGTGCTCGTTTGCTTAAAAAGTTATTATTTTTGTTTAGGCGAGAACATCATTTCAGACAGACTCGCAAAAAAGTTGTCTACGGCTTCAGGTGAAAGTTCGGTCAAGTTCGAAAATGCCGCAACTGAGCAGTCTCGAGCATGATTGCTATCGGCGATGTCAGGATCAGCAATGCTCACAGAAGGTCGTTCCTGGGTGATGTTGCTCACATCTCGTACTTCACTACCCCCTAATCGTAGTGGTGAAGTCTCAACGAATGCCGTCATCAGAATGGGTAGCCGCTGGGGACAACACGATGCATGAGCCGTTATCGGACTTAGCAAAGTATCTATATCCAATGGTACTGCTGATGGTAGTGTAAGACAGACGTCCAACACACATTCTTCTCCGCATAGCATACATTGAAGCACAGGTGAAATGCAATTCTGCCAGATGGGTCTGAATGAAAGAAACCAGGTCATATTCAGATCTCTTAGCCGGGCTAATCCAAGGACTTTAGTTATGAGGTCCCGATAGCGTATAGCCAGGATCGTTTCTTCCATCGTTGCTGGAGTCTTGTCTGCGACTTGGCTTGCCATATCGAAGCAGAAGTATAAAAAATAAAATGCCTGCTACGAGTCCCAACAGAAGTGGTAGGCCGCCAAAGACAGCATGGACAAAATTAGGAAAAATGCCCAGAACTGTTTCGAAGGGTGTTAACAGTCCCTAAAAAATTGTCTTAAATATATGTGGGATACCACTCGTATCAAGGGCACCGTTGTCTGTAAAAAGACAGACTTTATTCTGCTTAAAGTATCAATTCGAATAGAAGAGATATTCAAAGAAGGCCAAATTGTTGCCTCCGTATCTGGAGTGCTGTTTGGATACAATACTTGCATACAGCAAGTGACCATGGAACTCACGCTCACGAGATAGGCTTTTGCTGGCACCATGCCACAACAGCTGTGGTCCACTATTAGAATGTAACTCCCGTTAGAAAGTCGTCTAAAGAATGGCTCTATTTGTGTTGCAGGTGTGCTGTGCTGGTGACATGAAAGGTTATTTGTAGTCCCCTCACAGGCCCCATGCAGCTCAATACCTTGACACAGAAGTATACCGCTTAGTGATTGTTTTCAATTTTTAACACTAAGAAATACATTCTGTTTCTTTTCACTGTAACATGTGTGTGTATAAGGTAATTTCCATGATGACTTGATGTAACCTTTACCCAACCTTTCATACTGGCCCGCTGGTCTATACTCTTGACAGTATTTAAATTGGAAAGTTGTTATCGGAATTGTGATTATTCCAAGTATTATCCATTCAATGACAGGTCTTTCTAACATTGTCAATGGTAATCTCTCAAGTTTTTCAATGCTCAGAATCGTATAGTCTGCTCCTTTTTGTGCCAAACTGATTTGTGTATCAGTAAGGTTAAAGATAGAGAATAATGACGTTGTGTTGATTAAACGCCAGGGGACGTAGCCTGAACGCAGATTTTGCAACGTCCAGCCAAGCTGTACAATAGAACGTAATTGGTACTGACCGTGTTGTAACATTAGTAAGTCTTGCTCTATTATATCAATAGCAGATGATTCAATACTGTCCAGTGAATATATTCTGGAGGACAGAGTCATTACCCCATTGTCCATAACAGAAAATGATTTTTCCAAATGAATACGATCAATTTCTCGTATTTTTTCTGCTGTTTTAATTTGCATCACTTTCCAAGCTTCGTTGTAAGTAGCATATATACCGGCCGCTATGAAACATTTTTGACGCTGTTTGCGTGGCCCCATTATGAAATCATGCAAGTCAGCACCGTCTTTAAGTAAAGTCAAGTGTTGCTTAATTTCTGCCAGTGTGGATGTCTGTAACCATTCGAGGCAGAGTTTTCCTACACTGTATGTTGTAACTATCCCTGGATGTTGTCTCTGGGAGTATCTAGGGTCTGGACTGGTCAACTTGAACCCCTGTATTTTGTTCAGGAATCTATTTTGACAGTTATTTGTGTCTGTGGGCCAGATCAACCATTGTTTCTAATCAGGATGTGTTCTGTTTTGGTTAAAAATATGGGATACGTCTATCTCACCATCGGTAGTGCTATTACTGTCAGGTGTTGGCTTTGGAATAAACGGTTTGTTTAAGTCTTTAATTTTGGCTAGGCCAAGACAGGTTGTCTGTTGAATTGTGTCATTCAAGAATATAATTTGCTCTGGGATCATGCAGGCTCTAAATAATGCTTCTAAACCTTGGACCTGCCATTCATTTGTACCCCAGATGGTTTTTGTTTCAATGTTATATTTCCAAAAATCAAAACCAAATGTAGTCAATTTTTCAAAAAAAAATTCTGAATAGATCAATTTAGTGTTTGTCAGCATTGTTTTCATCCCTGTCTTATTTAACAGTTTGAAATAAAAAGTTTCTGCTTCACTTGTGTTAAACCCTGAGAAGTAGGGACATTTCTCGTAAAATGTCTTCGAACTACCTTTTGGTGGAGTTGCACAATGTTCCCATTGATTATAATTAAAAACATTTCTAGGTTGAGCAGATTTGTGCAAATAATGATGTGCATAGTGGTTGTAGCAATACATTTCTTCATAATTAGATGAACCCTGTAAGTAATCATGTTCTGTAAATTTTGCTGACATAACTAAATCTGACATCATATCATTAATACTTTCAAAGTCCCAATCATCAGAGAATGTACTTGGTTTTACGAAGTCACTTAATGAAACCTTGAACTGGTGTGGATATTTCAAGAGCTCGACCGGGCCATAGATTTCGTAATCCGTTTTGTCCCAAGCTACCCCACTGTGTATTAGATTGACTGTGACATTTACTGATGATAGTTCTCTTTTCTCGATGTGAGATGACTTGTGTGGCTTTAGGACCAAGTTGATGTTCTGACTTGCTGTGCCCATTGTACAGTATTTTCCCTCAATAAATCTTCCTAAACAAAGAACCATGATGAGCCAAAGCACCAAACACAATCCAAAATTCAATCCATGGAGAAATCAGATAGGTTTCTTTGAGTTGATGAAAGAGTTCTGTTACTTTGTCTTTAAAAGTTTTTGTTGTTGGCTGTTCTTCAGGTTCGCTTGGATCCTCAGAAAAGTCATCGAAATTTCTGAAGTAGCCTGAATTGCCACATTTGCAATACTCATAGTAAAGTAAAGTGCGTACAGTAAAAGGAGGATTAAGAAATAATACTGTAAAAGCATTGATATGGTTTCTTAGCCATAAGATACTTTAAAATAGATAAAATATATACATACTTATATACATTGACTAACGTACTCAACTAGTGCTTCTAAATACGCCTACCCCGGTGTACCTGACCTAAGCCTAATACGTGGGAAGGAGTAAGTAAGTAGCAGTTTAAGTTAAGTTTGTTTTTGCCAAGAATCTGACTCAAGAATTCTCTCTAAGGTTTTAGTCAGCTCCGTACCTGGGTATTAGAAAGCAGGAGGTCTGGTATCTCTCTCTCAGGACTCGATATCCCAGTAACCCGCGAAGGTATCTGGAAACACCGGAGTTGGATTTCTCGGCAGGAGAAAAGACAGCGTCTCTCTCAGTGAGTCAAAAGGGAGGGGCAGCGTCCGTGGGCTCTCGCATCAGCTGGGCTCTCGGGCAAGTAGATAGCTGTTCTGCTCCAAAATCACCACCGTGTGTTTGCTTAAGGCAACGTTGGTATATTTATACCTGAAAGGTGCCGGGTTTGACGTAAGGTTGGACATAAGACGTCAATAATGATGTCACTAAGAACTGGCCGTTCTTACAGTGCTTTACAGGAGTTCTAGGACGAAATCAAAACAAAAGCACGGGGGATTTCCCAGGTTGCTGGAGGTTTGGTTTGTTTAGAGAACTTGTTGTGCTTTCTAGGAGTCTGGGGAAGTAGCCTTGCTTAATGTGACAGCATGTGCTACGACTGAATATGGATATGATTATTATGCCGTTATAGGGATATTATTGATTATAACCGAACAAGGGCATAAAATAGTAAAATCGATTTAGGCTCCTGGATAAAAACACAATACTACAACTGGAGAAAATGGACAAAAGTTGGTTATAAAATAATAGGGGCATATTAGCAAGGCACGGTATGAAATTATCTCCGCTTTTGCGTCTGTTTTCGGGCGCAAAGCGGCAATAATTTCATCGCCTTATCAGCAAAGACACGCTATCGCATGTTTTGCTGATTTAGCGCCCCTTACAACAACGCCCAGCTTTGCATCTCTAATGAGATGCAAAGTGGGCATTCCGTGCCAAAATAACTGGAGAAATGTTGCTAACCGACATTTCTCCAATTATCAAGCTGCACGCAAACAAGCAGAGCGATAAGAAAAGTAGCGCTAACAAAAGTTATCGCTACTTTCCTTACGCCTGCTTGTAATCTGACTGAGCCATGTAATCAAATGGGAGGTGGATTACATGGCTAAGACCACCCTGCCCTATCAGCAAGGTAACGCGGGTCGCAGTGTGATTATCCCTGGATTTCCAGAGATAATCACACCCTTTTCCAGCTAACGCATGAATTTATATCGCTTAAGAGATAAGCATTGCTAATAGCACGCTATCTCTGCTATAGAAACCAGCATTAGCCTGCGATAATTATCCTCACGCTAAAAGGGCTGAGCGATAATTATCGCAGGCCTTTGCTAATAATCCCCATAGTGACACCAGCCTGTGATTGGAAATGCTTTAAATATATATTCCCTAATTGTCTTCTCCAGTGATTCAGTTACTGTTTTAAACATATCTTTTCAGACAAGGCTACCCAAAGGTAATTTCATCACAAAAATCATACAAATTTAACTATCCTCTGCTCAGATCTTCCTCTGCTTAAAAATGTGCCAATGCTGGCCCACATACACATGCCTTGGATCAAAGAAAATCTCCACTTCCAAGCCGCTTTTCGCCTGACCTGCTTTTCTGCTCCAATCTTTGGAGGATGGATTCCGCAACTCGAGTAAAATGTTTCTTCATGCAGTATCATAAGGAAACTTGAGCCAGAAACCTAAGCATATTTTCTCTCCATTAATCAGTCCATTATGTAATACAACACTGTTTGCATTCTCAGTCGCAAGGGATTGTAGTGATCACTGCAACTAATCTTTGGGTCAGAGTTTTATTTTAATTATTCAAAACATGGATAAGTAATATTGGTGATGTGAATTTAATCATTCCATTGATTTCCCAATGGTGGATTACCCAGTCACAGAACATTGGGTATAAAAGGTGTTCTTTTTACAGATTTATAATTTAATTAATTTTGTTCACCCTAAAACAGTGTTTGCAAATTCACCATCATTTAGTTGCAAGTGTGAACAAATTATTAACCCACATCTGAACTGTGTGACTCACTGTCTCATAAATACAGAAGATATACGTGTTAAAGCAGGTTAAGACCCCCTAATTCCCAATATTTTATTTTATTTATAGATTATAGAGTTTCTCATATACCGTCAGATGGTAGCATAATGGTTTTGAGTGATAATCACTAATTCTGATCTCTCAAACCAAGGGACAATGTTGCATGAATGGGTTGAGGTAGTCTGTATTGTGAACTCATGAACTTGGGCAGATTGAGGACGTAAAACTGCTTTCTAACTCATTTTAGAATCTGTGCACTGGTGGCCTGTAACAGATGTGACCCTAAATACAGTGGTTATGGCCTGGTGCAGTCACTCATTTAATAGGCTATCTAAAAGGAAAAATCCTTTTTCTTCTTTACTAAAGTCTGTAGTGCTTCACTGTATTCACACTTTGGGTGAAAAATTGCAAAATATATAATTTTTGATTGACTTCGCATGAAATCATGATTAACATGACTTTTTCTGTGTCCCAGCACAAAAAAAATATTAATTTGGTCCTAAGTGTGATTCTTCACAGTATTTGCTTTTTGCAAATGTTTTACAAGCCTGCCCTGAGAAACTTCCCAGTTGGGTGAAGTTAATTACTCCCCTAGCCGGCTGGCAGTTCAAAGCCATCCATAGTCACCCATTTGGGTGTGAATAGCTCTATCCTGGTAGAGGAAGAAGGAAATAATGATATCTGCGTAAGATGACGTGCTAATAATGACTGGAAAGTCTGGGCATGTCTATCTCAAAGGCAAAACGTTGGCACTAGTCACAAAAGGGATTACCTCTGACATCTTGAGGGTCAGAATCAAAGAGGTTTGGCAGACAACAGCTTGATTCTGCAATTTTGAAAAATCTCAGGATGCTGTGCTAGGTGTGAGATAGATAGCCTTTGAGCTTCTCCCAGGAAACAATTGTCAAGGGCGGAGAGGTGATATGGCATCTTTGAGCTGGGCAGGGATGCACATCTTTTATATTTTTGCAGTGGTGCTTTTTAATCTCTGCATAAAGAAGTCACTTTGAGAGAAGAGGGACCACTGGCAAAACAAAGAAAGAAAGACAAATCAGCCTGTTGATGAATGAGCTCTCCAGACATGTACTTCTTGGGTCTCTATGGTTTGTCTTCATTGCCAGTGGCCCTGGATGCCCCACTTCCTCTGGGGGACAGCAAATGGTGGACTTCCTGGGGAACGTAAAGGAAATTGTTACCTTGGAAGTCTGAGAACCAGTCTTGACTGGTCTTAATGTGTCGCAATCTTATATGCAATCTCTGTATTATTTTATTTGGGATTTGTTTTAAACATCAACTAAAAATTATTATATTAAAATGTTCTTTTTTTTAAGTTCAAGTTTATTGAAACCAATCAGAAAGTACAAAATGATAATGCATCAAGAAATAATAATATACAAGAAATAATGGAATGAAACAATGCCAAAGAAGAAGCAAGCGGAATCAATAAACAAATTACTCTCTTCATGAAAAAAAAAAGAAGGAGAGAGAAAAAATACAAAAATAAAAATGAGACTATAAGAGTACAAAGAGCTTGATTAATGTGTGCACAACTTACATTGAATGCGGAAAAGCATGTGAGTATATAATACAGTTGAAAGTGTAGAACTGCAAAATGATATGCAAAAAGACAACTTTGAACCTTCAAGGGGGTTTACGAACGTCATCGGATGAGTTAATGGGAACAGTGGCAATAGAGGGGCAAGAGGGAGAGGAATGGGAAGAAAGGTATTCGGTAAGTGGAATCCAGAGCAGGTCACGTTTAATGGCAAGGGAAACAGGGGAAACATAATTAGTGTCAAGTCTGTGATTAAAACAAATAACGTTCCACCAGGCGGAGTATGTAAGTTTTGAAAAATCTTTCCAGTTGGAGGTAATCAAATGGAAGGCAATTGCAATAAAAAGATCTAATAATTTATAATGAGAAGGGGATTGAGGCAGGTCCGGGGAAAGGGAGCCTAGAAGAATGGTGGAAGGGGAAAAGGGAAGTTGAAAGTGGAAGATTGTGGAAATACGAGACCAAATTGCACGCCAAAAAGGAAGCAACCTTAGGGCAATGAAATAACATATGAGATAGGTCAGCAGAGGGGAAGGAACAGGACCAACAGGCTGGGGAGAGATCAGAGGAGAAGGAGGACAATTTAGACGGAGAAAAACACAGTCTTTGATAAACAAAATAAAGGGTTTGTGTGGTATTGGCAGCACAAGAGGTTTTGTGAATTTTAATCCAAAGTTTATCCCATAAAGAGACGGGCCATGTGGTTGACAAATCCCGTTCCCAGGCCAGTTCAGAGCGTGATTTAGTGCGTTCAGAGGGTGTGATCAGACAGGAGTAAATGCGTGAAGCTGAAGGTGAGGAGAGTAAAAGAGGAGATAAAAGAGGATAGAGAGGAGGGAAGTCAGAAGAGGGTGGGAGGGACTGAAGGAAGAAAAGGAGTGCAGGAAGTAAAAGGTCATACTGTTTCCGAAAGGAGTTAGGGAGAAGAAATTGAGACTGAAGTTCAGGAAAGGAAAGGGGCACTCCGTCGGAAAGCAATTGTGAAATCCAGTGTAAGCCTTTGGAAATCCAGGTTTTCCAGCAGAAGGAGCGATTTTTGATGCGAAGGAGTTTGTTATGCCAAATGGATTGGTGAGATAGAGAAGCAAGGGAAGGGTAAGTAGAGGGAATAAGAGGAGCGAGGATGTGGCACCAATGTGCAATAACAGGAGATCGTAAAAAGGAAGTGTGAGCCGAAAAGGCCAGGACTTCCGAAAAATCAAAGGGGGAAATGAGAGATTTCTCCAGAGATAGCCATACCGGTGGATAGGTGATAGGATCCGTAGACAACCAACGAGCCGTTTTGAAGTCAGGGAATTTCAGTCCTCCGTGAGATTTGTCTTTTTTAAGGAAGGTCAATGCAATCCGAGGAGGTTTATTTTGCCAAAGAAATTTAGATAAGAGAGAGTCTAATCTTTTAAAATAATAGTGAGGAATGCGGACAGGAATCATGGAGAGGGAGTATAATAAAATAGGAGCCAGCATCATCTTTATTGAGTCTAATCTCCCCCACCAAGAAAGAAACAGAGGATTCCATTTAGTGAGAGAGTCAGAAAGTTTCTTGGAGATATAATCAAAATTAAATTTGAGAGTATCCGAAATGGAAGGGGAAAACCAGAGGCCCAAATATTTAATTTTGGAAGTTTGCCAGGAGAAACCAGTGTGAACAAAATAGTGATGAAGGCAGGAGACATTAAGGGGTAAAATCTCGCACTTATCACGATTAAGGCGGTAACCAGAAACCAAGGAGAAAGCATCGACTTGACGGAGAAAGGAGGGAATAGTGGACTCAGGGTTAGAACAATAGAAAAGGATGTCATCTGCGTAGACTGAGAGTTTGACTTGGTTGGGACCAGGGTTATAACCAGTAATAAGACTGTCCTGTCTAATGTTAGTTAAAAAGGGCTCTAGTGCAACAATGCATAATAAAGGGGATAAAGGGCACCCTTGGCGGACACCTCTAGAAAGAGAAAAATAGTCTTAAATGTTGCCATTGGCGAAGATAGAAGCTCTGGGGCCAGAGTACAGGAGGGCAATAAGGGAAATCAATTTTGGAGGAAAGCCAATCCAAGAAAGAGCGCGAAACATAAACTTCCAACTGATCCGGTCAAATGCCTTTTCGGCGTCTAGTGCAATAGCTGCCAAAGGATAGTGAATGGAAGAAGCCTTGCTGAGGATATTAAAGAAAACTCTAGAGTTATCAGATGATAAGCGGCCTTTGACAAAACCGGATTGTTCTGGGCCAGTAATTTCAGGTAAGATGGGATCTATACGCAGGACAAGTAACTTGGCAAAAATGTTGTAATCGGTATTCACAAGGGAAATGGGTCGATAATTTTTACAGAGTGTAGGGTCTTTATTATCTTTGGGGATGAGGCAGATCATTGCTTCCTGAAAGGTACCCTGGGAGGAGCCATCATTGATAAAGGAATTGAAAAGAAGAAGTAATTGGGGTAAGAGTTGTTTGTAGAAGTGGTTATAGAATTCAATAGTAAATCCATCAGGACCAGGGGCTTTACCTCGTTTAAGCACTGAAACCGCGTGGGAGATTTGCGCTAAAGTAATGTCCGCTTCAAGAGGGGAAAAATCAACATGGGAAGAAGAAAGGGGAGGAAGAGAGTGGAAGTAAGAGGCCAAGTCATCAGGAAGAGGAGGGGATTCCGGAGTATAAAGTTGTTTATAAAAGGATACAAAATTCTGTAGAATATCTTCATCTTTAAAATGGGAATCGCCATTCGAGTCAGTTATGGAGGTAATCCTACTCCGATCTTGACGTCTTTTTAGGTAGTTGGCTAAGAGTTTACCCATTTTGTTTTGACCCCCATAATAACGGGTGCTGCATTTCAGTAGGTAAGAGGCTGCGGCATCAGTAGAGGACTTATTAAAAGCAACTTTAGCTGAGATAAGATCTTCAAGAGAGGAATCGGAGGGGGATCGATAATAGGAATATTCAAATTTTTCAATGTTTGCAAGAAGAAGGGAAGATTGACGTTCAAAACCTTTTCTTTTTTTAGAAACATAATTAATTATAAATCCTCTAGCTGTTGCTTTAAGGAGTCCCAAATCATGACAGGAGAGGAATCAGGGGTGGAGTTAGTATTGAAAAAGTCTGAGATAAAGGCACTGAACTGGTTGGTAAACTTGGAATCAGTCAGGAGGGAGTTATTAAAACGCCACCTACCAGGCGAGCGAGAGAAGGGTATCAGGTCAAAATCTACCAGGACAGGGGCATGATCGGAGATGAGAATGGAACCAATTTCGGATGCAAGGACACATTGGGTAAGGGATTTGCTAAGGAAGAGGTAATCGATACGGGATTGAGTTTTGTGGGGGGGGGGAGTAACTGTATTCTCGGAGGGAAGGGTGACAGAGTCTCCAAATATCAGTTAAGGAGGCACGTCGAATAGCAGAGGTGAATTGATTATGCATTTTGGATCGGGTAAAGGTAACTGGGGAGTGTCTGTCAAGGAAGGGGTCATGGATCTGATTGCAATCGCCACCAAAAATAATGTAATGGTCGCTGAGGGAGACCAATTTATCCAAGATAAGGGGCCAAAAGGAGTGATCAACAGTAACTGGTGCATAAACATTGAAAATAACAAGAGGTACATTATCTATAGACAGTTTTAAGATCACAAAACGACCATCAGAATCAATTTCAAGGTGAGTATCAGAAACAGCAAACTTTTTATGAACCAATATGACTACGCCATTCTTTTTCCCCAAAGAAGGGGAGGAGAAAACATGACCGACTCAAAGTCTCTTTAATTTAGAAGCTTCAATGTCGTTAAGGTGGGTCTCTTGTAACATGGCGACGTCAGATTTTAATTTGGCCAAATGAGCTAATACTCGTTGTCTTTTGATTGGACTATTCAAACCTTTAACATTCCATGAGGAAACTCTGAATGATATACAGTAAAAATTATTAAATGCAAAAATGACGCAAACAATACAGTAATAAGTGCAAAAATAAGAACTAGTACTGAAAGAAAATGCAATTCATGAAAACAAGAAAGGAGAAAGAGAAAGAGAGAAAAAGAGATCAAGAAGGAGGGAGAAAAGGACAGGGGAGGAAGAAGAAGGAAGAAAGAAAGAGAATGGGAGAGAAACATGCTGAGGAAGAGAAGTAAAGAAAATAGATAAACTGGAAAGGGCAGCAGCTGATAAAGAGACAGAAAAGAGGGAGGAAGTAAGAGAGAACAGAGAGAGAAAGAGAGGACAATATAGGAGAACAACCAGATAATAACATGAGATCGAGACATACCTACAATGGAAGGATTCAACAGAACAAGGGGAAGGGAGGAACCAAACGGGATGACGGTGCAACCGGGACCAAGCAGGACGGAGAACCGGGAGGCATCACGTGAAGGGAAGGGACGAACTGTGGAGAAAATAAGGAAGCAATGGTCACAAAAGAACAACAGAGAACACATGTGGCAACAATAAATTAGCAAGCGCAACAAGGCGAAAAAGTGAAACAATTAAGAGCAGAGCACAGATTCAGCCAGCATTTGATGAGGAGGCCTCCATGGGAGCAGAATGATGGGCGTTGATGAAACTGCGAAGGCAAAGAGGGTCCTCAAACGTTGTAGTCTTATTATTAAAGGTAACCTTGAACAGGCACGGATGGAAAAGACCATAACGAGCACCCATGTCCCGAAGAGCAGGTCGTAAGTCCAAAAAGGCCTTCCTCCTGGCAGCGGTGGCCCTGGCGTAATCCTGAGCGAAGAAGAGAGTAGAGCCGGACCAAGTAACTCGTTGAGATGATTTTTCTGCTGAGAGAACTTTTAACAGGTCCGTGTACTCCAGGAAGTACAGGATTACCCCTCTAGGCTTCTGTGAGGGGGAGGTCGATGAGGGAGGACAACCCAACCTGTGTGATCTCTGAATATTAAGCAGGGTGCCTTCTGGCATATGGAGGACCTTGGGTATGAAGGACTGGAAGAATGTAATAGGGTCAGACCCCTCCTGTCCTTCCTCAAGGCCGTAGATACGTAGGTTATTGCGCCTGTTGCGGTTTTCAAGTTCCTCCACTTGGCGCTGAAGAGTAGAAACTTGAGAATGAAGAGGAGAAATCTTCGCACAATCAACAACCAATGAAGACAGCGATTGCTCCACAGTAGTAACTCTGCCGTCGAGTTGCGACCAAGAATCCGTGAGAACTTGAAGTTTCGCATTAGTGTCCTCCATGAATGGACGCAGAGTTCCATCGAGACAGGAGAAGATGATTTTGGAGGAGAAGGGGGATTTTGTCTGAGGCGTTTAGTGAGAGATTTAGCAGTATTCGCTGACGAAGACTCAGACGCCGTCATGATGTCCTCAGGAGGAGGGGATGGAGTAGTGTGAGTCCGGGAGAACTCGGAAAATAACTTCGAGTTTTTGATATAAATACGCTTGGTAGGAGGATTTGAAGACGAAGTACCTTTGGATCTACCCATAAATAGCGGTAAGGAGATAGAAAGCAGCAAATTGTCGATAAGATGTGGGGTAGACAAAATGGCCGCCGAAATAAAGTTAGTCAGAACAGGCACAAAAAATGCTCAAAAATGAGCGTAGAGTGCATATAGACCTCCAAAAGCAGAGAGAAAAGTGTAGTTGAAAGAAAAATCGCCACAGTAGTCCAGGAAAATCATTGATGCGATGTCACAGCGCAGTCGGGGAAAAAACAAAATGGCGGTCGCAAGGTAGCGACGCAGCTGAGGGACTTACATAGTTCGTAATTCGGAAATGCCGCAGCCAAACGAAACCACGAAGGTCGAAGAAGAAGGAGCAGATGTTCCGACTTCCTTACATCTCAAAAATTGGCGCTGGACGGCTCAGGAAGGATGCCGTAATCCGGGCACACCGAGGAGCTTCACCCAGACGCCGCCATCCACGTCGGGCGCCAAGCCACGCCCCTTTATATTAAAATGTTCTATGTGTAAGACAAATTAATATGTGGATGTATCAATTTAAAAACATTTAATATTAAAAATATATTTATTTAAATTGTTTCATTTGAAACGATAGTTAATTTATTTGTTAAGAAATGTTTCCGTATGCATTAAGGATATTCCCCACCTTCATTTCTTTCTATATGAGTGTTTTGCAGTACCAGGAGTTGCCCATGTGCAGTACTTGACCTACTGCAAAGCTGGGATAGAATACTTTTAGGTCTGTTTTTTGCAGTAGTACTACTGTAGTAAATGTTTGTTTTATGAATTGTAATGAACTTACTCCAATGTGTGTGTGTTTTGTGTGTGTGTTTTGTATTAACCCCCCTTTCAAATTCCCTATCCCTACTCATTTTATAGGAATTAGTTCCCCTTTTCCCACCACTCCCCTTTGTTACTCCTAAAGGGAATATTAAATCCTATATTTGCGTGTGCAAGAAAGCTAGGATAGATGGAGTTGGAAAACTCTAGCCAGGGGTTTATGAATTGCATTGTAGTATATAAAACAGTACTATTTCCTGTACTTCAAAGTAGCTTTTGTGAACTGGCCCCTGAGTCTGTAGCTACAACACGAGAGGAAGCCATAGACGGCTCTGTCTCATTACCCTTACTCATGTGCTAAAGGGGATACTACAGAAACACCCTCTACGCCGGAACCACAGCCAAGCTACAGAAAAGACTCCAGCGCATCCAGAACGCCTCCGCCCGACTCATCCTGGACATCCCCCGACGCAGCCACATCTCCGGCCACCTGAAGGACGTGCACTGGCTCCCCGTCAACAAGAGGATCAAGTTCAGGCTCCTCACCCACGCACACAAGTCTCTCCACGGCCTGGGCCCGAAGTACCTCAACGACCGCCTGACCTTCTACACGCCCACCCGCCAGCTACGGTCTACTAGCCTCGCCCTCGCCGCCATACCACGCATCCGAAGTGCAACCGCCGGAGGCAGATCCTTCTCCTACCTGGCGGCCAAGACATGGAACTCCCTCCCCATCCACCTTCGGCTGACCCAGGACCATCTCGCCTTCAGGAGACAACTCAAGACTTGGCTGTTCGAGCAGTAGCGGACCCCCTCCCCCAAGCGCCTTGAGACCCTCCCGGGTGAGTAGCGCGCTATACAGGTGGTATGATTGATTGATTTATTGACTCAGTTACCAGTTCTGGAGACCTACAGTATGGTGGGCCCAGGATACCACAGACAAGAGACCCCAGTTTTTACTATTGGGGTACAGTATCTTCTGAATGCCAAGGAACACTCTGGACCAGATTTCTCACCATAGCATCACTTAGGGCTAACATATGGTTAGAAAACGTTTTTTTCAAAGCAGTGCAATAAAAAGGGTCATGTTATCAGTTACTCCACACGTTAAAATACCAGATTTTCACAGGAATGTAAATACGGGGAACAGGACAGAAAGGAAAGATTTCCTAAAGCATACCCATAAATGCATCACAGAATGGTCCAGATCTGAGGAATAAATCAAGTTCTGACACTGCAAGATGTGACTTATTAAGTAAACATATGTAAGGCCATATAGATAACCTACACATGTGTAAATCAACATGAAGAAATACAATTATATAAATGCTATGAACGTGCATTAAAGTTCTGAATTCTTCACATGAATGCCTCAATGGAGAGATTATATTTAACATAGAGGAGTCTTAAAATGGTCAGAAGAGCAAACTCAAAGATGGGATTTCTTCCATGGATTTAAATATGGATAGTCAGAGAACTTGGAAGATAATTCTAACGTTGTCATTGATGAAAATGACAGAAAGGTTGCAAGATATTACTGTGATGTGCCTATGGAAAAATCTCCAATCCTTCTTGAAGTTAATGGATGTAGGTGTTTGTCAATGTTCAGGACATGGGGCCAGATGTATGTACAATTGATTTGCTAAAGGTTACAATGTGCACTCTACTTTTGGCAAATCCATTGGTATTTTGTGAACCACCCTCTGTACTAATAGGTCAGTTCACAAAATAATGAAGTCGCAATTCGACTAACTTCATGAATACTAATGAGGTGGGTCACAAATTGCAACCAACTACAAATCACTTTTATTACAGGGAAAGTGGCCAGCTGGGGCCAGCAGGACACCATGTCTGCGATTTATTTTAAATAATGCATTTTTTAAAGCAGCCTGTTTACCTCAAAGGATGTGTTTACAAAAAAAGCGTAATTTTGGAAAAACTATTTTTTTCGAGTTTGCGAGTCGGTCACCATCTCCTTGGTAAAACATTAATTGTTTGCAAAAATGAATACTTACCATAAGGAATAATTGCTTGGAAAGAACTCCCTAAACACACCCATTGAAAAAACTATTACTTAAGGTTTCCTAAACCCATTGAACAAATTGGTAACAAGGGACTGAATCACAAAATGGGTTTAATACATTAGAAAATCACATTTGTTTATTGTAAAGCTTGTGTTTTAAAGAACTGCAGGGTTTGGTAGAATGATATGCATTAGCACATCTGCCCCACAGTGAGTTCCAGACTTCAGGAGCAAAGCTATTGGTGGTGCTATTGGTGGTGCATGGCAGCCCAGCAACCATTACAATGGAAAAACTTGGGATCGAATGAAGAATACAGTCATCCACAGGCTAACCATTAAACCATTAAACCATATCTTTGGTGTACAGTAATTTAAAGCCAGTAGTCCTTTTTATTTGTGGAAATAGAAATCTTATTCTCTATGATATGCAATAAACTTCGAAGGTTTTCTATACATGTCCTATTTACACCGGGCTGCTATGAAGCAGTTCTGTCATATTTAAAATGTATGCACTAGTTTGTTCACTTTATCATCTTTATTTGCAAAAATATGGCCATTATATTTGGTTCACAGGATAGTTTCTTTTTATTACTCTTGTTGCATATCTTTACAGTAAAACATAACAAAAGTAATCATCCCACCAGTTTATAATAATCATCGCATATATTTACAGTACCACATAACAAAAATAATCATCGCACCAGTTATTGGGCTTTGTAATTGCTTGTTTCCTTTTGGCGTGAGTGTAGGAACATTCAACATTGTTGTCAGAATAAAGGCAGACTGCTTCTTTTCAAAGTTTTATTGGCACGGGACCTCTGTAGTGTTCTCTAGATGTCAGCTCTGTATTTTTATTTACTCTTAAAGTTAGAAAACATTTTCTTATCTCAATAATAAGGAAAATAAGTAAGAGAAAGGAAAATAATTTAACTATGAAATAAAATAGTTATTGTGTATCAAAGAATAATATTCAGGTGGTGTATATATATATATATATATATATATATATATATATAATACAACCAGGTAGGACTCCTCCTAGATCTGTGAAACTCACAGCATCTATAATGTGGTACTTCCATATTGGTAGTCCATATTGGTAGTCATCTTCTACCAGGAGTCCAGCATCTCCACAATCAATTCCATATTCACCTCCACCTACCAGCACTTAATTTGCTCTTCTCAACTGATGGAAAGGACCTTTATTCATTTTTCTGTTTCTCATCAACATCCAACTATTACATCCCTGAACTTCCTGTGCAGTTCTCTATGCTCAGAATGTGCCCTCCCTAAGCTCTATCGATGTATGTTTTCTAACTCCTCACATTTATTACCGGCAAATTTGAATTGATATGGACACTTAAATTTTGACAGTGTACCGCGCATTCTTCCCAACTCTCATACAGCACAGCAGCTCCTTAGTATTTTTCTGATCATTCTGTCCATCCATCAAATCTCTTTAACCAACACAACACCATATTTGAACCATCTTCCCTCCCTCTCATGCGGTAGGATGGGTTTGCCGTAGTTCTATTACATTTTCGCCCGTACCACTTGGCTATTGGATTGGGAGTTATAAAGTGAAGTCCTAATGTTCATAACACTAGTTGTAGCTAGAACATCCTTAATGTGGGGGAAATCAACTGTATCACATTATCTGGAACAATACACAGTGGCACTCCTTCCCTCACAAACACATATCTAAGTGTGTTTATAGTACTGCTTATTGCAACTATTCTCATACAAAACACCTCTCGCCGCTTAGATTGCACATCAACAATGAAATGTCCAAAGCGTTGAGCCTCTGGAAACAAGTAGAACAGGCCAACAGTGTCCATAGAATTCTCTTTTTTTTTAAATTATATTTATTAGCTTTTTTGTGGGGTTTTTTCCCAAGCACATTGAGAACTGCACATATCCATCAAAACAGCATGACCATGACACATTATTTTAAGAAAGAAAACAAAACAAATTGATTGAAGCAGAGAGGAAAAGGACGAAAATCTACAAAAACAATTTACAAATTAGTTGTTCTAACAGAAGAAAAGATAGGCTGACACGGTGCATCTACAGAAAAAAACCTAATATTTGGCACCCCAAGTTTGCTAAACACTATTTGACCCATCCACCCCGCCCGACATCCATTCTCGTATAGGAGGCCAGATTTCCGCATCAAGCATTCTCTTTCTCCTTCCTTTACTCCTATAAATTGCTGTCTCAAAGCTAAACATAGCCAACAATCTCGCTCTCCAGTTAAGGAAGGTTGGAGGTTCAGAGCTAATCCACTCGCTAGTGATACATACCCTAACCACTGTCATCATTATGAACAAAAGTGTGACTTCAGCATTGCTCATTGTAGCAAAACATTCCTCCAAACTCACCCCCAAAATCACTAATTCACCTGTTAGAGTTATCGGCTTTTGAAACAAAATAATTAAAAACACTTCCAAATCCTGAAAAAATCTAGTCAGCTTTGGACGCAAAAAAACATATGAATAGAGTCAGCCGCCAGCAGCCCACATCGGTTGCACTTGTCCCCCCTGTTTTCCCCCACCGAGATACTTTCCTGGGAGAGTAGTATAAGTCCCATAGAGCCATAAAATGCTGACTGCGATGTCAACCTGTAACCAAAACACTATTGGCAAGTTCCAAGGATTAACTAATATTAAAACCAACCACCCCTAATTTTTGTTCCCATTTATGCTGACAGCTATCCAGTTCATCTGAGAGATAGGCAACCATTTGCTGATAATATTGCCCTATCGGGTCTTCTTCCCCATTTTCTCAATTAACTGAATGTTTTCAACCTGCAGTCCTCTATCATGGACATGTTTAATCAAAAAAAGACGTATTTGCAGATATTTGAAGAAGTCTCTCGTATCCAAAACAAATTTTTCTTTGAGCATAGAAAAAGCCATCAATTCCCCTTGATCCATTAGATCGCCTAAACAAGAAATGCCTTTTCTATCCCATTTAAAGATAACCTGATCTCTAAAGATTGAAGGGAGAGTCCCTGTAGCATTAAACGGAGTATAAAAATTAAATTTTGGAATTCTGCATACCCGTCTACTTTGTTCCCACACTCGAAAAGCTGCCCGAAGAGTCTTAAACCTTGTTTCCTTATAGTATGATGGCTCTAAAATGGTCACTAACAGGCCATTGGCTTGCTCACCCATAATAAGCTCATAAATTGATGGACTATGAAATGTAGTGGTGGGAGCTTTGGAACCCAGAATCAATGGCCCCATAATCTATAACATGGCTGCCCAGTAATACATTATAAAGTGCGGAACACCCCAGACTCCCCGATTCCGTGGAAGAATCATTTTTTTATGGGCCTTTCTTGTTCTACGATATCCCCACAGGAATCTTGCACAGACTCTATCTAATTTTAAAAACACTAAGCTCGGAAACTCCAAAGGCATAGTCCTGCACATATACAAACATTTGGGTAGAACACGCATTTTCATAACATTACAACTGCCATGCAAAGAAAGATGCAAGTGATCCAGCATTTCCAGAGTAGTATTGACCTTTTCTATAACAGGTAAAATATTCAGGGCTGGAATCTCATCCACTTTAGGAGTGATTTTAATTCCTAGATATACAGCCTCTGTCACAACAGCTACACCGGCAGGGGGATCTGGCCTAGAATACAACACTTGCGTGTTTCCAACATTAAGCTTATACCCTGAAAAAGAGCCAGCAATACAAAAAACGAAGGAAGATACTTACTGGAAACTAACTGACCTTGAAAACCGATCCAGATGGAACAATCTGCACATTTTGGGGGTTGCAGAAGGAAGGGAGGCGTCCAACAGGATCACTCCTAGGGCAGAATCTGTTGCTTGTGCCCAATCCAGAAGAATAATAACCCTTCTGATATGATCAGCAGTGTCACGTCCTGGGATAAAGCCATCCTGTACACTAGCTATTAGGGGGGAAACAACCATCCCGAGATGCAATCAAGATTTTTAGAATATATTTTACTGTCAGAATTAATTAGGGATATGGGTCTATATGAAGAAGGGGACTGCTCAGGCTTCCCCTTTTTTAGAAAAACAACTATTGTGGTTACCTCCATGAATCTGGAGCTACCCCTTGTTGCGCATTTTGAAACAGAGACAAAAGCTCTGGCTTCAAAACATGACGAAACGTTCTATAAAATTCAAGGGGAATTCCATTGGGCCCTACCGCTTTGCCCCTAGCTAAAGATAAAATCGCCATTTCCACCTCCTCCAATGTAACATTCACTGCCAGCAGTGCGTTATCCTCCACTGAAATTGTATTAGTTACTAAATTCCAGCAACATTCATCCATATGCCCTTCTATATTTGTTATGATATCCTCTGTATATAGCTCAGCATAAAATCTGCTGAAAACCTCCAGAATATTAGTTGGTGACTCCACTACCTTATCATTACAGTAACATATCTTAGCTATTCCATTCATACTTTCCCTTTGAATTTGAATTTGAATTTAAAAAGACTTGTAAAGCGCACGTACACTGAGTCAGTTTCATGGCGCTAATGAAGTCACTTAGTGAGAGCAAAAAGAGAACTAGGAGCCGAAAGACTGCTGAAATAGGAACGTTTTTAATGACCTCCGAAACTCCATATAGGAAGAGGAGAGTCTTAAGGATAGAGGGAGGTCATTCCAAAAGGTGGGTGCAAGTACAGCAAACTTCTGCCCCCTGACCGTTTCTTTTTAAAGCGAGGCGTAGTTAGCAAAGCCAGGCTAGGGGAGCGAAGGTTCCTAGGAGGAATATAGGGAAAAATTGCTGAGTTGATAAAAGCAGGGGCTGTGCCCGCTCTTGCTTGGAATGTCAAACACCCCAGCTTGAACCTGGCCCGTTGTTTTATAGGCAGCCAATGTAGGCTCCTGAGCAGAGGGGTCGAATGATGAGACCTGGATAAACCAAAAGCCAGGCGAGCCGCCTGATTCTGTACCAACTGCAGGCGTAGATGATATTGCCGTAGTCAATCTTTGACAGGACCATGGCCATTAGGATCAGCTTTAAGGCAGAGGTGGAAAAAAACCTGGCAACTTTCCGAATAACTCGTAGTGTGAAAAAACAGGAAGAAACCACCGAGTTGATATGTGAGTGAAGAGTTAGTTGATTATTAAGCGTGATCCCAAGTGTTTTAACTGAAAAAGAAGGGAGAGGAGGGGGCCCAAGTGAAAGGGGCCAGAAGGAGGGGGACCAGGGGTTGGCAGCACCGCCCGTCGCCACAAGTTCTGTTTTATCCGGATTGAGTTTTAACTGATTGATATTCATCCAGTCTCTGATAAATAGCATGACGGACTGGAAGCTGCCAACTCCTGAAGGGGAGGATAGATCAAAGATAAGTTGCAGGTCATCTGCATAGTTATATACAGTGACCTCCATGTTCTATAAAGCAAACACCAGTGGAAAAATATAGAGATTAAATAATAAGGGGGAAAGAACAGACCCCTGAGGAACACCACAGTTAACATTACACAAAGGAGCTGAGAAGGTGGCTAGATGAACTGTCTGAGTGCGGTCCATCAGGACCGCACTCAGGTCACTCAGGCACTCAGGTCCTTTGTCGGAGTCTTTTGACCAGTATCTTGCCAGCGTCCTCGCCCAATTCATAAACCTGAGTACTTTTATACAGATAGCTTACTAACTGTTTTTCAACAAAGTGCTGGTGTATTCTCATTTTCATAATCGATATTGACTTTAAAGTATCCCCTATGTTCCGCTGATGAGAAAGTTCAACCGAGAGCTGTATCTCCAAGAGCCTAAGTTGTGTCATTCGATCTCTAATTTCTTTATTTATTTTGCATTGCTTCCCAATTGAGTAGCTCATTCTAGCACCCCTGACACTAGCTTTAAACGCGTCCCAAACGATCGAGGAAGGAGTTGTGCCTCGATTGATCCTAAAAAATTCCGGAATCCAAGTACACATGTGCTCACAGTAACCTGGATCGAACAAAAAGTTACGCTCAAAGGTCCATGGCTTGCATTGACGCTGAGCATTCAAACCACAGTCCATTACCAAAGGATTGTGATCCGAAATGATTCTTGGCATTATATCTACTTTGGAGTTCACAGCCAGCTCCCTTGAAATAAAAAAATAATCTAAACAAACATACTTCCTATGGGGAGCAGAATAGAATGTATTTCCTGGAGTAGTTGCCCTTTGATTCACCCATACGTCAACCAACCCTAGCTCTTCGATTAACCCTTTAACAGCTTTGAAAACTTTCGTCTTTTTCCCAAAGTAGGGACAATTGCTCCCAATATCCACATTCCCCTCCAAATGAATGTTAAAGTCCCCACATACAACCAAAGGGGTTGGTCACCCTGCCAATTCGATACTTAAATGATGTAGGACTTCCGGATCATCCAAATTAGGTCCGTACACCGCGCAAATTGTCACTGGGAGACCATTAACAACCAATTCCACAATGACACACCGTCCGTAGCTATCCTCTTTCACCCGCCTCTTCACTCCCAAGCCATATCTCATACAAAATGCTACTCCTCTAGTATTAGACCCTTGCTTAGTGCAGCCTAACAGTTCCATTCTCAGCTCCCGAATCACTTTCCGATTATTCCAGGCTACATGTGTTTCCTGTAGGCATATCAAATAATACCGTTGAGACCTCACCATTTGGGCCAAGACCCCCCTCTTTCTTTTATCGTTTAATCCACAGATGTTCCATGTACAAAATAAGAAACGTCCTATCCCTATTCATTCAAGAAATTGTATCTGTTTCTTCCATCAACGTCAAACTATAGAACAACAATTCCTCTCCAACACAAAATATAGTCATAGTCATAACAACTCTGTTTGTCCTCACCCAACACCAGTCCCCAGTGCCCACCTCCCCTCCCTCACCACCCTGCCCACCCAACTTCCTCTACCCCCCCACAAGAGGCGTAAGGACCATGTCCTCAATGATGGAATGGGAGTTGTGAAATGCACCCTCCTGCAACCCCCTCAGGATCTCCCATAAACCTGATTTTTCTCTCACGGTATTCCCAGTACATGCTATCTTAGCATACTAGTTACACATTGTTTTCATGAATTCTTCAGCCTTAATCTCTGATACAAAAAAATACAACTTTTCTTTATATACAACTTTTAGCTTTGCAGGATTCAGAAGGAAAGCCCTGCCCCCTTTAGCCTGAAAGGCTGAGATCAGTTGACGTAATCTCCATCTCTTTTGGACTGTAGCCTGGCAGAAGTCCGGGCATACAAAGAAGTCACACCCCTTGGCAGATCTCCTCCTATCCGGCCTTGCAAGATCATATAAGGCTTCGCGTAGCAGGTAGTTGTTCAGGCAGATCAGTATTGCCCTAGGATTTCCCTTGGAGCCTCCTGGGGCCCTTCTCTGAACAAACGGAAATCTGTGAGCTCTAATAATCTCAGTCTCCCAGTTCCAGTGTTTTAAATCGGGGAAGGCCTCAGAAAACAGTTTAATAATAAATCGCCTCACATCCTTCCCCTCCCTTCCTTCTGCAACCCCCAAAACGTGCAGATTGTTCCATCTGGATCGGTTTTCAAGGTCAGTTAGTTTCCAGTAAGTATCTTCCTTAGTTTTTTGTATTGCTGTAACCATTGCCTTCTGTTCAACTAATTGATCTGCCAATGCCAAGATCCTCTCTTCTGCCTCTATAACCCTTGTTGAAATTTCAGTGCATGATTTGGCAATTCGACGTACAGTGTTCTGTAGCTTCTGAACAGCTCCTTGGGTCCGTAAGTTTTCAGCCTTCATTTCCTCCCTGTAGGCCATTATTACCCTGTATATTGTGTTAAGCGTAATTTCACCATATCCAGCCCCATCAAGCTGTAAGCCAGAACTAGCACCCCCATCTTCGCCCTCAGTATGACATACGGGTGAGTGGTCCCATGCGGGCTTGCCAAAGGGCGTCGGAATCTCTTTAGAAAAAGAATTGCCAAGATCTTGTATTTTTCGCACTGATAAGTTACTACCATTGTCTTCTGCTAGTATGAGGACATACTGTTAAGTAGCTGCGTTATTACAAATGGGATGGTTTGAGGGTATTTTGCAGCCTATATCATTGATCGTGGGCATATGTTTACTCACCAGTGAGGGCCGACAGCATTTTGCAGCTGCTGTTTTATGACGAGTCTAAAAGTGAAATAGTCATGGAACTGTTCCCTAGGGACCGATACAGCTTAAATATTTTTCTGTGAATTCTGTAATTGCAAATTAAACCCACTCCTAAGCTTATTTCTGTGTCCTAAACTTCCTGATTTGTAACATTTTACATTATATGTATGGTCTCCCATCAGCATTTTCTATTTTTTAGTCATCGAATTTAGAACAGCTTTAATTAAACCTCATATAAGAAAGTCGTGAATCATGTTACAAGCCCATGATATTGTAAATAATTATATTAAAATGTCTTGTTTTGTAAACAAAGGGGACATTGAATCCTTAGGGGCATATTTATGAGTTTTGTGGTGCTGCCATAACTCACAGGGAAAGGGCCAATAAGATGCATTCCTGTCCTTTTCCCTTGCTCCGTTTTGGCAGCTTTTCGGAATTGAAGGCACAATTGCACCATGGTGCAAGGGTGCCTGTGTTGTAGGTAGGATTGTTTTTGTGCAGGAAGGGGCACCTTTCTGCACAAAAGTAATCCTGAAAGGCCAGTTCCCCTTTCTATGTGTGCTGCAGAATGCAAAGGAAGTAACGGGGAGAAATAAAGATATGTATCCTTGCTACATCTCACCTGGGAGCAATCACTTTTTGGCCCATTCCCAGGTTTACAAGGTCTTGTAAGTCTAGGAATTCCATCGGAGTTGTAAGGGAACATCCACGCAATGCCTATGGAACACCTACCCAGGACAGAGTAATGCAAAGCAGCGAATGGGCGCTGCGTTGCGTTGCTCCAGATTTGTGGCTTCCAAAGCTGACTTGAGGGCTGCGTCACTCTTGCGCCACGTTGCGTGGTTCAAAGTGTCACAAACCGGGGCATAAATATGGCCCTTAGAATCATTTACTGGCTTTGAACAGAAATTGCTGTTTACTCATAAACATTGTTTGTTTTGTAGAAGATTTCGAAAATAATCCTTAGCTGCATTAAAACATTGAAGATTACCATAATTGCTACTGAATTAATACTTAACACGTTCAAATGTCTCAGATTATAGATTCCATAAATACATTTCTGGCACTCACAGAACTTTTCTGTTGCAAAGTATTCAGCAAAATTAGACACATTAATTGCATTTGTCACCCTGGGAATAACATAATTACCGTTTCAGCTTGTCAAGAAGAAATGAACACAAGCCAGTGTACTTACTACACAACGTGAATGTTATATATGCGAGATAATCTCTCAAGAAACTCTGTAAAAGCTGCGGGAACAAAAAAGGCTTGCACAATAAAGACGCTGTCTGAAACGTTGCTTGGCAAATTCGTATTTGACCATAAGGGGGCAGTGTGTCACCTTTAAATGTATGTGATGTATTCAGAGGGAATTATTAGCAATTGTTCAGCCCAAAAGGTCTCATGGCAAAAATTATCTCCACCTCTGTTTGATTATTACTTCTAGGAATCAAAAAACGGGAACATATCGAGCATTACAATCGTAGTATTAGCATAGCCTTTAGAATTTTGCTATAAAGTGCACGCAATTCCTAATGGTTAAGCAAATATGGATAAGCTGACAATGTACATATATGTTTTCATTAAAAAAAAATAATAGTGTCCAAAAAATGACATTTATTTTTGGGTAAATCTCATGAATTCGTCTATTGAACTAACCGGTGCAATTAAGCTGCTGGTATTTAAAAATCCTTGACATAATAGCAAGGAAGTGGAATTTGGGAGCAGTGTACCAGATTGACATGAATATTGATCATCAGACACCTGTCGAAAAAATACCCTTGGATCCGAGCGCCAAGCCATTCATCTGTTAAGTCCCCTGATGTTTTTTGTTTTTTGTCTGAAGACACAATTATTATCTGAAAAGAAGATCATTTAGTTGCCATTTAAGGACAGTGCCTTTTCTATAACATGGTGCAACTGCTCTCAAGTCGAATATACCATTTCTGACTGTCAGTATACCAGTAACACAAGTTTATTTTTTAATATAAAGACTTCAATGTGTCACTACTAATCATTTACTTCTTCATTACAATAGCGCCTCACTTCCATACACACTTACCTTGGAACAGGCAGATGCAGCTACAATGCAGCTTTGCAAAGATACATTTGGTGAATATGATGCTACTATCAGCCAGATTCATCAAGCGAAATGCGCTCGCAAAAGGGCCAGATTCTGAGAATCTGGCCCTTTGCGAGTGCAATTTTTGCATTTGGGATTCATCATCCAAATGCAAAAATCGCTAATAAAGAATTCGAAAATTTGCGAGGATTAGCATTTAAGAAATCTCTATTAGAGATTCCTTAAATGCTATTCATGAAACGTTTAGGACATGTGTGTGCACAACATCAGTGTAAATTCACATTTCAGGGGTGCTACAGGGTGTCCTTTGGACACCCCTGCACCCTTGAAATCGCATCCTTATTTGCGATTAGCAAATTGCTAATCGCAAATAAGGAATAACTCCCCATTCATTCCTATGGGCCTGTAGGCGAACTATATATCATTTTAAAGACGGGCAAGACACGCTTATGGTTTGTACAATGGTACTCTTATTTCAACCAGAGCTATCCATTTGCTTTCGCTTTCATTACCGAATGAAAGCGCCGAACTAATATGACTGCTAGGTTATACCCAGAGGACACAAGCTGCTCGCTCTATTTTTTTGAAGTATTTCCTCGGTCGAGGGATCGCTTAGCATGTATCCGTCTGCGGCGGTCGACGTCACGTCCCGGGGCAGTCCCTCACTCTACCTTGTCATATTGTAAACAGCACGAGTGCTGCTCTGTACCTGGTGAGATGGGGGCTGTGGGGCTAGCCTCCCATGCCCAGGCATAGTTGAACTCACCCAATGTTGACTCTGGAATGGACAGCTTTAATATTTGGCAACCCCAGCATTTGGCAGCATCAGCAGGACTCCAAAGAAAAGCTTTCAGCAACTAAATGTCTTTATTTTCAGTTTTTTAGAAATTAGGAACTGCAAATACACCTATAGTATGTGCACAAAGGGCAGCATACATAGATAATACACAGGTTCCTTCGGTTGTATGTTCTTACAACGAACTCCGTTGTAACGCATGCCTTTACCATGCATGCGTTACAACAGAATGCTATTTTCACGCATATCCTTCTCCACTTATTTTTCCGTGGTGACGTCATACGTAGTAAATAAAAAATGGCCGTTTCCTTCCTCTAATACGCCGATTGCCTGCACAACTCGACTAAAGGTTAGTGGTTTATTTTTTGGGGGGAAGCCCCCCTAACCCTCTTTTTTTAATTGTACCCTTTACCACACATGCCTTTACTACGTACCTCGTAGTAAACGTATACGTGGTAAAGGCTTTCGTTGTATCCACGCATGCGTTGTAATGCATGCGTGGTTAAGGTTTTTGTTGAAACGGCCGCGTTGTAGTGGCCGTTTCCCGGTTCCTTCAGGCAGTCTTGCTACACTTCTCCCAAACACTGTGGCTAATTTAGTATTCTAAAGAAATACAATTTATCTATTGCCAATCTACGGGCCTCATTTATGAAAAGTGACGCATCGCTGTGTGAAAACAACGATGCGTCACTTTTCACTGCGCCCTCCTTGCACCACCAATGATGCGTCATATTCACAGTATGACGCATCACTGCGCACGGAGTTACAGATACGTCAGTATTTCTGGCGTATCTGTATGGCGCAAAAGTGGCGCATTGCTGGAGTGTGTCCCAAAAGTGACGCAACTCCAGCAATGTATCCTTTCTCATGGGGCAAGCCCCATGTGAAAGGGCCTGCGTCAGTCTTACGCCTGCTGTGAGGCAGGCGTAAGAAATTGACGCATTTGTGTCCTAGAAGTGGCGCAGTGAAATCACATAGATTTAACTGCGTCACTTCTACGACCCTTTCTTGCGTCAATACGCCCCCTTGTATACATTATACCTGGCGCAGGTATAATGTGGCGCAGGGGTTTACAAAGTGACGCATCTAGCTAGATGCGTCACTTTGTTAATATGGCGCAACAAGGCGCATTTTTTACGCCACTGGTGCGTCACAAAAAGTGACGCATCAGCGGCGTAAAAGCAGGTCAGGTTACACAAGCACTAGAGCTAAGGGGTCAGATGTAAGAAAGGATATATCACAAATTGTACATTTTGTGATGCAACCTGTGCGAGACTAGGTAGCACTGCGAAATATCCAGTAACTGAGCATTTACTTTTCAAATGCTCTAACCCAGATGCATGAGCAAAACACTTCACAAAATACCTGTGCCTTTAAACAGCACCTAAGAGTTGTGAAAGGTTTCACAGGCAGCACCTTGAAGGTGCTGTAGGCTTCACACAGATTGCCAGGAAGTAGGTGTGAGCTGCAAACGCAAATTTCTCATGATATCAGGCCAGGCAGGAGTTGCTGCGATGACTGGGACTGGTACCTCGTGTGATGCGTGTTAATGTTGTATCTCAATCATTCACAGACCTATTGTTGGCTCTCAAGATGACCCGTGTGCTCATAACCACCTGAAGCAAGAGACAGGTGGTAGGTTATTTTTTTAACTTTGATATTTAGCATTATTTGCAAAAAAAACCTGTATCATACCTCAGCATGGGCATTTAAATACAAATGATATTTAACTTTTTTGCTAACACCTATCCATTCACTCATGTGCATCCACCATTCATGTATCTACACATCTATCATTCATCATCCATCCTTCTCCCATTAGTTCACCTAAATGGGACTAACCCATCCCTGATAAACAGCAACCATCCCATACTCACTGTTCATTCCCTCCTTCTCAGACCCTTTGTAATTCCCTTAATTCTTATTTTATCGAGAAGATTGTCCTTATCAAGGCCAATATTCCCCTCTCACCTCCTACACCTTCCCCTACTCCCCCTATCCCCCCTATCCCCGTCCTCACTGAGTTCCCCCTCCTCACCCGAGACTCTCTGCTCCCCCTTTTGGCTCGGATCAAATCGGGATCCCCCCGGGACATAGGTCCGGCATTTGCTCTTAAAGAGCTCTTCTCCAACTGTCACTCTCCTCCTCTTACCCTTATCAACCACTCCCTCAGCATCGGCACTGTCCCCGCCGCTCATAAGTCGGCAGTTATCATCCCTATTCTCAAGAAGGCAGGGGCGGACCCCTCCCTGCCCTCTAACTACCGCCCTATTTCCCTCCTTCCTTTCCTTGCGAAGGTCTCAGAGGCCCATGTCATCAGGTCTCTCAGTTCCTTTGTGGAATCCACGGGCGCTCTTTCCTCCCGACAGGCGGGTTTCCGCCCACTGCATTCGACCGAGAAGGTAGTGGTGTCGGTGATGGATCAACTGAGGGAGGGGATCGACACCGGCCGACCGCAGGCCCTAGTCCTGTTAGACCTGTCCGCCGCGTTCGACGCGGTGGACCATGACATCTTGTTAAACCGTGTCCAAGCGGCGGGCATTGGGGGCACGGCCTTTGCCTGGCTCCGCTCATTTTTGACCGATAGGGAGCAGGCCGTTCAACTTGCCAACTTCACGGCCCCTCCTAGGAGGGTGACCTGTGGAGTTCCACAAGGCTCCTCCCTCTCCCCTTTATTGTTTAATCTATATATCTCACCCCTCATTTTTTCTTTACAGCAAATGGAGGTCTCGGTGTTTAATTACGCCGATGACCTCCAACTTATCTTCAACCTTTCATCCTCCCCTTCCTCGTCTGCCAATTTCCAGAAGGTTATGCTTTTCATCCAAGGGTGGATGAACTGCAACCACCTCAAACTAAACCCGGACAAGACCGAACTGGTCTTGACGGGGGGTGGTTGCAGTCCGTGGTCCCCCTCCTTCGGGCCCCCCTCACTCGGTTCTCCCCCCCTCCCAGCCCCCAAAGTAAAAACTCTGGGTATTTTCATTAACCCACTGCTCACCCTTCACACTCAGATCAGCTCTGTGGTGTCTGCCTGCTTTTTCTCCCTCCGGATCATCCGGAGGGTTTCACGTTTTTTCTCGGTTGCCGCACTTAAACTCATTCTCATGGCCATGGTGCTGTCGCGCCTTGACTATGGGAATGTTATCTTCAACGGGGCCCCAGCTTACCTTATCCGCCGACTTCAAATGATCCAAAACCAGGCGGCCCGCCTGATTTTTGGTCTTCCCAGGTTCAACCACACGACCCCCTTGCTTCAATCCCTCCACTGGCTCCCTGTGAGGGAGAGGGCGCTCTTCAAGCTGGGATGTATCACCTACCAGGCTAGATCTGGGACCGCCCCCGCCTTCTTGTGCGAAGCCATCTCCCCTTATCTTCCGTCTAGAGAACTTCGATCCACTCACCAGGCCCTCCTGTCAGTTCCTCGTTTTAGGAAACAGAAGGCCGGGGGGGCCAGATTTGCAGTGCTGGCTCCATCCTTTTGGAACTCTCTTCCTCTCGCCCTCAGGATGTCCCCTTCTTACTTGGAGTTTCGCAAGCAATTGAAGACCTGCTTGTTCTCCAGATCCACTGCAGCTTAATCCGCTACCCACCGACCCTCGGCTATCTAGCGCCATGAAACCGTTTCGGTAAAAGAGCGCTCTACAAATATTTTAAAATTCAAATTCAAATTCATTCACCCATTGCCTTTACTCTTCCACACTGCGTGTCCATGTAACTCTTCAACTCACAAACAGTGCACTAAGGCCGTCATAGCCTGGAGACTGCTGGGCAAGGGCATATGTTAACGCTCAAACAACACCTCTAGAGCAGGCAAGGGCATCTCTTTAACCCCTTCGCTGCTAGGCCTACCCCGTGCTAAGCCTTTTTTGGGTTATTTGAGGTAGTTTACGCTTAGGCCCCTGCAACTTTTTGACCACATAAGGTATGAACACCAAATTTGCATCCTTTTTGTTCCAACTTCATGGGGATTTTAAAGGTACCCAGGGTTTGTTGATTCCCCTGGTGGGGACCCAGAAATCGTCCTAAATACAGCTAATTTGTTTATTTATTTTGAAAAATGGGAAAAAGTGCTGCAGATGAAAGCATCTATTTTTTCCCTGCAAATGGTATCAACAAAGGGGTTGTGGTGCTGAAATCACCACCTGCCCAGCTTTCAGGGACTGACATACTTTTGTCAGAAAACCAACATTTTGTAACACAGTTTTGGCATTTTTTTGGGACATAGCCTATTTTTACTGTTTTTTGTGCTTTCAACCTTCTTTCAGTTAGTGGTAGAAATGGGTATAAAAGCTATAATGGATCCTGGAAAGCTATACATTTCAGAAAAGTAGACAACATTTCAAATTCAACAAGGGGTCATATGTGTAGATCCTTCAAGGTTTTTTCATGGAAATCTAGAGTTAAAAGTAGGACAAATTGAAAGGGAGTTAAAAAAACAGCCATTTGTGCAACGTTTTAACCTGTAACTTCTTCTAAGTATGACAGTTGTTTAAAGCAATATACAGTTACATCTGCTGGACTCTTTTGTGCGTGGGGATGTATATGACATGTAGGTTTACCAAAAACCTGAGGAACCCAGGGCCAATAATTGAGCGTCGCCTTGCAATGGTTTTTATTGTGTAACGGGTTTTTAGCAATTCATTTGGGAAAATATAAACATTAAAAAATCAGTATGAAAGACACCTATGTATTTTTGAAATGGGAACAAAATATAGAGTTGAGAAATAGTAGCTATTTGCACATCTCCACAATGGTGAGTACCCATACAAGTATGTGAATTATAGGACATTTTTCAAAGGGACTTCTTTTTTACACATTGTCTTAAAATTTGGAATGCAGAAATGCATCTAAAGTTAATAGCTAATAAAATTTTCACCACAACTCTGTGTTCCCCTAAGTTTCCCGATAAAAATTATACCTCACTTGTGTTGGTAGTCCGAGTGCCCGTGACAGGAAACGGCCCAAAACGCAACACATTTATACAGTGAAAACTGGCCCTTTTTTGCAAAGTGCCTAGCTGTAGATTTTGAACCCTCGCTCTACCGGGCAGCAACGTAAACCCAGCAAACCTATAATTATTTGAAAACTATACACCTAGAGGAATAAAGGATGGGGTGACTTGTCTGCCTCTCACCAGGATCTGTTACCCAGATTCCCTTGTCGATCTCAAACTTTGTAAAAAAAAAACAATATCCTCACATTTCTGTGGTGGAAAGTTCTGGAATCTGCGTGAAGCCACAACATTCCACACACCCCACATTCCCCAAAGTCTTCCCATAAAAATGGTACCTCACTTGTGCGGATAGGCCTAGTGCCCACCACAGGAAACAGCCCAAAACACAACGAGGACACACCAAATTTTTACAGTGAAAACTGACCCCTTTTATGAAAAGTGCCTATCTGTAGATTTTGAACCCTGGCTCTGCTGGCACCTAGGGAAACCTAGCAAACCTATACATTTTTTTAAACTAGATACCAGAGGAATCCAGGATGGGGTGAATTGTCTGGCTCTCACCAGGTTCTTTTACCCAAAATCCCTTGCAAACCTAAACTTTGGGAAAAAATAAATTTTCCTCATATTTCTGTGATGGAAAGTTCTGGAATCTTCGTGGATCCACAAAATTCCACCCACCCCATATTCCTCAAAGTATTCTGATAAAAATGGTACCTCACTTGGGTGGGTAGCCCTAGTGGCCGCAAAAGGAAATGGCCCAAAACTCAACGTGGACACACCACATTTTTACAGTGAAAACTGACCCTTTTTTTTCTAACTGCCTAGCTGTGGATTTCGAACCCTAGCTCTGCTGGCACCTAGGGTAACCTACAAAACCTATATATTTTTGAAAACTAGACTCCAAGAGGAATCTAGGAGGGGTGACTTGTGTGGCTCTAGCCAGGTTTTTTACCCAGAATCCCTTGCAATTCTCAAACTTTGTACATGCCCCCGCGCATGCGCATTTGGTTGGAAGAAGTCGGCGCAAAGAAGAAGATGAAGCCCCGGGACGCCGCATAAAAGGTAAGTGCTTTTCTTTACTTTTTAACCTATTTAAAATCCAAATTAGGGGTGTAGAAGAGAGTGGGAGGGAGGCGGGCGGCGGGCAACTTCGCTCCAACCACGGGTGTGCTTAGTGTTGCCTACTACGCCTACTTTGCTAATCGCGCAGTAGGCAACACTACGTGCACTCCGTGGGCGGAGCGAAGCACTTCGCCCAGGGTTACTTTTTACCACCTTTGGGGTTGGGAAGAGTGGTGGGTTTGCCCTGATATGCCACCAAGTGGGCTAGAAAGTCTGGAGCTATTTTGTTGGGGTTGGGGACATTAGTATGCCCATTCTAGGCAACCCCACCCCCAAGTATAAAAAAACAGCATAATCGATTGCGCCTAGTGGGCTAACTGCCGCCCCTCGGGGAATAGATTAGGGGTTACTACCCCCATGTGCCTCCTGGAGGGAAGCAGGAATACTATGGCATTTCTTTTGGGGGTGGAGGATTTGGCATGCCCAATCTGGGTGGCCTCCACCCGTGAATTTTGAAAAAAAATAATCACCAATGCCTAAAGTGATTTCTGGCCCCCCGGGGTTGGAAGATATGGGGCTATTGCTCCCATCTGCCTCCTGGGGGGGAAGAAAGTCTATAGCACCTTTTTTGGGGTGGGGCATTGGCATTCCCATTCTGGGTAACCCACCTAGGAATACAAAAAATATATATTTCTCGTGCCTAGTGGGCTTTCTGGCCCCCCCGGGGACAGATCAGGGGCTACTAACTAACTGCACTGAGCATGTGCCCACCAGAGGATAGCACTAACTAACTGCACTGAGCATGCACCCACCAGAGGATAGCAATGGTGATAAATAAAGCTGAAATATAAACGCAATGCGAGGCTCAGGTGTTTGGTTTGTGGCAGCCCTAGAAGAAGGGATTTGAAATCCTGAAACCCGTTGGCTTTTAAAAATGAAAAGGAGCACTTAAGCAGGTTGCATTTGGAAGTCGTATGGGAAGGCTCGGTCGAGGACCTCCTAAAAGCTTCAGGAACACTTATGCGGCACAAATCAGGAAACGGACCAACACGGCAAGTTTTTCAAATTATGTGATTTATTACCATCAAGCAGACATGACGCGTTTCGTCCGGTGAACCCGGACTTGATCACATGACATGCCGTGACCCCTCATGTGATTATATACTGCTCTTAGGTTTACAAGACTCCTCCCTTCTATGTATAGATATGGAAAACAGACTTTGCGTGACATACACATCTTTCCAGAAAATAGCTATTCTCCAATAATGACTCAATAAAGGGCAAGTATTGTACATTGGATACTATATCTTTCACATTTACATGATATTTAAATATACATCATCTTTTCTATAGCATAAATCTTTATCAAGGGTAGGCTAAGGACAGACAATTCATAAAAAAGTGTGTTTTACCCAAAAAGTGATATTTAAAAAAAATAACATTATACAATAGCAATTAACTTCATTCTATAATTGGTACTTTATGAAAATTGCATATATACAAAATAATACATGTGAATAATTCAATTCATGTATTTCCTCAAATGTGTATATATGTATCATTCCGATGAAAGTGCCAGTTGACATAGAAAAGTGACATGTGCAAATAAAGTGCAAATAACCGACAAATAGATTTAAGTTTTTCGCAATCTCAAATAGGAGTCATTAGCATCATGGCTAATATATCTTGTGCAAATAGCAAAACTGTAAACTTCCCACCCATAGATACCAGATAAAAACCAGTAAAACCAAGATATAGTAAAACCAGCTAAAATCCAGCATAAATAGAGTTAAAAGTCCACGTAAAACCATTCGAACTGATAAAAAAGCAGTGATACAAAAATTAATATATTGTTAATACAAAACTCAATACAATTGATTTTAAATAAATAACATATATTTCATTGTCCCTACATAGAAATTTCAGAATCTAGATACTCCCAAATACATCTATTAATCCTAACAGACGTGATACTGCAGCAACCAAGTTAATTTATCATTTTAAAAATTATAAAAACATAAAAAATTGTAAAGGTCCTCCCCTGTATTTAATCCATTAGGCATTTTAGTGTCGAACTGCATAATATACTGACTTTCCAGTTGGCGTAATTTCTTTTCCCTATTTCCCGGTCTTAGATCTTTTGGCACCGCATCAACTACAAAATAAGTTAAATCCTTAAGATTATTATTGTGTACTAATTTAAAATGGCGTGCCACAGGGTAACTGGAGTCTGAGTTGACAATAGCACGTAAGTGCTGTAAAATACGATTAAAACAGGTAATTTGGTACTGCCTATGTACTTCAATTTGCAAGTGCATTCTAAGACATAAACAGCAAATTCTGTTTTACATGTGAAGAATCCTTTAAGTTGATACAATTCTGAGGAGAAAGCATCCTGTACTTCCCTCGTATTAATTCCAAATTTGCAAGCTCTACAAGAGCTGCATTTGAAAAACCCCTTTCTGTTAGATAACCAGTCAATTTTGATCTTAGTTTGAGTCTCAGGCATGGATCTGTCTAAAGCATCCCGCATGGATGGAGCTCTCCTATAAGTAATACTAGGGGAGTTCTCAATTTCAGGTGCCAGGGTAATTGTAATTGTAATTGTAATGAGATTTCTAGAGCGCATGGCTGCCCATGAGCGTCCCAGCGCTAGCAGATGCATCTGATGGATTAGGCGAGTGCGGAACAGATGGTTACGGGAACAGCCAGGTCTTTAGAAGCCTTCGGAACGGCATCAGAATGTGTTGGGCCCGCAGGTCGAGCGGGAGGGCGTTCCACAATTTGGACGCTTGAAAGGAGAAGCGCCGACCTCCGGAGCCTGTTTTCTTGATCCTGGGTATTTGAGTTAGATGAGCGTTCGAGGAACGGAGAGTTCTGGACGTGGTATACGGGACAACCAGGTCCTTAAGGATTGGCGTGGCTTTCCCATGAAGAATTTTGTGGGTGAGGCACAGGGCCTTGAAATGCACCCTTTGCACCACGGGCAACCAGTGTAGTGTTCTAATCGCTGGTTTAGCTGAGCACCGAGTCTTGGTGTCCGTAAGAATCCTAGCCGCAGCGTTTTGCACAACCTGTAACCTGTCTGTGACTCTCTTTGGTGCGCCAAGGTACAGGGCATTTCCGTTTGAGAAAAGAGGAGTGTGTGCTCCTTGAAGGGTCAAAAAGTGTACTTTTTTGGATAAATATCCGTTCTTTCAAATTTCCATATGGAGGACAGGACTACTTTGAATTGCAGTGTGACATCTTTAATATTTTGTTGTAAAACATGGACAGCCGACACGTGTTTCGCCCCCTATTGGCGAGTGGCGCCGGGGCTTTCTCAAGGAGCAGAAGGTTTAACATATCAAACACTGAGAGCTGCGAGCAGGGACCGAACTGCCCCCTTCAACCTTAAACCTTCTGCTCCTTGAGAAAGCCCCGGCGCCACTCGCCAATAGGGGGCGAAACACGTGTCGGCTGTCCATGTTTTACAACAAAATAATAAAGATTTCACACTGCAATTCAAAGTAGTCCTGTCCTCCATATGGAAATTTGAAAGAACGGATATTTATCCAAAAAAGTACACTTTTTGACCCTTCAAGGAGCACACACTCCTCTTTTCTCAAATTCATTTTCTCTTATGAAGCTCAAGAGGTCCAGAGCTTCGAGTGTGTCTCCATCCACCTATAAAACCAGCTTATTAAGCGTTGTTTAACCTCGGAATCCTTGGACCTTTCCTGTCTTATCAATAACAGGGCATTTCTGTAGTCTAGTCTGGACAGGATAAGACCCTGTAAGAGCAGCTTTCTTGACTGAAAGGGGAGCATGGGGAGGATCTTGCGGGTGGTGCGAAGTAGACCGAGGCAAGTTCCAGCCGTTTTTCTTGCCTGGGTGTTTAGGGTGAGGTTGTGGTCGAGCCAAATCCCCAGACTTTTGATTTCGGTTTTGGGGGTTGGGGGCGGGCCCATGCATGGGGGCCACAGAGACTCTGGGCGATAGTGGGACTGATTGCCCATCACCATAATCTCTGTTTTGTCGCCGTTGAGTTTTAAATGGGATGAGTTCATCCAGCTGACTATGTCCCCCAGGCAGGAATACAGGTCGATGGTGGGATTCTCCAGCCGGCTTAGGGAGACAACCAACTGGGTGTCATCCGCGTAGGTCAGGAATTTAATACCATACGGGATGACAATCTTTTCCAGGGGCGCCATATACACGTTGAAGAGCGTCAGGCTCAAAGATGAGCCCTGGGGCACTCCGCAACATATAGGGGTCACCCTGGAAATATAGTCACCCTCCGCCACCTGGAAAGTTCGGTCGTGGAGGTAAGATTTTAGCCACGACAGTGCTGACCCTGAAATACCCAGGTCTCCTAGCCGCAGAGCCAAGATGCTGTGGTTAACGGTGTCGAATGCCACGCTAAGGTCCAGAAGGATCACTGCCACTGAACCTCCTGCGTCAATGATCTTCCTGGCCTCTTCGACAACCGCTACCATCGCTGTGTCAGTACCTTGGCCCGGGCGGAACCCTGTCTGTGATGACTTTAACAATTTGTTGCTTTCCAGGTAGCTAGATAGTTGGTTATTGATAATTTTTTCCGCCATCTTGCTAATGCAAGGGAGGAGGAAAATTGGCCTGAAATTGGCGAGATTAGTGGGGTCGAGATTAGGCTTTTTGATTAAAGCTTTGACTACCGCCTTTTTCCAACTAGACGGAACCGAACCGCTTTCTATGGAGGAGTTTATCAGCTTCACCATTGGTGGAAGAATTGTAGGAGCGACTTGTTTAAGGTGTCTTATAGGTGCTGGGTCATGCAGAGACCCACTTTTAAGGGCTTGAAGGATGGGCCTGAGGGTTTCCTCACAGATGGGGAGAACATATCAAGTTCTATGTTCGAGTTATAGGCCTGCCCTGTGTGGATATGTGGGGGGTCCGCAGGAGGGAGAGGGGGGAGATGTTGGAGGATGTTTAGTATTTTTAGATAAAAAAATGAAGCTAACTCATTACAATGATTATCCGAGAGATTATGGGAGCAGGAAGGTTCTGAGGTTTTTAAAAGTTTTTTCACAATTTGAAACGTTTCTCTGGACGAACAGGATGCCTTACTAATTTTTTCATTAAAGAAGGCTGTTTGAGCATCTTTGAGTGCTTTTTTGTAGATGAGGATGGCCCGTTTATAGTCGCTTTTACAGACGGGATCGAAGTCTTTCCTCCATACTCTTTCCGCTCTCTTGCAGTTTTTCTTGAGGAGGCGCAACTCGTGTGTAAACCACGGGGCGGTGGCTTTTTTCCTAGTATTTAGATGCAGTTTTTTAGGAAGAACGGTGTCAAGGGAGTTTTCAATCCAGGACGTGAGCTGCGCATCGGCAGAGTGGGGGTTACTTTCGAACTGTGGCCTGGTGTGCTCTAATGCGTGTTTCCATCTATCGAGGTTGAGTTTGGCCCACGAGCGGGAGAGTCTAACCCGTGTTTATGTGGGAGGAGAGGTGTTATGGATCTGCCAGCTGAAAGGGATCAACAGGTGATCGGTCCAGGGCACTGGGATCGGTGAACTCACCATGAGGTTGGGGAAATTGCAAAATATAGGGTCGAGCAAGTGTCCAAGATTGTGCGTGGGAAGATTATTTTGTAAGTGCAGTTGATGAGCTGCAAGGTCTAGGATCAAATCCGTGGCCGTGTCATCTTTGCTATTATCAAAATGTACATTGAGGTATCCTAAAATTAAGAAGTTGGGCCGGGTGCTAGCCAAGGCTACGGAGCATTCCAAGAGTGAGTTATGGAACTGCCCCATGGCTCCTGGCGTCCGATAAATGAGAACTCCAGGAAGGGAGTTACAGGGGGAAATTTGGATAATGAAGTGCATGTTTTCACAGTCCGTCATAGGGCTGTCAAGAAATCTACATGAGAAGGAATCTTTAAAGATGACAGCTATTCCTCCTCCCCTACCCTTTGGTCGATTCTGATGTTGTATAAGGTAGCCTTGGGGCAGAGCCTGTACAATATCGGCATCAGAGTCTGGGGCAAGCCATGTTTCTGTTAGAAACAGGATCTCTAGATGGTGGTCTTCTATGAGTAAGTGAATTTCGTGGGCGTGTTTGGGCAGAGACCTGCAGTTAATCAGAGCCATTTTCACGATCGTCTGAGGGTTGTGCTTGTTTTTAGGGGGGGAGAGTTTGAAAGGACAATGGGACCAATTAGTGAGATGAGCCTCGGCTCTAAGTGATTGAGAACATAGGTGTGAGAGAGGCTGATTGAGATGGTATAGGGATTCTCTGGAGTAAGAAATCCTCGACTGCTCACTAGTGCCTGGCTCCTGGCTCGGTCTGATGCGGACGGGCGCAGACGGGCTTACCTCTGGCGCACCTCCGGCGCGCCATTGATGCGCCTGCTGCGCTCGTCCACTGCGCTTCCGAGGTAAACACATGATCTATAGTGGCGGATGACAGATGTAGGGGTGTGGCCTCACGAAGGGGGGCGTGGCCTCGAAAAACGCCGGAATGGCGGCAGCGCTGAACCCGCTGCACAGTCTAAGCAGGTGAGAGTAGTGCCCAGAGACAAAGAGCCAGGAGGGGGGGTGGGGAGAATAGTCCACAAGATTAGGTGACTCTCAAAGTTTTAAAAGATAAAAAAAATTACACAAACACAGCTCCCGGCTTCCGCCTCAGGAGCATTTACACACATCAGCCGGCGCTTTCATTCAGCGCCCCAAGTATGTTCGGCGGTGGGCGTGGCCTAAATAGGGGGCGTGGCCTCGAAGAACGCCGGAATGGCGGCAGCGCTGAACTCCGCTGCACAGCCTAAGCAGGTGAGAGTAGTGCCCAGAGACAAAGTGCCAGGAGGGGGGGTGGGGAGAATAGTCCACAAGATTAAGTGACTCTCAAAGTTTTAAAAGATTTAAAAAGTTACACAAACACAGCTCCCGGCTTCCGCCTCAGGAGCACTTACATACAGGGTGATATCAGATTTTAAAATAGGCCAGTTCTTGGCAATTATTTGTCTCACCCTCTTATGTTGACAATTATATGTAGTTATCAATCTGATAGGTACCTTTTTAGTTGTTACTTACTCATCATGCAAATCTGAGACTATTGCTTGGTTCACATTTGGATTTAGTGCATTTTGAGGAGTCTCTAATTTTAATAAGGTTTTTCAAATCCTCCATTTTATAGCCCCTTGCTAGAAATATCTGCACTGCTTCCTCTAGGCAGATCTTTAAGTCCTCTGTGTTGCAACATACTCTCTTGATTCGTAGGAATTCTCCATAGGGTATACTTTTTATTAGGTGTCTAGGGTGGGTGCTGCTCGCATGGAGGATCGAGTTTCCCGCAGTTGCCTTTCTGTGCAGTTTCGTATTGATCATTTTATCTGAGATACAAATTTCAACATCGAGAAACTCTAGCCTTTCCTTACTTATATTGGCCGTAAAATTCAGGTTGAGTTCATTATCATTGATGATGTCGATAGATGTCTGTGCCGATTCGACAGAGCCCTGCCAAATCACACAGACATCACCAATGAATCGCCACCATGCTATGATGTTATCAGGGAATCTCCCCTCCAGGACGTGGCCTAGGACATGCTCCTCCCACCAGCCTACATGCAAGCATGCAAAACTGGGGGAGAAACATGCCCCCATTGCCACGCCCCGGAGTTGTTGATAAACTGCTGCATTGAACAGAAAGAAATGATTCTTGAGGCATATGTAAATCATTTTAAACAGCATTTTGTTATGTTCATGAAATTTGATGTCATGTTGAGATAAATAATATTTAACACCCTCCAGACCTTGTTCATGATCAATGCTGGTATATAAAGAACATATGTCCATAACAATAAAACAATAGTTATCACGCCAAGTAATTTTGTTGAGCTTTTCAAAACTCATGTAAACCCACTAGGCAGACCTATTGTCTCCTCTTGCAACTCCCTATATGAGAACTTATCGATCTATGTAGACATATATCTGGCACCAACAGCACAACGGCTAAACTCATATATTCTGGACATTAGTGACTTTCTACGCATATTAGTAGGTACCACTTGGAATTAGATTTACATATTGGCAACCATTATGTACCTATGTATACATCAATTGAACATGAAATAGGACTACAAGCTTGTCCCTATTTTTTTGAAACAGCGAAAGATCACAAAACTGCAGCATTCAGAAATGCTGTTGAAGATGATTGAGATATGCCTGACTAACAACATTTTCTTATTTAACCACAAGCTTTTCCATCAAAAATGGGGAACCGCTATGAGCATTTCTTTCATCCTCAACTATGCCAATATCACAATGGGCTAGTGGGAAAAAGAAATAGCATTGGGGACCAACAACCATGAAGACCTGGATAACATAATCTTGTGGGTCAGATGTATTGAAGACCTATTCCTCATATGGAATGGTGATGAGAACAGCTTTCGGCAGTACTTTGAGAAACGGAATCAAAATGAAATTGGACTATCCTTTACATGTGTGACAAGTAAATCAAATATCAACTTTATGGGTACACATATTGAAATAGATCATAGTACCATCCATTCCACTCAACACTGGAAAGAACCAGCTACCAACAGTATACATAGTGGAGAAAGTTTCCACCCCACCTCATCAATACAAAGCATTCCGTGTGAAGAACTAATAAGAATGAAAAGAAATTGCTCTAAAGATGAGGATGTGGAAGTAAAATTCAGTGAAACTCTAACTCGAATATAGAGCAGAGGCTATAAACAGAAAGATCTGTTGTCATGCTTCAAAAAAGTCAAAACCAATTCACGTGCAACTACACATTCCGAAAAAAGAAATACAACATCAAGAAACATACAAAACATCAAATGCCTAGACTAATTATCACCTATAGCAAAGAGGGCAAACAAATTGTAAATGCAGTACAAAAATTTTAGCATCTGATAGTAAAGGATCCAGACATTGGTGAAATGCTGGGAAACAGACCACTTGTTACCTATGGAAAAACAAAATCCAATTGGTACAAAGCCATTTACAAGACCAAAACAAACAACAAACTGGCTACTGGAAACAAGAAAGGGATTTGTTAAATGTAACAGCTGCAAGGCATGTACAATAGGCATGGATAATGATCAGTTGGTCGACAAAAAATGAAAAATAATTCAAATTAAACAAAACATTACCAGCACAACAATATATGTGATACAATGCAACTGCGGCCTACAACATATAGGCAGCACAACATGTATGCTACGTAAACACATACTGGAACACATACAAGCAGTTAAGAACAGGGACTTAAACTATGACACAGAGAAACACCTGATACAATGCCAAAATAGTGACTGGAAAGTGATGAGATGTTTTGGCTTTGACACAATTAGACATAATGAACGAGGAGGAGATAGAACCAAAAGAGTAAGACAATTGAAGTCCTGCTACATAATAGGACTGAGGACTAAGACACCGATGGGCTTTAAAAATGATGAGGAACTTTATGTAGAACCCATCTAACTGATAAGTCTTATGGGTGGACAGAGTGACTATCCCCCAGATTCATCAAGAACACATTTTGCTATTCCTTAATAGCGAAAAATACCGAACGCTATTAAAGAATAGCAAAATGCTATTCATCAAGAAAACACTTAAAAAATAGCGGATTCTAATAATTCCTAAATTGCGACTCGCAAATTGCGAGTAGCAATTAAGGAATATCTCCCCATTAATTCCTATGGGCCTAGAGGCCCATAGGAATGAATGGGAAGACAATCTCAATTTGCTAATCGCAATTAGCGATTCGCAAATTGAGATTGCGATTTGAAGGGTGCAGGGGGTGTCCAAAGGACACCCTGTGGCACCCCTGAAATTGATGTGTTCACATATGTTGCGCACACACATGCCCTTAGTGCATTTTTCAAAGTTTTTGCTATTTACCACGTAGTTAGACTTCGCGGTAAATAGCGGCCCCAGATTGCGAATTCGCAATTTTAAAATGGTTCATGAATTGCATTTAAGGAATCTCAAATTGAGATTCCTTAAATACAATTAATCATAATTTAGCGATTTCTAGAATTGCGATTTTTGCATTTGGAATGATGAATCCCAAATGCAAAAATAGCGCTCGCAAAGGTCCAGATTCTCAGAATCTGGCCCTTTGCGAGCCAATTTTAGTTTGATGAATATCTGGTACTACACCGAGAAATATGCAAATACCCATGCGTCATACAATGTACATTTTGACATTGATAAAGAAATGTGTAACAGAATCGATCAGACTATCATACTAATGAATACACAAGTATACAAATTATGCAATGTTCAACTTCTAATAATTTGCACCATATATGGTACTATACCCTCACGATTTTAATTTGATTAGAAAATCTGAGAGACATATCTGTATCCTGACTAATGAAAGATAAATGAACTACAAAATAATGTGGTAATTGTAACTTGTAAATCTGTAAATACTACAACTCCCATCATGCTTCATTATGAGAAATGGATGGAGAGTATAAATTGCGAAAGCGAAGAGGGACTCACCTACCGTGAGAAAGACCCAGTGAGATTGAAATGTGTTGGTGGAGTAGTTGTGTTCGCCATTAAAATTGCACAACAAATCTACTGTGTACAGCGTTTTTCTTCAAAAATATGTGGGCTTCCGGGTGGAATTCTGGAGGAGAGGAAAAATCTGTCTCTGTTCGCACAGCAGGAACATTAATTCAACATGCAAAATTCCAACCGGAAGCCCACCGAAGGGCTGTTGTTGAAAGTGGCCTTAATTACGAGCAAGCAACCAAACCTACTAGAGGAAAGAATGGTGGAATGAACCACATGTCCCAGAGTGCATTTTTTATGAATTTTAATAAGAGGGCACATCGGAAGCCAACTAATTAAAGAAGCACAAGATGGGAAAATGTGGAGCATGTTATTAACTGGTTGCAGACACGGGCCTCTGAGAATGAAGCGCAAGTGCTTTGAACTGCGTCAGGCCAGGGACTTACAATCGGGATGCCAAGCTGCATGTTTCTTTTAATAAAGGGTAGTTACTCACCTGCAGTGGAGTGTGTGCTCATATCTGGGCGACCTTGGAGCAAGAATACACGGCTGTTCCAGGCGGTGGAGCATCGCACTGCCCATGAATTTTAAGGGTTTGGAGGAGAGGAAAAATCTGTCTCTATTGGCACAGCAGGAAAATTAATTCAACATGCAGATTTCCATCCAGAAGCCCACCGAAGGGCTGTTGTTGACAGTGTCCTTAATTATGTGCCAGCAACCAAACCCACTGGAGGGAAGAATAGTGGAATGAATCACATGTCCCAGAGTGCATGAATAATAAATTTCTAATAAGTGGGCACACCGGAAGCCAACTAATTAAAGAAGCACAAGATGGGAAGATGTGGAGCATGTTATTAACTGGCGCAGACATTAGCCTCTGAGGAAGAAGCGCAAGTGCTTCAAAATGCGTCAGGCCAGGGACCTACAATCGGGATGCCAAGCTGCATGTTTCTTTCAATAAAGGGTTGTTACTCACCTGCAATGAAGTGTGTGCTCATACCTGGTAGACCTTTAGAGACAAGTATACAAGGTGGTTCAAGGCTGTAGAGCAACGCACTGCCCATGAATTTTAAGGGTTTGGAGGAGAAGAAAAATATATCTCTGCTGGCACAGCAGGAAAATTAATTCAACGGGAAGAATTCCATCTGGAAGCCCACGAAGGGCTGTTGTTGAAAGTGCCCTTAATTACGTGCAAGCAATTAAACCCACTGGAGGAAAGAATGGCGAATGAACCACATTTCCCAGAGTCCATTATTAATGAATTTCTAATAAGAGGGCACACCAGAAGCCAACTAATTAAAGAAGCACAAGTTGGGAAGATGTGGAGCATGTTATTAACTGGTTGCAGACATGGACCTCTGACGAAGAAGCACTAATGCTTCAAAACGTGTCAGGTGAGGGACTTACAAGCGGGATGCCAAGCTTGCTGATTCTTTTAAGGGGTAATAATCACCTGCAGTGGAGTACGTGCTCATATCTGGGCGACCTTTGATGTAAATATATAATCAAACAAGTGGCAAAGAGACATCCAACGCATTTCGGTGCTTCCGCACCTTGGTCATGGGTCCCAATATATATATTACCTACTGGCGGCCCCCAGTAGGTAGGTATAGTTAGTACCTTGTTTCTATTCAAAAAGCGATTTCTCTTTTGCCAATATATTTGGCGCCATTTAATGAATCTTCGTAAAATATTCAAAACTAATAGGGCGCTCCGGTCAGCACCTGTCTCGGAAGTTTCGGGGTGATTCGTCAAGCGGGGGCCCAGAAAAAATAGGGTCCCAAAATGCATTTTCCCCAAGTTAATTTGCATAGGAAAGTTAGACAAAGCTACAGCCCGAACTGCTGAACGGAATGACACCACATTTGCCAAAAAAGTAGGTCTTGGTTCAGAAAGAGCCCTTTTTTTAAAATGGTGGAAATCGATTTAGTAGTTTCAGAGAAATTAGAAAAAGAAAGGTTTTGATATCTGAGCACCAAGGAGAGTTCGCTAACTCTCCTGGGCACGAGCTGACTTCTGATTGGCTGCAGACACTCCAAACCAGGAAGTGTTGGCAGCCATCTTGTGACAAGCTAACTGAGTCACAAGAAAACAGTGATAAAAACATAAAGGAAAGAAAAGGGGACAAGGTAGAACATCCCTGACCTCCTTTTTAAACAAACTGCAGAATTCTTGCTGGGTGCGCGAATCCAGCATGGGCTCCTGCGATTTGTTATTGTTTAGCCCCCGGGTGTGCACTGGGGCAATCTAATTTATATAGCAGGGGCCCGCGTGGGCCCTGCAGCCCCTAGAACTGTCACCTCCCTGGAGCTTCATTGTTAATTTGCGGGGACATGCAGTCTCCCCGCAGCCCCGGGGACCACCACCTCCCCGGGTCATGGCCCTGGGGACCGCCACCCTAAAGGGTGGCTGCTGCAATGACTAGGGGTGCCCACCCCAGGGACATTGCTATTTACTTTGGCAGATCTACTCCCGCCCTGTCATAGCAAACTCTGCTTCGGTTTTTGGAAGCGAGAGCAGGAAACCTGCTCTCGCTTCCAAAACCCAAAGCAGAATTGCTTTTGCACACTGGGAGCTGCATGTTAGCAGCTCCCTTTGTGCACAAGCAATGCTGGTTCCCGCAGGAGGTGGGGAGCCGGCTGGGACCCTGGGGGCATTGGGGCTCCCCCCACGGTCCCCAATGGAGAGGCCAGGTTCCGGGGTTGGGGTCCTCAGGGCCAGAAGTGGTCTGGGAAGGGGGGCCACGCAGCCCCACCCTTTAATTAAAAAATAATAATAAAAACCAGACACGCCGGCACTGGGGGATGGGGTCCCCAGGGCCGTAATTGGCTTAAGGAGTGGAGTCACGCGGGGCCCCCTCCAAAAATATGAAATAAAAAAAGGAGTCTGGCCATGCCCCAGGCATGGGGTCCCCGGGGCTAATACGATATAATGTAAACAGATAGATTTTTTTTTCCAATCAAGTTTGTAGTCGTGACTCCAGCGCAGTCCCCCTGTAATCGCTATGGCTTTGCGAATTCACCTTAAATAAATAATTAAGTAGTATATAATATAAAAGGTAGTGTTGTGTGTGTGAAGTTGTTTTAAAGAGGTATTGTGCTTGAAGTTAATGACAAGATTACAATTGATAGAGTTGTTAAAAATATATTAAAACAAATAATATTTAAAGTTGAAAAGTGTGTTGTGTTGTAGTACACATTTAACTGTGGATTTAAAAAGTGTGTTGTGTTGTAGTACACATTTAACTGTGGATTTAAAATGTGAAATAGTAATTTATTTATATAAGTAATATGTTATTACAATGATATTTCACAAGTCAGCACTAGCTTTAGAAGTGGTGTTTAATTAAAAAATAGTGTTAAATGTATTGGTTATATCTTTTTGAACTCCCGTATGATTTGGCAACTCCATTGGGTTGGTGCACAATGGGGTCGTGGCTTCCAAGAAAATGTAGACACTGTTTGGCACATTTAGAAGTCAGTTGCTCGGGGTTATTACGTGTAACCAATAGGAATGTGTTTTACAATTCGAAAAAAAAACTTGGAAGCACTGTGATTTGTTAGTTATATGTATTTGTGTGGAGATTACTGGTTTTACCTTGCTGAGTCTGGTGCATTATATTGATTGTGTGCTAAAGTTTTATAGTTTTGCTGGCTATAAATATTCTTATCCTTTGTTTAATATATATATATATATATATATATATATATATATATATATATTCACTGAAAAAACCATAGGTTATAGACCATATATAGTTAGGAATTAGCATTTAAAAAACCTTATTTTACTCACACAAAACCATTGAAATTCCATATATAGTTAGTTGCACTAACTATATATTGCGCACCCGCAATCCACTGCTGATCATGTCACATATTACATCATTCATGACATGGTCAGTGACATCACTGATGACATCACTGATGACATCTCAAATGACATCACTGATGACATCACTGATGACAACATCCAGTGACTATGTTTCTGTAAAGTTAAAATATGTCTTACATATTGAAGAATGAGTGGATGTATAAGTGTCTGGACGAAGGATTTAGTAGGTGCATGACTGAATGTATGAGTGAGTGATTAAATGTGTCTCACTGAGTGCATGGGTTAGTGACTAAACTGTCTTAATTTGTGCATCATTATGTCTGTTGTTCTGTAAACTGCTGCATGTGTTGATCAGTAGCTATATGAGTAACTATATGGGTTATTGATTGATTGCCCAAGTATTTGCATGGGAGACTGAGTGTGTGTGTGGCTGGATGGGAGGTGTGTGACTCTGTACAGATCAATGTGTACTTGTATCAATGATTGTATAAGAGAGTAAGTATGTGTTAGTATATGGTTGAAAACGTAAGGTGCTCTATGTTTAACTGTATAGAGTAGAAAATGGAAGTGTGATTGATTCTTTACAGGACTGACTAGGTGTGTGAGTAACTCCATGGATGAGTGGCAGAGTGTGAGTGTCTGTATAGGTGTATGAGTGCATATGATTGTGTTGTAAACATGAGTGATTGTATGTATGAATGATTGTATGGGTGAATGAGTGAATGTGTGTGTAGACGTAGGAATCAGTGAGTACGTATGTAGTAACTAGTATTGGTGTGTCAATGGTTTCAAAAATTATACTCTGTTTTTAACACTGGGTGAAACAGAGGTTATATTAAAATGTGAAGAGATGCATTGTATTGTCACATGAATAATATCATCAGTGATGTGGTCATTGATGTCAAATGAGATGTCATCAGTGATGTCATCAGTGATGTCATTTGAGATGTCATCAGTGATGTCATCAGTGATGTCACTGACCATGTCATGAATGATGTAATATGTGACATGATCAGCAGTGGATTGCGGGTGCGCAATATATAGTTAGTGCAACTAACTATATATGGAATTTCAATGGTTTTGTGTGAGTAAAATAAGGTTTTTTAAATGCTAATTCCTAACTATATATGGTCTATAACCTATGGTTTTTTCAGTGAATTTTCAAGGTTTTGTAAATGCTAATTCCTAACTATATATGGTCTATAACCTATGGTTTTTTCAGTGAATTTCAATGGTTTTTTAATAGCAAATATCATAAGCTGTCGAATGTCAAGTACGTGGTAAGTGAAAACATTTTCGTGTTTATGCACACTGATCTGCTTTGAATGGTGCCCCCCCCCCTCATTTCTATTAGGAGTACTCTCTCTTTGCAGATAGTGAAAGGTAGTTAACGCAGGCCTTTGCCCCCGTTGTAATCCGTCGTGCCTGCTTCTCTCTCCATTTGATTGATTGTTATCCAAGTATTTACTGTTTTAGAATTAGTTCTCTTTGGTTCATTCTCTATTTACAAACAAACACAGAGTCGCAATACTCTGTTTAGTCTTTGCAGATAACGAAAAATCGTGTAAAAAAAAGAAAAGGAATCGAGCAAAATCAGTAGGCCACTAATGGGATCTCTTTTTGACCTCGCTAAAATAGAAACATTAGGAACAACCCCTCATGACAAATACAAAACTAGTGAGATGAACTGAACTCCACACAATGATGGCTGCAAAACAGCTCGGCTCCGCCACCCACCCCGCCCAAAATAACGATAAAGAGCGGCTGCCATGATTGGTTGCGGAATGGCCACGACGGAGCTACGAAATGATGCTGCTCTCATGCTAACCCCAGCTTCAGTCTGAAACATCCAGAAACACTGTAGACTACCAATTCGATCAGTTCCGGTAGCGCCCCAATGTAACCCGGTAGAGAAGAACTAGCCCTCCCCTCTTTGACTGATGGTTCTTGTTGCCTGTCCCTTCTGTTGTCATTTAACAGAACTATTTAGCCTGCTGAAAGGGGTTGTGTTCCGACCGCTGGTTGGTGGAGACATTTTGACTATATTCTGGACCTGCGTTGTCGCGTAATGCGTCATATGACGCGCCGCGTTAGCGCATCCGGAAGTCATCCGGGGCGCGCAGCGCGTAACGTAAGCATAACAAGTCATGTGACTTGTTAATAAAACTTTTCATTGGTTCATTTTACTTTTCTTATTGTAATGATGAAAGGCTTGGTCATATGACCTAAAAATTACGCTTTTCATTACTTCCGAACATTATTTTTTCTTAAATATATGTTATAATGTTCCAGACTAATGTACTTTCCCGGAAATTTTACAACTGTCCTGCAAGTAAAATATATTCTTTTTTCGAGAAAAAGAGCGTTTCTTCGTCCCATGATGGAGCCGTTGAGCAAAAGAGGGTCGACCTGCTGTCTTAGTCGCCGATACGCCTGAATATGAGATTCTTATCGATCACTTTATGTTGCAGGAATAGAAAACACAACAGCCCTTGACCATTTATCTTTACTGCGTTCCTTCGTATTATACCTTTTACCCTTCATGTAATTGGTCTGCTTTATTTCACTTGCCTTTTAATGATTCTAAAACAGTGACTATTATTACAAACTTTACCAATGTATATACTACTACCATGTTTTCTTTTAAAAACCTTTATTGTGAAAATTTCATTATACAAATACGAGCCTATAACCACGTGGGCCGGCCACGGAGCAAACTGTAATCGTATGTGATGAGTAGACATTTACACTGTAGAGGAACGTAACGGGCGGGCCATTAGGTTGCAAGAACTAAGGTGTCTAACAGTTACGGAATCGGTGGACGTACATTTTATAATTAAAATACGACAGGGCCAGTTACAATAAAATTATCTAGATATACATTTGCGGGCAAGTACCATGGGTGACGTTAATTCGAACTTTCAACAGTACAGTAATCAATAACACATCAGAACTTAATATCAATAGGGATGTCGAAATATTCAATCAATTCTCGTCCCCGCCCGCCATGTGCTTCAAAACTGCATACGTATCTCGTGATTTCAAGGTTCTGCAACCAGTACACAACAAGGAGTTACGAGTCCCATTTATTCCGGCGCCATTTTGGGCGAGGACGGGCAGGTCCAGGATATAGTCAAAATGTCTCTACCAACCATCGACTATGATGATGTTCATATGCTGTATTTATTAGAGTAACACTCATCTGTCCACATGAAATTAATTTGCCACAATCTAAACATGTCATTTTAATCTTTCCAAAGTTCTTCTAAAAATTTGGGACCGTTTCCCTTGCCTCTGAAGCTCTCAGTGCCACTTCTTTGATGAATGTACTAGCAGGTCAGGGGTTCTCCTCCAAATCTCTCTTTTATGCAGCACTATAATTAATTGGTGCCACCTCTCCATATGACGATGCATGGTATAGTTACCACAACTATATTTTTTTTCGGTTCCTCTGGAGAGTTCATCGTGGCAGATGAAGCGTGTAACGTACCGGGCATTTACCTTTTTTTGCATGTACAGGAAAGGAAAAAAAAATCGAGCGTCCGAGTTCTAATGTGTCCCAGGGCCATTTTAGTGGAGGACATGATACAGCGATAATGCCCTGGATAAGGACACTTCCTTCGGGCACCCCACGCCGTCTTTCGGCGCAGCATTGTAGGATGGCCACACCAGTGCGGCAACTTGCTAGACACCACCTCGGTGCCATCCGGATCTCGGCGCCCCACTGCAGATGAACTGCCTCCACATGGAGAAGCAGGAGAGGCTCGTTTGCGCCGCCTCCCCCCCCCCCTTCGGGCACCCCACGCCGACTTTCGGCGCAGCATTGTAGGATGGCCACACCAGTGCGGCAACTTGCTGGACACCACCTCGGTGCCAACCGAATCTCAGCGCCTTGTGTTGTCTTCCATTCCGAAAATATTGTTGGCAGCATTTTGAAAGGAAAGACAAACAGCCGTTTGTGGCCCTCACTACACCGTTCTCCTAGTGAGTCTCACATTGTTACATTTAGGAAGAATGTTGAAGAGTAGTATGTTGAAAATCTGAAGCCATTGTTATACAAACTCTCAACCAGCCTTGGATGGAAAAATCCTGAAGAATGTACAAACTGAAAACCAGTTTTTCTCTGTATAGCATCAGCAGCAACGCTTGAGTCAGCTTTGTGTGAAGCCGCCATTTTGATTCAATCAATAGCGTCCCCCTGCACACATTCAGGGACCTGGTCGTGTCTTCAGGTCAAACGGATTGTGGGACAAGATGCACAAAGGCAAAGGAAAAAAGTTCCGCCGGACCCCGGGAGGTGGCCGCCTATGTCATGGGCGATCTTAGGCCACACCAGGGCAATAGTGAAGCTGCAGCAGGTGCAAATAAGCTTCAGACAGTGTTACAAGCGCTGCTCAGAACTCTCAACTATGACACCACCTCGGTGCCATCCGGATCTTGGCGCCTTGTGCTGGTTCCGGCCTATTCACACATCGGTCCGCTACTGACGCCACCTCACAGGCCAACGGGGCACCCCACGCCGACTTTCGGCGCAGCATTGTAGGATGGCCACACCAGTGCGGCAAATTGCTGGACACCACCTCGGTGCCATCCAGATCTCGGCGCGTTGTGCTGCCTTCGGCCTATTCGCCACAAGTGCGCACGCAACTCAGCTGCATAGCGAGTGAAACACCAAGGGGCGCCCCACTGCAGCCGAGGAACCTCCATCTTGGGGGCGACGCACAGCATCACATTGCTTTCCAATGCAGTCAGATCCTCAAACAGCCCCCACTGACTGACGCGAACTCACAGGCCAACGGGGCGCCCCACGCCGACTTTCGGCGCAGCATTGTAGGATGGCCACACCAGTGCGGCAAGTTGCTGGACACCACCTCGGTGCCATCCGGATCTTGGCGCGTTGTGCTGCCTTTGGCCCCATTCGCACATCAGTCCGCTACTGACGCCATCTCACAGGCTAATGGGGCGCCCCACGCCGACTTTCAGCATTGTAGGATGACCACACCAGTACAGCAACTTGCTAGACATCACCTCGGTGCCATCCGGATCTCGGCGCCCCACTGCAGATGAAGTGCCTCTCAACTATGAAACCACCACTGTGACATCCGGATCTTGGCGCGTTGTGCTGCCTTCGGCCTATTCGCACATCGGTCCGCTACTGACGCCATCTCACAGGCTAATGGGGCGACCCACGCCGAGTTTCAGCATTGTAGGATGACCACACCAGTGCAGCAACTTGCTAGACATCACCTCGGTGCCATCCGAATCTTGGCATCTCAACGCCTAGTGGTATCTTCCATACAGAAAATATTGTTACGCTACCTTTGGCCCCATTCGCACATCAGTCCGCAACTTAGACATCACCTCGGTGCCATCCGGATCTTGGCATCTCAGCGCCTTGTGGTGTCAGTCAGAAAATATTGTTGCGCTGCCTTTGGCCCCATTCGCACATCAGTCCGCTACTGACACCATCTCACAGGCCAACAGGGCGCCCCACGCCGACTTTCAGCATTGTAGGATGGCCACACCAGTGCGGCAACTTACTAGACACCACCTCGGTGCCATCCGGATCTTGGCGCGTTGTGCTGCCTTCGGCCTATTCGCACATCGGTCCGCTACTGACGCAAACTCACAGGCCAACGGGGCGCCCCACGCCGACTTTCAACATTGTAGGATGGCCACACCAGTGCTGCAACTTGCTGGACACCACCTCGGTGCCATCCGGATCTTGGCGCGCTGTGTTGCCTTCGGCCTATTCGCACATCGGTCCGCTACTGACGCCGCCTCACGTGCCAACGTATTTTCTCCGCATTTTATACCCTATGCCGCATAACAGGTCATGTGACTTGTTTATAAAACTTTTCATTGGTTCATTTTACTTTTGGTTTCCTAATGATGGAAGGCTTGATCATATGACCTAAAAACAACACTTTTCATTGGATGAAAACTTTTTTTTTTTCCAAACGATGAAAGCCCCACCTTGTTTCTGGATGTTTCAGACTGAAGCTGGCGTCAGCATGAGAGCACCACCATCTCGTAGCTCCGTCGTAGTCATTCCGCGAGCAATCATGGCAGCCGCTCCCCACCAGAAGCCTGCAGGAGTCGGGGCCCCCAAAACTTTTGATGAATTCTCAAGGCGGAGGGGACGCTTTCGAGAATGGGGTCCAAGACCTAGCAGACAAGCGTCCGATTTCCAAGGTGTCCCAGGGCCATTTCAGTGGACCAGGCCCAAAAAGGAAAGAGCCTGCCGCCATTTTGAGAGTCCTGTGACAGCCGCCTATCGCTGCACCGCAAGAGTGGGCGCAACTCAGCTGAATTGCGGCTTTTGACACAGTGGACCAAAAACGGACGGAATGGCAACTGAAACGGTAAAGGGGCGCCCCACTACAACAGATGACACTCCACCTGGAGAGGCCCGTTCACGCCGCCTCCCCCGGGGCGCCCCACGCCGTTATTCGGAGCAGCATTGTAGGATACCAAAACCAGTGCGGCAACTTACTGGACATCACCTTGGTGCCATCGTTCTGCTGCCTTGGAACTATTCGCACAACAGTTTGCTACTGAAGACCCACCCCCCGCGACGCCCCACGCCGTTATTTGCTGGGTGGCAACTTACTAGACATCACTTTCGTGTCATCTAGATTTCAGCGCGTTCTGCTGCCTTGGAACTATTCGCACAACAGTTTGCTACTGATGACCCGCCCCACGCCGGAAATCTGGACGTTGTGCTGCGTTGGGACTATTCGCACAGCCGACCGCTACTTCGTTGTTTTTCCCTAAAAATGTTTATATGTTATTACTATTTTTGTTTTCTTGTATATATTTATAAATTATTAAAGTTTTATAATCTTACTACTTTGTCGGAGTGCTATATATTTTTAATGTGACACATAATTGTAAAAACTTTGATGTACAAAGAGTCATCCCTGGAATCTTCCGCTTCACGCTCGGTCCCCTCCCCAATCACAATACAGGATGGTTTTCAGATAATAGCAACGCTTCTGCTGTGACGGATCTCATCGAGTGTGGGCCTTGATCTACTATAACTCCTTTGAAGAGGGGTGAATCTTTACAGCTGTGGCCATAAACTACATCCGCAGGGCTAGCTGATACCCTAGGACCAGCCTGGACAATCGGACACAGAGGAAAAGGAGTGTCAGAGGGTGCAGTAGTGAATAGGGCGAAAGGGAGGTGTCGGGCGGGCACAGGGTGTGATTCTCAGGAAAGAGCAGCGCAGATGGGGGGAGGTTTATTACCCATGCATAAGACAGAGAGCGGGGGTGACCACTGCCTGGGGGAGATGCTTGCGAGGGTGGGGAGCCATGCTAAGGATCGACAGCGTGCACAGAGTGGGTCTGGTCAAGGCATCTAAAATGGCTGCCGTGCACGACAAAAGTGTGGCATTTGAAAAAAGACAAGATGGCGCAGACAATGTTTTTCAACACTTCCTGATTTCCTTCGAATCGAACGTTAACAGACGTTGGGGCATATTACCAAAGTTAAGCGATATTTATCCCTAACGATGCATTGCAAAGATTTTTTTACCGTCAGAAATTATCGCAGATAAACCTTGCCTTGCTATTATCAAAGTTTATCGCAAATACGATAAAAACCGACCGCAATGCATTAATATCGCTGAAAACTCAGCGATATTCATGCATTACCGAGCTAATCCTCTTAGCCATGTTATCCACCTCCCATAGGATAACATGGCTAAGAACTGCTCAGGGCAGCTGTTACTTTTTGGAGATATTCGCGCTTATCTCGAATATTTCCAAAAGTTGATAATAGGAGATAGCGATGTTAGCGACTGTTTCCAGTCGCTAACATCTTGGCATGCCCACTTTGCATGTCATTAGTGATAAATATCACTCACATGCAAAGTGGGGCCCAAGATGGCCGCTATCTCCTACTAGCCGTCGCTAACTGGTGTTAGCAACAGCTAGGTAATACAGATATAATTTTATCTCCGCGAAGCGGAGCGCTGTTACAGATATATATCTTGTTTTTGAACGTTAATTTCTCAAAATGCACTGAAGCACATATATTGAGACCTAGCAAAGGCACATCGGGCTACCAGTCCCTAATATTTTACCAAGTTTCGTGCAAATCCATTCAGCCGTTCGATTATTATTATTATTTATTTTTTTTGCCCCGCGGGGCCCTTTTAAAACCTCCACATCAAACCTAGGGGATCAGCGAGGATCTACTATGCCCCCTTATGGTCATTTGCCCCTTCGCTTTGGCCTCCTCTTGTCTCTCGATCCTACCGAGAGACAAGATGGCGGCCGCTACGGACTGTTTGGAATGTTTACAGACACCGGAGAGCCAATCAGCTTCGCTTCGCAAAGCTCCGTAACGCGAAAAGTACGCGAAGCGGTGCGCTGTTACAGATATATATCTTTTTTTGAACGTTAATTTCTCAAAATCCACTGAAGCACATATATTGAGACCTAGCAAAGGCACATCGGGCTACCAGTCCCTACAATTTTGCCAAGTTTCGTGCAAATCCATTCAGCCGTAAGATTATTATTATAATTTTTTTTTTTTGCCCCGCGGGGCCCTTTTAAAACCTCCACATCAAACCTAGGGGGTCAGCGAGGATCTACTATTCCCCCTTATGGTCATTTGCCCCTTCGCTTTGGCCTCCTCTTGTCTCTCGATCCTACCGAGAGACAAGATGGCGGCCACTACGGACTGTTTGCGGCCACTACGGACTGTTTGGAATGTTGACAGACGCCGGAGAACCAATCAGCTTCGCTTCACAAAGCTCCGTTGCGCGAAAAGTACGCGTCCTAGGCCGCTGCCCGGTCCGCGCTTACAGATATATATCTTTTTTTAAACGTTAATTTCTCAAAATCCACTGGAGCACATATATTGAGACCTACAAAAGGCACATCGGGCTACCAGTCCCTACAATTTTGCCAAGTTTCGTGCAAATCCATTCAGCCGTTCGGGCTAAAAGTGAGGCCAACCGCCCTATGGAAATTAACATGGGAAAAACGCGTTTTGGGACCCCCCTTTTTTCTCGGCCCCCCCTTGACGAACCCCCCCCAAATTTTCAAAGGCTGCTCAGAAACAAAATGTGCCATTTTCCTGAAAATTTCAGCCAATTCCGTCCACAAACGGCAAAGTTATTAGACATAGAATTTTCAAAAATCCCCTAGAGAAAAAATCCTAACTATATATACCTACTGGCGACCGCCAGTAGGTAATATTACCTACTGGCGGTCGCCAGTAGGTATATATAGTTAGGATTTTTTCCCTATGGGATTTTTGAAAATTCTATGTCTAATAACTTTGGCGTTTGTGGACGGAATTGGCTGAAATTTTCTGGAAAATGGAACATTTTGTTTCTGAGCAGCCCCTGAAAATTAGGGGGGGGTTCGTCCAAGGGGGGCCGAGAAAAAAGGGGGGTCCCAAAACGTGTTTTTAACATTGAGTTTTCCATAGGGCGGTTGGCCTCACTTTTAGCCCGAACGGCTGAATGGATTTGCATGAAACTTGGCAAAATTGTAGGGACTGGTAGCCCGATGTGCCTTTTGTAGGTCTCAATATATGTGCTCCAGTGGATTTTGAGAAATTAACGTTTAAAAAAAGATATATATCTGTAACAGCGGACCGGGCAGCTCCCCGGTTCGCGGACCGGGGCGCGTACCAGAACTTCGCGTAGCGAAGCTGATTGGTTCTCCTGCGTCTGTCAACATTCTAAACAGTCCGGAGCGGCCGCCATCTTGTCTCTCGGTAGGATCGAGAGACAAGAGGAGGCCAAAACAAAGGGGGAAAGAACCATAAGGGGGCATAGTAGATCCTCCCTGACCCCCTAGGTTTAATGTGGAGGCTTTAAATGGGCCCCGCGGGGCAAAAAAAATAACAAAAAGTTTGTTTTTTTGCGTGGGTAGCGCACGGTCCGCGAACCGGGAAGCGTTCTGGGCAGCGTACTACAATGAAAAATGAATGATAGACTTTTCAAATGCTGTATGTTAATTGATTGTTGGTTTTGTTGATTATTTTTTATTTTCTTTATTTTTTAAGCATTTTTTTTTATTGTGATTGTGTTTCATAATTTATTAAACTTTCTAACATTTCATTGTCAGAAATTTCATAATTATCATGGAATATACATTGTAGTCTCTGAGGGTGTAAAATGTCCTCATTTGCAAGGAGGTTATCTACTGCTTGTACACATTGCAGTATTCATTGTCCCAAGTTTCATCGAAAAATTCAATGTCAATTTGATCAATTGTATCAATCAATTCTTGGCTGCTCTCTTGCAGGTCCATTTCAAAAGAAACTTGGTTTTCGCCTTCCATTTTGCCTGAAATTTGGATTAAAAAAATATATATTAGTAGAGATAGGGCAATGTTGGGAATAATTTTAGATAGGTATTTTTTATCAGTGAATTTATCTTTGGGCAGTGTATAGTATCAGAGTGGAAGTAGGAATATAAAAAAGTGTATGTGATTTAACGTAAGTAAATTCATAATTATACAAGAGAAGCCTAACTCCATCCATAACTATAACAGAGAAGTCTCTCTAAATCTATAACTACTACAGAGGGATAGTATATATCTATCAGAAAAAGTTTACCATATTAACTTATAGTGTACAATATACTTCAGTTTTAAAAATAAAAACTTACCTTTAGAAAGAAGTTGAAGGAATTAGTGAAAATACTATTGAAATGTACAGCAAGAAGTAGTAGTCAAAATGGCTGTGTTTTCTTCTCTTCCTTTATATATATTCAGGTATATAACCAATGAAATGTCAGGTAAAAAAAGTAGAAAATGAAAGTAACATATTAATTGGTTGTCAATTCCAACACTTCAGATGTGTTTTGTGAAGTAATTTACCTCAGGGTATTTAGAGAGGTCTACAGGCTAAATGACTAAATGGAATTCCAATCAAATTTGTGAAAATGGTAGGGATTGGTATGTAGTATGAGCTAATCTATATTTGGTGAAATTGTCTCCAGTGGCTTTTCTGTGAACTACTTTCCCACCTTTTTTGATGGTGCGCTTCCCAGGGAGCGACCCGGTACGCGAACCGTTGAGCGCCTCGGTTCGCGGACCTTAAGCGTTCCGGGAGTCCACCATTTTGTGTTTCGGTCGAATTAAGATACAAGATGGAGGGCAAATAATGTTCAGAATGGGTAGAAGGGGGCACGGTAGAGTTATCTTGACCCCCTAGGTTTTCTGAGGGTGGCTGAGGAGGCTTATATGTGCGAAAAAAAAACATTTTTTTAAAAAATTTCGCGAGGTTAGCTCCCGGTTCGCGTACCGGGTAGCGCCCCAGGGAGCGTACTTTGTTGAAAATTAGTGAAAAATGTTAGAGTAAAATAATAATTGTGAGTGATTAGATGTAGGGTAGCTCTGAGAAGAGCTTTTGGGTTTATGGTACATTTAGGTACTTATAAGTAGGTACCAATGCACATTCTTAAATTCAGAGTGAAAATTCTGTTGCCCTCATCTGAGAAGTGAACTCCATCTCCTCTGTAGATATCTTGCATGTAGTAACGCAAGTTATTGTTGTACAGGGAGCCCATTCCATGGTCTCTCATGTAAGCTGAAACAGATTTGTTTACATGCTTCCTCGACTTCTCAATTTGTGGACAAAATTGGTTTGACCACCTCCATTTCTGTCTTTGGCATATATTTGAATATACCAAGGCAGTCTGAGGAAAAAGTGCCATTAATTGCTCAAAGGTGTCCTTTAAAAGCATTTCCAGACCTACACCAGTCAAAGTGCCCAAGTCATTACCTCCACAGTGCACAATTAACAGGTCAGGTTTGGGCAAATGCATAAAGGTTTTCACCAATGGTATCAATTGGTGACATTTTAATCCTCTGTGGCCAAACCACTTAATTTCCACATCTTGTAAATTGAGGTTAGGTAAATTCCTGTTTTCAACGTACCTTTGAGCCCAGTGAATATAACTATGTCCAACAATCCAGACAGAAAACATGGTGAGAGAAGGTTCTCCTGCAGTCAGATGAAGTGTGGCAATGAAATGGCAGTTGAAAAAATGAGAGTGTAAAATGAAAAAAAACTGTGGAGTTTCTGTGTTCATGAAGCAGTAACAGTGATTGGTGGATTTTGATTGCTGAAAACAGAAAGTTAGGGTGCACGGATGTGTTCTTTGAAAGATGTATTTTGAGTGGTCAATAAAAAATCATTAAATGAAAGAATGCACTGGATATGCAGGTGCACTGAGAGTTCAGAGTTCAATTGCAACATTGTTGTGTGAACTTGCAAACAACAGAGGTCTTCCAAGAGGTGGTTGCCATGCAGATAAGGCAGAAAGGGCAGAGGGGGGATGGGTTTTCATTTGAAAAAAAGTGAGGGAAGACTTTTGATTGGGTGACATGAGAGATATGTGTGAAGAATTACAGCATTTCTGTGCTTTTGATAGCTGCAGACTCTGGAGTGCATACCTTTTGCTCTGCTGAAGACAAATTGGTGTGTTTCTGAGACTGTTTTCAAACTCAAAGTATTTGCTAAGGTGAGAAAATATTTCTTTAATTTAGATAGAGAATAGTGTGCTTTAAGGAGAAAATTATGAATTATGTGGCGCAAATTGCTTGTAAATATGCTCCCACCTGTGCATGGAAAATTTAGATTTTGAATGTTTGTGTTACATAATAATCCACATTTGTATAGCGCACAATCACCCGTTAGGGTCTCTAGGCGCTGGGGGCCGTCGGGAAGATTAAGCAAGCTATTGCCCAGAGTCGCATGGTGCTGGGCTAACCTGCCGCCGGAGCCGGGGATCGAACCGTGATCCCCAGATTCCAGCGTCAGTCGCCCTGGCCGCGGCGCCACACCTCTCCCCATAGCCATGTTAAAAGTGATACAAACATGCTGCAAAGGCAATCAAAAAACGCTTTTATGTGTCTTAAGGACATTTTAAGTAATTTTCCCATGTGCAGTGTTTTGAAATTATGATTTGAAAATCGTTTTTGGGGAAAAGGAATTGTTTTTAAATTTATGACAAGGACATAATGGTGTATGCTTCTTTATAAGGCAATTGACTGTCCCTGATGTTATTTTTCCCATTTTAATGTAAGACCTTTCTCTGTGGCGCAAATTGCTTGTAAATATGCTCCCACCTGTGCATGGTAAATTTAGATTTTAAATGTTTGTGTTACATAGCCATGTTAAAAGTGACCCAACCATGCTGGAAAGGCAATCAAAAAACGCTTTCATGTGTCTTAAGGACATTTTAAGTCATTTTCCCATGTGCAGTGTTTTGAAATTATGATTTGAAAATCGTTTTTGGGGAAAAGGAATTGTTTTTAAATTTATGACAAGGACATAATGGTGTATGCTTCTTTATAAGGCCATTGACTGTCCCTGATGTTATTTTTCCCATTTTAATGTAAGACCTTTCTCTGTGGCGCAAATTGCTTGTAAATATGCTCCCACCTGTGCATGGCAAATTTAGATTTTGAATGTTTGTGTTACATAGCCATGTTAAAAGTGATACAAACATGCTGCAAAGGCAATCAAAAAACGCTTTTATGTGTCTTAAGGACATTTTAAGTAATTTTCCCATGTGCAGTGTTTTGAAATTATGATTTGAAAATCGTTTTTGAGGTAAAGGAATGTTGTTAAAATTTATGTGCGCCATATGCCCCCAAATTTCTTTTTCAGGGGTGCAGCAGGGTGTTATTGAGACACCCTTGCACCTTTGGAAAAATTCCTAATTTGCGATGAGCTAATTGCTAATCGCAAATTGCACCTTCATTCCTATGGGCCTCCTGGCCCATGGAAATGAATGGGTAATTTGCAATTAGCAATTTGCTCATTACAAATTTGGAATGGTAAAGAATCGCTATTTATTCCTTAAAATTCGCTATTTTGGATATGCAAAATAGTTATATGATACATATGGCGGTTGATGTCTAACAAGATAAGAAGCTTAGGGATACATTTATGATGACTGGCGCAATGAAGTGGACATCACTTACTTCATTGGTAGAGCTTTACATGTATTATGTCCTCTGTATTCTTCATCAAGCGTAACTTTAATCTGCAATCCTGAGTAGGCCTAACTTTAAACAAACCTCTGGATAGGCCACATCTTATTGTCATCCTGAATTAATCATTTAAAATGCTAGGGACAGATTTATGATAGGTGTATGCCTCTTTTGCGCCACTTAGAAAACACTGTCCATGGGGAAATGACTTAAAATGTCCTTAAGACACATGAATGTGTTTTTTTAAAACGTTTGCAATTTTTTTGGGTCACTTTTAACATGGCTATTTGACTCAAACAGTCAAAATCTAAATTCGCCATGCACAGGTGGGAGCATATTTACAAGGAATGTGCTACATGGGGAAAGGTCTTATAATGTAATATGGGAAAAATGACATCAGAGACACTGAAATGCCTTATAGAGAAGCATACACCATTATGTCCTTGTCATAAATTTGCAAACCATTACTTTTCCCCAAAAACGATTTTCAAATCATAATTTGAAAACACTGCACATGTGGAAATGACTTAAAATGTCCTTAATTCAAAATTTGCTATTCCTTATTTTGCGATTGCACTGAAGGATTTGCAAATTTTGCGATTCCTTAAATGCAATGTATCAAACAAAAAATATGTAAAAAATGATATTAAGGATTTGGAAACTACCACCAACTTCTAGTTTGTGGTAATTTGCGAATTCTTTTCAAAAAGCATTTTTTTCCAAAAAAAAAAAAGTCACATATGACGCCCATACATGCCCTTAGGGCATGTATGTGTGCCATATGCCCCCAAATTTCTTTTTCAAGGGTGCAGCAGGGTGTTCTTGAGATACCCCTGCACGCTTGAAAAAATTCCTATTTTGTGATGAGCTAATTGCTAATCGCAAATTGCAACCTTCATTCCTATGAGCCTCCTAGCCCATGGAAATGAATGGGTAATTTGCAATTAGCAATTTGCTCATTGCAAATTAGGAATGGTAAAGATGTGCTATTTATTCCTTAAAATTTGCTATTTAGGAAATGCAAAATAGTTTGATGGTACATATGGTGGTTCATCTGTAACAAGATAAGAAGCTTAGGGATACATTTATGATGACTGGCGCAATAAAGTGGACATTACTTACTTCATTGGTAGGCCTTTACATGTATTATCTCCTCTGTATTCTTCATCAAGCGTAACTTTAATCTGCAATCCTGAGTAGGCCTCACCTTAAACAAACCTTTGGATAGGGCACACCTTATTGTCATCCTGGATTAATCATTTAAAATGCTAGGGACAGATTTATGATAGGTGTATGCCTCTTTTGTGCCACTGTGCGTCACTTTTATGATGCAGCGGCGGTGCTAATTTGCAATTAGCAATTTGCTCATTGCAAATTAGGAATGGTAAAGAATTGCTATTTATTCCTTAAAATTTGCTATTTAGGAAATGCAAAATAGTTTGATGGTACATATGGTGGTTCATCTGTAACAAGATAAGAAGCTTAGGGATACATTTATGATGATTGGCGCAATAAAGTGCACATTACTTACTTCATTGGTAGGCCTTTACATGTATTATCTCCTCTGTATTCTTAATCAAGCGTAACTTTAATCTGCAATCCTGAGTAGGCCTCACCTTAAACAAAGCTCTGGATAGGCCACACTTTATCGTCATCCTGGATTAATCATTTAAAATGCTAGGGACAGATTTATGATAAGTGTATGCCTCTTTTGTGCCACTGTGCGTCACTTTTATGATGCAGCGGCGGTGCAAAAGATTTGCTATGAGGCGACAACAGTACAAATTTATGCATTTAGGCAGATATGTCATGGTGTAAAAAAAATGTACCACATGAAACCGATGCAGCAGTGATGCAAAAGATGCACCATGTCGCAAGACAGGCCTCACTTGGGGCCATATGTATCAAGCTAATTAGCATTCGCAAAGATCAAAATTCTACGAATTTCGGCCTTTGCGAATGTTAATTAGACAAATGGTATGTATCAAACAAGTTTGATGCAAAATAAGGAGTAGCAAAATTTGCTATTCCTTATTTTGCAATTGCACTGAAGGATTTGCAAATTTTGTGACTACTTAAATGAAATGTATCAAACAAAAAAATATGTAAAAAATGACATTAAGGATTTGGAAACTATTGTGGTAAATTGGTGGTAATTTGTGAATTCTTTTCAAAAAGCTTTTTTTCAAAAAAACAAAAGGTCCCATATGACGCCAACACATGCCCTTAGGGCATGTATGTGTGCCATATGCCCCCAAATTTCTTTTTCAGGGGTGCAGCAGGGTGTTCTTGAGACACCCCTGCACCCTTGGAAAAATTCCTAATTTGTGATGAGCAAATTGCTAATCGCAAATTAAACCTTCATTCCTATGAGCCTCCTAGCCCATGGAAATGAATGGGTAACTTGCAATTAGCAATTTGCTCATTGCAAATTAGGAATGGTAAAGAATTGCTATTTATTCCTTAAAATTCGCTATTTAGGAAAAGCAAAATAGTTTAATGCTACATATGGCGGTTCATCTGTAACAAGATAAGAAGCTTAGGGATAGATTTATGATGACTGGTGCATCACCAGGGATGTGTCAGTCATCCTGCGCCGCTGTTCCGCCACCCATGGTGTGCTGCATTTAGAATGCGGGGCATCATGGGGCAAAAATGACACAGATGCGTGACGTATCTGTGCTGTAAAGGTAGTGATTGCTGGAGTTGTATCGCAAGTGCGATGCAGCTCAAGCAAGGCTCAGGGGTGCCCCATCTCCACAATGTTGCGTCAAGACCTATGCCTGCTTAAAGCAGGCGCAGGGTTTTGACGAAGCTTTCTCCTATCTGATTGTAAATACGGCACACCATGGGTGGCAGAGTAGTGGTGCACGTTAACTGGTGCATGCCTGGGGATGTGCCATTTAACATAAATCTGCCCCTTTACATTTAAGTATGTGCAGGACACACAGAGTTGGTGAGGCTTATCCAAGGTTAAGAAGAGATGAGTCCTGTTCACTGAAAATTTAGACATAGTCTTCACCTGCTCAGCATTGTTGGACATGGCTAAATAATAGCTGCAAAAAATTACTCTTGTTAAACAATTTTACTATTATAATCTCTGAGATTTGTCTCTTACTCTGCAACATCTCATTGTTGTTATCTTTCTTTAAAGATAAAGACAACCTCAACATGAGCGACAATCTGCAATCAGTTGATTTTGACCTCATCATTGAACTTGTAATTGAAACATCAGTGGATGTTGATCCCTTGGATGATTTAAATCCTGAGGATGAAGAAGAGCGTGATGAGGATGCAGATTTGTCCGAATTATATGACATAGGATGGGAAGCTGACCTGCTTGAGCCTATGGAAATATAAACATTTATTTTTAAAATTTATAATTAATAAAAAGTAAAAAGGTAAACCGTTTAATTTAAAAATAAAGACACCTTCAAAAGCAGGTTATGTGTAGTGTCTTCAATAAAATATTAAAATATGCTCATAAAATTAGATCAGATTCACATATAAAATAGCATAGGTAACATAAATATAAATGTCATTTCTTTTCTGCTATTTCTGTATTGTAAATTTGCAAGGACTAAAAAATCTTCTATTTAAAATGTCAAGCAGTGTGTTAAGTTTTTGATCACTGTTATTGTTTTACTGTTTGGTAATAATGGTTAATAACATTTTTTATTATATTTTACCACAGATTCAACTGCAGATCATTTCAAGATTTCACCATGCCAACAATAGAAAGACAGAGAAAGGCTGCAAAACGTCAAAGACAGCAGGTGAAAGAAAATAAGCAGCAGTCCTCTAACAAAAAGATTTGTCAAGTCACGAAGAAAGCACCGGGTAAGAGCACAAAATATTTCATAAGAAATATGTGTAGTAAAAAAAATATTACTACAGAAAATGTTTCAGTCCATAAAACGAGAAGGAATTCAAATGGAAAGGAAAGGCCAATCAAAAATGTTAGTGCTAGAGCAAGAGATAACTCTGTGCATGATAGTAGAAGGAAACAACAGTTTAGGGAGATTCGTAAACGAATGTTCCGCAACAGGATAATTGGCAATTTGTTAAAAAATATTAAGAAAGGTCAACAGAAATTGGTTTTTTATAAGAGAAAAAAAAAAGTTGAGAAAGTTATTGATCAGGCATTTGAAATTAAACGTAAGTTATTTATTTTGATAATCAATAGAATTAGGAAGCTAAACAAGGCAATTTATGATTTCAAAAGAAATAGTAGATGGAAGAGAATAGTTAATCGTAGTAATTTTTGTGAAGTTTTTTCTGGAGAATGGATGCATAGTTCAAGCTGTGAGGCATTTTTTAATGAGGAGAGTTATTTCCAGGATAATGATTTGGTGCATGCAGTTGACACCAGTGGTCGTGCTTATGAAGTGAAAGATGGTTGTCCAGTTGAAAAAGAAAAACTTGTGACAACAGAGGCAGAAGAGGTGTTAGGTAATGAGGTTTTAGGAAGACGTGCTAAGGGTCCTGTGTACACCTGGAAGTGTAGTAGTATTTGCAGTGTGCGACAGGATTCCATCAATTTGCTTTGTGATTTTGTACGGTCATTTAATAAGAAAAGTTTGAAGCAGAAAATAAGGTTGTTGCAAGAATTAGATCCTTGCAGAGTAAGAGAAGTGACAGGTTTGCATGGTCATTCACTGGCTTGTCTTTCCAGGAGAGTATGCCAGAGTGTTTTTCATCATTTCAGGATGCTAGCAGTGCATCATAATAAAGTGAGGAAATTAGTTAGAATGTTGTATTATGCTAAGAGTCCAGCAATTATGCTTAAACAATTATGCGCTGCTCTTTTGCATGGTTCTGAAATAGATGTGAAGAATATATGTGAAGAAATTGAGTTTGGTTACTTTGGAAGTAAAGAGGAGAATGTTGAAATTGAGCAAGAAGAAGAGGGTGATGTGGAAGATAGTGTACAGGTTTCCAGTATAGATAATTTCCAGAGGGAAATTGCGACGTTTGAGGTGAAATCAAGTGAGAGGCCTAATTTCACTTGTGTGTGTTGTCGACGCACTTATTATAAGAATCAGACTAAGTTAGTGGATTTATATGCAAAAAGTGAAAGGGAAAATAATAGTGAATGGAAGGATTTCGCAACATACTTGATGGTAGAAAATTGTTTTGATTTGGGATTGGATCAACGTGTGTGTAGTTATTGTTGTTGCAAATTAAATCAAAACCAGATGCCTGCTAGAGCAGTTCATAATAATCTGGAATTGGTTGAGATTCCTTCTGAATTGAAGGATTTAAATACTTATGAATCTATTTTGATTTAAAGTATCCATCCCTTTCAGGCTATTGTAAGAATGGAGCCAAAGACAGGGAAATTGCCTCCATCAGATTTACAGAGCGGATTAAAGGGAAGAGTTGTTTATTTGCCTCTAGATTTGAAGAAAAACATTAACACAATTGGAGTAGAAAAAGTGGAAGAGGAACCTCTGGTTATCTTAGTTAATGGGGTTCCGACAAAGAATAAGAAAATATGGCAAGATTTAGTAGATGTTAGGAAAGTTAAAAAGGCAACATTGTATTTGAAAAAAAATAATAAATACTATAAGAATGTATATGTTGCAGAAGAGGAAGTAAGTGAGGAAGAGGATAGCGATTTGTGTGCTGGTCAAATTGAGAAAGTAGAACCCTCTACTAGTGAAGAAATATATGAACATTATAGTGTTCATCCTTTGCATTCCAAGGAAGCCATGGGGAATGCTATTGAGTTGTTTCAAATGAAACAAGCCAAAGGGAGTCCCATTAGTGTTTGGGAGGAAAGTTTGGAAGCTCGGTGTTTCCCACAGCTTTTTCCAACAGGTCAGGGAGGAAGATATGATGAGCGACCTCATCAAATTCCTGCTTCTGAATACCGGACTTTGCGATTGTATGCAGGAGATGCTAGGTTTCGACAATGCATTCCTTATTTGTTTCATCTCCTGTTTGAAAGCGATCTGTCTGGACTGTCATATGCAGTGAACCATATCTTGAAAAGTGGTATACACATGCAAAACATCTCGGCAAGTGACTTTATGGATAAAGTCAATGTCCAAGACAGTATTTTGGATTCTCACCTGATTAATCTCATGGCGTGTCAGCGTGGTACTAATGAGTACTGGTACCGTCGTCATGGTGATTTAAAATGTGTGCTGAGGAACTTAGGTACTCCCACATGGTTCCTCACTCTGAGCTGTGCCGAGTATGGCTGGGAAGACTTACTTGAATTTCTACGAGAGGCAAATGCTAACGTAGATAACATCGAATTCAAGACACCCGGAGAACTGTGCTCTTTGGATCCAGTCAATGTATGTAGGTACTTCAATCATAGATTTGAAGCTATGATGTCTTTCATCATGAATAAGAAGAATCCACCTCTTGGAGAGGTGTTGGATTTCTTCTGGAGAAAGGAGTACCAAGCAAGAGGTGCTCCTCATATACATATGTTGCTGTGGATCAAGGATGCACCTAAATTTGGAACGGATCCAGAAGACTCAGTGATGAGTTTCATCCAACAGTATTCTACGTGTGCTGTTCCAAACGCAAAGGAGAAGAAAAGCCTAAGAGAAAAAGTTCTGCGTTTCCAAAGCCATCGATGTGGAAAGTACTGCCGTCGTAAATTCCGAAACAAGGACAAGTTCTACACTAAATGTCGTTTCGGCTTTCCACGACCGGTGATTTCTAAAGGAAGAGTAAACAGTTTGATGTCTTCGCTGCGACACAATGTCATGAAGAAATCACTTAAAAACACTTACAATTTGAAGAGGAATGAAGAGTCCAAGTACATCAACGACTACAACCCGGTGATTTTGTCCATGTGGAATGCTAACATGGATATACAGTTTGTGGCTGATAACTGTATGGCTGTGGCTCGGTATGTGACGTCTTACATCACCAAAAAAGAGAAGACAGAATTGAAGGATATGTGGGAGGACATTTCCCATGAAAAGAGCCTCAGCAAGAAGTTGTACAGTTTCAGTCTGAAGATGTTGTCGCATCGAGAAATCGGAGCGTACGAATGTTCTGACCGGTTGTCTTCAGCAAGTCTCTATGCCAAGTCCAGGAGTATCGTTTGGGCGAGTCTTGGTCTTGCTGCAACGCGTAATCGAGTTCTCAAACCTGTGCGGGAAATTGAGTATTTGGCGGAAAAGGAGCCAAACAGTACCGACATTTTGAAGACCAACATGTTGGATACATATTATCCAAATCGAAGCATTCACCTCGACAATGTTTGTCTGTATGAGGTTCTTCAAAATTACATATTCAAGAGGAACATCAAAGAAGATACTGAGAATGGAGTGTATGCTGTAATAGGAAGTGAGGGATGTCTGGTCAAGCAAAGAAAATGCCACTTGGTAAACCATCGAAAATTGAGTGGCGAATCTCCTGAAAAAAAGGAGTTTTTCTATTTAGCACTTTTGCAACTTTTCAAGCCTTGGCGTGCAGAAGAGGAACTGCTTGGAGATTTCCTCTGTTACGAAGACTCTTTCAATGCCGCCAAGGAGACCATAGAATGTCCTGCTTTTCCCAAATATGTAGAAATGTTGAATGCGGAAATTGAGCAGGAAGCAACGATTGCAGCCGAGATTGCCAGAGACAGTTCTCAGGACAGTCAGAGTTCTGCCTCATTGAGTCAGGATCCACTAGGAGGACCTGTTATTGAAAATGAAGCTGCCACTGCTATGAATGAAGTGGAAAGAGCCATGGCACATGCTCAAGAGGATGCGGTTAACTTAGAAGAGTTGGAAAGACAACTCAACGTTGAGCAGAGGAAAATATATGACGAAGTTACCATGCAAATTGATCATGGATTAAGTCATGATAAGAAAGAGTGCTCATGTACGTCGTTGAAGCCTGTCCGACTGTACGTGAGTGGAGAAGCGGGAACTGGAAAAAGTTTCCTCATTAAAGCAATTTCATGCTATTTGCAGGAAAGGACAGAGTCATCGCTGTCTTGTGTTGTCACTGCTCCAACTGGACTGGCAGCACATAATATTAAAGGGATTACTTTACATCGTTTACTGATGCTGCCAGTGGAGCATGACAATAAATTACAATATCACAAGCTATCTGGAGATGCTTGTTTTGAAGTTTCAAGAATCTTGAGGAAAATGAAACTTCTTATCATTGACGAAGTAAGCATGGTTTCCAATGTCATGCTTGCCTTTGTGCATTTGAGGATGCAAGAAGTTCTCAAAACAGAGTATGATGTGTTATTTGGTGGCAAACACATCATTGTTTTCGGAGATCTTCTGCAGCTGACACCAGTGAAAGGGCAACCTGTGTTCAAAATGCTCACGCATGAAGATACCAGGAAGTGCCTAGGCAGCATTGGCAACGTCAATATATGGTTAAACTTCAATTATGCTGAACTGCATGAAAATATGCGTCAGGCAAAGGATGAAGTTTACAAGACTATTCTACAAGATGTTAGAATTGGAAAAAAAGTGACCGAGCATGGGAAAGAAGCTTTACATGCACGATTACTGTCAAATTTATATTCAGAACAAGATGTTGTGCCTGAGAATATTTTTCAGAAAATTACTGAGAAGAAATCTGGAATATGTTTGATGCCAACTCTTGCAGAATGTGCCAAATTTAACAACAAAATGTTGCATTTAGAAAAGCAAGAGATTGTGAAACTGGAAGCTATTGATAGAGTAGAGCATATGGGATCAACAATTATTTTGTCTGAGAATCTGAAAACAAAATTGGATTCATTAGAGAAGAGTATATCTAAAACTGCAGGTTTTGAAAAGACTCTGAATGTGTGCTTGAACTGCCGTATAATTTTAAGAAGGAATTTACATGTTGAAAGAGGTCTTGTAAATGGATCAATGGGTAATGTTGTTGATTTTGTGAAATACAGAAATAGAGATGGAATTGAATTTTTAAAAATTAAATTTGATGGCATTGAGGAAGTACAGCTAATTGGTCGTTGTTCTGCTAGATTTTTGCTTGTAAAAGACTTATATGTTCGCCGTAAGCAGTTTCCTGTTTGCTTGGCATATGCGGTGACAATTCATAAATCGCAAGGTTTAAGTGTAGACAGTACATTGGTGAATATTGGCAGTTCTGTGTTCAAGGAGGGTATGGCATATGTGGCATTGTCACGAGTTAGAACTTTATCGGGATTGTACTTGATTGAGTGTGATGTCACAAACATTTGTGCGGATCTAGATTGTGTTAAGGAATACAATAGGTTAAGAAGAGAGTATGCGCCACATTTGCCTCAGTATCCTTTGTTTGAGAAACGTGTGGTAGGCCGGAAACGAAGAAATGAGAACAATACTGGGGAGGTTGTAGCAAAAAGACAAAAAGTCAATGAACCTAAAATTACAAGCAGAAACAAAAAGGATTCTGTTGAAGATGTTGTTGGTTTTCAGTTTGAAAACAGTTCTGGTGTCAACTGCTATGCTAATGTAGTGGTTAATGTTTTGTTTTCTCTAGAAAATGTAAAAGAAGAGATTGTGGTCAATTCTGATCAAAGATTTTGCAGTTTGTTAAATTCTGTGTTAGAGAAATGTAGCACTGATAGAAGAAACATAGAAAGTGTGTCTGAAATTCGAAATCTGTTAGACAGATGTTCAGGCCAAACACAATTCTCTCAAAATATTCAGCAAGATTGTCAGGAGTTTTTAATGTATATGCTTGATGTATTACATGCTGAAGGTGTAGATGTAGATCAGCTGTTTGGGCTTTCTTATCAATGGCAGCATGACTGCGAGAACTGTATGGTATCAAGTACTACTAGTGTAGACTCAGAAAGATTTATATATTTAACTTTGCCAGACAGTAAATCAGTCTCCTTTAATAAGCTAGTAAAAGCAGCTGATCACAACATGGAGTGTAGCCAATGTAAATCTGAAATGATGTCCATATTATTTATACGAACATATGGCCAGTATGTCATTTTAATGTTCCAACGATGTAGGCCTGATGGAACAAAATTGACAACTTTAATTAAAAATGTTGTAGCTTCGCAGTTGTCAATATCAGGAAGGACTTTTGTAACTGCAGCAATTATATATCATGACGGCCCTTCAATAACATCAGGACATTACACAGCTTATTTAAAGTCTAGAAATGGCTGGTCATTCTGCAATGATTCTGTTTTAATTTTCAAAAAAAAATTGCCGTATGACCTTAAAAACTCTTACCTGGTGTTTTTAAAACCAAAATTTTAGGGAAATAATCTCGGGATGTGCTCTGTGGAATTTCAAGAAGTTCTAATGGCTCCTACACAATTTGGCCTTGATGATAAGTGTAGTTCAGAGACATAACTTCTAACCATAGGACTGGACGTCATGGAGAAATATGTGCACTTTTAATGAGTTCAGAAAAACTGTTTCTTTTTATAAGCTAATTGAAGCAGCCAATCAAAACATGGAGTAGAGGGAATGTAAGTCTGCAATGCTGTCTACTGTTTTACATTGCTTTGTGATTAAAAGTGATGTAGAGAATTAAATAATTGTAGTAGTCATAGAGGTAGTGTAAGTCTGCTTCATAGTAAGCAGTATCAGTGTCATAGGAAATGTAGAACATGACTGAGCAATAAGGGGAAGATATTACTATTCCAGGATTGTGAAAATGATCTTCAACATTTTAATTCTGAAAGTTGCGGAAATGCCAAATGACGGGATTGGCTTACAAGAAATCCAAGAGTTATAAATGGCTCTGACCAGATTTGGCCTTGTGGAAAATTGTGGTAGAGAGCAAGAAGTCATTTATTGCATGTAACGTGTTTTTAAAAACAATGGAGATTTTCTTTCAGAAAGTGGCGGGCTGAAAGTAATAACAGCACAAAAGAGTGTAAGCTGTTCATAGGACATCCTTGGACGTCATGGAAAGTAAGTTAACTTTAAGGAGTTCTGAATTTTGATTTCTGATGTTGTATGGGTTTTTTAAACACAATCATTTTGATTGTGTTTTTTTTTTTCCCCCGCTGTTACATGATGAATACCTTCAAGTCACTGTTTTTAGTGAATTTTGATACATTCTGAGAACAGCAAAAATAAACCATTTAACATGTATAATTAATTATGTACTGTTTGCATTTATGATGTATATGTAGAACTGTGTAGGAGGCATGGAGAAGGTGAGGCTTCTGTAAGTGTCAAAGTTGTTGCATGCAGTTCTGCACTTCTGCGTATTCTTTCATATGCTAGACTACATCTGCACAATGAGATACCTAAGCAAAGGAAACACAAGTGATGTGATTGTGAAATGAGCAAAATAAATTGCACGTCTTTCAATTACATCACCTGTGTTTCCTATCATTACGAATCACATTGTGCAGATCAAGTTTACGTCTGTCCAGGGAAACATAGGAGGTTTGGACTTTGTTGAAGAGTGCAGTGGACATGACTCACTTCATTGGTAGACCTTCACATGTATTATCTCCTCTGTACTCTTCAACAAGTGTAAATGTCATCTGCAACCCTGAGTAGGCCTCACCTGAAACAAACCTCTGGATAGTAGACATCTTATTGGCATCCTGAAGCAATTATTTAAAATTTTAGTGTCTTGCGACACTTTTCTGAAACAACAGCAATGCAAAAGATGCACCATGTTTTAAGATAGGCCTCACTTCATCTGCATCAAGATACTGTTAGTTTAAAATGTATATCTTTAGGACTGTGTAGGGGGCCTGGAGAAGCAGAAGCTTCTGTAAGTGTCAAAGTTGTTGAAAAACTGTTTGTCCTTCAATCTTTTCCCTTGTCTTTTCTAATTTTTAAATACATGTTTTAATATTTTTCAAATGTTTGTTCTCTCTTTCACAGATTGAAAGTATAAAAACAAAAAGTGAGTAATTTAACGACAATTATAAGGTAAATATTTTGTACTGTTTTCGTTACATTTCTATCACATTTAACTACTATTAGTTCCACTGCTTCATTTCTTTAACCCTCAGTTTCCTGCCTTTGCTACTTCCCTCATTCCTTTCTCTATTACCTACTTACTCAACTCCTTCCACTCTTTTTCTCAGTCCCTCTCTTCTCATAGTTCCTCACTCTTGTTCACTCACTGCGTCTCTATTACTCTTAGTGTCTTTGACTGATCACTCTATCACTACTTGTTCATAATGCTTTCTCTGTGTAGTTGAAGCACACTAAGGGGAATATTATGAACACAGCCAATAAAATTATTGCTCTTTTTATTGGCAGAAAACTGGTGCAAAAGTGGTTTTAGTGGCAGTTTTCTGCCACAAAAGCAGCTTTAGCGACACATTTCTGCCAATAAAAGCTACAAAACTTTTATTGCCTATGTTGATGATATGGCTCTATGTTAATTACATTTCTTTGCTGTTTCAATTAATCTTTTTCTGTTATTTTTTGTTTTGTGTTTTCTATTTTTTCTCTCTGTTATTCCTCATGTTTTAATCTTATTTTGAACATTCACTCACATTCTCCAAGAAACTCTTCTTTGTTAATGTTATACTCTCTTTTTTTTTCTTTCACTTCGTTATCTATTTTGTTTTTCACAATTATACCCTCTTCTGTCTTTTCTTCGGTAAATAGATCTATTAAACAGTATCTCTTCTTTACTCCCTATAGCTGTCTTTCTTTTAACATCACTCTCTGTTTCCTTTCCTTATACTTACACTTTTTAAAAAAAAAAAAATTTTTGGGTTAGCTCCCGGTCCGCGTACCGGGAAGCTAACCCGGAAGCGAACCAAAAGAAATAGAGCTTGCCAGAGTGCTAAACATTGTAGCAATTTTTTGGGAAAGGGAAGGTAGTTCTGAAAAGAACTTTTTTTTTTATATTTTTGTTGTTTTATATATATATTTTTTTTTTTTGAACATTTTTAGTTTTTTTTGTATTTTTTGAACGATTTTATATTTTTTTTGTTTTTTTTGGGGGGGGGGGAAACCACAAAAAACAGGCGTTGAAAAGGGCTCAACAGGAGCAAAAAAAAATTACTGGGGGCGGTTAGGGCAATCATGGTGTTCATACGCCAGGTTTAGTGCATTGATGCTCATGTTGCCACAAGCTAATAATGCACGACAGTGCATACATAAGTGAATCATGTGCCCAAAATTTTCTTGAATATTTGGCACAGTTTCCCGTGCCTCTTCTGGTGTTAGAGAAATCGGTATTGTTGGTCTGGCCACAGGAGTTGGTCTTGGATTGTCGTGCATATCCCTTATTTCCGCCCGGCTGTAATTTAGGGGATGTTTCCTTGTCATGTGCCTGTGCATTGTGTGATTTCCATAGCTATATTTTTTGTCCGTCCCTCTGGACAATTGTTCCTTGCATATGAGGCAGGTGACATACCTTGCATTGACTTTTTTTTGGCCACGAGGTATTGAATAAAACTGCCAGATGAAACTGGCTTTCTTTCTGGAAACCCGGGGCAACTCTTCTAAAAATTGTGGTTCTTCTCCCTCCTCATCCATTTCTTCCTCTTCCTCCTCAGTGTTGGTCAGGACCTGGGGAGGTGGTCCTTTCTTCCCATGAGGAGGTGGTGGGAGTCCACCAGCTGAAGCTACCAATGAAGCCATTTTCCAACAAGCAAAATAGGTCTTCCTCTCACAATGATGAAAGTCAGAGTGAGGAAAGAAGGAGGGGTTTTCATCATTTGGGAAAAAACAATACTTCTCAACCAATGAAAAGTGTTATTTTTAAGTCACCTGACCTAGCCTTCCATCATTATGAAACCAAAAGTGAAATGAACCAATGAAAAGTTTTATTAACAAGTCACATGACCTCTCACGCTCATGTTACGCGCTGCGGAACGCTCCCCGGTTAGGTTCCGGGTCGCTCCACTTCGCGCCTCGGTCCTCGCCCCGGGACACTTCCGGGTGCGCTAACGCGATACGTCACAAGACGCATTTCGCGGCAACGCGATACGTCGCGCTTTCGCGCCGCGGATCGCTTCCGGGGAGCTGCGTTTCGCGCCTCGGTCCGCGCCCCGGGGCACTTCCGGGTGCGCTAACGCAGTACGTCATAAGACGCATTACGCGGCAACGCGATACCGTCACTATGTTGTTTTCTTACCGGTTCGCGTACCGGGTCGCGGAATCAAATTGAGCTAACGGGAAGCTTCCCGGTTCGCGGACCGGGAGCGAAACAAAAAAAATATTTAAAAAAAATTATTAATAAACATATAAAATATATTTTTGGATTTAAAGAAGAATACATTTTACAGCTATAGATATTAGCTTTTAAAAAACCAATGAAATTCACTGAAAAAACCATAGGTTATAGACCATATATAGTTAGGAATTAGCATTTACAAAACCTTGAAAATTCACTGAAAAAACCATAGGTTATAGACCATATATAGTTAGGAATTAGCATTTAAAAAACCTTATTTTACTCACACAAAACCATTGAAATTCCATATATAGTTAGTTGTACTAACTATATATCGCGCACCCGCAATCCACTGCTGATCATGTCACATATTACATCATTCATGACATGGTCAGTGACATCACTGATGACATCACTGATGACATCTCAAATGACATCACTGATGACATCACTGATGACATCTCAAATGACATCACTGATGACATCACTGATGACATCTCAAATGACATCACTGATGACATCACTGATAACATCTCAAATGACATCACTGATGACATCACTGATGACATCTCAAATGACATCACTGATGACATCACTGATAACATCTCAAATGACATCACTGATAACATCTCAAATGACATCACTGATGACATCTCATTTGACATCAATGGTCACATCACTGATGATATCATTCATGTGACAATACAATGCATCTCCTCACACTTTAATATAACCTCTGTTACACCCAGTGTTAAATACAGAATATATTTTTTTAAACAATTGACACACCAATACTAGTTACTACATACGCACTCACTGATTCCTACGTCTACACACACATTCACTCATTCACCCATACAATCATTCATACATACAATCACTCATCTTTACAACACTATCATATGCACTCATACACCCTAAACAGACACTCACACTCTGTCACTCATCCTTGGAGTTACTCACACACCTAGTCAGTCCTGTAAAGAATCAATCACACTTCCATTTTCTAATCTATACAGTTAAACATAGAGTACCTTACATTTTCAAACATATTCTAACACATACTTACTCTCTTATAAATCATTGATACAAGAACACATTGATCTGCACAGAGTCACACATCTCCCAGCCAGCCACACACACACTCAGTCTCCCATACAAATACTTGGACAATCAATCAATAACCCATATAGTTACTCATATAGCTACTGATCAACACATGCAGCAGTTTACAGAATACCAGACATAATGATGCACAAATTAAGACAGATTAGTCACTAACCTATGCATTCTGTGAGACACATTTAATCACTCACTCATACAGTCAGTCACGCACCTACTAAAACCTTCATTCAGACACTTATACATCCACTCATTCAGTTGTGATGTGATGTCATCAGTGATGTCATTTGAGATGTCATCAGTGATGTCATCAGTGATGTCATTTGAGATGTCATCAGTGATGTCATCAGTGATGTCACTGACCATGTCATGAATGATGTAATATGTGACATGATCAGCAGTGGATTGCGGGTGCGCGATATATAGTTAGTACAACTAACTATATATGGAATTTCAATGGTTTTGTGTGAGTAAAATAAGGTTTTTTAAATGCTAATTCCTAACTATATATGGTCTATAACCTATGGTTTTTTCAGTGAATATATATATATATATATAACCTACTGGCGGTCGCCAGTAGGTCTATATAGTTAGGATTTTTTCTCTATGTGATTTTTGAAAATTCTATGTCTAATAACTTTGGCGTTTGTGGACGGAATTGGCTGAAATGTTCAGAAAAATGGAACATTTTGTTTCTGAGCAGCCCCTGAAAATTTGGGGGGGGTTCATCTAGGGGGGGCCGAGAAAAAAGGGGGGTCCCAAAACGCGTTTTTCCCATGTTAATTTCCATAGGGCGGTTGGCATTACTTTTAGCCCGAACAGCTGAATGGATTTGCACGAAACTTGGCAAAATTGTAGGGACTGGTAGCCCGATGTGCCTTTGCTAGGTCTCAATATATGTGCTCCAGTGGATTTTGAGAAATTAACGTTCAAAAAAAGATATATATCTGTAACAGCGCTCCGGGCAGCGCTCCGTTTCGCGTACTTTTCGCGTTACGGAGCTTTGCTAGGCGAAGCTGATTGGCTCTCCGGTGTCTGTAAACATTCCAAACAGTCCGTAGCGGCCGCCATCTTGTCTCTCGGTAGGATCGAGAGACAAGAGGAGGCCAAAGCGAAGGGGCAAATGACCATAAGGGGGCATAGTAGATCCTCCCTGACCCCCTAGGTTTGATATGGAGGCAAAAAAAAACAAAAACTTTTTTTTTCGTGGGGTGCGCCCGGTTCGCGAACCGGGAAGCGGTCTGGGGAGCGTACTACAAGGAAACAAGAATGATTGACTTTTAACTTATTGTATGTTTATAGACTTTTTTTGATTTTTTTTTTTTTCTGCCGAGTGACGTCTCGGCCTATCTCCACGGGATGCAGTCCCTACCATCTCGACGTTTAAGCCCAGGGGGACCGGTAGTGTGGGAGAGATAACGTCTGTTAACGTTCGATTCGAAGGAAATCAGGAAGTGTTGAAAAACATTGTCAGCGCCATCTTGCCTTTTTTCAAATGCCACATTTTTGTCGTGCACGGCAGCCATTTTAGATGCCTTGACCAGACCCACTCTCTGCACGCTGTCGATCCTTAGCATGGCTCCCCACCCTCGCAAGCATCTCCCCCAGGCACTGGTCACCCCCGCTCTCTGTCTTATGCATGGGCAATAAACCTCCCCCCATCTGCGCTGCTCTTCCCTGAGAATCACACCCTGTGCCCGCCCGACACCTCCCTTTCGCCCTATTCACTACCGCACCCTCTGACACTCCTCTTCCTATGTGTCCGATTGTCCAGGCCGGTCCCAGGCTATCACCTAGCCCTGCAGATGTAGTTTATGGCTCCAGCTGTAAAGAATCACCCCTCTTCAAAGGAGTTACAGTAGATCAAGGCCCCCACCCGATGAGATCCGTCACACCACACGCGTTCCTACTATCTGAAAACCATCTTGTATTGTGATTGGGGAGGGGACCCAGCCTGAAGCGGAAGATTCCAGGGATGCCTCTTTGTACATCAAAGTTTTTACAATTATGTGTCACATTAAAAATATATAGCACTCCAACAAAGTAGTAGGATTATAAAACTTTAATAACTTATAAATATATACAACGCAACAAAAACAGTAAATACATTTAAACATTTTTTAGAAAAAAGAAGCAACAATGGTCAGTAGCTGTGTTTTGTGCGAATAGTCCCAAGGCAGCACAATGTGCTGAGTTCTGGACGGCACCCAGGTGATGTTACCTGGGTGCCGCACTGGTTTTGGGTATCCTACAATGCAGCTCTGAAAAACGGCGTGGGGCGTCCCGGGGGGTGCGGGGGGAGGCCTCGTCAGTAGCGGTCTGTTGTGCGAATAGTCCCAAGGCAGCAGAACGCGCTGAGATGTGGATGGCACCCAGGTGATGTCCAGTAAGTTGCCGCACTGGTTTTGGTATCGTACAATGCAGCTCCGAAAAACGGCGTGGGGTGCCCCGGGGGAGGCCTTGTCAGTAGCGGTCTTTTGTGCGAATAGTCCCAAGGCAGCAGAACGCGCTGAGATGTGGATGGCACCCAGGTGATGTCCAGTAAGTTGCCGCACTGGTTTTGGTATCCTACAATGCTGCTCCGAATAACGGCGTGGGGCGCCCCTTGGGGGGGGTGAGGCGGCGTAAACGGGCCTCCCCAGGTGGAGGCTCGTCTGCTGTAGTGGGGCGCCCCTTTACCGTTTCAGTTGCCGTTCCGCCCGCTTTTGGTACACTGTGCCAAAATCCGCCATTCAGCTGAGTTGCGCCCACTCTTGCGGTGCAGCGATAGGCGGCTGCCACAGGACTCTCAAAATGGCGGCAGGCTCTTTCCTTTTTGGGCCTGGTCCACTGAAATGGCCCTGGGACACCTTGGAACTCGGACGCTTGTCTGCTAGGTCTCGGACCCCATTCTCGAAAGCGTCCCCTCAGCCTTGAAGATTCTACAAAAGTCTTGGGGGCCCCCGACTCCTGCAGGTTTCCGGTGGGGAGCGGCTGCCATGATTGCTCGCGGAATGACCACGACGGAGCCACGAGATGGTGGTGCTTTCATGCTGACGCCAGCTTCAGTCTGAAACATCCAGAAACAAGGTGGGGCTTTCATCGTTTGGGAAAATTTTTTTTTTAATCCAATGAAAAGTGTTATTTAGGTCATATGATCAAGCCTTCCTCATTAGGAAACCAAAAGTAAAATGAACCAATGAAAAGTTTTATAAACAAGTCACATGACCTGTTATGCGGCATAGGGTTATAAAAAGCGTAGAAAATCCGTTGGCACTGGCGGCGTCAGTGGCGGACCGATGTACGAATAGGCCGAAGGCAGCACAACGCGCCAAGATCCAGATGGCACCGAGGTGGTGTCCAGCAAGTTGCCGCACTGGTGTGGCCATCCTACAATGCTGCGCCGAAAGTCGGCGTGGGGCGCCCCGTTGGCCTGTGAGTTCGCGTCAGTCAGTGGGGGCTGTTGGAGGATATGATTGCATTGGAAAGCAATGTGATGCTGTGCATCGCCCCCAAGATGGAGGTTCCTCGGCTGCAGTGGGGCGCCCCTTGGTGTTTCACTCGCTATGCAGCTGAGTTGCGTGCGCACTTGCGGCGAATAGGCCGTAGGCAGCACAACGCGCCAAGATTCGGATTGCACCGAGGTGGTGTCCAGCAAGTTGCCGCACTGGTGTGGCCATCCTACAATGCTGCGCCGAAAGTCGGCGTGGGGTACCACGTTGGCCTCTGAGGTGGCGTCAGTAGCGGACCGATGTGCGAATAGGCCGAAGGCAGCACAACGCGCCAAGATCCGGATGGCACCGAGGTGGTGTCCAGCAAGTTGCCGCACTGGTGTGGCCATCCTACAATGCTGCGCCGAAAGTCGGCGTGGGGCGCCCCGTTGGCCTGTGAGGTGGCGTCAGTAGCGGACCGATGTGTGAATAGGCCGGAACCAGCACAAGGCGCCAAGATCCGGATGGCACCGAGGTGGTGTCATAGTTGAGAGTTCTGAGAAGCGGGGGGGAGGAGGCGCAAACGAGTCTCTCCCTCCACTTCATCTGCAGTGGGGCGCCGAGATCCGGATGGCACCGAGGTGGTGTCTAGCAAGTTGCCGCACTGGTGTGGCCATCCTACAATGCTGCGCCGAAAGTCGGCGTGGGGTGCCCGAAGGGGGGGGGGAGGCGGCGCAAACGAGCCTCTCCCGCCTCTCCAGGTTGAGGCACTTCATCTGCAGTGGAGCGCCGTCTAGCTGAGTTTCGCCCGCTCTTGCTGCTACAGCGACAGGCGGCTGCAACAGGACTCTCAAAATGGCGGCCTGTTCTTTGGATTTGGGCCTTTTCCACTATAATGGCCATGGGACACCTTAGAACTCGGACGCTCGAATTTTTTTTCCTTTCCTGTACATGCAAAAAAGGTAAATGCCCGGTACGTTACTTGCCTCATCTGCCACGATGTACTCTCCAGAGGAACCGAAAAAAAATATAGTTATGGTAATTATACCATGCATCGTCATATGGAGAGGTGGCACCGATTAATTATAGTGCTGCACAAAAGAGAGATTTGGAGGACAACCCCGACCTGCCAGTACATTCACCAAAGAAGTGGCACTGACAGCATCAGAGGCAAGGGAAATGGTCCCAAATATTCAGAAGAACTTTGGAAAGATTAAAATGACATGTTTAGATTGTGGCAAATTAATTTCATGTGGACAGATGAGTGTTACTCTAATAAATACAGCATATGAACATAATCATAGTCGATGGTTGGTGGAGACATTTTGACTATATCCTGGACCTGCCCGTCCTCGCCCAAAATGGCGCCGGAATAAATGGGACTCATAACTCCTTGTTGTGTACTGGTTGCACAACCTTGATATCACGAGATACGTATGCAGTTTTGAAGCACATGGGATGAGAATTGATTGAATATTTTGACATCCCTATTGATATTAAGTTCTGATGTGTTATTGATTACTGTACTATTGAAAGTTCGAATTAACGTCACCCATGGTACTTGCCCGCTAATGTATATCTAGATAATTTTATTGTAACTGGCTCTGTCGTATTTTAATTATAAAATGTACGTCCACCGATACCACAACTGTTAGACACCTTAGTTCTTGCAACCTAATGGCCCGCCCGTTACGTTCCTCTACAGTGTAAATGTCTCCTCATCATATACGATTACAGTTTGCTCCGTGGCCGGCCCACGTGGTTATAGGCCCGTATTTGTATACTGACATTTTCACAATAAAGGTTTTTTAAAGAAAACATGGTAGTAGTATTTACATTGGTAAAGTTTTTAATAATAGTCACTGTTTTCGAATCAGTAAAAGGCAAGTGAAATAAAGCAGTCCAATTACATGATGGGTAAAAGGTATAATACGCAGGAACGCAGTAAAGATAAATGGTCAAGGGCTGTTGTGTTTTCTACTCCTGCAACATAAAGTGATCGATAAGAATCTGATATTCAGGCGTATCGGCGACTAAGACAGCAGGCCGAGCTTTTTTTGCTCAACGGCTTTGTCATGGGACGAAGAAACGCCCTTTTTCTCGAAAAAAGGAATATATTTTACTTGGAGGACAGTGGAAAATTTTCCGGGAAAGTACGTTAGCCTGGAACATTATAACATATATGTTTAAGAAAAAATAATGTTCGAAAGCAATAAAAAGCTTAATTTTTAGGTCATATGACCAAGCCTTTCATCATTAAAATAAGAAAAGTAAAATGAAAACCAATGAAAAGTTTTATTATCAAGTCACATGACCTGTTATGCTTACGTTATGCGCTGCCCGCCGCGCCCCGGATCGCTTCCGGATGCGCTAACGCGGCGCGTCATATGACGCATTACGCGACAACGCAGGTCCAGAATATAGTCAAAATGTCTCCACCAACCAGCGGTCGGAACACAACCCCTTTCAGCAGGCTAAATAGTTCTGTTAAATGACAACCGAAGGGACAGGCAACAAGAACCATCAGTCAAAGAGGGGAGGGCAAGTTCTTCTCTACCGGGTCACGTTGGGGCGCTACCGGAACTGATCGAATTGGTAGTCTACAGTGTTTCTGGATGTTTCAGACTGAAGCTGGCATCAGCATGAGAGCACCATCATCTCGTAGCTCCGTCGTGGCCATTCCACGAGCAATCGTGGCAGCCGCTCCCCACCAGAAGCCTGTGGGAGTCGGGGGCCCCCAAGACTTTTGTAGAATCTTCAAGGCTGAGGGAACGCTTTCGAGAATGGAGCCCAAGCCCTAGCAGACAAGCGTCCGAGTTCCAAGGTGTCGCAGGGCCATTTTAGTGGACCACGTCCAAATCTGAAGAGCCAGCCGCCATTTTGAGAGTCCTGTGGCAGCCGCCTATCGCTGCACCGCAAGAGCGGGAGCAACTCAACTACATGGTGAGCGAAACGCTGTAGTCGCAAGAGCGGGCGGTAAACAGCTGAATAGCGGAAGAGGCACAGTGTAGCAAAAGCGGCGGAATGGCAACTGAAACGGTAAAGGGGCGCCCCACTACAGCGTGTCTTCAGGTCAAACGGATTGTGGGACAAGGTCAAGAATGGAAGAGTCACCAAAAGGCAAAAAGTTCTGCTTGACCCCGGGAGCCGGCCACCTATGTCGGGGGCGATCTCAGGCCACACCAGGGCAACACGACTTGGGGAGGGGGCCGGAGCCAAACGCCCCCTCCGAGTCCGCGCCATCGCACCGTCCCTCGGGGGCCTCCGTCAAGCGGTTCAGGGAGGCACCGCATCACATTGTTTTCAAATGCAGTCACGTCCTCAAACAGCCCCCAGTTACATTGAGAATAGTGAAGCTGTAGCAGGTGCAAATAACCTTCAGACAGTGTAACAAGCACTCCTCAAAACTTTGAACTATCAGAGTACATGAGTTTCATGCTTGATCGATTGAGCTAGCCGGATCGGGCAACAAAAAGTATAAAATAGTTATGTAAATAGTTATTTAATAAAACGTTTTACCCTGTTACTTTGCTGGTGTGTTGTATATATTTGTAATATTTGCATAGAGTTTATCGTTATTTTGGGCGGGATGGGTGGCGGAGCCGAGCTGTCTTGCAGCTATCATGGCGTGGAGCTCAGTTCATCTCACTAGTTTCGTATTTCTCATGAGGGGTTGTTCCTAATGTTTCTATTTTAGCGAGGTCAAAAAGAGATCCCATTAGTGGCCTACTGATTTTGCTCGATTCCTTTTGTTTTTTTACATGATTTTTCACTATCTGCAAAGACTAAACAGAGTATTGCGACTCTGTGCTTGTTTGTAAATAGAGAATGAACCAAAGAGATCCAATTCTAAAAAAGTAAATGCTTGGATAACAATCAATCAAATGGAGAGAGAAGCAGGCACGACGGATTACAATGGGGGCAAAGGCCTGCGTTAACTACCCGTCACTATCTGCAAAGAGAGAGTACTCCTAATAGAAATGAGGTGGGGGGAGGCAGCATTCAAAGCAGATCAGTGTGCATAAACACGAAAATGTTTTTACTTACCACGTACTTGACATTCGACAGCTTATGATATTTGCTATTAAAAAACCATTGAAATTCACTGAAAAAACCATAGGTTAGAGACCATATATAGTTAGGAATTAGCATTTAAAAAACCTTGAAAATTCACTGAAAAAACCATAGGTTATAGACCATATATAGTTAGGAATTAGCATTTAAAAAACCTTATTTTACTCACACAAAACCATTGAAATTCCATATATAGTTAGTTGCACTAACTATATATCGCGCACCCGCAATCCACTGCTGATGATGTCACATATTACATTATTCATGACATGGTCAGTGACATCACTGATGACATTACTGATGACATCTCAAATGACATCACTGATGACATCACTCAAGTCAAGTCAAAAGTTTATTTGTGTTGGTACTCGACAGAGGACCACAAATTATACATTTTTGCACATTCAATATTTACAAATTTCAAGATTGTATTTTAATATAAAGGTAAAAAAGACTTTAAAAATTTATAAAAATTATAGCATACAAATTCACACGGAGGCTGCTTACACAATATCAAAAGTTCTCTCACCGTTGTTATTCTGCATGAACGATAGATAGGGTCTATGTATCTTGCACGAGCTATGGTTACTTTAAGATTAGGACATACAAATAATAAGTGCTCAACATTCTGAACACCCCCTTCGCACAATGAGAATTTAGGCGATCCTCCTGGTAGCCATCTCGATGTAAATGCTAATACAGGTAGGATGCCCAATCGAAGCATAGTGATCACCCTCCTTGCACCATGCGTTAAGGTAAACCCAGTGTATGGCTGTATTTGTTTGTTTTCCAGTGAGACTGCAAAGGGTTTGTAAGTAGATAGTTTATTACAATGTTCGATGTCCAGATCATAGCTCAGTTTTTGAGTGAAACATTTTAGGAAAAGTTTCATTTGCGCTGGTGACCAGGTGAGCAGAATATCTGAACTGATTTTTGCCATTTGGAATGCAGTAATCATATTCTCTTGAAAGGTTTGTTTTTTTGCTTCAAGCCCAAAGGTCTCTTTTTTCAGCAATGATCTTAGAGTATCCTCTTTAGCGTGCAATAGGTTGTAAGCCCACCTAATTACGTTGGCCACAGCTGTAGCGTAAGCGCTTGTGATGGATAATTCTCAGTGCTTGAACAGGTACAGAGACTGAGACCTTCATGATCCTTCTTAAGATTTTTCCTTCTTTGCGGTCCATAAAGCCCCATTGCTTTATTGGGATATACTCTGTTGCATAAGATAATACAGGCGGTATTTTTACTCTGTAAACTTTTAGCATTGAGGAAAAATGCCTGTTGCCGGTGGCACTGTAGAGTCTTGAGAGGGCTATGGCATGTATTTCGGATTTCCTTTGAAGTTTTTTTATCTGGATTGTATTTGTTAGATTCTTCGAAAGGATCCTGCCAAGATAAGGATATTCGTTAACCTCTTCGATCTTTTCTCCTCCAAGCCTCCAACTGTATTTCGCGCTATGTTTCCTCCCCGAAAAAGCTACAACTTTTGTTTTATTTATATTTGGAATTAAGAAATTTTCTTTGGAGTATATGTGCAAAATATCCAAGGATCTTTGTAGTCCGAAAGGTGTTAAGTCTAACAGCACTATGTCATCGGCATAAAGCAATGCATGTATGTTTTGTTTAGCGATTTTTGGAGGCAAGCTAGTGCCCTGTTGCAGGTGATGTGGCAAGTCGCTTAGATATAGGGAGAATAGCATCGGGGCTAAAAGGCACCCTTGTTTCAGTCCGTTATCAGTTTTAATTATTTTTGTTAGGCCTTTTTCTCCACCCATTTGGACTTGACACCAAGTATTAGTGTGAAGGTTTACTATGGTTTGCAACAGTTGTTCTTGTATTCCAAACTTCCTTCGTTTTTTCCATAGTGTTGGGCGATCAACACGGTCGAACGCCGTAGAATAATCGATAAATGCTGCATATACAACCTGGGTTTTTCGAGTTACGTATTTATCTAGAGTGGCCTGAATAATCGCAATGTTATCTGTAACAGAGTGTTTCGGTCTGAAGCCCGCTTGAAACATTGGTATCAGACCCAACGAAAAAGCCCATTCTTTCAAGCGATATAATACTTCTGCTGCAAATATTTTTCCTGCCGCATCCATAAGAGCTATTTGTCTGTAGTTTCCTGCTTGGGTCCTGCTCCTCTTTTTATGTATGGGGATGATGATGCTCCCCTGCCATGATTTAGGTACTTGGCCGATATTAAAAATATGGTTAAATAGGGGACATAGCAGCTGACTCCACTCCTTTGGGTCAGCTTGCAAAACCTTGATCGGGATCTGATCAGGGCCAGAGGCGCCTGTGCTTCTTGCTTTTCGGATGTTAATTTCAACAGAAATTGCTGTAGTTTTGATTATTAGTCGATTAGCTTTTTCTTTGTTGTATTCCTCGTTCTTTTCGTCAGGATTTGATAGATTTGCTTTATAAAGATCTGTCAAGTAAGTTTCCCAATCATTAGGTGGGACCGGTATGGATTGAATTATCTTTTTTGTTCCTGTTATTTTTGCAATTAAAGACCAATATTTGCGCTGATTGCAGTTTTTAGCTGCTATTTGAAGATTGACCCAGTTTTGGTCCTGCGTTGCTTTTTTGCGACTTTGGTTCTCACGTCTCACTTGATTTTTTAGTTTATTTATTTCCTTCTTTGTTGATGGAGAGGAGTTCAAGTATTGAGCTCGAATAAGTTTGTTGAGCTTTTTCTTTAAACCTGAATTCTGAGTATTATTTTTGATTTTATTTTTCCTCTAGTTTTTTCCTGTTGTTCCCTGTTGTATCACGTTTAAAATAAAATTTTTGATATCCTTGATGATAAGGTCAAAATTTTCTATTGGGTTGTCCGAGTATCTTTTTGCTAGAAATTGAGAGTGATCAATTAATGCAGAGATTTTATCCAGCGTCGAAGAGTTCCAGAATATACGTCCCTGTTCGATTTTTATCATTATAGTACTTTTATGATAGATGATATGACAGGCTGGAATACATTTGGGTATCCAGTCTGTGGTTAGGTGCAATTGAGCGTGATCACTCTCAAGAGTAAACTGGATATTCAGATTTGTACTTGTTTCCAGTAGATCCATACTACTAATGATGTAGTCGATAATGGAGAGTGTCCCCTTACCCCGCCTGGTGTAATTTGCCGGGATGTCTCCTTCCATATTGCCATTCAGTATTACCCCATTTAAATTTGGCAGTGATGATAATAACAATTTGCCTCTTTTGTCAGTTGATATTCCTTTAGGAAAATTTGGGACCGTAAGTTCCATTGATTCTTCTATGTATAATTTTGTCCACCTGTTGATTTCGGAATTGGATATTTTCCCATTGAAATCTCCCACTATTAAGTAAGGCAGATAATGTTGGTCTTCTATTATTTTCGTAATATTTTCCATGATATTTAGAAATAAGATGTCTAGTTTTTTGCCTGGAGGGGCATATACGTTAAAGAGCAAGATTGCCTTTTCGGCGACTGTGCTATGTATTTTTAGGGAGATTTTAATGCACTGTAAATTGTCTAGTTTTGTGTCCACTATTTCCTGCATCCACGAATATTCTTCCCTCAGTAAAATAGCCAATCCACCTTTTGCGTGACCACGTTTGGCGGGTATTGCTGGAATGTTATAGACGTAGTAGCCTTTTTCGAAAAAGGGGTGAGTAACCCAGGTTTCTTGTAAAAACAGGATATCAGGCTGGTTGATCGAAACTTCAGACATTTTATTCATAGTTCTGCCAGCGATATTCCAGGATATGATGTTTAATCCAGTGCTAAACAGGTTGTCGTAGAGTGGTCGTGACTTTGTGGCTATTTAAGGTCTCCGAGACCCAGGACCAAGATTTTATACTATTCTTATATTCGTTTTCTTTTGAGTCGTACCACCATACTGCCCTTTCTCCATTATCCACCTGAATTTTTAGGATGTCTTTCCCAAAACAGGTTGTTCCTGAATGTAGTATACCTAGATCTTCTGTAACGTTTCCATTTCTATGGAATTTTTTGACGTGAGAGTCGGAGATTGATCGTATTTGGTCATTATACCGTATTGGATTTTTATTTACTAGTGGGTCCTCTTTTTCAACTACGTCATATCCATGTTTGTGTAATATCTCCTTTTCGTTAAGTATGATCCCTGGTATAACTGATGACCAGAATGTTACCGTCACTAATTTAATATTATCTTTTTTGGGAAAGATCACTAAGTCAAGTTCATTGCTGGTCAGAGATTGTAAGGGCCTTATGTGTTGTAGAAGATTAATAATCCTTCCTCTATTAAGTGGAGCTGAGTCGGTGGGAAAAAGTTCCTTGAATTGTAGAGTTTTGGATTGTAACTCTTCGCCCTTTTGTCTGTACCTGATAATTTCTTCACTTGGTTTTATGTTTCTTTGGCATGTTTGTATTGATGATCTAAGTGGAAGGTACTCTTGTGCTCTTGGATCCAATACTTTCTTCTTTTCTTCATGATTTCTGTTTCTGGTTTCCTGTTTTTCAGAAGGTTGAGACTTTATGTTATCGTCAGATTGTTTCTCATGTGATTTATGGGTGATGGTAAGTTTTTGGAATTTTAGTTTACGAATATTCTTTTTTTGAATCCTTCTGATTGGTTTTTTCCTCTTTCTTTTTCCTCCTTTTTGATCATTTTCTGTTTTTTTATTCACAATTATTTCTCCATTTTCATTATTTGATGTATTATTGGTGCCTGTATTCTGGTCATCTGATGCAGAGTCATTATTTTGTTTATCTATTATACCTCTTTTTGAGAAAATTGGATATTGATTTTTTTGTTGATGTTTTTCTTTAAATACATTTTTTATAGAATATATTACTGAATCGTTTTGTTTGTCCAATATTTGTTTTTGTTTTGTTTGGATTTCCGACGTCTGAGTACCAAAATCCCGTTTTAATTCCTCCTTATCGTTGTTGTTTCTATTTGAAGAAGTCTGTTGCGCATGTTTGATTTTTGGTTTCGAATTACTTTTCTCTGTTTCGGGTAATTCTTTTTTCCTTTTTTCTTCAACTAGATGTTTTAATATGCCTATTTGAACGTCCAAGGTTTGGTCAGAATTTTCTAAGATATTTCCCAGAAAGGATAAAACAGATTCCAAAATTTCTTGGAGCGAAAAAAGGGCCATTGACATTGGTGTAACTGTATTAATGTTATTATCATTTTTGAAGTTGAAAGGGTCCAATGAGGAGTCGAGTGAAAGAGCTTGAAAAAACGATTTTTTTAAAGGGCTGTTGCTTAACCTAAGCTCTGACTTTTGGTTTGTTAGATTTGATTTATTAGTGCATAATTCCTCTAGTAACAATAAACTCTTGCAGCATTTTATAGGAGTTGAGGTTTGAAGATGAATTGCCTCTTGATCCGAGGATTGAAGGACTTTTGGAGTGCAGATTAGTTTTTTGCTTAACACAGAGTCTAGAAGGGGTGATTCTAGTTGAGCTTGGAGTTTTGTTAAGGTATTTTCTACTGCCCCAGTAGTTACTGATAAATTGAGAATAATTTCCTTTTCCGAGATTAGTGTTTCAGGTTCCTCTTTATTTGTAAGGGCAGAGAAATATGTGCTTATTGCCGGAGTGTAAGTTAACCGACCTTGTTTTATCGCTTTATCTGAAGATTTCCGCACTGCGTTCTCAGTACCCATTCTTTTCATGAAAACTGTACGTGAACGCAATTTTTTAAAACCCATTTCTAAACTTTTTCGGATTGATATTATCTCTTAGTATCTAGTTTCGTCAGGATTTCAATTTTCTGTTAAAGGAGGTAGATTCCTGGCGCTCCTATATCGCACCTCGCGTTAGTGGAGGTAACGATTTTTTGCAGATTTCTGAGATTATTTGATTTCCGGAGAGGATCAAACTGTTGTGGAGTCTCGATGGTTTTGGGATTTGTGCAATAGATGTAAGTAGAATGGCCTGTCCCGTCCTCGTCCGTCCCCGGACGGCCACAGACGGCCCGCCCTTTGCCCGGGCTTCGCCCCGGGCTTCGACCCGCGCGCGTCCCCCGATGCGCGTAACAAGACTTGTATAAATGGTATTGATGTGACTAATTGTTGGGGCGTGGCGCTAGGAGGGGGCGCGGCTCACGCGGGAAGAGGACCAGCTGGGAGGTGTTGAATGCTGGTCCTCGCAGTCCCGGGGCCGGCGCCTCTCTCTCCTCTGCGGCCACAAGTTGAGTTAACAAGATTCCAGCGACGAGTTAGCAGATAAAAACTGCTTCACAGGCTCCAAGTATAAGGCAGGCAAAGCACAGCAGTGTAGATCAGGAAAACAGCAACTTCTGACTCACAAGCGGCACCCGCGAAGCGGGGGCCGCGAGAAGTTAACAGGCTGGCTGGGGGTGTGGCTGGCTGGGGGTGTGGCACTGGGAGGGGGCGCGGCTCACGCGGGAAGAGGACCAGCTGGGAGGTGTTGAATGCTGGTCCTCGCAGTCCCGGGGCCGGCGCCTCTCTCTCCTCTGCGGCCACAAGTTGAGTTAACAAGATTCCAGCGACGAGTTAGCAGATAAAAACTGCTTCACAGGCTCCAAGTATAAGGCAGGCAAAGCACAGCAGTGTAGATCAGGAAAACAGCAACTTCTGACTCACGAGCGGCACCCGCGAAGCGGGGGCCGCGAAAAGTTAACAGGCTGGCTGGGGGTGTGGCACTGGGAGGGGGCGCGGCTCACGCGGGAAGAGGACCAGCTGGGAGGTGTTGAATGCTGGTCCTCGCAGTCCCGGGGCCGGCGCCTCTCTCTCCTCTGCGGCCACAAGTTGAGTTAACAAGATTCCAGCGACGAGTTAGCAGATAAAAACTGCTTCACAGGCTCCAAGTATAAGGCAGGCAAAGCACAGCAGTGTAGATCAGGAAAACAGCAACTTCTGACTCATCTCAAATGACATCACTGATGACATCACTGATGACATCATACAGTGACTGTGTGTTTCTGTAAAGTTTAAATATGTTTGATATATTGAAGAATGAGTGGATGTATAAGTGTCTGGATGAAGGATTTAGTAGGTGCGTGACTGACTGTATGAGTGAGTGAATAAATGTGTCGTACTAAATGCATGGGTTAGTGACTAAACTGTCTGAATGTGTGCATCAGTATGTCTGTTGTGATGTAAACTGCTGCATGTGTTGATCATTAGCTATACGAGAGGCTATATATGTTATTGATTGGTTGCCCAAGTATTTGTATGGGAGATTGAGTTTGTGTGGGGGTGGCTGGGAGGTGTGTGACTCTGTGCATAGATGTGTGAGCAGTTGATTCACTAGGTGTATGAGTTCAAGAGTGCATGTGGAAACAGCTACATGGGCGGTTGACTGTGTGCATGAGTGTATTGATGAGTGAATGGATATCTCAATGCTACATGTCATAGTAAGTACATATGTAAAACACAGTACATGTGAGAGTTGGCATATATAAATAACTGTGCATGAGAGCCACTGAATGTGTGAGTGGCTGTATGGATCATTGTGAACTTGTATCAGGGATTGTATAAGAGAGTAAATATGTGTTAGTATATGTTTGAATAAGTAAGGTGTGTATAACTGTATAGATGAGGAAATGGAGGTGAGATTGTTTCTTTGCATGACTGACTAGGTGTGTGAGTAACTCCATGGATGAGTGACAGTGTGTGAGTGTCTGTATACACTGAGTGTATCTAAGGTTATATTAGAGTCTGAAGAGGTTTATCGTATTAGCACAAGAATGATGTCAAATGAGATGTCATCAGTGATGTCATCAGTGATGTTATTTGAGATGTCATCAGTGATGTCATCAGTGATGTCACTGACCATGTCATGAATGATGTAATATGTGACATCATCAGCAGTGGATTGCGGGTGCGCGATATATAGTTAGTGCAACTAACTATATATGGAATTTCAATGGTTTTGTGTGAGTAAAATAAGGTTTTTTAAATGCTAATTCCTAACTATATATGGTCTATAACCTATGGTTTTTTCAGTGAATATATATATATATATATATATAGTCAATCAAAAAAACTATAGGGTTCATGCACATTATAGTTCAAAATTAACATTTAAACAACCATGGAAATTCACTGAAAAAACAATATGTTTCAGGGACGTTATAGTTAGGAATTAGCATTTAAAAAACCTTTGAAATTCACTGAAAAAAACATAGGTTTCATGGACGTTATAGTTAGGATTTAGCATTTAAAAAACCTTTGAAATTCTCTGAAAAAACACAGGTTTCTGGAACGTTATAGTTAGATGGACATTTAACTCGTACAAAACCAGTGAAATTCAGCTGTTCTAGTTAGTTCAGCTAACTATAACTTGCGCCCCCGCAATGCACTGCTGATGACATCACATATTACATCATTCATGACATGGTCAGTGACATCACTGATGACATCACTGATGACATCTCAAATGATGTCACTGATCGCAGTTCTCCAACTGCCCCGGAGACAGCCACCTCTCTGGGGCACTGTTGCATTCAAATGTGATGGAGAACGCTTAGCCGCCCCCACTGCACTGGAGAACACCACCTCCCTGGGGCTTAAATAAATTATAATGAGTGGGGGCTGTCGGCCCCCATGCAGCCCCGGGCAGCGCCACCTCCCCGGGGCAGAACTACAATTATTAAGTTTTTGACCCAACTGCCCAAGGAACCACTTCTCTCTGGGGCTTACTGAACCATGCTGCCCCCCCACCAAGAGCCCTAGATGGCCCTGGGGACCACCACCCCCCAAGGCTGGCTCCAGCAATGTTCCAGGGTGCCCACTACCAGGACCCTGCAGTTTGCTGTGGCTTGGCAAACTGTGTGCTCCAGTTTGAACAAGCAAGAGCATTTAGCTTGTGCTTGTTCAAAGCTGAGCACACGTTGCTGTTTTACTCCCAGTGAGCAGCATGTCAGCAGCTCCCTGTGTGTAAAAAGCACTACAGGGAACCACAGGAGGGGAGAGCCAGCCTGCGAGGGCCTTCAGGATCCCCCAATAGACCTCAATGAGATGGCAATTAATTGGGGGATGGGGTCCTGGGGCCGATAATGGCCCAGGAGGGTGGCAGCTGGAGTCTCCGAAGCCCAAAAGGATCAAGGGAATGGGGGGCACACAGTCCCATCCTAAAAAAAACAAAAAAATCAGAAGCCTAACTCACTGGAGGCCCACCCCCTTTCTCCACTACTCTGCAAATGCACCTCCTGGCGTACAATTGGTTGGGGGACTAAGTCTGCTTCGCTGCTGTGGGTCCAGAGGCCAGATCCCCACCTCTCTGCAAACCCACTGTGTGGGACTTTGTGAAGGTAACAGGGGGGGTTGTTGGCCCCCAAGGACCCTCAATGGCCAGGAGGACTTCATCCCCTTATTTGTATTGCACCAAGAGGCAGGTTTGCAGAGTGGTGGAGAAAGGGAGAGTGGACTGCGATCATGTATCAGTAATCCTGCTGTATGAGACTTGCTGGAGTTAATAGGAGTTCTAGTTGGCCCCCAAGGATCCCCTTGAGGGTCAGCTACCACTCCTGTTATCTCAAATAAGTCCCACCCAGTGAGATTGCTAAGAGGTTTACGGAGGCCGCGTCACCTTTCTCCAATGCTTGACATCTTATTTTATGTGTTCTTCGTCAGAATGTCTGTAAGTGTGACTGAATATCTTGGTGTAATGTAAGGTCATCATGCTTTAAAAGCTAATGGAATTGAATATATAATGAAAAATGTGTTCTAGAATGAACCATTTTTACCATTAGCCTCAATTTTCTCTTGTAGTGGTCAGGCTTGCTTGTTACACTCACTTGCTATGCACCATATGTGGACTTGTCTGAAACAATTTGCATGGTCTACTTTGAGTGCCGAGTCAAACCTGTAAAGCTCTACAAAGGAAATGGAGGAAAGGCCAAAGACAATTATATACTAGCACTAAAAAAGTATCATGTTGACATCATGTTGACATCAAAACTGCAAAACATGATTTCTTTGAGTGCAAAATCATGGGATCTGCTAATAAAACAAGAGATATTTTTACTATTGTTAACACGTTTTCAACATCTACAGCTGTCAATAATTCTCATCATCCTTCTATTAGTTGGTGTGAACAGCTTGCATCCTATTTTCAGTTAAAATGTTGTCAATTCAGGCTAGTTTCTCCTCTGGCTTTCCACTGAATGATGACATTCTTGACTTGATGCAGAGCACTAGAATTCTGCCTCTCAAGGTGACACCTTGGAAAGCTCCCTGTCAGAGTAAAGCACTTTAAAATCAGACTCTCTGTCAGACCCCTGTCCACCCAATGTGTGTGTGCTAGGGGCATCTGTAATTAACCCTTCAGTAAAAAAGGTAGAGTAAGTTAGGGTTCCTAGCACCTGGAAGCAAGCATACATTCTGCATTTACTAAAAGAACATTCTGCAGATACTGGAGCTCTGTCAAATTACAGACCAATATATCTGCTCCCAGCATTCTCCAAGATACTGGAGAAGCATGTTATCTGTCAAGTCTCCAGGTATCCAATAATCTGCTTCATCCCAGGCAGTAAGGATTTAGGCCCCACTATAGTACTGAGACTGCTCTCTTAGAGGTTAGCACATATATCAAAGGCATAGTGGATGGATGGAGAAAAGCAGTGCTGATATTGCTAGACTTATCAACAGCTTTTGATACGGTTACACATTCCAGCATCCTTGAGCTCTTGCAGTCATTCAGAATAGGCCTTGTACTGGATCTCCTCTTTTTAAGAGGGATGCAGTCATCAGATCTGGATTCCACCTCATTCATCAGAGCCTTGTGAGTTGTCAGTGGTAGTGCCCCAGGGTTCTGCTCTGAACCATACATTATTTACGGTTTATATTACCCCTCTTGCTCAATTAGTGGTATCCCTAGGTGCCAACGGTACAGCATATGCTGATGAGACCCAGCTATTCTCATGTGGCAAGGGAGGAGAGCTCTATTGGAACTTGATTACAATCAGTCTGAATGCAGTTTTTCATTAGCTGTCAACAAATCAGTTTAAGTGTAATGCTGAGAAGATAGAGATTGGCTTTTTCAGTGACATCCTACTAAACAGTTAGCAGGCCTTTTGACCTGAAAAGGACTCCCCCCCCCAGGCCCTCACAATGCCATTGTGAGGAACTTGGGGTTGACATCTGATGTTCATCTGTCATTTAAGCCATGAATACAATCTGTCGTGGGTACGTGGTTTTGGGTTTTGTGATCACTGAAAAAAATCGGTCTCCCTCTGCAAAGAAAAGTAATCTAGGCTCTCATTACCTCAAGACTAGATTATGGTAACGTGCCTGGGCCTGTCAGAATATCTTCTACAGAGATTGTAGACGGTGCAAAACGCAGCAGTCTGCCTTCTTTTGAAACTGCAAGAGTGCACATCTCCCCACATTTACAAGCTCAGCATTAGCTTTCGATTAGGAAGAGATTTGTGTGCTGACACATGGGGCTCTTCACCAATCTGGAGCTGTGTACCTTAGGGGGGTCAGGTTCATCTTCCATTCTCCCACTTGAAATTGGAGATCTGCCAATAATTTATTGGCAGTGATTACCAGAATAAGGAAGACTAGAATAGGAGGTAGATCATTGACTTTTTTCGATGCCACTGCTTGGAACAAACTCTTGTTAGATCTGCTGGCTGTGTTTAATCTCTCAGCCTTTAAAAAAAGACTGAAATTCTGCTGAGTAGCTGTGCACATTATTACATCTAATTTCATCATCTGGCAGGCCCTAGTGTGGACCCTGTGTTCTGCTGTTTTTTGCTAGGTATGTGCTTTAGAGGTATTACATACATCAGAATATACCTCTGTTAAAAGTGTCTATTCATGAACTGAAAACCATGGCCTATGGTCCTTCTCCAGTAAACCTGATGAACTTGAACCAAACCTAATATCTAAGAATATGTTTCACCTGATCCACATTTTCAGGATTCATCTGTGTGATCAACATTCCCCTATGCCTTGACCATATTTTCCACTGAAAGCAGCGTCTACAATACAGGAAGGAGCAATTTTATTAGGAAATACAGTCTGCCTAAAGTTTGGAGAACTCTAAATTTGAATTTCGATTTATATAGCGCCAAATCACCGACAGGTCTCTTAGCGCTTGCTTTGGGAACCCGTCCTGGCTTTCCCTGCGAGATAACCCCTACTGAGCATCCCAAGGTGAAGACCAGGCATCCCATCGTATTAGGTGCTAGAGTCCTTGTAGAAAAAGAAATCTTATTGTTCTATTGCAAACTAGTTTTAATGACATTATTATAGTTATGACAGAAGATGTCCACCCCCACAACCCTCTTTAGCTCATGAAGAGTGTGCAAGAAAGGGAACAATCAAATGCAGGTTGAACACTTGGGATCTGAGGGTCTGATTTAGAGTTTGGCAGATGAGTTACTCCATCACAAATGTGACGGGTAGCTTGTCTGTGGTATTACAAGTGCCTTTGGATATAATGGACTTGTAATATGACGGACTGGATATCTGTCATGTTTGTGATGGAGAAACCCGTCCCCCAAACTCTACATCAGGCCCCGACTCCTTAAAACACACACAAGCCAAGGACAATGGTGCATATGCAATTTCTGCGATTTCTAAACCCAGAGATCTGAAATAACAATCATGACGTGAGACCAGGGAAAGGGCAGAGGAATGATCGCAGATGCTGTCATTGCAGTTTCAGCATGGCCTTTCATGTATAATCAAGCAGTAGAAATGTTTTTGTTACTTCATTAACACGTTAGTTTGGTAATGGGAGCCTTTTCATGACAGCAGGCACCCACCACTTAGCCAGCACCCACCACTTACCCAAGTCACCCAAGGGAGCATACTAATGGCTTAAACTGTGCATGACCTGCGGTGCCAGTACTGTGTTTTAATTTACGTCTCCAAACTTGCTTACCTGCACACTGCACGTTACTTTCCATTAGGGGTAGTCCACTAAGCCGATCACATGACCTGCGGTACCGCGTGTAAGTACGGGCCCACCTCAATCAAGGTCAACGTGCTAGTTATTGCGACGCACAGTGGGGCATAAAACAGAATGCTGACGCAACCGCACTGCGGACACATGCAGTGGGCGCACCAAAGTCAAGCCCGTCTGCGCCTGTCGGCACCCGTTGGTGCCCAGAGTGTGCCGTGTGCCAGGACCCCTGCCCGTTTCTCTAAAACCACCTACTCCAGAATCCAGTTAGTTGCTTTAAACAAGGGTAAGTGTGAGAATAATACGCTGGACATTAGTGATATGAACACTTCATCGAGCACTTGTCCACAGTGTAACTACTCCTTGGCCAGCTACAATCTCCAAGGTCCATCATCCCTCACCTTCACACAAGACAATAACGTTCCACTAGCTTAAACCGGCACTCTTAAAGCCATCCGGCTCAATACACGATAAGTTATCAAGCACAAATTGGAGCTTGAATTCCTGCTGCAGTTTACTGATGCTGATTGAATTTTCCTCACAGAAACTTGGGCCACTCCCACCTCTGAGCCGGACTGGGTGGCAGCATTGCCACCAGTATATTCACTTGCCCTTATGCCTAGATTGGGACAAATGGGTGGAGGGATTGCAATCATATACAGAGCATAAACTTGACTCAGTACCCCTACCTGGGGCCTAAGTGATGTAATTTAATTTTAAAATTAACAATAAGGTCTTCTTCCCTGGTCTGGTCCTTTACAGACAACCCAGGCCTAAGGCACCATTTATACAGGGCCTACTCCCCTTTTCGTAGTTTTGTTTAGATACTTCCTCGTTCACAGCTCGAGGTGATTTTCATTTCCACTTAAAGCTCCTCACAGACTCCTCGACCGGGACACTACTTGATCATTTGGATGGCTTTGGCCTGTCACGGATAGTAGAAGGTCCCACACATAAAGCGCTCCACACACTGGATTGAATTTTTACCAACCAGGTCGCAATTGAGATTGACAAGATCTTGCCACTTACATGGACAGCCAACAGGGCAATATTCTTCAATCTTCCTGCTGTATAGACCCCAACCTTGTCAGCAGAGCGCCCACCTCAAACTTCTGTATAGTCTTTCCGGAATATCAGTGCCGACTCCTTAACTAATCTGCTGGGCGCTAACTTACCAAAGCTAGCATGTGATTCCAATCTGGATGCAGATAGCTATGACACCTGGATCAGATCCGCTCTAGACCAATTGGCTCCCATAAGATCGGTCAACCAACAAATGCACTAAACTACCACCACTTGGTACTCCAAAGAGCTAAAACAATTTAAATCCAAATGCAGATGTCAGAATGTATATGGAGGGTAGACTATAGCGTAGAGGGTAAAAATAACTACCACCAGGCTTTAAACAAATATAAAGATGCTATTATCAGGGCCAAAAATGAATTCTACAACAGCAAAATAGAGATGGCAAAGAACTCTACTAGAGAGCTATTTAAGACTGTCTCTGTGCTCTCTAAGCTCCAGCAGTGAAATCTGTTTATCCCTGATCAAACCTAATGTGATAAAAAGGCCTCCATTTTCCAATCGAAAGTCCAAACAATATACAGGGAATTAGAGGGGACAGGCTCTGGCCCCCAAACTTCACCAGCGCATGTAATGGAGGAGGGGCCAGCAACTACTAACCACCTGGCCAGTTTTTCACCTATTTTGGTGGATTCTGTAAACAATCTTCTACTGACCACCAAGCCATGCTCTCCAGGCTATCCGTGCCCTCTGGCCCCCCTACTAAACACTATCATAAGGTCTGGGGACTTTCCGTTACCTCGGAAGAAAGCATTCATTAGACCGATCCTAAAGAAACCCTGCCTATACCCTTATGACGCCACTTGCCTCTGGCCTCTGGCTAGGGTTTTGGAGAAAGCCATAAATAAAGAATTAAATGATTACTTGGATTCTAATAATCTACTTGAGACAGTACTCAACAAGGCTTTCGCTCCAGCCATTCTACTGAGTCTGCATTAGTAATGGCCACGGATGTACTCCCCAGGCAAATTAATAGAGGTGGCAGGGCTGTCCTGATCCTACCTGACCTATGCGCCGTATACGACACAGTGAATCATTCAGTTCTTACGCGACGGGTGAAGGCAATTGGGATTTGGGACACGATCTTGCCCTCCTCATCTCTTTTCTGACAGGAAGAGAACATAAAGTCTGCTGGGATAACCTTAAGTCAGACAAATGTTACCTTCCTTGTGGAGTCCCACAGGAATCGGTGCTTTCCAACACTTTTGAACATATATGTGACTCCGCAGGCCAAACTAGTCAAGGACCATGGCTTCTTGCTTGTATCACACGCCGATGATACACAAATCATCATTTTAATATCCTCCTCAGAAGATGTGCCATTGGCCTGGTTTCACAGCTGTCTTGTTCGCATCATACAATGGATGCACCTTAACTATCTGAAGTTGAACACTCAGAAGATGGAGGTTATGGAATTTGGCCTGGTGGCTGGCGGTGGCAGGAGTATTTCCACTGCCTGTGACCAAAATGAGAAGCCTGGGCATTGTGTGTGAAACCAGGTAACCTCTACCTGCTACTTCACTCCAAGTATATTGCGAAAGATTAAACTGTTTCTCCTGATGGAGTTAAGGGAAACGGTTGTGGTAGCACTTGTACTGTCTCGGATTGACTACTGCAATACCCTCTATCGAGGGGCGGATAAGCTGCAATTGATCAAACTGCAGTCTCTGCAGAACATCACTGTCCATATCCTGTTGAACATTTCTAAATACAGTCATGTATCTGAGGTTATTAGAAAACTTAAGTGACTTCCAGTCAAGGAGCGGATTGAATTCAAGGCTCTATGTCTGGTTCACAACACCTTGTATGGAGGTGGACCCACAGAATACCTTGAGCTATTCCAATGGTAGACTCCTGGATGCTCTCTGAGGTCAGCAAAGCAAGCACTGGTTAAGGTCCCGAAAGTCACGAAGACAAAACAGGGTGGTAAATGCCTCTCCCATCTCTAGCTCCCAAGCTATGGAACAAGTTGCCACTGAATAATAGATCCCAACCTGTCCATACACAATTCCGGGCCTTATTGAAAACCTTGCTCTTTCCCACTCAGTAAAAACCTGCTCTGTCTTGGGCTTTCCCATATTTCTGCTATTCTAGTGCCAAGACGCCTCTGCAATTGAGCGCTTTACAAATCTGTTACTTACTTACTTCGTAAACCAGGTTCTTAATTTAAGGATTTAGGGTATGATTAGATTTTTGGCACAAATCAGTCATTAGCTGAAGATGCTTTTCGAGATCAATATTTATTAAAGGCCCTTTTGAAGTTCCCTGCAGGAGAACAGGCTTCTAGCTCAGTGTTACCATACATTTTAATGCATAAATCCATTGATGGTAGTGTCTCATGGTAAATAGGACATAATATATGTCGGTAACACGCTGATTAACAGTGAGTTTCTTTGCCCTGCCCCAGCTTGCATAGGTATTCTTGATATCTACAGTCTAATGATCTATTGCATCAGTAGAAACATTGAACCAAATTTAAAATCTGGGAATGATGTTGGGACCATGTAATATGAAGAGTAAGATACCTGGGGCCTCATTTATGAAGGCCTTGCACCACCGGTGCGTCACTTTTTCCCATTTTAAAGGTGACGCACCGGCTGCGCAAGGCCTTCATAAATGAGGCCCCTGGAGTTTGGTGATGATGTAGAGAGGTAGAAGTGAACATTATAATCCTCTTCTTTTATATTATTATGGAACTCCTTTCTAAGGGCCTGAATATGATGTCAGTGGGTCCAACACCAAAGGCTCGTCAGTGTCGAACCCACCGACATATGCCCCTTCGGTCCACCTGCTGCATTACAATGTGGCGGGTGGAGGCATCTGGTGGAGGGATCATCCACTGCGCTTCTGACAGGCTCATGAAGCCTGTTGGTGCATCAGAGGGTCAGTAATCCCTCCAATGACAATGTCCCTCTCCACCTGCCCCTTCATGGCTGTTCATCCCTCTTGAACAGACAGGTGGAAAGTGACTTTGGGGGTCACTATCCGGGTCACCTTCTTCCCTGGCCCTATGCCATGCAAACATCCTTGTACCATGTGGCAGGCACCGCATGGTGCCTGCTATATAGTGCTGGGATGTTTTTAATGTGTTTATTTTCTATTGGGGCATGTGCTGCAGCCTGCAGCACACGCCGCAATACAAAATATACACATAATGACACCGTGAAGGTGGTCGCATTGAAATCAGGTCAGCAGGACTGCTGACTTCTAGTCAGGTGGTCTTGCTTCTGCCATGGTGTCGGTTGGATGAACGTCTGACCGGCATCGTAATCAGGCCTTAAGTTTCAGTATGCTTTGATTAGCAATTTGTTTATGGCATATAGTATGAGATCCTTTATTTCTTATGAAAGATGGTGAATATTTTGACATTACTTTTTATTGCAGTCACTGAATGTGTTCCATATTTGACCAATCACCATCATAAACATACTGTTAGGATATCATCATCATCACTCAGGAAGCTAATTGAGAATCATGTAAACACTAATGACAAAAAGTTCTGACATTTTCAGTGTGCAAAATATGTGCATCTTTTGAGGTTTTGGACCCTGATGGGTGTACACATATTATTTGCGTGTTAACCCCCGCCTCCAATTCCAAATGGCACAAACTTTGATTTAGAGTAATTTCCTTGTCTGAGTTGGGCCATTTTCCTTACTAGAGTACCCTGGTCAATAAAATCCATTGTTTTTATTTCCATTCAGGATTCATGTGAAGGCCAGAATGTAGCCCTGAGTTTCTCCAATGGTAAAACAAACCACGGCCCGTATGTGTGACTTTGGATTTTTAATATGGGTAAACGTATCCCACCAATTTAATGATGTTGTATTTTTTTACATGAATTCACAGTTTTAAAGATAAAAACTGGGCTTAACCTCCATTAGCTATAGTAAAAACTTGATGTATTGTATGAGGACCAAAATGATATTAAGGCAACAAGCAGACCAAATTGGTAAAATAAATTAGAAAAACGATTAATAATTTAATCAAAAAATGGCACCAATTTAAAAAAAATAATTTTAGGGGAACTGGATATGAGCATTTGAAATTTTGTGTCAAAAAGCATTAAAAAAAAGTGCAAAGTAATAAAGGAAATCTGTTGCAGCTGCAAAGGTCCTAGGTATGATTAGAACTATACTGCACTGGAGCAGAAATTGACAAGCCTAATGTGACACACTTGTCAATTCTTTATTAATTTCAAAGTTAAGTCTTCCTTCCCTTCACCCCTTACAGTATTGTTTGTATTGAATGTGTCGCAATCTTGGATGCAAATTGTGCATCATTTTTATTGGGATTGTTTTATTTTTTTGAATACATTAGAATTCCCAATCTATTGTGCTGACAAGTTTTATATATTAAAACATGTTATTTAATGTAAAAACTTTTAAGGAAATACAATTAATTCAAATAAAGTTTAATTTTAATTGTTGAACACCAGTGCTGGAAGTTCCAGGCAGAACAAACATGCGCCGAAAGATGAGGGTACTACAACTGCTGAGGTTCTTTTCCTGCTGGGGTAATTTTGATGCCTTGTCCCGGTCCTAATGCTTTCCTCTGGACAGTCACCATTTCGGAGCCTGATATCCTCTGATGGGGTTAGATGTAATGCTCTAACTCGGTTGAATGCGTTCATCGCAAGGTCATGCTGAAGCCTTCTTATACTTCGCAGTTAAAAAGCTCAGCACTCGCATAAACATGTCTTAAGAAAAAAATTCAAGTATGAATCACATGCAGTTCTTTAGTGTCTTCATTTCGATAACAATAGATCCACAGCTGTCTTTCAATGCTCATTTGTCTCGTGTGCTCTTTCTCGTCCCTCATCTGCATACACCTACATCATGGATGCGTCACAGTCTCCAGAGATTGGTAGGAATATGTGACAGCAGCAGAGAGGACTTTCATCTAAATGCTCGTGTCCTGCTCCTGCCCCAAACATTCGACACCAGTTCACATTTCATCCCGCTCAGGGAGACTCTTCACTTTCAATACTGCATTTATCAGCCATGTTTGTGCAGTCACTGAGTTGTAATTGCCCCTGAATTTCTTCCCTACGGCCTGCTGTGACTAATGCAAAGCTAGGAAATACTGCCGTTTCCACTCCGCTGTCATCTTCCGGTACATTGCAGGGTTGCCCAGGGACTTATGACTCCATCTGACATGACGCAGGACCTCTGCATGTCTGTACACTCTAGCCCTGGAGAGAGAGCAATTATTAACTAGCCCCTGCTCCAGGGGAGGCTCCTCAGTTAATGCGGAGGAGCATAGCCCCACTAACCTAATTGCCCCAGAGATGGAAAAATAAAATGGTAATAAAATTCATTTATTAAGATTTTATTTTTCAAAACCCCATCCCGAGCCCTGCATCAAGACCGGGCTTTCTGATTGCTTCTGATTGATTGCAGGCAGCAGAAAGCAGTGATGGGCAGGGCCTTTTAAGTTTACAGTGTGCAAGTCTCTTTGGCCGGCCATCTTGCGACTGTCAGCCAGACATGCACATTCTAAACCTCTCAAACCCTGACGTGCTAGACAGCTGGGTCAAAGACAGCATAGGGCTCCAGTGTCCTCCGCAGTTCCGAAGAAGGTCGCTCCCTACAATCCTGGCGCTTCTTTCCTGCTGCATGAGAGCAGTGCCAAAATTGGTTACTGCAGTTTCCTGGGTCCAGCGTTGGAGTCTGCCTGCCTGGAGAAGACCTGAGCGAGGATGACGTTGAGCCAGGAAGTTAACTGTAATATTTTTTTAAACTTATTTTTGTACACTTATTGTTGTTTCACTCGCCCCACCACCCTCCGTACCTGCCAGCCGCTATTGCCCTACTCACAAAGCCATTTATTCCAGCCTTCATGTGCAAGCTAAAGTCTCTATGATTGCAAGAAGACATTGCAGTCATAAAAACGTTTTACTTATCTGTGGAATATTAGTCCCTGAATGTGGTATATTGTGCATGAGTAAATTCCACTCTGGGATATAAGAACGCAATTGGCCAACTCTCCATTGCAAACCCAGCCTAACTCATAGACCCTGTGCAAGAAGGAGGGGTATGTTGCTTCAGCCTCTTAGGTATATTGACCCTAAAGGCATGTTATCCGATAAACCCACTCTTACTGCTTATGCCATAATTGTCCACTCATTTAAAGTTCAGATATTGGATTGTTTGCCAGATTTGAATGCATGTCTTCTCTCCTTCTGACGCATGCAGGTTTTTTTAGTGATCACTGTAGCTGAAGGAACTTTGAAAGATATGATGGCTGAATATCAGGTTCATGTGACTATGCACTTTGAAAATGGAAAATGTGATCTGGGAAATGACTATGAATGGGGATAATTCTTACTCAGCACGCCAGCATTAGGGGATCCCCATGGTTTCACGCACATGCAATTGATGGAATGAATCAACGAAGTTGTGACACTTTAGCCAAACTGCAGTGGGAAATTAAAAGTAAATAGTGTTCACAGATTGGCCAGCTGGATTCCTTCCACATACCAGCAGTACATTGAATATAGCATGTCACCTATCATTCTTTTTTTGTTTTAGTTAGTTTATTTAGAACAATTAACAATTAACAGCACACAATAATTGACATAGGCAAAGATATTCAAATAGGGTAGGAGTGATAAGTATAAAATAAACTACATACAAATAGAATCCTATTGAACTATATATAGGAATATGGAGAAAAATACATGCTATGCTGTAAAAAAACATGTGTAAATGTATAATGTGCACGGGGTTGATGGGGATGAATTGGAATATATATAATTATGCAATAAAGATTACAAAATTAATGGAAAGGGGCGACCGCTAGGTCCCCCCGAACGTATGGATGGGGGCCCGAACCTCCCGGGAAGCCATTTTGGGCGGGGTGGGCGTGGCCCGGCTGGTATGCCCAAAGCGGCGTAGCCAGAGCGCGCCTTCCCCCGCCCGAGAGGGGTTGTCCTAGACACCTTGAAGGAAGACCACGCCCAGTAGGCGTATCGGGGACGGGTACACGCCCTCCCGCAGAAGGATAAAGGAGCGGGAACCCTGAAGATCGTCCTCTTGTTCCTCGGATCGGAAGGCTGCACCCACTCGTTGCTCGTGAGCCCTCGACGGAACAAGCAGCAATTTTGAACGTGGTAATCTTGTTTTTTATCTTTCAGTTTCGACACTTGATTTCAGGACCTCGTGGATCGACCTAAGGCGGAGGACTCGAAACCATGCCTGGCAAGCAAGCAGGAAAGGGTTCCGAGATGGAGAAGATGTTACGCCTGTTGTCGACCCGGATGGCGTGTATGGACCGAAAGCTCGGTCAAGTCCAATCGCTCGGTAGAGGTTTGGCGGAGGTAAAGAAACAATTGGCGGCAATGAACGACCCAGGTCAGCCAAAAAAGGTAATATGCCCTGCCTTGCCGGGAGTTGTTCCCGGGTTAAGAGGGAAGCGGGTCAAAGAAAGGGCAGTCTCGGGGGGTGTCCCGGCACCGGAGGTGCCGCCCATCGTCCCCCTAGTACCGGCTGGTAACCCGGTTCAGGAACCAGTTTTAGGCCAGCCTATCCCAGTGGTGATCACCTCGACCGAGGATGATGAAATGCCCCCAGAATTGGCCGCACAGTTGACCGCATGGCTGAAAACAAAGGTGGGGGGCACAGCGACCCCGGGAGACCCGGCCGAAGAGGCCAGAGTGTTAATGAAGCAGTTGCGGCAATCGAGAGATGTCGCAAGGGCGAGTGTTCCTCTTGTTCCCCCACAGGTGGCGCCAGGAGTACCAGCAGCTGGTCAAGAGAAGGTGGCGGCAGTAATAGCCGATCCGGGTAAGCTCGCATTGCCAATGGTGGGGGAGGGCTCGATACCCTCAAGGCGGGAAAAAGTTGCACAGCACGTTCCCTTGGCCACGAAAGAGTTAATATGGGGAGACAAGTATGTCAACATGTTTTCATTGTTAACGGACCATCGTGAGATGGAGTATGCTAAAACGCAGAAAGATTTGTGGCACCCTAGTGTATTGGGCGCCAAGATGGCCGAGTTCAGGGTGGAAGAGACAGTGACGAATTGGGTTAAGGCCTTCTCTGTATTTACCGCAGTTATGGGGGAACGTAAACCTGATGTTATGACTGAGTTGGTTTGCTATCAGAATCGCATTATGGATTTTTATTCAATGTACGAGGGGGAAGAATGGAA